>NC_137832.1:35260079-35910079 GCF_963921795.1 Nannobrachium achirus | reverse complement strand
CGCCGTACCGCCGTACCGCGGTAAACCGAGGTCTACCGCGGTGTCAGTGTGCTTACCGCGGTAAAAAAAGACAAAAAAAAAGTCTATTTTTTTATTGGAAAACCAGCGAGTTTTAAAACAGGGGAGAAGCGAGGACCGCATGCGCTCCATGCCGCTCTGCTCTGGGCCGTGTACCACAGTTTGGAAGCCACATACGTCACTCTCACTCTCAGAGACACAGACAGTCAGACCTACACAGGGCAGCCTGCGTAGAGGAGTACAGAGCAGCATAAACTTTCTCTGTAATCCACACGACACAAGGATGTTAATACATACCTTGTGTTGTGGCATATCTTTTTTTGAGCGGTGGTCACACCGTCTCCATAGCGTGGCCGTGTGTGTCTGTGTGTGTGTCTGTCTGTGTGTGTGTGTGTCTGTCTGTCTGTATGTAGCCTCTGGTGTAGCCTGAGTACCCTGGGTGACCAGAGAGGTGCTGTTGAGTCTAGCCTGCCCTGAGCATCAACTGCAATACACACACACACACACACACACACCCCCACCCCACACACACAGGCACCCCCCCCCCCCCCCCACAGGCACCCCCTCCCCCCCCCCCACCCCCCCCCCCCCCACAGGCACCCCTCCCCCCCCCTCCCCCCCCCCCACGACCACCGCTCAGTTCACACGGGTGTGATTTTTATTCATACGGATTACTGGCGGAGCGCGGGCCGCGTGGACTAAAACCGAAAATGAAACTATTTTACTTTTTCCATCGCGTCGCACGTTGTGCCCGTCTGTCGGCGCGTCGGAGATTTTATAACCTTTTCTGTCAAGTCTTGTAACTAAAACCTGTATATAGCAGCACTCAATCACTGCGATTTGAGAGTTGAGACGTGACGTGACGTGACGTGACGTGAGTTTACAGAATCACTGTACACGATCTGACCCGTCCTCTTCTGGTTTGTTCACACAGCTGTTTGTGTCTGAAAAGCTAAGTAGCTAGCCTACGTTACTATGGTAACCCTAATCTGCTCCTTTCAAAGCCATACCCGCTGTGCTGTACGGAGAAGTATAACTCGGGCAGTCAGGCTGTGGAGAGGCGACTTTTGGGAAGATGATTGCAATATTTTGGATTTTTGGCTTATCGCCGAACCTTAATTAATAGATACGGGGGTGCGGTAATTACCGCAGTACCGGCGGTAAATGGGAAGACGGTAATCGCGGTAACAAAATGTCGATACCGCCCCAGGCCTAGTGTCATGTACGGGACACAGCACATTTTGACTACTACTCTGACAAATCTGCAAAATGAAAAAAAAAAGAAAAAGAAAAAAAGAAGAAAAAAAAACGTCTCAGGGGTGGAGAGAGGGAGAGAAACAAAAACAGGCATCTAAAAAACAGACCCAGGGAGAGGAGTCCCTATACCCTCCCTCCCTCACCAGACCCAACATGAGCCAGAAGCCTCAACATTCCAAACATTCAACGCAACCCAAATCCCATTCTCTCTCTCGCGCTCCTTCGTTCTCTCTCTCTCTCTCTCTCTCTCTATCTCTCTCTCTCTCTCATATACCGTATACACAGGAATCCACATGCCTCTCTCTCTCCCTCCCTCTCTCTCTCTCTCTCTCTCTCTCTCTCTCTCTCTCTCTCTCTCAATCAAAACTAGGGAAGCAGCATTACTAACTGTTCTCAACGCACGCACGCACGCACGCACGCACGCACGCACGCACGCACGCACGCACGCACGCACGCACGCACGCACGCACGCACGCACGCACGCACGCACGCACGCACGCACGCACGCACGCACACACACACACACACACACACACACACACACACACACACACACACACACACACACACACACACACACACACACACACACACACACACACCTCTCTCTTTCAGGAACCAGCATGCATTCTGGTTAGGGAGGTGAATGAGGCAAGAACTGAACTGACACCAGCACAGAAAGGAACGGAACAGAACAGTAAATAGTGAACAGTACTGTGCTGTACATAATTCACTGTAGATGACACAGACAGAGCAACAACGCATGATGCAAGCTGGGGTCAATAATCACAAACATTAGTCAGTTTATGGCTGCTTGCAGGCAGATTTTGTATCTGTCGGGGTAATTTCCTGGCCTATAGTTTGCTGGCTGATTGATTGGCTTACAAGCTTACTCTTACTGTCTGTATTGTTCTAGTTCATTGTCTTGCTCCCTGACTCGTGGGTTTGACTGCAGCCTGCAGGCTGGCTGGCCGACTTGACTGAGTTGCTGGTTTCCTGAACACACTTTTTGTCCACCAGATAACTTAATTTCCTGATTGTTTTTACTGACTTGTTAGCCGACTACATTGGAGGATGCTTGTCTTGACTCTCCTGCTGCTTCTCAGACTCACAGACTGTCTTGGTTAATGTCTGGGGGGGTATGGGACCCTTAGGGGGTCCTTAGAGTTACTACAGGGGGGCCTCCAAATCTTTGTGTGATAGAAACTTTTTTCTCCTTTTTTATATTAACCACTTGAACCCTAGTGTCCATATTCTGAGAACTTTAGCCAAAAATAGCCGATCTACAAGCTCACAGCGTTTCCCCTCTACACCAAAGAGGTCTGGTGTAGAGGGGAAAAAAGAGCAGAGGTCGAATTTATTAAGTATTGACTGTTCAAGTGGTTAAATATCTGAACACAAATTGACATGAATCCAAAATACACTGATGATTGTGCTGTCAAACTATATGGAATCTATGAACAGGTTGTGGGGGTCCCTGCTTCATCTCTCTCTCAACTAAGGGGTCCTTGGCCTGAAAACCTTGAAGACCCCTGGCGACTACATTGGAGGATGCTTGTCTTGACTGTCCTGCTGCTTCTCAGACTCACAGACTGTCTTGGTTAATGTCTTACTGACTGGTTCTCTCACACAGGCTGTGGCAGCATAGCAGGCCATCTGATTACACAACACAATAAACAATGTAAGACTCCAGTGCTCTGCAGAGGCCTGGCCTCAAACCAACACACACACACACACACACACCACACGCAAATGCACACGCACGGTCGCACGCACACCACGCGGACACGCACACATACACAGATTTACATCGTGAAGAAGCATCCACACACATCAGAGAAACGGTTTATACAAGCATGGTACCTGTGGTGTAAAGTAACTAAGTACATTTACTCAAGTACTGTACTTTTAAGTACAATTTGGAGGTACTTTTACTTTGCTGGAGAATTTCCCATTTTCAGTGCTTTTACTACTCCACTACATCTCAGAGGCAAATATTGTACTTTTACTCCACTACAATTATTTGAAAACTTTAGTTAGTTACTTTTAATTATTGTTAAAAGGTATACATTAACCATTTCATCATCCCTATAAACTTTTCGGCCATTTGAAAATAGCCGATCTACAAGCTCACAATACCGCTCCATTCCCATTGAAATACATTGGCGGAATGGGGAATCCACTCTCATAGGTACTTTGGTGTGACCGCAGCCTAACAGAGTATTTCTACATTGCAGTATTGATACTTTTATGTAAAAGATGTGAGAACTTTTTCCACAACTGCATGGTACATTACATACTGTAAGCATGCTCTCTCTGTGTGTGTGTGTGTGTGTGTGTGTCTCTCTCTCTCTCTCTCTCTCTCTCTCTCTCAGTTTTTTACGGTATACCATTGATATCCTACTAATTTCCATTTTCATCTATTTTTGCACATGCGCAATTATGCACAGTGCAACAACTCCACTTGCGAGTCATGACAAAGTAAAACTGTACTGTATTGTAACATTATCAAATTAACGTTACTTACATGACAATAAAATAAATTAATTCAAGTAAACTGTAAGACCTTAACTGACATTTAGTTAATATAATGTGCAAAACAATACATTTTACTTACTATGTCATTGCAATGTACTGTGTATGTGGGCTGTTACAGTAACTATATACCGTACGTGCCGATTAAATGTGTGGCCTAAATAGCAAAACCTTCTCAGGTTTTAACAGCACTGAGCAGTTATTTACATTCAGACATTGACGTTACGTTGGAAGTCCAAAGATAGTAATATATTCAGGTATCTTGCCAATAACAATGTAAAATAGGGTGACCAGGGCAGGCGTCCAGGACGTTCCAAGCTGTGTTTCCCAAGTCTGGTCAACGTTTATCATGTTCTGTTCTGTTCTTGTACATGCTCGCCTAACCAAACAGAAAACATAAAGAAGGCATTGCATGTCTGAATTCAATGCCAATTTAACTTGCACTCCTTGCTCAAATGGTGTAAAAGAACAATAGCTGTAATAGGCCTAAAATGTAAACAAAAAGCAGTACACAGTGACAGTTAAGTCTTCACTGTTAATTTATCCATTTGTAACTCAAAGTGTATACAAATGTAACCAAAGCCATGCACCGTTACGGTCCATTTGGAAACATTTGTAATGTACACTATCAGAGTTAAATGAACACTCAGGATTTGAATGTGTACAGGGATTCATCCCTGTCCCAGAGCAAGGTAATACAACAAGGTTTGAAAAAGAGCTTCAAATATCTGAAGAATCTGGGGTGTGCTTGACGCGACTTGTCAGGCCATTCAACAGCCACTCACTCACTAATGAAAACATTCAGTCAAGGTCAACAAAATCTCAACTCTAAAAACACGACGTAAGATTTTTTTTACCAAGTAAATGTTCAGTGCGAAGTCACAATGCATGCAGGGTAAATATTATTTATTTATTGATAAGGAGTTTGATGTGTACATTTATAAATATTTCTTAATCCATGCTTTGCTCTTTGCAGCAATTTTTACAGATGCTAGAGATGTTTACAAACACTAAAACTTGGATTACAGATCGAGACTTTATATGTTTTCCGTAAGTGAATCCACGCTGAAAATCTGAAAGTGAACGTGTCATTCAGACCTCTGTCCTCGTGAAGAACACAGACACTGAGGCACAATAATGGGTAGGGCAGGAATGCGTGGCCGCAGGGTATACTATATACACCTATGACACCACACGTATGCACCCAAAAAAAAACGATGTTTGAAAATGTATGAACATTTTTCAATATGGAGACGTTTACGAGTATAACTCTATGACTAAACTAATTTTAATTATCTCAAATAATTGCGATCAGGTGCTTAAAGAATGTAGTAATTGTAGGCCTAATGACATGACACCACACTCACACAAATATCTGCCAACACATGCGCATACACATACAGTTAAACAAAAGACATATAGGATAAGAGCGATGCTCTTATCCAGAGCGACATTAAATGCAAAGTATGTGTAATGATTCACATTTACTGCATGTGCGTGCATGCATGCACATGCACCTAGATTCAGGTATGTAAAGAATAGTTCAGTTGTCAATGTGTATGGTGTTTATTTTAAGATATACTGTACATCTATCCAGAGGCTCCATGACACAACTGTATCGTCAGACCAAATTGATTTATGCCTGTGATACCTGACTGTCCAACAAATTGTCTGTGTCCAGAGAGTTGAAGGGAAAGACGCCTTAAAACCTTTATCCTACACACGTCTAGTTTATCCAGCAACCAACTTGACTTGACATAGCAGGGTAAGCTATCAAAACAGAGAATTAAGACACTTCACTGAAACCAAACAAAATAAATTAACAGTATTTCAAACAATCCAATGGAAAATTGGACATTGAAATGCAGAAATTGAAATGTAATTCCTGTAGGCAGGAGTGGTCCACCCTGACCAGTGAACAGTGAACAGCTGCTTCCCAAAGGGAAGGCTAGTCTATATTGTCTGAGTTCAGAGGAGAGAGCCATGTTTAGTGTCTCTGCTAACAATCAGTTATCGGATAATGTTTTTCTAATGACACAATGAGACACAGATTATGGCTTGGCAGAAGTGTAAATATTCACAAACAAACAGCAGCACTCCCTCTGTCATTTAAATTCTTCAATAATCCTTGTTCTCAACTGTAGTCACGGCTACTATTATGCAGCTATTGGCTATTCTCTCCGACCCTCTTCACAAGTATAACATTTGAAGTCCCAGTCTGTAATTGGCAAATATGCCCTTAACTGAAATGTAATTGTCCTGCTGGCTGTTTATGACAGACAACTAAACATGAGTTTTCAATCCATTGGGATGCTGTAAATTCTACTTGTTGTTGCAACCATTTGAGTAAAACATGCACATACTTTGAGTTATAGTCTAATCAATGTTTAGTCTAATCAATGTTTATTGACCAGGAATTGAAATTAAATATCATTTTCTCACAACTGTGGCTTGTATTTGAATACAGGTTTGAAAATTGAAAACTGAAAAAAAAAGAAAAGAAAAAAGCCTATAGTTTCTCTAGAAGTAGCTGGTGTGGATTGGGTGGGTATTATTGACAGGGTTGATGTGATGATTACTGATACGATCTAGGCTCTTCTGCCTCCAGTAGGAACTTCAAAACCTGTCACAGCTACTTTATGTCTCTGGATCTATATATATGCTCTATCCCTACAAGTCTATGATCATAATATGTTAAATGAAACAGCATTCCACTGCACATTATCATTTACCAGATGATCAAACCATAACTAATGAAGTCTCCCTACTACTCTTGTTCAGAACAGTATGTGGCTGACCGAAGCTATCTCTGCACAGGTAGGCAGGAGCAAATCTGATACGGGTTTATGATGTAAATATACCATTCTTTACATCCCTCACTTACTTTTGAAAAACTAATTTATCATCTAGGCCTATATGCCAAACCAAATTATAGAAAAAAGAATTTATTTCAGTTCTTTATTATCTTGCATAGTACTGTGTTCTATTTGTCTGTCATTCAATGTTACTTCAATGGTTTCCTGTGGAAATAAGCTTAGTCTTTTCATGGATCTCCTTTTAGTAGACCTTGTACCAGTGAACTGTACCGTCATAAAACTGTACCTTTTCCTATGCAAACTTCTAATAAAGTCTTCAATCAATCAATCAATCAATCAATCAATCAATCAATCAATCAATCAATCAATCAATCAATCAATCAATGTCTTTTCATCAGACACCGTTTCCTGTACTTCTTCACCTCAGTTGTAATACTTTGTAAAGCAAGAAGCTCAATCATGTGCAGAATAGTTACTGTATAAGACTGACAACATGTAGAGGGCTGGCTGTGAGCGCATTCCCCTTTATTAGTTGTCAATACATATTCTAGTGCAGGGGTCTTCAATGTTTTCAGGCCAAGGACCCCTTAGCTGAGCCTGAGACAGAGATGAAGCAAGGACCCCCAAAACCTTTTCATAGATTCCATAGTTTCATTGTTTGACAGCACAATCATCAGTGTATTTTGAATTCATGTCAATTTGTGTTTTCACATATTTAACTTGAACCGTTAATAGTTAATAGACTTTACCTTTCACTCTGTACTTAGTCTGCTCTTTTTCCCCTCTACAATAAACCCCTTTGCCTAAATTAGCCGATCTACAAGCTCAAGCTTGTAGATCTCAAGCTTGTAGATCTGCTAGTTTTGTCTAAAGTTCTCAGGGAAAATAAAATTCTATCACACAAAGATTTGGAGGACCCCCTGTAGTAACTCTGAGGCTTGTTGAAGATCCTTGTTCTAGTGGCACAGTGTTATACCACATATCATGGTCCTGTTCAAGTTCAAATCCAACTCCTGATGTTGGCACATAATACGTTTTTCTCTCCCGCCCCCTCTCTGTCATCCATATTGTATGTCAGAGTGTGTCTGTGATTATGCACACACTAAACTGATTAAATCATTTTGATAAGATAACTATTTATTGATATATACATGTTAAATATGAACCCCTCAGCATCAGTACAGCGTTGTAGGCCTAATGTAGTTTCTCTCTCTCTCTCTCTCTCTCTCTCTCTCTCTCTCTCTCTCTCTCTCTCTCTCTTTGACATGTGTCTGCAGTGTTGGGGATCCAATTTAACACTTTGCTATTTACATACCCATAACCCAGCAATCTCAGGTTACGTTGCCTTCCTTAGAGCTCACTCCTGGGCACAACACATAACAGTGACTAGTAGTCTTGTCCTTAAACAGGTTAGAAATGTGTTGTGCCAGACTGTCACCCATCTGCATGATCTATGATCAAATGTCACAGAGATGACCACTTATTGTATAGGCTACTTCATTCGAAGAATCAATTTGACAAATTAATAGAAAAAATGTGCACAGTCACAACACATTGCATAGCTTGTAGCAACTCTTTGTGAGCTTGGAGATCTCCTATTTTCACAATGTTTTTCTTAAAATATTGTTTAGGTAATCTGCACAAGATGCCCTTTGGCCAGTGAGAAAGTGTTGTAAATGCCCAAAATATTTTTTATTATCAAATAAATGGATTTGTTCAATGAACTAAATTTGTATCTTCCCCCCAAAAACATCATCACCAACAACAACAACATTCATTCCTGTCAATATCTATGGAAGAAGTTCCCATAACTTATATCAACTGTATTCGGAGGAAAGCTTCCCAGAAAATATCAGATCTACAAGCAGCTAAGTTATTTAATGTAGAGCAAAAACATAAAGGTCAATAGTAGAGCCCTGGGGGACTCCACTCAACCAATTATAGGGGTTATTAAGTGGTTATAAGCAAGGCAAATTAACAACTGAACTCTCTGACCCTGCTTGTGAAATGTGTGGCCCAAGACACAGTTATAAAACTCATGTACATAAACTGTTCATCACGGTAGGCTAATCATCTGCTGAATTACCCATCTATTCAATAATTCACATATTGCCTATATAATTTTATGTTAAAATGTATATCAATTGACTAGATAGCCATGCTGCAGTGAACTGCACAATTGATTGTTTGTTGGGTCAAGTCACCTGTCAACCACAAGATGACAGAAATGAATAGGCATCAATTGGGCATATAAGGCCCTCATAGGTCGTGTTGCCATATACTCACATGTGAGTTATCCCAACAGCCTGCTGGAGTTCATTTGACTGGTAAATCTGGCACCAATATCTTAACCTGGCCTGCTATTGATCTAACAGTGAATTGTGTTATCTGTGAATTAGGCCTATAGGCTACACATACGTGGAAAAGGAATCGCCCTCAGGCTTATTGCCGAACTTAACTTTAAAAGTAGATAGACAAGACAACACATCGTCCTTTCACGTGATTGACTTAGCGGTAGCGATGCGTAAAATGTATTGTCTCTTTTATGACGGTCTAGATCGCATTCTGTTCACCTATTATTTCCATCTAGGCCTACATCTCACAGTGTTGTCATCATCGCTGTCACGAGATGTAAATGCCACTCTTCCAAATTTCTTCCAAATATTACAACGTCCGCCGACGCTCGTGCGTAAAAAGCTGGCTCCATTCTGGTTCGCAACAAAGAGGCCAACAAAAACAGCGATGGGGAAACTTTTGTCTCTATTCCACGCAACTTCACACACTTCACACTTTAGATTATGAAACGGCGACAACATCCATGCTATTTACCTGGTCGCAGTTTCTCACAAGATCCCGACAACAAGGTTATTTCTTTTCCCTTTGTCCTCGGAGACACGCGGCGATCATAAAAACTCAGATCATTATCAAGAAAATTGATATCGGTTGTGGTATTGCAGCAACAATGCATCGGAAGAAGATTTGCACACTCAAAAAAAAAAAAAAAAAAAGTTTCTATGTACGTTTTACATCACATCCCGCTTCCGTCGAGGAGGAGTAGGAGGAGGAGGAGTGAAGGAAGGAAGGGAGGAAGGGGCAGCTTGAGCCCACTCTGTGTGAGAGCTGCGTGCCGAAGTGAGATCACGGAGTTCTCGAAGTGCTTGGTGCATGCGTTTAGTTAGTGCAGGACATTACACTGTCTTTAGCTGGGGTCTTCCAACAGTTTTCAGGCAAGGAAAGCAAGGAGCCAAGGACCACCGTTAACCGAGAGAGAGTGAAGAAGTATAATATTGTAAACTTTCACATTTCAAGGACTCCCACTCTCCCCTTAACTCTGACAGTGTACAAAATGTAACGGTTCCATTTGTACACTGTCAGAGTTACAGACTTGTATGGGTCAATTTTGACCCCCTATAAAGGAACCCACAGACAGTCCCTGGAATCCACTTTGAGAACCACTGTTGTTCACAATTGTGTTGCATCTAATGTGCAACACAACTTCATTTTATTTCATTACACATTTTTGGAAGGCTTTCTCAAAAAATAAAAGGTTTAACATGCAGCAAATTCATATTAGACCTAAACCTTTCTTTTTTTGAGGAAACCTTTCCATGCAACTTGAAAAGATACTTTCAAAGCTAGCTTCACATTTACACCACGTTTAGCTGATCTCATCTATGTGACATAATTATGAAATCTCTCATAACAGACGTAGACTATGTCTGTTAAGATTGATCTGGGGGGCGGAGTGGGGGGGAGGTAACCCCAGATGACAGTGAAAGTGAAGTGACAATTTAAGGACTTTTTAATATCTCAAACAAAAAGGAAGAAAGAAAAGAAATAAGTAATCAACAAACGATACTGTAAAAAAATGTCAAATATTGGGCAAATTGTCAAATAATATAAGACATAAGCAAAATAAAAAAATCACACCCAATGTGAAGTGAGCGGTGGTCGTGCTTGCATATAACGTCTTCAGACTAGGATTTGAGTCTAGGATGTGCAGGCTATGCTACACACACACGTTTTACTATTAGGGATGTTAATCGACGCATTATTGGCGAATCGACGCGTCGCGGCCGAAAATCGACGCGTCGATCGACTTTTTTCACTTTTTTTTCCCGCTAAGCAGCAGCTGAGAGGAGAGCACAACGGCGCATTACTTAAAGCAACACAACGTATGCAGCTGCAACCATCAGAACTTGCATCAAAGCCCTATATAATAGCATGGAGTCTGTTCTTTAGAGACTAGAAGCGGAGTTACAACGTCCATGGAACGTAGTGGGGGCGCTCAGGCTAGCGCACCCCAGGCTAGTGTATCAAATGTGGAGCAGTGTCTGACTCGCTCTCTCCCCGACCGAGTCAACGGGTGTGTCGCATTAACGTGTATTTTGCGATCATCGCACACGACGGCGACGCTGCCATTAACAAGCGAGCTTTCGTGTCAAGCATGAAGCATGCATGCAGAGGCAGGAGGTAAACAAAAGCATCCAGTCCATAGAGTTGATACAGTCAGGCAAGTCAGCGCGCACTGCTATGACGCGCACATCAGCCCGGTCAAGCAGTGTTTCTCAACCAGTAGTCCGCGGACCTGACTAGCGCCGCATGCATGCGAATGCACAACACATGCAGGCATGCACTCGTCTCCGACACAGACACACACACACACACACACACACACACACACACACACACACACACACACAGTCCTCTCACATATGGAAAACATTAACGCTTATAACGTTTTTGAACGATTAAAACCTTTTTTGGGGGAAAAACTTTTGAAAAATAAAAAAATATATATATTTTTCGATTTTTCGACTCGTACTTTTTGAGTCGCGGTGAGCGTGCGTCGATCGACGCGTCGATTTCCGATTTTTTTTCACATCCCTATTTACTATGGCAAAACGCTGAGGAAAAAGGCTACAGACACACGCTCAGCCACTCTATGGCTATGCTACACACACGTTTTACTATGGCAAAACGCTGAGGAAAAAGGCTACAGACACACGCACAGCCACTCTATGGAGCGGTTTACCACCGCTCAAAAAAATAGCCATTTGACAAGCTCACAACAGGCATTGCCAGGCGGTCTTGTAGATCGGCAATTTTCACAATATTTATCTGTGGAACCGAGTCTAAGGGTGAGGGGTCCCCAAGTTCGAATATGATTATTTTGCTGGGTCACGACCTGAAAAGGTTGATAACCACTGGCCTATGGGAATGGGATGCCTGCAATAGTAGCCTACTGCTGCAGCTTTGATATGCTGTCATCAGTGTATAAATTATAAATGTTTGTTTGCACATTATCTTTTTGCTAATATGTTGGATTCTCGTTATTGTGTATTTTCAGACATTTATTTTGAATAAGACTGGCCCTGCTGAATCCATCATACATACATTGCTAGGTCTTTGGGCATGGTATGTGCACGCCTTGGTTTTATTTTGAATGGTGTGTGATGTGTCACAGCATGTGATGTGTGTGCCCCTATGTGTACCAGCAGAGAGCAGTAGAGGCTAACCGTAACCCAGTCAGTCAGTAGCTCTCAGCCAGGGTTCAGCAGTACAGTCAACTCACAGAGGTAGTTGTTTATCTCACACTTTTCACTCCATTCAAACATAGCTTCACCCTAACCTCTATTCCTCCTCTTCTATCCCACTACATCACCTCCTATTTTTTTGCCCCGCCAAGGCTCTTTCAATCCATCTGTCTTTGAACACTTTGGTCCCAAATTACATAATACAAATGAATGGCAGGATTGCCATGGGATTTTATGTGATTGGTGACCCCTGGCCTTTCCTCTAGCGTCACCCTTAGGCCATAAATGTCACGGAAATAGACCATATTCACATGGTGTGACGGCTGCCATCTTGCCATTGAGTTAAAGAAATGCCCAAGGAGCCCCCAGAACGTCTAGGAAACTGTGAAGCCGAAAAACTGTACTGGCCAAAAAGGCAGTTCTGCTGGCAACGGCAGAACTTCCGTATTTGGGCACCCAGACCTGTTGGTGCCTAAATGTGGAAGTGAGGTACATCTGGGAAACCGAGCCATATAGCCTTGACCCAATCGAGGTACTTCCGTCAGTCTTCCGGGTGCTTCAAACGCCACTTAGCAACTTTCATTGAAATGTATAGCTGCTAGCGGGGCAATCTGCCCTCTAGTTTATATCATATCTCTATGGAAATGCCCCGTTGCCACCCTGGTTTTTCAATGCAAACATGGACGCCCGGTGAATATGATCTATTGACGCAATTTATCTAAAAAAAAATATGCTACAATGCTATATGGCATTGCCGGTCGGTACAGCCAGTTTGGTAGAGGCTAATTTGACCTACAGCAGGGTTCCCCAATAGGCGGCCTGCGGGCCGTTTGCGGCCCGCGGGGGGCTACTGTCTGGCCCCCACCAACCCCAGTAATAATGGTGGTATAAGAGCAGCAACAACACTAGTATATCGTCATTGTTGGGTGGAAACCTCGTATCTAAAAATGTGTACGTTCTTTCACAAAGTAAAGCCCTGCTTCATCATACGAGGTCGCACAAAAGTAGTGAAAAAAGCAGATCTACGAGGCGTTGTGTGCTTGTACGTAGATCGTCTGTTTTCACTAGTTTAAATCGTTTTTAAAATGATAAATGCTAAACGAACGGTTTTGGACATACAAGATTTTCACCCGACAACGACGATATCTGAACTGTCACTGGAGTAGCGGGAACACCACCGTCGCCCCCTGCAATGTTGTGGCCCTCGGCTTGGTACCCAAGACATACCGGTAATTCGGCCCTTGGGGAAAACTAATCGGGGAACCCTGACCTACAGTATAGGCCAGAGTGAGTCATGTGGGGCTCCAGAGACAAGGTTCATCACAATAACAACACTGATTAATCCAGGACGTCCATTTTCATGGGCAAGATTTATGTTGGTTGAAATCAGGTGATATTCTAGGCCAGATCCGACTAGTCATGGTTTGACTTGATCTGGCCCCAATCAAGACCTCACTGATTGGTCCAGGTCCTGACCGTGCTTGCTGGGTTCTATTCATGCTTTAATCTTTCTGGGTCATCCTCATTGGCTGAACCCCCACGTGTGACGTGTGTGTGTGTGTGTGTGTGTGTGTGTGTGTGTGTGTGTGTGTGTGTGTGTGTGTGTGTGTGTGTGTGTGTGTGTGTGTGTGTGTGTGTGTGTGTGTCCATTACGTAACCAATCACATGTCTCGTAACCAATCACATGTCTCTATGGTGAGACGTGTACTCCTAAACAAAGCTGGCACGGATCCCATATAGGTCAAGTCCTGGCCTTTACACAAAACATGTACTCCTAAAAACAAAGCTTGCACGGAAACACTCACTTCTCCAAATCACATGATGAAATACAATACCAAACATCTTGTGAGTGGCATGGTTTCAGGACACTAACAGCATAGAGTTGTAGACCAGGGGTCTTCAACGTTTTCAGGCCAAGGACCCCTTAGTTGAGAGAGAGATGGAGCAGGGACCTCCATAACCTGTTATAGATTTCATATAGTTTCATCGTTTGACAGCATAATCATCAGTATATTTTGAATTCATGTAAATTTGTGTTTTCAGATATTTAACCACTTGAACAGTCAATATAAACTTGACCTTTCACTCTTGGTGTGCTCTTTTACCCCTCTACACCAAACCTTTGCCAAAAATAGCCGATCTATAAGCTCACAACGCTGCGAGGCGTTGTGAGCAGCTTGTAGATCGGCTATCTTTGGCTAAATTTCTCAGAATATGGACCCTAGGGTTCAAGTGGTTATATAAAAAAGGAGAAAAAGGTTTCTAACACAAAGATTTGGAGGACCCCCTGAAGTAACTCTGAGGACCCCCTAGGTGTCCCGGACCCCCTGTTGAAGACCCCTGTTGTAGACTGAAATTGATCTGTATAGCATACTGTAGTGTACAGTAGTAACCCAGAGCAATAATAAAGACAGCACTGTAGGCTACTGTATACAGTAACTTAAAAACCTCACTATGTTGTGTTATGACACAACAAATATGATCCTTTTGAGGACTTTACACTTAAGCTACATAATCCCCAACAGATCTATAAGGATAAATTGGTCATAGGAAGTTATAAACTAAAGACATTTCAATGTGGATTTCGGATTTCATGGACTTCACAATAAAGTCCCTGTGTTACTCATTGCTTCTGTATTCATCAGCTATTGCAATAATGGTACGGTTGGTGGTGTTAGAGCCAAGGTCAGGCGTGACCATAGTTGCAGCACAGTTGATGAGTTGAAAGGGAAATTCCCCAAGTTGAATTTGTATTTATTTTTTGCCAATTAACCACATGAACCCTAGTCGTCCTATTCCGTAGGCAAACATTCAGCATAAATAGCAGCTCTACAAGCTCACACCATGTTGTGTTGCATTGTGTGAGCTTATCAGCTATGTTCAAAGATATTTAGTAGTACAGTAGAGTCCTAGTTGTGCATTATTCACAAGTAGGGTTTAAGAGCTTAGAAATGTCCCTCCCAAATAGGCTCATTCAAAATGCTGCCACTAGGTTTCAGTAAATACATTACTTAAAACACTTCATTGGCTCCTGATACAGAATTGATTTCAAAGTGCTCCTTATTGATACATGACAAATAATACATTTTGTTATTATTGTGGGCTCGCCTGAAAGGCGAGAACAGTATTTCTAGTTATTATTATTATTTGCGACCGTAGGTCGCAGTTAATTATGAAAACCAGCACATCTTTTCTTATCTCTGTCTGTCTTTAACACCTGACACTGTGGTTCCCCTGACACATCACTCTGACACCACAGGTGACATCACCTATGTAAAAGTATCCATCTACTATTACATTTTTCTTAGAGCCGCATCCCACTTCCAAGGCCATACACGCCCCTTTACATCCACTTCAACTCATAGCTAGCTCCGATGTCGGTAGAAGGCCATACACGCCCCCTTTACATCCACTTCAACTCATAGCTAGCTCCGCTGTCGGTAGAATGCACGGCACAGCCGTCCGCTGATTCGCTAGAGAGCAAGAGAGAGAGAGAGAGAGAGAGAGAGAGAGAGTCTCAGGTTACAAGAGGGAAGGGGGGGCCGCTGCACAGGGGGAGAGAGAGAGAGAGAGAGAGAGAGAGAGAGAGAGAGAGAGAGAGAGAGACTCAATCGCTAGCCGAGAGCCTGTATCTTACAAGAAGTTCGCGGCCCTTCGGGCCACTCACATCTAGAGTTCACAGCAAGATACTGTCTGTCTGTCTGTCTGTCTGTCTGTCTGTCTGTCTGTCTGTCTGTCTGTCTGTGTGTGTGTGTGTGCACGTGTGTGTGTGTTGCTAAAATGAAAACATTGAAATAATGAAAATAAAACATTGGCAGGCCTATTACAGTAACAATAATAACACAATTAGGCCAAAACTTGTTTTTTTTTTCAACAAACTTTTTTTTTTTTTCAAAAAGAATTTTTTTTTTTAATTTTTTTTTTTTTTTTTTTTAACTTTTTTTTTTTATTTAAAAAAAAAAAAAAAGCCGGGCGTGGACTCTAGATGTGAGCGGCCCGAAGGGCCGCGAACCTCTAGTATATATATATTCCCCAGAATCCCTTTATGCCTATATGAAGATCCCTGTCGTCATCGATATACAGTACATCACTGGCCAGATGGCCAAGACATGGCCCATATCTGTGTGGCTGGTTCATAGAGTGGTTCATCCATGTATGGGCATAAAAGGGATTGTATGTTGTGATGTCATGGGAACCACTCTAACAGAATCCCTTTTATGCCCATATGTGGAGATCCCTGATGTCATCAATATTAAGCCCATATCTAACAGGACTATGGAATATGGAATATGGGAATGCATATATGGGTGGCTGGTTCAGACAGAGATCTCCATGTATGGGCATAAAAGGGATGTACAATATACAGCACATGGATCTCCATATATGGTTACCAGGGGTCTCCATATATGAGTAACTGGTCCGATATACATCACAATATTGGCGCGACCTCGCCCTTTAGGGCAAGGTCGCATGTCTCCCTGAGGCGTCTTTAGTTATTATTATTATTATTGTTATCCCACTACATAATCAGAATTGCACCAAAAAATAGTGTGTTTAAGTTTCCATCTGTAACCCCACGTTCAGCAGTTGTTCAATTGTCTAAAAAACATAATACAAAAATCAATAACGCATGTACCTTGCCCAACATCAACTTTATCACCTTCAGATGTGTCTCTACTTCTCATAATCCCAAAATGTTTACAATTCTTTCCCACATTTTGGCCTGTAGGCGGCATATATTGCGCAATCCTTAGTTGGGAGTGGAGTGTCATTATCATCACCAACGTCTCAGGTTACAAGAGGGAAGGGGGGGGGGGGGCAGATGCACACACACACAGAGAGAGAGAGAGAGAGAGAGAGAGGGAGAGAGAGAGAGAGAGAGAGACAGTAAAGTACAGTAAGGTAAAGTACAGTACAGTACAGCAAGGTACAGTACAGTACAGAAAAGTACAGTACAGTAAGGTAAAGTAGATTACAGTAGAGTACAGTACAGTAAGGTACAATAGAGTATGGATGGATGGATGGATGGATGGATGTGTATGGATGTATGGATGGATGGATGTGGATGGATGGATGGATGGATGGATGGATGGATGGATGGATGGATGGATGGATGGATGGATGGATGGATGGATGTGGATGGATGGATGGATGGATGGATGTGGATGGATGTGGATGGATGGATGGATGGATGTGGATGGATGGATGTGGATGGATGGATGTGGATGGAGGGATGGATGTGGATGGATGGATGGATGTGGATGGATGGATGGATGGATGGATGTGGATGGATGGATGGATGGATGTGGATGGATGGATGGATGGATGGATGGATGGATGTGGATGGATGGATGGATGGATGTGGATGGATGGATGGATGTGGATGGATGGATGGATGGATGGATGTGGATGGATGTGTGGATGGATGTGGATGGATGGATGGATGGATGTGGATGGATGGATGGATGGATGTGGATGGATGGATGGATGGATGTGGATGGATGGATGGATGGATGTGGATGGATGGATGGATGGATGTGGATGGATGGATGGATGTGGATGGATGGATGTGGATGGATGGATGGATGTGGATGGATGGATGGATGGATGGATGTGGGTGGATGGATGGATGGATGTGGATGGATGGATGGATGGATGGATGTGGATGGATGGATGTGGATGGATGGATGGATGGATGGATGGATGGATGTGGATGGATGGATGGATGTGGATGGATGGATGGATGGATGGATGGATGGATGTGGATGGATGGATGTGGATGGATGGATGTGGATGGATGGATGGATGGATGGATGGATGGATGTGGATGGATGGATGTGGATGGATGGATGGATGGATGGATGGAGATGGATGGATGGATGTGGATGGATGGATGGATGTGGATGATGGATGGATGTGGATGGATGGATGTGGATGGATGGATGGATGGATGGATGCATGGATGTGGATGGATGGATAGATCGATGTGGATGGATGGATGGATGGATGGATGTGGATGGATGGATGGATGTGGATGGATGGATGGATGGATGGATGTGGATGGATGGATGGATGGATGGATGTGGATGGATAGATGTGGATGGATGGATGGATGTGGATGGATGGATGGATGTGGATGGATGGATGGATGGATGTGGATGGATGTGGATGATGTGGATGGATGGATGGATGTGGATGGATGTGGATGGATGGATGGATTGCCATTTACACTATTTTGCATTTTGGAAAAAACTGCATATTTAATGTTGAGCTATCCTAAATTTGTATTGCTTAGCTGCCCACTGGACTGTATCCATCTCTGGGTACAGGTGACTTTCGCATAGGAAAGGGGCCAGGCCCCCGCAGGGGGCTTTTTTCTAGTTATTATTATTATTACCCTTATATATGTATAGCACCTTAACTAACATCCATAAGTATATCATGAACAGTATACATCTGTTGCTAAGGATCTTGACCTCCTTTCCCCCCACCCTCTTCTTCTTCCCTTTCTTTCTTCTATGGAAAATAACAATAAGATGGGAACAATGCACAAAATGGAATTTCACCCACTTCTCTACTTCTATAAACCTGTGATGTGACAATAAAGATTCTGATTCTGATTATGGTCCCACTTTCTGGGACAAACAGACTGATGACCCTTACCGGTAAATCTGCCAAAACTGTGTCATCTTTTAAATGCAGGTTTACGGTAAGGTAAGGCAACCTATTCCCTGTGGGACAGGCCTTTGAAGAGCCAAAGCGGATGTGTGTGTGTGTGTGTGTGTGTGTGTGTGTGTGTGTGTGTGTGTGTGTGTGTGTGTGTGTGTGTGTGTGTGTGTGTGTGTGTGTGTGTGTGTGTGTGTGTGACTTCGCTTGACTTGGCCCTAATTCACTCTGTAGGCTACTTGCATTGGCTATTGCTCTTAAGTAAAATAGCGTGTGAGTGAAAATGTAGGGTAATACGACACAACTGTGAAGTAACTCAAATGTGTGACCACATCCTCTTAACTACCAATCATTTCTTGTCATCTTCATTCTCTGTGAATTTGTCAATAGATGTAAATCAAATTCCTTACAAGTTCATCATCAGGCAAATCTACAGTATGATTAGGCTACATATAGGTGCTCTTTAATGGAACAGGTAAGTAAACAAAATACAAGAAGTAATGCTTGAGTAGTGCAAAAAAAGAGGATAAAACGAAGTCACACCGTATTCAAATGTTGTTGTTTTTTTTGTTTGTTTTTTGCAAGGCAAACGAAATGACTAAAATAACATCAACATATTTGACGTGAATTAATAAGATTGATTGAAGACTTTATTAGAAGTTTGCATAAGAAAAGGTACAGTTTCATGACAGAACAGTTCACTGGTGCAAGGTCAACTAAAAGGAGATCCTAGTAAGCCTTTCGGCTTATTTACACAGGAAACCTTTATGTATCTCATATAACATTGAATGACAGACGGATAGAACACAGTAGTCTACTATGCAGTAGTAGAAAAAGACAAAAAAAAACAGTGCAAGAAAATATAGCCTATAGATATTTACAATAGAAGGGTCAGGGGGAGGGTAAGGCTAGGCTAGGTTTATTTTTACCATACGAGTGGCTGCTGCCTGTAAGTGTTTTTTTCTGGGCGATTTTAAAGTATGTTAGGGATTTACTCTCCTTTAAAGCCTTCGGTAAGGCGTTCCACATTTTGGTAGTATAGCAGGAGAACGAGTTTGACCCTCTGTTTGAGTTGACTCTGGGTAGAACGTGATCTGTGGCGCTGCCTCTTATGTTGTAATCGTAAACAATAAAGCTGATTCTGATTCTGATTATGGCCCCACTTTCTGGGACAAACAGATTGATGACCTTACCGGTAAATCTGCCAAAACTGTGTGTCATCTTTTAAATGCAGGTTTACGGTAAGGGCAACCTATTCTCTATAGGACAGGCCTTTGAAGAGCCAAAGTGTGTGTGTGTGTGTGTGTGTGTGTGTGTGTGTGTGTGTGTGTGTGTGTGTGTGTGTGTGTGTGTGTGTGTGTGCGTGCGTGCGTGCGTGCGTGCGTGCGTGCGTGCGTGTGTGTGTGTGTGTGTGTGTGCGTGCGTGGGGGTCCAGCCCTACTTCTACAGTACAGATCATTATTCTAATAGAATACATATTCCTTGGAATTTTTCCTGTTCCCTCTGGATTTCATTCAGCTCACCCACATTGGAGACAAGTTATAACCGGCAACCCAGTTCATGAACCACAATTGATATGGAAACATGATATGTACATGCACATACATGCAGGTAACCTAGGGCACTGCCCATGCATTCCTATCCTAACACATCTCTCTGATGTAACTATCACTAAGTATTTTATTTGATAAGGAAATGACTAAAAACCAATAAGATGCCTATGGGCGAAAAGCGACCTAAAGGGCGAGGTCACCCCATGCCTTGGCCTGTTGAATCAGGTACAACCTGATTAACAACTTGATTAAAAAAGTTTATTTAAGTTGACAGACGTTTCGGTCCTACTGGACCATCAAGAGTGAAAAACTTTACACAAACTTTAGACATATTTTACACAGACGCTGAAACAAAACAAGGCCCAACAGAAATCAATCAAATAAAAATAAGATAATTGTATAAATGGTGCACACTTTGCTTTATCATGGGAGCCAATCACACACTTTGCAGAAGATAATTTATTTTGAAAATGTGGACTAGCCCTCAAAAACTTTGGAAAGCCCCTGTTCTACTTTAAATAAGGTTACGAAGACTTCCTTTTGTGCATAGCATACAGGACGCTTTCATAATCATGCTGTCGATGACATCACAATCAGATTGCGCTAACTTCGTAGCCCAATCTGATGTGACGTTAGTGTGTGTGTGTGTGTGTGTGTGTGTGTGTGTGTGTGTGTGTGTGTGTGTGTGTGTGTGTGTGTGTGTGTGTGTGGCCTCTCAAGTTATAACATGTGGGGTCCAAAAGGAGTTGTGGTGGTGACATGTGGGGTCAGTGGGTGACATGTGGGGTCCACAGCCCGGACCCCACAACTTTTGGGGTTAGTTTACGGGTTAGGGTTAGGTTTAGGGTTAGGGTTAGGTTTAGGGATAGAGGTTAGGGTAAGGCCACAGGACTTGTGGAATTGTGTGTGTGTGTGTGTGTGTGTGTGTGTGTGTGTGTGTGTGTGTGTGTGTGTGTGTGTGCGTGCGTGCGTGCGTGCGTGCGTGCGTGCGTGCGTGCGTGCGTGCGTGCGTGTGTGTGTGTGTGTGTGAGACATTTATGGTTTAGGCTACGTATGTCTCACAAGCTGCTTTTCTGTTACTACAAAAATCTGTTGCTACTGTGTGTTTGGGTGCTCACTGGATGTTGTCTCTAATCCCTGTTTAAATACTGTAGAAACATGTCTCTGCATGCTAAAACTGTTCCTCGATACTGACACTCAAACCCTATGCAACAAGCCTTCTTCAGACCATGGCTTTTAGTCACCCCTTCAAAGAAACCACAGGATATTTGGCCTTATGACACTCCATTGATGGACACTCCTACAGTATTACCTACTTAATAATCCTGGGTGGGGGACATTCAGATGCAGTGAATCATGCAAGTAAAATATCATTAACATTCCACAACTTCTTTTTAAAGCCATATTTATTCAGGGATGGTAATGTTTGCTGAGCCAACATCCTGTACAATTGATTTCAACAACACCCGGCTCCACATTTACACAGTTCTACAAGTGGACCCATTGCAACCACGTGCCCTATACGTATGACGGGTCGCACACCAAAGATCTACAAGTGAGCTTGTGTAGGATTTGGGCTGCCATGAGCAAGAGCAGTGTGCAGGATCTTTTTGTTCATGAAAAAGTTTTTTCATGATTATTTCAGTTTTCACTGTCCAACGCACCTGCACCCACCTGAAAACCAGGCATACTTAATGAATGGGTGGGTGTGGCCACATAAAAACATAATTTTAACACTTTCTGTACACTTTTTGGAGAAAAAAAAATCTTCCTCCAAGTATAATCATAATACCTGATGATTATGTTGTAGTGGGGAAACAATCACAGCACAATGTCGACTGTACATCGAGCTACAGTCTACAGCCCCTCTGGCTACTGAGGCATCGCAGCTGGAGTAATGTGGGAATACATGCTTTCACAAAGGGAACCTCAGATATAGTTTCCATGACTCCCACAGGTTGAGAACCACTGACATACTACATACCTGATGTACCACAGGTAGGGCTACATGCCACAGTACCATGGAACTCATACCGGACGTGTCTCAGGAATGACAAAGGTAGGTGCAGTATGAGGATGTCATAACCTTAGCTGTGATTGTGTGAAAGTCTGTCTTCTCTCTCTCTGTAGAGGATTGTGCAACCTTCACTTAACAAAAAGGTAGGCGCGTATCATAACTCTATGCAGCGTATGCATGCAGATGACATAACTTGTAACTGTGATGTGTGAAAGTCTGTGTCCTCTCTAAAGAGGATTGTGCAACCTTAATGTCATTATTATTATTAGCATTATTAGCAGTATTAGCATTTTCAACACTTATACATACAAAGAAAGAAGCAAACATAAACAACCACATACCTTGTTCAAACATACAATAACATACATGAATACATTAATTAAATTAAATGAATGAAATCATTATATGAATATTATTTAAGACTCTCAACTAACAACTAACTAACTAATCAGATCCCCTTTGCCTTCTGCCTAATTCATTCTATTTCTAAAGCTCTCAATCTACTGTATGTCTTTCTAACAGACCTCCTGTCTTTCATTTGGAAAATCTGTTACACCGTGCGGAACATGATATCCCTCCCAGTTCTGTTCCCTGTTGAACAGGTGCCCCGATCAACCTGTAGAAGCGGCAGAGGAATCAAACCCCAGTCTCCATGGTTTTGGGCATGGAAATGTACCACCTGCAGCCAAACCAACCAATCATTCTTATAGGAAGTCATGATAGGAGGTACACGTAGTTGTTTTTCTCTAATGTGGGTTTTTGCTGATCATTTACTGTAGCTTTTACAACTACTTTACGTCATGCATTGCACCAAGATGTGTGAACTAGATTATCAATGATAATAATATATTGTTGACTGTTGACGTTTTCTAAGAAAATGTGATTCATACTACATGGCACTGATTACTCCTTTCACCCACATTATGTACCCTCCCCTCCCCTCCCCTCCCCTCCCCTCCCTTCCCTTCCCCTCCCACACACACACACACACACACGCACGCACGCACGCACGCACGCACGCACGCACGCACGCACGCACGCACGCACACACACACACACACACACACACACACACACACACACACACACACACACACACACAACAAACACTTCCATCCTTCAAATTGCACACACACAAACGCTTCCTCAATGCAATTAATGGATTATCTTACAGTAACTCCATTCATAAGTTACACCCTCCTGTCCTGATGTAAGATCACACTACATTTTTTCTCTCTTGCAGAATTTCTATAGAAATCCTTTGATGTCTCTCTACACCCTCTCACTTCCTATCCACCCCATTCCACTCCTGTCACTCTCTCTCTCTCTCTCTCTCTCTCTCTCTCTCTCTCTCTCTCTCTTGATCTTTCTCTTCCTTTCTGTATATGAACTGGTCCATGCTTCCGGCCAACAGTGACTCAAACTGTTGGAATGCTTTCTGAAACAGAGGGCCAGAGAAAGGGCAGCAGAGGAGAGGAGAGGAGAGGAGAGGAGAGGAGAGGAGAGGAGAGGAGAGGAGAGGAGAGGAGAGGAGAGGCAGTGTTGGGGGGCAGGGGGGGAAATTGAAGAAAAATACTTTGTTTGAAATTATGGGTCCTAATCTTGGCCTCCCTATAACACCATCCAGTGTGGTATGGAATGGATAGCCATCTAACAAATCTCACTTTGACATGTCCGCTGCTCCTTTTCTGAACAGTTGTTCCATCCCATGAGGAGGGGGAAATGGTTTGAACATTCCGAAGTCATAATACATGATATATCCTGGGCCTATATACACTATATAGAGAGAGTTGGAGGACTCCGCAATGACTTTATAACCACATAAAACATTGTGTCTGGCATGTCATAATATGCAACCACCCGACCACTCAGTTATAATAGGGTTACATTTGGCAAACATTTGAAAAAATTAGTTGATCTACATTTCACGAAGAACGTGTATTTTCGCCTAACAGATTTGCTTTATAGGCCCACGGGGGAAAACAATTGGAAGCCTAGTGCAGACTCTAAATGAAATATTTAGGTGATTACTGTAATATGTACAGTAAAACCTTCAGTGAACAGTATTCCTTAGCAACATGCGTGACAGAATCACTTTAATTCAGCTGATACTCTTATTCAGAGGGAGTTTTGATTGCAGAATTACAATCTAATTATAAAATTAAAAGCCTTTACAGTTGCAATGCTGAAGGCCAAAACAACTAAAACTAATGTTCTTATCTCTCCTTAAACAGCCTAATCATTCCCTGTACTGCTGAATGCTTATAATGCTAATGCAGGAATAGAAACTTATTCTGTGTTTACACTTCTTGAAGGTCACCCTGGATAAGAGCATGAGAGCTCCTGACGCACCATTAGTTCAAAACAAGTTTGTACATGTGTCTGAATGCGCACATGAGTGTTGTGTGGGTGTAAGTGTATGTATATTACTGTGTGTTTACTAGGGAGAAGATTATGTGGCTAGAGTGTTTAAAATAAATGCTTATAAATAATGGCTTTGTCACGCCAGGAGGAAGCTGACTGTAGTATTTACATGGCAAGATTGTGTGTGTGTATGTGTGTGTGTGTGTGTGTGTGTGTGTGTGTGTGTGTGTGTGTGTGTGTGTGTGTGTGTGTGTGTGTGTGTGTGTGTGTGTGTGTGTGTGTGCGCGCGCGCGCGCGCGCGTGCGTGCGTGCGTGCGTGCGTGCATGTGTATGTGTGTGCATCCTGTGCGTGCGTGAGCGTGAGTGAGAGTGAGAGAGTGTGCGTGCGTGCGAAGCCACAACTTCCTGTTACAAGGCCAAACAAGGTTGAACAATGTCACACACAAATGTAGGCCTACTAGGCCTACATTCTTTTCTTTTGGACATAAATGTGTACCATACCAACATTGTGACAACATTGTATATGTATTGTACTGTATTCATTATTCATCTACATTTGACTGTTTCACGTGCAGGTATAGTATACAGTATATAGCCCATGGTAGGTACTAGGTAGACACACCAGTATCATAACCACACAGTACCATATCCACAGGGTTCAGCAATATAAAATAACAGTCATACAGGAATGTGGATGTGGACAATAACAGCTGCAGTGCACTATCTTTGAGGGAAAACCTCACAACAACAACAATGCAAGGCCTAGAAATCTCGTTTGCTTATTGGAATGTTTGGCCTGATGTTGGGAATAAAGGAAAGGCAATGGGCCACCAAAATGAGTAGGCGTGTTCCTCTTGGGAGCATGAATGTGAACACCATATTTTAATGCAGGGGTCTTCAACGTTTTCAGGCCAAAGACCCCTTAATCGAGAGAGAGATGAAGCAGGGACCCCCACAACCCATAGATACCATATAGTTTCATCGTTTCGTTTTTTTTAGCTCAATCGTCAGTGTATTTTGGATTCATGTCAATTTGTGTTTTCAGATACCACTTGAACCATCAATACTTAATAAACTTGACCTTTCACTGTGTACTTCTTTTTCTCCTCTACACCAAAGCTCTTTGCCGAAAATAGCCGATCTACAAGCTCACAACGCCTTGCATCGCGAGGCGTTGGGAGCTTGTAGATCTGCTATTTTTGGCTAAAGTTCTCAGAATATGGACACTATGGTTCAAGTGGTTAATATAAAACAGGAGAAAAGAAAAGCTTTCTATCACTCAGAGATTTGGAGGACCTCCTGTAGTAACTCTGAGGACCCCCTAGGGGTCCCAGACCCCCTGTTGAAGTTTTAATGCATTATCTATTAAGATATGCTATTGAAAGTCCAGCCTGATAGTGGTGCAAGAGGAAAGGTCATGGGGTCAACAAAATCAAGAGGCTTCTTCTATTTGGGAGTCAGGGAGCCAGGCCACCATGGCACCCACATGGTTGTAAATGCCATTGATTGATTGATTTGATTGAAGACTTTATTAAAAGTTTGCATAGGAAAAGGTACAGTTTCATGACGGTACAGTTCACTGGTACAAGGTCTACTAAAAGGAGATCCATGAAAAGACTAAGCTTATTTCCACTGGAAACCATTGAAGTATCTCATATAACATTGAATGACAGACAAATAGAACACAGTACTATGCAGTAGATATGTAAAGAAAAACAAAAAAGAAAACAGTAAGTCTAAACAAACAGTATATACAAAGAAGGGGCAGGGGAGGGTAGGGTTGGGCTAGGTTAGTTTTTTACCAGTTGCGAACGGCTGCTGCCTGTAAGTGATTTTTCAGGGCAATTTTAAAGGATGCTAGTGATCCACACTCCTTTATGACCTTCGGTAAGGCTTTCCACATTTTGGTGGTATAGCAGAAAAAAGAGTTTGACCCTTTGTTGGTTTTGACTCTGGGTTGAAAGTGATCTGTGGCGCTGCCTCTGGTGTTGTAATTATGGACATCCTTAATGTTTATAAAGTATTTTGACAGGTACTTGGGTATCATAGTGGTGTAGTGTATTTTGTACACCAGGCCCATTGCAAGTTGCTGTACTCTGTCATCTACTCTGAGCCACCCCACTCTTAACTGGTGAGTAGCGGTGAGGTGAGTCTGATAGGGAAGGTGAAGTAGGACCCTAATTAGTTTATTTTGGGCTGTTTGGAGTTTAGTTTTCAGGGCTTGTGGGGCGTCACGATACCATACGTGGACTCCGTAGTCAAAGAGGGGCTGGATTATTGCACCAGCTATGGTCTTCAGTGTGTTGAAATTGACCATTGGGGCGATCCTCTGTAGGAAACGAGTTCGTTGGTTGATTTTATTTATTACTTTAGAAGTCATCTTTTCACTGGAAAGATTAGCTTCAAGGATACATCCTAAGTAAGAGATTTCGTTTTTTCGTGTTATGACCTTGTCACCCACTTTGATTGTGAAGTTATCGACTTTTTTGAGGTTATGATTTGATCCAAAGAGGATGGACTCAGTTTTTCCCAGGTGAATTGATAATTTGTTGTCATTAAGCCATGTGCAGATCTTACTTAGTTCAGAGTTAAGTGTCTTTTCAACCTGCAAGTGGTCCTTGCCCGAGACTAGGAGAGCCGAGTCATCCGCGAACAGGAACAGGTTGCAGTCACAAGCAGATGCCATGTCGTTCACGTATATTAGGAACAACAGAGGTCCCAGTATGCTACCTTGAGGAACACCACAGCTTACTGGGAGGGGGGGGGACAGGGTACCGTTAATCTCCACCACCTGTTCCCTCCCCACCAGGTAAGATTGCATCCAACTCACTGCTGCGCTGTCAAGACCATATATCAGATTGTACAATAACATTAATTACATTGTTGAGATTCTATGTGTGTGTGCGTGTGTGTGTGTGTGTGTGTGTGTGTGTGTGTGTGTGTGTGCGCGCGCGCGCGCGCACGTGTACGCATGCTTGTGTGTGTGGGTAATGTATTGTATTTAATTGTATTGTTTTGTTGGGGTGTACTTGGAGTGATTATGTGAGTGCATGTGAGGGTCCACAGAGACTGAGATGAAAAACTCAGCCCATATAATTTGTCTTGTTTGAAACTGTCCAATTACAAACTCACCTGATATTAAAGCCTTTTAAACTTAGAGAAGAGTGCTTTGGATAATGTTTTGGTCTTTTTTTGGATGATTCTGGCTTACATTCTACATCTGTTTGTGTTCAGAGTCAAATAACTCAAGTAACACAAGAGTGGCAGTAGCTGTAGTATGCATGGGCTATGATATCACACATAAATACATACTTTTGTCCACGTGTCTGTGACAATAATGCCTTAACCCATTTAGGCCTAGAATGATTGAATGCTTTAACCAGTGAAAAATAGCAGATATACAAGCTCACAGCGCGGCACCGAGTGCACCAGTGACATAGTCGTCTCTCAAGAACAGACTAACTGAGCTCCATCTAAGTGAAAAGGACCTTTTCTTTGACGATGGGCGGCTAGCCAGATTGCTGACATAGAAACATAGGTTTTTCAAAAAATCTTAGAATGATTCAAAAGACACTAATAGAATCGGGTCAAAATTCTAATTTTCAAGATTTTTCAAAAATAGCAGATCTACAAGCTTGCAGCGCGGCACTCGGTGCCGCGCTGTGAGCTTGTATATCTGCTATTTTTCAATAGTTAAAGCATAAAATAATAATACACAATATTGTGTACCCGTTCTGAATCTTATGTAATATCTAGATTGGATCCTTGAATAACGCCACTCACATCCTTGCATTCCTTTGTGCACACACACTGACACACACTGACATCCACCCACACAGGATCTCCTGTGTCATCTTTTCCGGAACCATGTAGTGATGAAGACAAGAGTCTCATAAACTGGTGTCATGGTAACCTAAACATACACATCCGCCTCGAACGGCATCCCCAAAAGCCCTGAGGTTATGTGATGGGGTTGTTTCGGACAAACATTTGAAATATTCATTGATTGAATATTTTATTTGTCAGAAATGTAAACAGCACATGGTACATTAAGACAAGGCATATAAAGAACATGGCCATCTTTGACCTGGAGATGAATATTTAATCTAAAGCTATAATAAATAAATATTTGATCAATGTTGTTTTTATATTGAGAATAATGCTTTGGAATCTTTTTCTTTTGTATTTAGGTGACCCCGTTTATTGAACCAAACAGCATTGATAATTTTTCTGTTGTGATGTGATAGGGGTTTCATCTCTCTAGCATAGAGGATGGGGGTTACTCACATACATACCCATAATGTTTACATGCCCCTCTCACATTCATTGACGTACTGTAGGCCTACAATGTTTTGTATGAGGTAATGTATTGATAAACCATGAGTGTGTGAACAAGAACCATGTCTGAACAAGATGAATATTAATCATTAAAATAACAAAAGGAGTCATAAATCCCCCAGGCATAGGTTTAAAGAGTTGTCCTGCTGTAATTAGTTACTCATCCTCTCCTCTATGCAAAGATTGATCCCAGAGCGCAGCTGTGATATACAGTATAAGTAACCATAATATCAGTAGTATAGATCTACAAGCTTCTCAATCATCTGCTGCTGTTTACCTCTAACCATCTGTTAGCTTTTATAAAATGTACAGGATTTTCAGTCGGTCTGTAAAGTGTCATCTTTTTCAATACAAGGCTTATACCATTATCCTTAAAAGTATGTATTATTATAGCTTTGTAGGCCTACTCATCATCAATTTGAGGAAGCAGTTCCTATTTATTATTATTTATTCATTTTGATTTATTTTGTCATCAAATTTCTGTCATATACTGTAGGTCTAATTCAGATGAACAGATGCAAGAAATTAACAACTGCCCACAGTTGGTTATGGTACCTTTGTCTATATATTACTTAGCCAAATAGGTAGGCTACAATAATAACATTACAAATTCATTATACAGTTATATGAAAAGGCAGGAAACATGAATTGTATTTTAGAAATATTTTTATTTCATTAAATTATCACAATAAAATAAATAACAAATAATTGAATAAATAAATAAAATATTCTTCATGATCAACAAACAATTGTCAGTTTCAAGTTCGACTATGCTAAAAAAAAGGTACTGTTTGCTATTTGCCTGAGGACAAAGTTCTACTTCTATTTGTGAGCACACAAACAAAAACTTAAACTTCAAGTTTTTACAGTTTCTTCTTTTCAAGTTTCACTCCGTTGCTAGCAATAAATAAATATGCATTTGTTTCAGTCCTTCAAGTGTTCTTTCCACACCCAAGGCGAGCTAGTAAACATGTCTCGACATGCAGCTCGTTCCCATGGGACGCCGGGCACGGAGCGTAGCTCCACTCCGTCCCAAGTCCGGAGGACTGACTGTCCATTCCGGACATTCAGCTTGGTTCTTCAGTGGCAAGTCCGGCTTTGAGCCGATCTGTATGACCAGTTTCCTGTCTCTTTAGTTACTATCACTACCCAGTCTGTGATAGACCAGGAGGGCCACCACGTAGCCGTTTCGGGTGCTCTGCTTGTACATGCGGCTCATCTCAGTCTCCAGGCTGGGACTGGGGCAGGTGGTGTTGAGCAGGATCTGGTCCCATGATGACGAGCTGAAGCTGGACAGATTATCATCGCAGTTCGCTGATGAGACTGGAAGACCATCGGAAGCGCCAGCGTCGGTTAGATGCCGTACTTGTTCTTCTGCAGACTGGAAGGAGAGAGGGCTGTCGACGCCACCCACCGGCGTGTCGAGGCAGGGATCCTCGGTGTAGATCTGCCAGAGCACCACGAGGCACAGGACCAGCAGCCAGCGCTTGACTGGGCTCATCTTCTCGACAGGTGGAAGGTGCATGCGGACTTTAGCGGGGTACATCACCCGGGTACAGCGCTTCCTCGGCCGGATAGGAGCGTAGGAGCGCGCGGCGGTCGCCTGAGCTGGTATCCGCTCGAAGGTGAAGATTTCTGGCTCTTTACTCCGCGTAGCCATCATTCTGGGCACGGCGAAGTTTTCTGTCTGGCTTGTCTGTATAGACAGAGTCATGCTGTTTGATCTCGAGTACATTTTCAGTAGTTTTGTTCGAGTTTCGTTCGTCTTTTCCTTTGTAGCTGTGTTGCTCAGCAGTTTCTGACTATCCGTGTGAGATCAAGGTTTATATCTAGTTTAAAGTTTCTAGGTACGCCCCTATTCTTCTTTAGCCACTCCCTGACGGTGAGCCAACGCAACGTTGCTCAACGATGAAAAGTACATTAATTTTGCATTCTCCTATTTCTAAAGACATGACTTCATCCTCAAGGCCAGCTAGACAGGATGAAGTTAGACAGTCTAGTATTTCCCATGACAGATTGAGATTTGAGTCAGCAACATTATGATAATTAAATACAAATAGACTATCAATTGAAAAATATTATTAGAATAAATCAATTTATATTTATTTCTATATACATTTTAATGGATTGACAATGAATGATTATTCTTTTCAATAAACATAATAGGATTAGGATAGGCTATTAGGATAGTGATAATAGCCCATAGCCTTCATAATCTGTAAACAGAGTAACCCTGAATTTGATTAGGGAACAGATCACAGGTGAACTTAAACTTCAAATTCAATTAAATTACTACTACTGGTTAGACATTTAGGAATACTTAAATTATCTTGCACAGTACAGTTTGTGATTACAGCAGATTTTAATTTAATTTAACAGGCAGGCACAGTTTGTTGCGACCAAAGGTCGCAGTCTACCATGAGAAATGTCACAGCTTGTCTCTCTCTCTCTCTCTCTCTCTATGTGTGTGTGTGTGTGTGTGTGTGTGTGTGTGTGTGTGTGTGTGTGTGTGTGTACATTTTTACAGTCTATGGGTTGGTTCCCTTGACACATCACTGTGATGTCACAGGTGATATCACAGGTGACATCACCTATGCAAAAGTCCATATATGGGTATTCCCTTTTATGCTCATGTGGAACCAAAGAAATCAACAGCCGAACTATCTCAAATTGTGATGTAGTATCTGACCCGAGGCCCCTTACTAAGTAGCAAACAGTTACACCATACCTTCCCTGAAAACTTCAATATTGAACTCCATATGTATATGGATACATATTATTATTAAGGATAAAATAAAATAAAAAGTCAATATATGGACATACCCAGAAACAAAATCCCTTTTATGCCCATATATGGAGATGTCATCAATCCCAGGCCCTAACTGGCCCAAGAGCCTGCTTTACTCTAATTTAGGCAGCCTATACCTTCCCCGAAAACGTTAATATTAAGTCGATATATGTATATGGATATATATTAATAAAGGATAAAATAAATAAAATGTCCATATACAGTATGGGCATTCCCAGATGATGCCCTGTTAGGGTACCCCCTTATGCCCATATATGGAGATGCCCAGGCATCAAACCCAGGCCCTAACTCGCCAAAGCCCTGCTTGGCTTTACTAATTAACATACGTTTTATGCACATATATGGAGATCCCTGTCCCAATGTCATCAATATTAAGGACATATCTGGGAATGCCCATATTTGGTAATACCCATATATGGACATGTTTTGACATGCCATTGTTGACTATCATGCAGGTGTCTCCATATATGGGTAACTGGTCCGATCATTGGCCAGATGGCCAAGAATTGGCACGACCTCAAGGTTGCATGTCGCCCTGAGGCGTCTTACTAGTATATAGGCTATACTGTAGGCTAGGTGTGTGTGTGTGTGTGTGTGTGTGTGTGTGTGTGTGTGTGTGTGTGTGTGTGTGTGTGTGTGTGTGTGTGTGTGTGTGTGTGTGTGTGTGTGTGCGTGCATGCGTGTGTGTAAGGGAGAGGCAGAAAGTGAGAGCAAGCTTGTAAAGACAAGACAAATTCATTGTCTGGGTTTCTCATCTCACTCTCTGGTGGTTTTATTGTACAGCCTACTATATACAGGTGTTGTATAGCTACAATAAAACATAACTATACTAGTAGTTATGTTACTTGATGTATATTATATTACCTTTGCTACGCCCGCAACCTTCCCGAAAAAAGTACAATAACCTGTTTAGCCTAGACTCAATTCACTTTATTGGAACTATGATTAACCTCACAGGAAGAATCAGCAAAACTGCACACCTTACAGCATGTCAAACCTGATGGGTTACAGTATATGAGTTACTTTGATTGGATTAATAACTTTAATATCATTATTAGTATTACTGTTTTGGCAATCATAATCCCTTATGCTACTTGTTACTGTAGTGTAGAGAGTAATAATATTATAGTTGTATATTACTTACCGGTAGTTACTTTTGAAGGCTTATTTGATGAGATGTTTTTGTTCATTGTTTCTCGTCTTTCCATTTTGCCAAACCATTTTATTGTATAAATTCGGCTACTTTGCTGTGTGGTTTGTGTGACACTGGTCCACACCTTCCGATTTCCAGCAAAAAGTGTACAGCATATTTACCAATTGCACATCCTTGAAGGAGAAATATGAGTTCATATGAACAAGAGGGAAAGGGTTTAACATAACAAGTCTTAGCCTGCATGACAGTAGCCAAGAAAACTTCCTTTGCTTGGTGGGATTATATTAGCTAAATATTTTTCTGATGGGGATACAAACAAGATGCGTAAATATATCATGGCATTGGATGGACAAATGCACATCAAATCCTATTCTTGTGATAAAAAGGTAATATGTAACATTTCAGGCCTGTGTGTGTACAAACACCCCCCTATCCCCCTCACATCTGAGAAAAATCAGACAGGTAGCTGTCTTTGATGCTTTAATTGATTAGAGAGAGTACTAACGACATTTGTCACTTTTATGGCCGAATCAATCAATTCAGAGCATAACCTCTATGAAGTTCAAAGGGATCAATTAAGAGCCCCCTCCCCTCCCTCACAGACAGAGGCTTGAATTCCAACATAAACAGTGGAACATAACCAAAACACACCAACACAATAATAGTGGCTGATAGAGGGGGGAAAAATGGGCCAAATTAAAGTTACATAATGACCTTTAATCACTGCATTGACAGTCCAAATTAAACCTCAGTCCTACAAGGCCAGTAGGATCTCATATTGACTATTAATGATTAATGAAGCCGGTGGGACGAACGGTTCTCGAGATACGCGGATTACATACACACAGACAGACACGCACAAAGAGACTTCTCGCATTTATAGTAAGATATAATAATTAATAATTAATGCAATGTTTATAATTCCAAGGGCAAATGCAGGGGTTGTAGGAGGTGATTGGTGCTATGAGCTGAGCCATGTGTGATTCCCTGTTATGCACGTCAGCACGTGGCAGCATGAGCTGCACTTTGATTGGTCTACTTTTGTGGGGGCAAGGATACAGAGATAAACATTGTTCTAGATCAGGGGTTCTCAAACTTTTCAGGCCACAAACTGGGAACCCACCACCCTGACAAGCACTTATAGGAGTTGAGGCATTACGTTTAGTTTGATTCGGTTCCAAAGATCAATATCGTGAAAATCCATCCATCCATCCATCTTCAATCCGGAATCGGGTTGCGGGGGTAACAGAGATTTCCTGTGTTCCCTCCCCTGAGCAACCTTAAGGCCACTTTTAACCAAACAGATTTGTGGCCGAATCGGCGGCGGATAGCGGCGGAAAGCGTCTGTTGCCGAACGGGAGCTCATCGGTAGGTTTTCGGCAGCGGGTCGGGAACGCTATCGACCAGTATCGACGGAAAACTGGAAGACTGGACTTGTTTGTTGAGTCGCCCCTGGACGTCGGTGAATTGTAGCGAGTTGTAATAATGGACCATTAGTTTGCTACTGCTGCAGCAAAACCAAGCCTAAATAAGCCAGAGACATTTTCCCATTGCACTTTTTTACTAAATAGCATATTCACAATCTCAACTCTCAATTTCCTATACTAATCAACTCAAAGGCAACGCTAGTATTAGTGATGTGTGTTGTTTTGGTGTGAGGAGAAGAAAACAGGAAGAATCTCCGCTTCTGCTCCCCGGTTGCCAGATTCTGTGAGTTAAACAAGCGACCAGGTCTATGAAAACAAAGCCTAAAGAAGCGTCCAGTTTCACCTATTGAGCTCTATTACATTAGCTATTTTCGAAAAGAATGTTGAAAGCAAGGCCAAATAAGCAACTACAATTCAGAAACATGCCCAAGAAAAGTAACCCACAATAGCAACATTATAGGAAAACAGGATCAAAGTCGCTTGTAACGAGCCGATATGGCAACACAGTGCGCATGCGCAAAACTGTACAGTAATTACAGTCGGCATACAGTCGGCTGGAAAATTCAATGTGCTTAGTTTTTTGCAGTTCTTTGCAGTTCTTTGCAGTCTGTGAACAGTTTGAACAAGTCTCCTGTAGTATTTTCGGTGTGGAGGCACCTTTAGAGGTGATACACCATGAAAATTCACTTTTCCTATTTTAAAACTTTTTTTGGGGGTCCCACTAGCACCTTCTATCCTCACAAAGTCCCATTTCTGACCGTTTCTTTCTCTGGTTTTGAGAAGGCGAAGGTTAAAAGTATCCCACGGGTTCTCAAAACAGGCTATCCAGATTTGCTGCCGATTGTGACGTCATCATAAAAATAAAAAAAATAAAAAAAACTTTTTTATTTTTTTCAAAAGGATTTTGGGGGTGGGGGGGGGGGGGGGGGGGTGGCGCAGTTCAGGCCAAAGGTGGTACTGCAGCTGAAATGCTCTGAGAGCCATTCAAAAATGAGAGAGGCTCTCTATTCAGGAGTGGTAATTTAGCCTCAAACCTTTTGAAAAACGTTTTTGGGACATAAACAATATGACATAAATACTTTTTAAATGCATGGTGTATCACCTTTAAATAAAAATAAAAAGTATAAAAATAGGTAGGTGTAGGTGTTATAAATTATTCAGATTCTCTCATCATCTGTCTGGCTAGTTTCCATTTCCTATAATACAGTTACAATTTACAAGTGACCAGAACCAATGGGTAATACAATATATAATAATATAATATAAAACAAAAATAACTGCAGCATATATATTTTTGGGGAGTGTGGATGTTCCTTTTATTTCACAGTGTTTACAGTAGTTAGCCTTTGGAAGAAGGAATGCTATTGGCATGTTGGTCTGAAACTGGAGCTGGTTTCCCTTCCGACTTGTAGGTATGTGATGTTTGCTCAAGCACACGCCAAGGATGCCCTGGGTATGTGTCACATCTCTAAGACTATACTGTAAAGACACAGACACTACACCGCCCACATTCATACTTGCACACAAACCAACACCCAACGCTGGGAACCTTGACAGTGTGTCTGGTTGGTTGGCAGGGGCGTCACAAGGGGGGGAAAAGTGGGACTGAGTTACTAGGGCCCAAGGTGGAGGGGCCTTAATTATTTTATACTTTAGCTATTGAGAAATAGCAGATATACAAGCTCACAGTGCGGCACCGAGTGCCTATTTTTGAATGGTTGTGAAAAGGCATGCAAATCTTTGAATATATGTATTTTTTAAGCAGACATTTGTAACTCAAATTTTGCTTCCCTGGAACTAAATATTTTGAGATGGGGGTCCGTGGCCAAATACATATCATTTTGGGGGTCCTTCACATGAAAATGTTTGAGCACCATTGACATAGAAACAGGGCCCAGAATTTGGTGCAACACCCCTGGTTGTTATATGGAAAGAGCAGTGAGTGAATCTTGACACAACATTCATCAGAGCAATGCAGGCGGTCTACTGAAGTACTGATTGCCATATATGGGAATCTCTTGAGTCCAGCCCGGGTGAACAGAAATTACTGTAGCACAAATTTGTATGGGTCCCTTAATATTTTGTTTCCTACATTTTGTTTTTAATTTTTATTTCAAAACATTTTCAAAATACATTCCCGAAAAAAGCAAAACGTCATGAATAAATAAAATAATTGCTATCGAATGGCCATTTGACATAATAGATGTGTGTGTGTGTGTGTGTGTGTGTGTGTGTGTGTGTGTGTGTGTGTGTGTGTGTGTGTGTGTGCGCGCGGCGTGCATGTGTGTGTGGTCCCATACCTATTACAATAGTTTGATTTAGCTGCAATATTTTCTTTTCACATATTCACAGTATTGTTTGTATGTGCCTTTTGTCTGAAATTATCCTTTCCATAATAGGATAGCCATTGTACTTTGACTATTGCAATGACTCAAGCATATTATTCCATGTCTGACCATTGGCTGACTCTAACAGTAACTGAGGTGACCTAACCTCCTGCGGTCTGTTGGATGTTTGACGTTTTTTATATCTTCTGTAATGTCATGTTGATACTGTATGTCGCCTCTCTTTTTTTGACGGTCAGTGTTTTTCTAGTCTTATGGAAAGGGAAGTGGGAAGCTTGTTTCCTCGCAGTCAGTTCACCCCCAGTATTATGTGTGCTTGCGTGTGTGTGTTTTCTACTTTTACAGTAATTCTTGTCCAAACTACAGAGTCATCTGTAAAAGCTGTCCGGCCTTCCAATCGTTGGTTTGATAAATTGTTTCCAGGATGAACTGGACATGCAGGCAGACACACACACACACACCGGGTGACCCAAGCTCACACCCTGCACTCTAGCCAATAGCAATGAATGCTGCACTCACATGTACGCTACTGGAACTTGCCATTGGTTGAAAAAATCACATGGCTGCCAGGCAAGCTGGGCCATTGCGGTGGTGATGTGATATGGGTCATTGTTGTGAGATAATTCTCATCAATGTCCCTGTTGCTTGGTTAAGCTGGCTCGTTGCCATGCGAACTAGCCTACGTGCGGAACCACAACCAGACAGCATGTCTCAGACAATGACGGTTGTAGTAAAGTGGACAAGGACAGGGGTCAGCAACGGTAGCTGTGCCTCACTCTTCCTTTATTTATAGTTAGTTATATTTATTTATTTAAGTTTCTCTCTGTTTTATTTATGGGAGAAATCGATCTTGCATTAGAATCCCATTATCCTGCCCTGCAGACGTGGCTCAACGACGTGGTTGTTAGTGTTGAGTTGTACGTTTTCATGCCCCCTCCTTTGTGTGTGTCTCATTTACTCAGGCTTACATACTGTACATTAGCAATATTACAGTACTATCCTTCATTACATGTACAGTGGTAGCCATGCTGGATGTCCTTCAGCAGCAATAGTAGGCGTATATTGCATTACAGATGTCTTGCATATCCTGCATTTGAGACATCGCTAACACTGCAGCAACAGAGCAGTGAGCAAATACAATCAAGGACTGCTACAATGGGTGAAAGTTATCTCCTGTTCTGGGAGTCCCGGCTAATAAAGTTGTTGAGAGTGGGGCACAGGCACGCGCCCCTTGCTTCATCTCTTTCCTTACGACCTGTGATTGCTGCAAAGCGTCTAAGGGGAGGGACAAAGGTAATCTCACCCAATCCCTGTTATGGCAGAGTTGGGGAGAGAGGGTGTATGGGTTCATCCTGTGAGCTGGCCATAGACATGCTGCTTTTCACAACTAGTCTGAATGTCTGATCCAGACCAAAAATAAACTCAAGCTTTGGCGTGAGTAGCTTGGCTGTCATACTGGAAAAACCATACACACTGCCTGGTAGCCTACTACTGTTCAGCAGAGCAGGAGAGAGACGTGCGTTTCTTTTACAATAAACCCTCGGGGTAATAGAGTCCAGTTGTCTTTGAAAGGCCATGATAATGATGGTGGTGGTGATGAGGAATAGGAAGAGGATGATGATGATGATGATGATGATGATGATGATGATGATCGTGAAAAGGACACACATGCTCACCTACTGTGTTAAATGGATACTATGAAACTAGTCAGTTGTGCATAATATGCAGTGAATTTGTACACCGTTTGATGAAATACGAAATATAAAATGATATGATGAAAATGTATCCTGAGTTGAAAATGTATTTTCTGTATTTTCTGAGTGACGGGGAGACCTCTGACTGATACTAAACAAACACTTTGTAATTTGTTTTAACAACAACAAAAATCAGTTACTGTGCAGCACCTTTATGTAACAGACACAACAACTAGATGCTACAACTCGAAGAACAAAGAAGATTTACATTTTTAGCGCCAATTTCCATTAAAAATATATTTTGTCCAATCTGTATAGAGTATGTTGATACAATAACTTATACAATTGGGGGTATTGTATTTCGTCTCCCCGCCCTTCTATAGACGGTATGCGCATGCATGTATAAAGTGAATGGCAAATCGAGTGGCAAAGTGAGTTGCAAAGTGAGTTTAACGTCATTTAACATTGTTTAATGCAATCTTTTCTGTTTGGATGTATGGGCTGTCATGGCCAGAAAGTAGTTTTTTGCCACTCAGTAGGCGTTCGTGCATAACTTCCAGGTATGATGATGATGTCACACGCATAGGTCATGTCTCAGTCTCACCTTTGACCTGATGGTCAAGATTCAATTCATCCCCCTAGCAATTAAGCAGGCCAGCTCAATGGTAAAAATGTCAGCACTTACGCGAGAAACCGGGTTCAAATACGGGGTAGGAAAGTTACATTGTGCTGCTTTAAGATTTGAAGGGAAGCCCTTAAGCTCACTTCAAGCACACTTCTCTTGAGAGTGGCTTGAAATGAGCCTAAAGGTTCAATTTATGTTGCACTCCACAAGACCTACATTACCAAAACACAGGTTCGGAGGTACCTTGATGTGAACAGGTCATCTTGATCTATTTGGCTCTGTAACTGTTTGCTGGAACTGAACTAACATATTTTAAACAATTTGGAAGCCTCTCTTGCACTAACCTTAGCCTGGAATCCAGACATTTGGCTCATTTCATCTTTTGGATTTTGTCCACTTCCAAAAGTCAAACATAGCATTCACTCTGGATTCCAGGCTAAAATCAGCTGCAACCAAATACAATTGGATGGAAAGCACTGTTGAGTCAATACTGTATATACATTTCTTTCACACATTTCACGAAAGGTCACACAAAGAAATAATGGTATACTGGACTAAAACTTGTAGGCGTTATTGGTGTCAAATAGGATGCAAAAGCCTTTCACTCATTATATGACTTAAAGCTGACAGCATCTATTCTTAGCATGCCTGTTCATGTACACTGTGTATGTGTGTAACCTATAATGAACTTGGGCAAGACATGTCATATTGGCCCATTTAAACTGGATTGTTTCCACAAGGGAAGTTCCACACAGAAGAGCATCAAAGAGAGAATTCAACCTTAACCTGTTGATTGACTGCTGTGATGTCAAACTCTGTGTTTAGAAGCCTGGGATAATTAGTCAAACTGGTGTTTCAACAAGTGTGTTACTTAAACAGGTGGAACACGTCCTACAGTAAAATGACCAATGACAGCAGCTTTGTGATTTGACTTTAAAAACACAGAAACTGAATTTGTAACACACGTTTTCACAAACAACAAATTTGTCTTGTATCTCTCGATGAAGCTGGTACCAGTACATTACCCTGAAACAAAACAACAGTACAGAAACTGTTAAAATATATAAATATAAATATGATATGCAATATACAATGTATACAATACTGAAGAGGCTGGTATGGCAGTATATGTACAGTAGATACAAACTACAAATACTACGGTACATTAAATATTATTGCATAATATGCTGAATGTTTACACTGAAGGTAGAATACATTCCATAGCAGTATATATACACTTGTATATTTTAATGAATATACTGAATGAACTGAATGTCATTTATTCTTATTATTATTAACTAGTCCTTGCCTGTTCGAACATACAGTATGTGCTCCAAATTATGTGCAGTTTGGGTTATGGGGTGTGCACAGTATGAGGGATTGAATGTAGGAGTCGTGTATGTACCGGTATATCAGACAGAGATCGGACAGACAGACATTCTGTTGTTTATTAGTAGGATAATAACAATAATAATTACTGTATTTCCTTTGTCATCATCACCCATGGCCAGACACTAGACAGGTTATAAAACAATAGCAATGATGTGGGAATGATCTTCAGTACAGTGTCTGTCTATTTGTCTTTCCGACAATGGCTAGAGAATTATATAGAAAGCCAAAAAGACAGGTATTCTGGCATTTTGATTGACTGATAGACAAATACAGAAAGGCAAAAAGACAGAGTGTAGTAGTATGAGGGGCTCAGTCACATACAGTACATAGTTCATTTAGGTATAGGCTAATGGAGTCTGCATGTGCTGATTTCAAAACACCTTTAATTGTCACTTTCTTTTTTTGTCTTAATGCAGATGTATTGACAGAGCAACGGACAGTCAACAGAAGCACAGTAATAGTCTGTACCTGCAGGGATGCATGACATCATTCTGCAACACACACATTTTGTTTTGTAAGCTTTTAATGTGATGTCATATTTTAGACTCACCTGCCTCATTACCCCCTCCCCCCCTCTCTCTGTGTGCCATCGCTCTCTCTCTGTTGACATACTGTATAAGGATGTGCATGTCTCTCTATAGTGAGATCATGCAGGGTGTCTGGTGGTCTTATATGGTAACAGGTACTGAACCCATCAACACATACATACCAGAGGATGATGGAATGACGAGAGAGATCAGTTTGATACTGTTCAGATGGGTTCCACAGAGGAGATTGGTATTGTTACTGCTGGTATTCTTAGACCTTTCTCGTGATCCTGTGGAACCTGGTGCTGGTGTTTTGAACAAAAACAGGTCGCCCTCAGATTATACATCTACATTTGTGTGTGACTTTGGACACACGCATCATTGGTAAACAATATCATACTCTCAGAAATAATTGTTTAAAGAAAGCAAATAATTGCAATAAAATAATGCCACATTAATGTTTGTCAGTTATGGCATATGTACAGCAAGAAGCACTGATTTCAGCATGACCAGATATCTATCTGAGAGCGGCGGAGTCGTGTATACGTGACTGAATGCCGACAGTGTATGGTGGTGGATAGATAAATCGATAATGATATGGAGGAGGAAGATGACAGGTTTATGACTCTTCACATTGTGAATTTAACAGGAAGACTGTGACAGTTGGTTTCAACTTGTAGGTGTGTATGTGTGACCATGGATGATGTAGTGTGTGTGTGTGTGTGTGTGTGTGTGTGTGTGTGTGTGTGTGTGTGTTTGTGTGTGTGCGCGTGTGTGTGTGTGTGTGCGCGCGTGTGCGTGTGAGTGTGCGTGTGTTTTAACTAAATGTAGGTGCTTTTAATGTGTAGTCCAGATGTGTGACACATTACAATGACACTTTCCACAATGCGGAAAGGAAAAGGATGGAAAATAGGTAATCCCCTCACCCGCTACGTACAGTGTGTGTGTGCATGCATGTGTGCGTGCGTGCGTACATGTGTACCTGTGTGCGTGTGTGTAAACTCGGTTCCCGCAGTCTTTAACTAAGGCACTGATATAACAGCATTCCTGTCAGCCTTGCTGACACCTGCAGGGTAATTGTTGTGTGTGTGTGTGTGTGTGTGTGTGTGTGTGTGTGTGTGTGTGTGTGTGTGTGTGTGTGTGTGTGTGAGTGCGTGTGCGAGTGTCGAGTGCCGAGTGCGAGTGTGTGTGTGTGTGTGCGCGTGTGTGTGCGCGTGTGTGTGCGCGCGTGTGAGTTTGAAACTTTAGGTTTACTGTATCAGTACTATGATCAGTGTTGTTAATTTAACTAAAGTAATATAATGATAATAAGGAAGTGGCAAAACAAGAAACATTGTTAAAGGAAGACTTCACCAATTGTCACCTATCTTCATATAATTGGTCCTCACTAAATGCTTATGGTATGAAAGTTTTTTCTGGGAGCTGTGTCTCAGAGGAGGGCCTTGGGCAGTTGAAATTGTAAAAAAAATAAAACCTGCCTTATGATGATGACGACACTTGTAGGCAAGTTTCTGAAGTGTCCAATTGGACCAATTATATGAAGATAGATAGTTGGAAAATCTGTGAAGTCGTCCTTCAACTAGAAAAATGTGCTCCTCGGAGTTCATATCTCCAGGGCAGGTAGCTTACTGACTGAGGAGTCGGACCAGAAATGTTTCACGGCGATCGGACACTCATGATGTGAGCCATTTTGTTCAAAACAGACCAATCCTGTAACCTTTGGAAGGCAATCTTAGCCAATCAGGATGAAATATGAAAACGTCTTGATCACATAGAGATAATGTGTACCGGTTGTTTAGCAAAAATCGGCCTCCTGGTGGTGCTATAGGGTGTGCCAAATGTAGTTCTAAGAGCGGCCATTTCTTGGGACAACACAGCCTTACACAGGTGTTCTGATTAGACTATAGCATTAGTTCTATGCAATCAAACAATTGAAACACCTGTGTTTTGTCCCAAGAAATGGCCGCTAAGGACTACAATGACGTAGCCGCTGGCACACGCTATAACAGGCTGATGTGAAAGATTTGTGGCAGAGGTTCTTCTGATAGTTCATGATTTGAGCCATTATGGAAGCCCATCTTGAATCTTAGGCCTAAATATGAAAAATCCGGTGCACATCCGAGATAATATGCACCGATTTGCGTGATGTTTGGACAAAATCCAGAGGTATCTCCCAAGGTACCTGTCTTTAACTCATGACACTTTTAATGTTTACATACGTTTATAGATGATATGTTCAGTCTGATTGGAGCACAACTGTTTGCGTGAGAAAATGTTATTATTTGAGTTCAATATTTGATATATTTTATTATTATATATAGATTGGATCTACGTATATATATAACTACCCTATACCTGCCTGATGCACACGTCTGCATCTCCATGCACAGTGGAGAAACTGAGGCACTCATGCATGCACACCCACACTTTCACTTGAGTTGAAGTGCCAGACATGTGCTCACACACGGTAGTGGTGGTCATGTAATGTTTTCTCTTTCAGTGTGGGCTGAATGAGGGACTACCTTTCCTTTCATTGAGTCTGTCTGTATCTGAGTCAGCACTCAGCACAACACCCCACCTCCCGCTATAAACACACACACACACACACGCTACGTAAGACTCATGCATAACGCTATTTCCCAGACTGGTGGAGGAAATGTCTGTGCCGATTGGCTGATGACGACAGCAGGGGCTTCGGGTTTCAGAGAGGGCAGTCGGCCAAATCTAAAACAGCTGGATCCACTGTGTGACTACAGTGAGGGAGACGAATGAGAAAGAGAGACGGGAAGAGAGAGAAAAAAAAGAGCGAGGGCCGGGGCAGGAAGAGAGAGGGACAGGGGGAGCGAGCCAGGTCGTTTGATTTAGTTTCAAGCCGGCTTTTCTTTTGGAATTTGAAAATGTTTTGGGAATCACTGGAAGACAAACATATACTGTCGGCCTAGTGTAAATGACATGCTTTATTGACCCTTTAACCTCAAAGGGCCATCAAGAATACATATTCAAACATTTAACAAAGATATGTTACACATGTGCTGTACAAAATACAACTTACATCCAAAAGCAAAATAAAAAGGGGTGCTCGCCCCTCATGCTGTTTGGCTGCTGCCAGTTGCCACTTATTTTGCTTGTCCTTCCTGACTAGTAGATGCATCATTGGGAGTCAAACGTTTGAATCCCAATCCATTATATCCATGAGTTGTTCCAACAGCATACAGTACAAACTAATGTCATCTAAGCATCTCTAAGCATCATCATCCCTACTGTAAGGGCTGAAGTGGACCGGCAATATCTGTCCACGATGTCACAGCGCATTGTGGTACACATACAAATAACCCTAAGATGCTAAACCTCTGCATTCAAGCCAATATGAATAACATCTGATCAGACAGCATCTACAACTAGATGGCATCCCCTTTTGCTTTGTGTCATACATATCTTTCATTGTCACCCTCTTTGTGGTCACTGTTTCATCTTTGCTTCTTATAATTTGGTCAGTTCAGTTGAGGAGACCCAGTGGCATGGATGAAATGAAAAGCCCATTGTCATTGAGGTTGTCTGGCATCAGGACACAACGCACTCCAACTGGCACCCTGATGCCCCTGAAACCGTCTGCACCCTCCACTGTTCCTCCACAGTTGCCCCAACCTGGCTCCTTATTGCTGCACCTGGGATCCCACCCCCCTCCTGGGGTTGAGGCGCTGCTGCATCTGGACTGTAGCTTTGGAGGTCCTGAGATCCTGGAGAAGAGAAGAGAAGAGAAGAGAAGAGAAGAGAAGAGAAGAGAAGAGAAAAAGAAAGAGAATGCGTGTCATTATTCGAAGAGAAGTTCAGATGCTTCAGAAGCTTTTATTCTGATAAAGAGCATATCATGGTTTGGTGAAATTGGAGCTATACAGTGTGGAATCTGGACTCTAAGTTCTTGTTTTGGGTGTGTTTAATGCATTTTCTAGTTAAATAGGTATTGCTGCACAACTGTTATTAAAAGCCTGGTAAACAATTAGTGTTATAGGATAGAGCCATAATGGCTGTGATTTGACAAGGAATATGTACGTAGATGAGGAACACATACAGACCTGGGCAAGTCTCCTCAGTGTAAATCTGCAGGAAGAGGAGCACCAGGAGGAGTCGCAGCCAGCTCCTTGCTGGGTCTGGGGCCTCCCTCTGTGGCGGGGGCCTCCTGCTCTGGGAGGGGGGATACAGCACCCTAAGGGGCCTCCGTCCACGAGGCCGGAGGGGTGGGACAGGACGGAGAGGTTCGGCATTGTGGGTGGAGGAGGAACAGAGGGTGTCGCGGAGGGGAGCACTGGTCCTGTCCAAGAGCCCCGCGGCGACAGGGAGCGCTCTGCAAGAGGAGGAGGAGGCGGCAGAGGAAGGGTAACTCATGGTCAGAGCCTGGAATGTCTTGTCTTGAGAGTTAATTATACTGCAATTATCTTGGTGTTTATTGGAAACTGGAGTCTTCTAATCTTCTTGTCCAGCAACAGTCAAGACAGATACACAGATTATTATACTTCCTCTTACAGCCAGATGTTGGCCCTCTTGCCGGAAACTGCACCCATCTGTTGATCGTTGACAGGTACCGCCTTGAATTTCCAGGTGGAACTTCTCTGATCAAGCACAACGTTATCTTCCTGTATTTAATTCTGATCTCATCTCACGAATGCAGATCCACTTGTTTTTCAGCTGGTATTTACTTTTTCCTGCTCAGCCTGTCAGTCTTTATTCAGGTGCAAACGTCCTCTCCACGATGCTATCACTCCCCCTACAGTACATCTGCACTGTACTGATACCTCTCTTTAGCTTTCTTTATCTTCAACAGAATCTCTCCATTGCATAGTATCCGATTCTATTCCTGGTCCTCTCTGTTCCTTGTCTTCTCCCAGAGAAAGGCTCTTTAAATAGTTCCAAAGGAGGTGTGGACAGCTTGCCCGTGGCCAGGTAATCTCCACCCATCCATGGAATTGTTGTTGTGGGTAACATTATTTTTAGACACACGCAAACAGCCTCTTTAATCCCATTTCAAAGGGTGCTCCTCCTCACCCTCTCTATTCCTTCCCCTTTCTCCCTTGCCCTACTGTCTCCACTCTGCATTCCTCTAGTGAGCTGCTTGGTACAGTTCCATGAGAGGCTGTGACCAGAGATTTAGATATTAGGGTCTTTGTTGAAATGTAATTATGTTTCCGAAGCAAGCAAATGATAACTTCCATTAAACATTTTCTCATTACTTGATACAATCAATCAATCAATCAATGTTTCCACTGAAAGATTCTCAGAAGTTTTACTACCATTATAAACATTTTCTTTAATTGTAGTCTAGTGATTAAACATCACTAGACTACACTATCATAATTGCAGTACACTACTATGTCTGCATGTGTATTGTCCATCCCACATTTCCTTTAGAAACAATTAGCCAGCCTGTCACCAGGTTAGATAAAGATGTCAGTTAAAGATATTATAATATTATGGCTCATAGAAATTACCGTTTATTGAAGCAGTTAACCCATGATTGCTCCGATGACCAAAAGTGGGAGACTGTGATTGTCCTGCACAGTTTCCAGAGGAGTGAATGCATCTGTGTAAATCTGAAAGTGCTGAAAGGTGATTGAATACCGTGAATCTGTATTTGAGTATACGGTAAGACTTTTGTTCAACAGAAAGAGCAGCACTGTCACTCTCTTTAACTAACAATGTAATGTTTGTTGACAGAAAAAGCCACATCATGATGAATCAAGTTGCCTCAGGCCTACGACAACCTGGCCAACCTTCATTTGATTATGAAATGTGAAGCTCATGAACCCTCTCTCTCCCTTTCCCTCTGTGTGACCCCATACTTATCTTCAACTCATCTCCTCTCCTCTCATCCACATTCTTCACCACTTCTTTTCTCCACAGAAATCCACTATATGGATACACACGGCAGTGTGTTTGCACTCACGTCTGTGTAAAAATAAATAGTTACAATATATTTCCATACAAAAATGCAACTTATAATCTCCTATGTCTCACGTCTTCGCATGTAGTGTGGAGCATTGCATTCTGTGTCCCAGCCCAGAGCCGTTTCCTAGGGCTGCGACCACAAAGAAATACAGAGAAACTTCTGGAATGTCTCAGAATCCCTTTGATCCCCTGTTTGCCCTCGCTTACAGCACGCAACACACACACTGCATGCAACATACTGTAAGTGAACACACAAAGGGCAGACAGTAAAGAACCTAGGCAGCAAAGAAACAGAGACAACATGCTCTTCTGTCAGATGCTGAACTCACCACCCAACACGCAACCCAAGGCACAGCACGCAATATAACAACCCTCTGGGTCTCAATGCACTCTTTTGAACTTTTGCTCTCACGTTTGGAGCACCATTTGGTTTCATGCTGGCTTTTAATAGCAAATGTTTCGTGACTTGTGGCTGGTTATTTGTTGGGAAAGTGTGAAGATTGGATCACTGCTGTCCTGTCCTGAACTCTTGCCTTCAGGCGCAACTTGTTTTTGTAGTTGTATTTGCAATATATTGTATTCATCCTTACAGTGTGCAGATTTCCAACTTCTATAAAAAAAAAATATTCTGCTTATACTACAACTAAACACATTCAAATCTCCAGTGTTAATTGACACGTGGACAGTTACCAGTAAGACACCCTAAGGGCGAGAAGTGACCTCACCCTAAAGGGCGAGGTGGCGCACATGGGTGCGTGCACATGGGCTCTTTGGCATGTATATACCCTTCTGCTGAGCTGGTTGAGTCATCACTGTGATGTCAGCACAGGTCAGCTATATCCAAATATGGAGTCTATGAGGTCAGATGTAGAGGTATTGAGCAGCTCCATATAATTTTCATAGTAAACTGCGACTTCTACCACTTTTTCTAGTCACATGTTCAAATACTGGATTCTGATTGGCTAAATTCCGGAGGTTATGGCAGAACAACCGCCGCAGTTGTGTGAGGACGAGATCAATGCGCCTCAGTGTACATCCGGGGACTTCAGGAGGTAGTCGGAACACCTTTCCCCCAACCAACATATGACGGTCGTAGCGGTCCTATGTTTACTAACGTGCGTACGACGTCGCCGATTTATTTGGATCCAATGCAATCCGCCAACTTTAAAGCCCCTTTTCTCTGAACCTATGCCTTTCTGGAAGCGAACAGCCTCTATTTACGGCCGGAACGGTCCTTCTAACTGACGTTAGCTTAGCTGTATGCTAGACATCTTTCTCTGCATGGAGTTGGCGTCATCTGGTGGTGAGTAGAAGATGTTGTTTGTGGAACTATTTGCTGTCGTCGCGGAAGTTTTATAGGCAATAATGATTGTAACTTAATATCCTTGCAAGTTACAACTATGTGTTTTCTTTCATGTATACGGAAAAAAGTGGTAGAAAAGCTATTTACCACTCGGGGTCGGACATTATGCTCTGATAATGTCCTGTGTGAGGGTGTTATCGGACTCGGCTTCGCCTCGTCCGATCACACCCTCACACAGGACATTATCAGAGCATAATGTCCTCTCACTCGGGGTAAATTGCTTACCTACGGCCCAATTAACTGCTCTCCACATATTCTTTACCAGAATATGCAAAACACCTACACTCAAAGAAATGAACTTTGATGGACAAATCCCTCATCACACAGTATTGACATTATTTTCAAATTCGGCCTGGCAGAGACAATGAAGCAGCAGAAAATGGCAATGGCGCCACCATGGAGAAGGGACAAGAATTATAGTGAATATGTGATGTAAGAGCTGTCTGTCTGTAGTATAGGGGTTAATACATTGTTTGATTGAATGGATGGATTCATTGATTCATTTAGATCAGTGGTTCTCAAACTTTTTGGGCTTCAGTACCCCCTTTTCCTGATTGCTGAATCCAAGTACCCCCTTTAATAGATAACAACAGTTTGACTAGAAAATACTGACATCAAAAGTCCAGTTTTTATGTCCATATGTTGAAAATAAAAGTAATTAGACAGTTTTCTATTCAGTATTTTTTGTACTTAATTTGTACTTAAAGTTATACCATGTAACTTTTTTTATAAAACAAATCTTAAAATTGTCCTAACTGTTAAATCGCTAAAGTTTTAGAACACCCACTCCGTTATTTTCAGCTTCTGAAGCCTTCTCTTTATATGTGTTCTATGAGCCGTGAGGGGGGGAGAATTTCGTGGCAAAATTGCGTCATCATACACTACCGCGAGGGTTATACACTGCCGGCCAATCACAGCGCATCTTGAAGTGGGGTCGCTATCACAATACGGCGGCCATATTTGTAGGCGCCCGTGTAGCTTGCCTCAACATAACAACAGCATTTACTCGGTGAAGGAGTCCGTTTCTCTGGAATGCCTGAACGCACAGGAACCAGGGACCCCTTAAAGATAGATCTCAGCAAGGTGGAGGCAGACGCGGGGGTGGTCCGCGGCGAAAAACGTCCGAAAGACGCGGACGCGACCGCGGTTTGCTATAGTGCTACTGACCTCTAGGTGAGCAACTTACACAGTATAGCTTTAATTTGGTTTAAAGCTATATATGGCAACACGTTCACATATATTTGTCATTGTTTTATCATTCAAAATTACAGACAAATAAATGTTTCCATTTTCCATGTTCTTTCAAGTACCCCCTGTGTAGTACCTCTGCGTACCCCGTACCCCCATTTGAGAAACACTGATTTAGATCACCTTCCTCAGACCCAGATATTCTGGATCGTCCCAGAGTATACAAACAACTTCCACAGGACTAGACTGGATAGATCGAGTTCTGTTGAATTAGTGAAACCATTGCAAATGCCTCCATACAGGCACGTGATCATTTGAGAATGTTGATTTGAGAGACAATGTCCCTTCCTTCCAATCCCAGTTTTGTGGTTAGTACAATTATCTTATGACCCGTCTCCTGTCAACACACTGCTGCTACAGCAGGGCTCACGCTTTTAGGTCCAGCCAAGTCTTGCTTGAAATCCATGAAAAGCAACCTCTCTGATCAATTTAGAATTGTTGGGGCCATCAGTTGCCTGGATGCACAACAAAAGTTATTCAACGAGAATAGGGAAGAACAAGAGCAGCTGGCTTCCCATGTTTGAATCCATCAAGCTGTTGGAATAGATCCATGCTGAACATGCTTAGTTCTGTACAGTCTGTACAGTAAGCAAAAATCTTTTCTTAAGCTAAATTAACAAACAAAAACAGGTTGAGATTGTGACCTTCATTAGTGCAGTACACTACAGCACTGTACAGCAGCCCCCCCCCCCCCCCCCCACTCTCTGTCTCTTTTACACTCACAGTTCACACAGTTCCACACTATTCCTCTGGCTCCTTCAACGATTCTTTCTGTGATTCATTAAGGGTGTGGTATTAATCTCACGGCCTTTCACTGCTCAGTGGGAAGGGCTGTGTGTTTTGATTGATTGATTGATTGAAGACTTTATTAGAAGTTTGCATAGGAAAAGGTACAGTTAGAACACAGTACTATGCAGTAGATATGTAAAGAAAAACAAAAAAGAAAACAGTAAGTCTAAACAAACAGTATATACAAAGAAGGGGCAGGGGAGGGTAGGGTTGGGCTAGGTTAGTTTTTTTTACCAGTTGCGAACGGCTGCTGCCTGTAAGTGGTTTTTCAGGGCAATTTTAAAGGATGCTAGTGTGTGTGCATGTGTGTGTGCGTGCGTGTGTGTGTGCGTGTGTGTGTGTGTGTGTGTGTGTGTGTGTGTGTGTGTGTGTGTGTGTGTGAGACAGAGAAATATGGATGCATGAGAAATGTACTGTGAACATGGATCAGGAAGATTTTGGCAAAACACATTTTTGCCCTATTTGTGGAGATAAGTGACCTACGGTCGCTTATCTCCCGATTAGGGAGTCTTACTGGTTCTAATTATCTTGCATTAGGCAAACTTTAACAAAAGATCTTGACCTTGATCTAAACCCTGCATAGTTGAGGCGCGTGTGTGTGTGTGTGTGTGTGTGTGTGTGTGTGTGTGTGTGTGTGTGTGTGTGTGTGTGCGCGCGTGCGTGCGCGCGTGCGTGTGTGCGTGCGTGAGTGAGTGTGCTTTCCAGGCATGCAGCATAGCGTGACTAGAGCTCCCTACATTGATGATTTGTCAGGTTTGCGCAGTTTGACTGACTGGGGTAAAACACAGTAATTAGCTCATTAAGATAGTGTTTGTTTTGGCAGGCCAGACATGGGGGGTATACCTCCCTGTCTGACTGTGCTGTAACAATTAGGTGTTCATAGACCTACAGTATAGGTTGCATGAGTAGGATAGTGTGTTTGTTTGTGTGTTATACGTGGGTGTAGGTTAGAGTTACATTACTGTATGGCTATTTTCAGTGAGATACAGAGCTGAAGAATTAATATTCTGGGCAAGGTGAAAATTATCTGACCCTAAATAAGCCCTCGATCTATCCTCCATAGACCCAAGGAAGTTAAAATATAAGGAGGGGAAACCATGTGACCGCCGGGACTGGCCATGACGCTCCTATGGGTGCCAGAATGATGCAGCCGGCTAGATCAGCTCATGAACAAACCTAGAAGAAACACTATTTATGAACGACTGAGACCTTTGTCATATAATCTGTTCAGGAATATAAAAGAAAATATATCAAAGGTATTTTTACAATCACTTCGATTTTCGATGTGCACTGTGCACAGTGCATAATTAAATAATAATAACAGTAAATAATAATCGTTTCTGTCTCCGAAGTATCACAAGATTTGGTTCACAGACAGGAAACGGTGGATAGTCTCGCGATACTGGCACCCATGGTGAGCTTCATGGCTGGACATGGCGTATCCCCGTTGTCATGTGATGTCCCTACCTCCTATTTACCTTATAGACCTTATTCACACCGCGGCCATCTTGGATCACATGACTTCCTGGGATGATGGTCCCAAAATATGAGTTCTATTCAACCAATTTCTTTTTACCAAATTGACAAAAGGGCAGATGACAACATCAACATCCCCAAAATGATTAAATAGAAGGGCTACAGTAGATTGATTACATCCATGGAAACAATATTCAAGGTAAGTTAGGTTGCAAACTTACTGTGTACAAAGACTTGCTATCTGTGCAGTGCTTGCTCCACCATCATATTAACTGCAATTTGTTACAATTTGTTAGATTGTTCCTGATTAATATGCAAAAACCACGATACAGTAATATTAACTATATGATGGCAGAGCAAGCACTAGTCTACTCTGCACAGATACTGTAGCAAGTCTTTGTAAAGAGTAACAGTGTAACCTAACTACCATGAATATTGTGGATGTACCCATCTATTTAATCCCTTTGGGGATGTTGATCTGCCCATTTGTCGATTTGGTCAAAAGAAAATGGTTGAATAGAACTCATATTTTGGGACCATCACTCAATTGTTCACAATGGTTTGTAATGCAGGCTGCTATCCCAGGAAGTCATGTGATCCAAGATGGCCGCGGTGTGAATAAGGTCTATGGACCACCTACTTACCATCTTAAGTACAGTGATTATTTATTGGTATGTTCAGCCATCAGATTTCCATCAGATAGCACTAAGGTTTTCCCATATATTGTAAGGATGTGGGAGAGAAAATGTGTCAGTTTCTATTTTGTTAAGGGGGAAAGAAAGAAGGAAAGGATGGAGTGATAAAACACAGATCATACAGCATACGTGTGTGTCTGTGTGTGTGCATGCGTGTCATTTTAGGCATGTGTACTGTACTGCAAAAGCAATGCTTAGTAGAGTGAGTGTACCACAATGAAGCGATGGTGTGAATGTGTTCAGTGTAGAAGTAATTGGGTGTGTGGGTGGACCCTGAGGTAGGGAATGCCCTCTCTGTTCTCAACCACACAACCGGTCTCGACCTGCCGGAGTCTTGAAATTGGGTCTGCCACGAGGCCCAGTGTGTGTGTGTGTGTGTGTGTGTGTGTGTGTGTGTCTGTGTGTGTTTGTTTTCTTTTATATACCTAGTTGTTCTTTCAGCTCTAAATCTCCCTGAAAGTGACTTGACTTGATTTCCAGGGGATAGCAACTCCATCCCCATCTTGCCACCCACATATTTGTGGGTGGCATTGACTCATAAGGTAGAGTGGTGATTTGGGAAGTGGAAAGTTCCCAGTTCAATCCCTGGTTCCAACTGGCTTCAATGTGTCCTTGAGCAAGACATTGAACCCCAGACTGCTCCCCATGAGCAGGTTGGTGCCTTGCATTGCATACTGTCGGTGTGTGTGCGTGTGTGTGTGTGTGTGCGTGTGCGTGTGTGCGTGTGTGTGTGTGTGTGTGTGTGTGTGTGTGTGCACGTGTGTGTGCGTGCGTGCGTATGTGAATGGATGAATATAATCCTCATTTAGAACGCTTTGGATAAAGGTAGACCATCTTTTGAATTGCAGACCATTAATTCACACGATATCTATAGACATATTCCAGCACACCACTGGTATTTCTTCCAGTAATATCTCCATAATTATGCAAGTCCAAAGAGACATGGAATTCCCCTCTCTCTTCCCTCTTTATCCTATCAGTAAAGTTATGCAGTAAAACTGGAAACCTTGGGGATACATAAAACATTTTTTTTTTGAAAAGGTAAACATCAGTGATTGGTGGTTCAGTTAATTAAGTCAAGTCAGGTTTAACCACTTAACTCTTAGCCAGCCAAATCGCCAAAAATCACCATTTTGAGGGGGGCTGAAGCAGCCAGATCGCCAAAGGTCGCCTTGCTGATGATTTTCTGATTTTTTTGGTATTTTTTTGACATTTTTAGAGCAAAAACTGACCTTTCTAGCTTAATTTCAGTCTAAAGGATGATTCTGCGATGGAAATGACATCATCGATGACGTAACCCGGAAATCGTTTGCCCATAACATAGCATAGGCCTTTTTTTAGCATGGAAAGCTAACGTTTCTTTATCAAACTTTACCATATTTAGACGGATTTTCAGGGCTGTAGCGCGTCTAATCGGCGCTCTAGGCGAGCTCTCTCGAATGCGCCCCCCCACCCCCGCGCGCGCGAAGCACGCACGCGATTTTTGCGGGTTTTGCCGTGAATTTAGTCGGTTTTGGGCCGGTTTTGGGCTGGTTTGGGTCCACTCCCTCCATTTCGGCGCCCCCTCTGCGCCCCCTCTAGGATGGCGCTCTAGGCGACCGCCTATACCGCCTATAGCTAAAAACGGCCCTGCGGATTTTCATTCGGAAAAAAGTGGCTGGGCTGACAGAGTGGTCACCCAGGAGCAAAAACGATTGTACACGGCGTGCGCAGGACGCGCACGGCGTCCAGGATCGCTCCCGTTCGTCCGGACCGGCCCCTAATGGCGGCGCCCATAGGCGGCCATTATGGTCCCGGCTGGTCCAGCCCATGGTCCAGCCTGGAGGACCTAATCGTTGGGCACTCTCTAGTGGTATAGTACGTGTACTACAGTCTGCTGGGTTTCTGTACTCATAACTTGGAAATTAATAATATTCCTGGCAGTATAGGCGCACAAGCATATTGTAAATGGCTGTGTATGTGTTTTTAATTGCATAGCCTTGCATTGCACTGTTATTGTCTCAAAGGGTTTTCCTGGCCTCATTTATCAAAGGAAACAAAACAACACCCTCTGTCCTTAACCGTGAATCCAACAAGGAGAAAACTCCCAAAACAAGCCTTTGACTGGAAAAGAAAAGGAAGTAACACCAGGAAGGATCACAAAAGAGGGAAGCCCCAACCCAACGGCCCAAGCCGGACAGGCGTGTAATACTATAGGTGCACACAGGGAAAGGAACTCTGTTCGTGGTATTAAAAAATCTGTGATTTCAATGTGCCATCCAGGGGCGTCACAAGGGAGGGGAAAGTGGGACTGAGTTACTATAGGGCCAAAGGTGGAGGGGTATAAACTTTAGCTATTGAAAAATAGTAGATACATACAAACTCAGCGAGCTTGTAGATCTGCTATTTTTGAAAGGTTGTGAAAATGTGTGCAAATTTTGAATATATTTATTTTTCAAGCAAACATTTGTAACTCAAATTCTGCTTCTGGGGGGTCCCTGGAACTAAATCTTTTGAGATGGGGGTCCGTGGCCAAATACATATCATTTTGGGAGTCCTTCACATGAAAAGGTTTGAGCACCACTGACATAGAAACATAGGTTTTTCAAAAAAGGATTTGAAATATTCAAAGACTTGCACAAATGTTCGCGATTTTTCAAAAATAGCAGATCTACAAGCTTGCAGTAGTTAAAGCACAAAATAATGCGTAATGATGTGTTCCCATAGTCTAAATGGGTTAAACCCCCTCTCCCTATGCTATGAATAACATTCATGGGGGGCCCGCAGTGAATCCTTGTACCCAGGGCCCAGAATTTGGTGCGACACCCTTGGTGCCAACCTTGACAATTTAATGAAGATTCATTGAACTGTATGAGGGATAATAATGCAAAAATGATGTTAAAAACAAAGCAAACTAGACTGAACTGCTTTAAAGTAGACTCAACACATTGATCCATTAGCTTACTTTCTCATAATAAAACTTCCAGTCACCTGTAGCAACAGGCGTTGTGATACAACAAAGCAGAGAAAACTAATGCACAGTGCTCATGGATATACAGAAACAATGATTCAACTCTACTGTAGCACAATAAATCAGTCATTAACATCTCATTTACAGTGTTTTTCTAATCCCTTGACACTGTTTCCACTCAGCAGTGGTGATAAGAATTACTCAGCATGTGGCACCAACAGCAATCTTGATGACTTTTTATGTATTTACAAAAGCAAAGGTAGCAAGAAAGCCTAGCCCAAGTGATGTAATGTGTATAGAATCATAGTGTTATCTGGTGTGAGCGAGTATATTTGTAGTAATTAGCAGACACTCTGCAGACACTCCTTAACAACGGTACTGTAAGTAGCTTTCAAACAGGTTGTTTCTTTGGGGACCTTCATGTGGTTTGAGTTTGTCATAGGACGGACTGTGTGAGGTGTTATCCTACATCTCTTTTCTCTCTTCCTGTCTTATATACTGTGTAGTGTGTAGACTAGACCTAAAAATATTCTTAAAAAGGTACAAATGAATAATTACAAATTATGTATTCACTCGATTGGCCGATCCACATTTCCTGTGCATGAAATGCAACAAATTCAATTCTCTGGTATTTCTCTATTCATTTTATTTTATTTTATTATAATCACAGAGTAATCAACCCTCCAGGCTATGGAATAAGCATCCCACAAGGCCTAATACAATGCTTATGTCCCTTTGGCTTATGGGATGTACCGGAAATGGCCAATTGCTGACATGCAAACTTGCCAGCTCAAGTAAGTCAACACCAGATTAACCCCAAAACATACATTTATGAACATGATGAACAAAAAAACTAATATTTGATGTAGGTTTAACCACGTGGGAAAACATTCGGCAAAAGCAGATAGACAAGCTCACAACAAATCATGTAACAATGTCTTTGGCAAAGAGATTTGGTTTGGAGGAGAAAAAAGGAGGGGACCACCCCTGTGAGACCCTGTACAACGAAGTATAGGGTTTAAATACTTAAGGGTTTAGCTGTGTGGCAAATTAATGACTTTCACCGTAGAACCTTTAGAGAGCACTCGTGGCATCTTTAAGGCAAAGCTTTGTTTGTGAGAGCAGAGGAGAAACAAAATGACTTAAAAGGAGTAGAGAGAAATGTAAGGGTCAGTGCACTGACCTCATTCAAAATGATTTTGTTTTGTTCGTAGCTCTCCAAAGTTTTTACAGTCTCAGAGTTAACTAGAAGCAGTGCTCTTCCGAGCACAGGTCTCCACCAGGCCGTGCGTCCTGGTGGTGCTACTGTATAATAGGCCAATGTAAAAAGGGTGGCATGTGTTCTTCACCTTAGATCTTTCATGGCAATCGGACGCTGCATGCATGATTTCAAGCATTGTGTTCCAAAAATGTGTTTTGCTAAAGTCTACCTGCTGGTGGCGCTATAACAGGACAATGTTAAAAAGGTAGCATTTGTTCCTTGACCTAGTGGGTATATGTGTGGCAAATGTCACGGTAATCGCAAGCTGCGTTGATGATTTGAGGCATTTTGTTCAAAAACTGAGCAATCCTGCAAACTTTGGAAGCTAATATTAGCCAATCAGGATGGAATGTGAAATATCAGACGGATCGGACTTGATCACATGACTATAGAGATACTGTGTACCGATTTGCATGATTTTTGGATAAAATCTCAAGGAGTAATATCCAAAAATGTGTTTTACATAAGTCGGCCCAAAGGTGGCGCTATAAAAGGCTGATGTGAAAAATGCAGGGCAAAGGTTTATCCTTAGCCTCTAGGGAGTGCGCTTACAAAGTTTGAAACTGATCGGTGGAGTTATAGGTAAAACCACAAATCGGGCTGTTATAGCGCCACCATGAGGCTGATTAAAAAAAAATTAAGTGGCATTTCTTCCTCGGCCTAGTGGGAACGTGTGTGCGCGATTTCATGATAATTGCACTTTGCGTTTGTGATTTGAGGCAATTTGTTCAAAACGGCTCAATCCCACAAACTTTGGAAGCCAATCTTAGCCAATCAGGATGGAATATGCAAAATCGGACAGATCCGTGTCGATCACATGACTGTCGAGATATTGCCTACCGATTTGTAGGATTTTTGGACAAAATCTGTAAGAGTAGTGCACAGAAATGTGTTTAGCAAACATCGGCCACTAGTTGGCGCTAGAAAAGGCCCATTTGAAAAATTTAGGGCAGAGGTTCTAGATTGGCATCCAGGGAATGTGTGTGCTCACTTTGGCAGCGACCGGGCCAACGGCGACTGAGATTAGGTGTTCACAAACTGCGAGGACGCACGCACGGACGGACGGACGGACGCACGGACGCACGGACGCACGGACGGACGGACGGAGGGGAAAACATAGTCTCCCCTCAGCCTTCGGCTGGTGGAGACAATGAACACACATGATTTTGTAGTGTGGACTTAGGCCTCTGCGTGGGCACATAGGATGATAGAATGCATCTCAAACAAATCAACATTTTTAATGGTCACAGTAAATTCAACGATGCTGCCATTGATTATACTGTTTGATCAAGTAAAAAGGGAAATTCGTTGGATGTTTCCATGGCAAAAGCCATAGGCCAACATTTCAGAGGAATTTGAGTTGAAGAATACAACTTTCTATGTCTCATCTAATGCAACAATTTGTTTTTCCATGACCGCTAATGTTTGAGTGTTTTCTATGAACCAATTGTAGCTATGCAATACTGGTAATAATGGTATTGTTTCCATCATTCTTTTTCTTGTTTTATGAAGGTGAAGTTAAGTGTGTATTGCTAAAAGCTTAACTCATTCCTTTGCATCTAAAGTATATGAAGCTACGTTACGTTGGCACTGTCACATAATGCAGAGTACATGAAGATTAACATCTGGATTGTTTGTGTCAACCTATTTTTCTTTTGGCAGCAAACCTCTACCGTTATGTTGGCCTGACGAGGGAATAGACAACCACATGACATGCCTCTTCCAATAATACTCCAGCAACCTCTTTTCTCCTGAGAGTGAGGAGAGTGACGTGTGCAGACTTGGGGCTCTATTTTCGTCCATGCCTTACCCCTAAACTATTTTGCCATGTTTTACTATTTTGAAAAACATTTTAAATATTTCAAATAGCTGATCCACAAGCTCACAACGTGTCGATGTAGATCGGCTATTTGAAGTATTTAAAAAAATAATTGTAAAAAAAAAAACTAAAGGCAAAGAAGTTTAGCGATAAGGTGTAAGGCATGGACAAAAATATAGCTTTTTGTATCATCCCCCTTTCCCCTGTGATTAATTTAATCACTTTTTGGCTCAGAACTCTAGTTTGGAAACATTCTTTCAAGGCATTAAAAAGGGAACATATACAAATCTGCCAGTGTGATAAATCCTAACTTTCTAACCTCAAGGTTTTTTGACAAACCTTGGTCTTGAGGTGTGTGTGTGTGTGTGTGTGTGTGTGTGTGTGTGTGTGTGTGTGTGTGTGTGTGTATATGAGTGATATGGGATATTCCTCAACAGATTCTAACTTCCTGTCTCTTCACCCAAAGAAATGACACCCTGGCTGGTTTTACGTCAGCAAAATGTCAGGCTCACTTCCTAAACATCCTTCCCACTGACGTTGAACACTTCTGTATTTCTCCAGGACCACTCATGCATTTATGACCAGTCCTGCTGTCAGGCAAAGGCTGTCATTATACCATTGGATTGTATCTCATATTGAAAGTAAATTAAATTTTCCACCTCTTCCATCATTATTGATGTGGTAGGCTGGTGGCTATTTCCCATGTAGATGGGGTCTCACTCTGTTATACCCATAGAGTTATAAGATACCACAGGCCTGTACTTTTCCATGCAGACACACTTTTTGGCTAGTGGCTGAGTAGCTACATAAGTTAATGTTAGAGCGCCACTTGGTGGACGGAATTGGGAACACTCTTGGTTTTCCAGAATGATCACATATGCATCAATGTACTTGCCCTGGCTGAGGGGTTGATAAAAAGGATGGGATTGTGATATTTAGCTACCATAACTTCCCTCGGGACAATACAGCAGCTGAGCTGATCAATAAACACTAGACTAATATACACACATACACCATTACAGAGCAAGGCCTGTAAGACTATGAATGCATTTAGAAAATTTCACGTCATACTAGGAACCTATTGTAATTATATAGGATAAGTAATTTGTTGATTGTGCAACGTTTGATAAAATCACTTTGCAGTCATAAATACAAAAAATATGTTTATTTTCTAATGCATAGTAAAACAGGTCAATATAAAACAAGTTGACAGTTTAATGTACAGGAACACACACATCAAGTTGTCATCTAAAATCTAGTCACTTGTGAAGAACTGGCAGAGTGAAAATAGTAGTATTTTTTAACTGTTGATAAAAGTCATGTGATTCAGAAAGTCATGTGACTCAGAATTCCACCCATTTAATTCCACTGTCCCATTTTTTTTACCCCTGGCTGTACAATATATTGACAGTGGATTAAATGTTCCTATTTTCTCCATTCATAATGTTTATAGAAAGTGTAATTCCTCAACCAACAAGTAGAGTTTCCGCCTTAAAGCTCAAATCTGTATGTTTTATGTCCTTGGAGAACTACAATAATTATCACCACTGAGTTACAATAAAGATGACAGCACATCCTGTGCCCAAATCAGTGCTCCGTTGTTAAATCACAAGGGTTGAAATGTGGAAGAGTAAGGACACCACCATGTGCTAGTTTTCTGGATTAAGATACTCTACCATACAGATTAAGTGTAGGCTATATGTTAAGACAATATTTCACTGAATAAACAATCAATCAACTTAATGAACAGATTGAAATTACCCTAGTCCTGCACTCTTACACACCACAGTTCATTTTACTGCAACAGAAAGTTAACAGTGGCTTCATTCTCCCTTCATTTGCATGAGGGGGGGGAAACTGAATCAAAGGCCTCCCTTCACCACTAGGTGGTGTAGAAAGGCCACAGGAGAGGATGGGAGTTAAAAAGAGGAAGAGAATAAAAGATGCAAGGAGATGGCTGTGGATTGTGGCTATAGTGGTACACATTAGTTTCTCCAAATTTAAAAGAGTGAAAACAGTTAAAAAACAAGTAATAAATATATAATGTACATAGCATTCAGACATTACAATTAATTAATTAACTACAATTAATACATAATATTCAGACAGCAAAGCTTCATTGTCACATTTATGAAACCTCAAATCATCAACATTCAGAAGTAATGCAATTATCTCTGTACGCACTCAGTTTTGTTTGAAGGCAATGAGGAAGATGACGATGCCGGTCAGAATCACCATCATAAACACCACTGATGTCAAGAGGAAGGCTCGACACGCTGGCCTGGCAGTCAATCTTAACAGTGCTCCTCCTACACCGCTCTCCTCGCCCTGCCTCCCAGCACGAGCAGTGAGAGGTGGGCTGGGCAGCCCAACATCCAGGGAGTGGCTGACAGACCTCAGAGAGGCCAGTGACCTTTGTCCCCATCGTCGTTCACCTGCAGATGCCCTTTTTGAAAAGAAAGAGAATGTTGATGGAAAAGGATAACAGATATGATGGACAGCACACTTAATGAAAAACACATGTTTGGGGAAACTGAAGAACCAACATTCCTCCCCAAATGAGAATTATAAGGCAAGGCAGAGTGTTTTCCCCGATAGTGGAATCTTTTGTTGTTGTTCATTTACCCCCTTTCTCCTTATTTAGTCATTATGCCAATATTGATAATACTCCCCACTCACATTTGTGTCTCGTCACTGCTGTTGTAGCCTACCGACTCACCTGCCAGTGAAGAGCCCCCACTGGGAGGACGTAGAGCCTCCCAGTGTGTTGGGCTACTCCTTGTGCCCAAATCTGCCTGCATTCTTTTTTAATGTTTATTTCATAATTCCTAGTTCCTAGTTGTATCTCACACAAAGATAACGCTTGAAAATAACCAACAAGAAGTACAGGGCTACTGAAAATTCCGGTAAGACCCCTTTTGGCAATAGTTATTGTGCAGTTTAATTTAGATACTAAACAATCAAATGAATAACAATTAACAATCAGACCTTTTGATCTTCAGCTTTCCCTTTCTCCTGTTGAAACGGATGCTGTAGACCCTGTGCATGGCGGCAGGTAGGTAGGACAACACATCAGAGTCTGTGGTCAGCTTGGGCAACCCCAAGATTGGCAGGGGGGTGAGACTGCGGCACAGTGGGCATTGGATGCTGTTGGGCTGTACTGACTTGACATTAATACGTGCTAAACACTCCAGGCAGAATGTGTGTTTACACTGGAGCATCTTGGGACAGCGGAAGACGTTATTAAACTGGCTGAAACAGATGGCACACTCCAGGTCAGGGCAGGGACAGGGGTCCTCAAAGGGCAGCGGTGAAGGTAGAAATAGGGTTGGAGAGAGGGAGAGCGAGGGGGATTGGTTGACAACTACTGACATCTGGGAAGGGGCTGTTGTTAAAACAGGAACAAAGGACATGTAGCGGTTCGGTTTAGGGGCTTGGTTCAGGCCTGGGTCTTGAGCTGGACCAGGGACTGGTGATCCGTTGATATTTATGACTGCATCTTGAGCTGGATGTAGAGCTGGAGAAGAGTAGGGGTTTGGGTTAGCAGCTTGGGTTGGGTTTTGATCTAAAAATGAGTCCTGATAAGGAGGTGGTTTTTGGTGGGGATGTGTATAGAAAGTATGTCTGGTATTGACAACTGCATTAGAGCTTGGGGTTGAAGTTGATGATACGGTGGGGTAAGGGTGATTTGTGTTAATATTAACAAGAGGGGAGAGGTACAGTGGCGGGCCGGTTAGGGAGACGGGGGAGACAGAAGCAGCAGCATTGTGTGGTGAGAGACCGGAGTTCATGTTTGGATCTCTGTATGGATTCATGTCATGAGAGGAGGGGGGAGCCAGAGGAAGTGGAGAAGTCATACAGGAATAGAAATTAAGGTAGATGATTAGAAGTTGGGTGCTTTGCATTCAGCTGTCCACAGGGGCAGCAGTGAGCAGCTGCATGAAGATTGCAGGGATGGAGGATGTTCTATCGCTTAAGTCTTCAGGAAATGATCAGACCTTACAGACACAGTGGGGTTCTGAATCTGAAGGGAAAACATAAAACAAAACTTAAGATTTCAAATAAATTGTGACTGTTACTCTTTTAGTTAGGGTTGCCCCTGATAGAATCTAATCTGTTTTAAGTTTTCTTATTACTTATTCCAATAAGGGAAAATTGATTTCTCATTCCAGACAGCTCAAGTTTCATTAACAGCTCCCTCTTACACTTGGATCCAGAAAACAAGTCTGTGATATAATTGTGTAGACTATATAAAGGTGTGAAAAGTACCAGGTGAGGGTAGGGATTAATACAATTGTAATACTGCTCTATTTGATTTATTCTTACCAAAATAACAGCACATACATTTACATCATACTGTTTACAAATGATAAGCAAAACAACTGGTCACTAAGTTTTAACTGTTACCACTGTCCTCTGTATATTTGCATGTGAACTAAAACTTCAGCAGGAAAAGCATATCAGTACCAACTGTGTTTCTGTGTGCCTTATACATTTTCCACTCTGTTTGAGTTCATTCAGGAATTTTAAATGGAACATGTGTAATTTATACTCAGAAGAAAACAATGATAACCCTATTTTAGACACCATAACAGCACTGCACTACCTACTACCTTCCCTCTTACATTATTATTAAAGCTCACTCAGTGCCCTTTAACAAGGACACGTGGTTTCTGTGGTGAAATGCAAAGAAGCGCTAGCAAAGTGAGCGCTACACTAAGCATAGAAAGAAAAGAGGCACGCATACTGCTTACAATTCTTTAGAACATTGCAAATGTCAAAGATTTGTTCCATTCAGGACATGGCAGAAAACTAGACACATGTCCACTGCTACACTCTAGGTAGAATGGTGGTCTAGTTTGATTAGAGGACCATGACACAGGACCCATATACAATACAGTGCAGTCTTCACCCACAAGGCCTCATTTGCAACAGCTAATGTATGTGACCATCAACATGGATGTGAGTACAATACTGAACCCCTACAAACTCTTTCACTCTTGATATGAGCATCACAGCTTTACTCTAACTACTTTTCAGTCAACACTGGCCAAATGAGACATGGTCCCCACTGAAGCCTCTAACATGTGACATGTTTTCTTCCATACATAGATGTTTTATTCACACCACCACGCCTAATATGTGTTAAAATATGTGTTTTAAAATAACAACTTCCACAAGCATGCCTCTGATGCCTGGGGCTGCATCCTGTTCTATAAAGTTGTTTATTACCTTGTATGGGGTTAATTATTTCCTTGTATGTCTGTAACACATTTCCTTTTACATATTATCAGACCGTAGGAGTGTACTGTAACACTTGTCATCTTTCTGTGTCAATGCATTTCTGTGTCAATGCATTTTCTTCTTTCAATCCTGTTTAGGTTTAGTCTGTAATCTCTTATCTGAGATTGACAAACCACAACATATGGTTCCAATTGTCTTACATCAGTGTCAGATTAAGATAGATTTACATTTTACTTAGGCTACAATACTTTTGGCTGCACAAATGAAATGATGGTACATAAACTGGTCTAGCATATGGCCTCTACCAAGAATACGTTCCAGTTAGACTAAAGTAGGCTAGTTTAAATTATCCTCGACGCCAACTACACAACTAGCTCCTTAACCTACACTCTCTAAACGTAAGGTGCAGCTGAAATAATTCTGTCCTTTTGGATGACAAGTGGATACATTACTCCTTCAGCCTGATCACTGGAAGCACCTTACCTTTTTGGTCAGTCACGTTTGTTTTCTTGTATCGCTCCACATAACATAACCTATCCACTGAGCGTAAAGTTTCTCCTTGTGCTCCCTGAACCAGACAGGCCTGTTTGTGAATCTACTTTGTTTGAGCTTCTCTTGGCAATGGCTTTCTTTCTCTGCCTCTCTTGCGGCAGTGAGTCTGCATTTGAATAGTTGAATAAAACAAGGAAAAGGAAACTGGCCGTATGCAGGTATATGTTAATCAAATCACCTGGTGAAAATGTGCGCCTGCCTGGCTGCGTAAACTTTCTCGCTCCAACTGCACAGCTGGGGAGAGTTGAGGTGATTAGACTCTCTGGACTAAACAGGCATTTGAAAACTAAACAACTTAACTATCCTACTAAAAGATGTAAGTAGGAAATAGGCTAATAATTATTATTATATTTCTTCCACTTTTCGGATTTTTGTTTTAGGCCTACTGTATTGTTATAGACCTAATAATACAAAAGTTAAAGGATCACTTCACCCATTCATTCAACCTAACTTCATGGTCCTCACTATTGTGTGCCAGCGTCCTTAGCGGCTATTTCTTGGGTCAAAACACAGGTGTTTCAATTGTTTGATTGCATCTAACTAATGCTATAGTCTAATCAGAACACCTGTGTAAGGCTGTGTTGACCCAAGAAATGGCCTCTCTTAGAACTACATTTGGCACACCCTATAATGATCATCATTAGGATATGGCCCAATTTCTGTGTTTCAGAGGAGGGCTGCAGTTCAGAAACCTGCATAATGCCTACCAGTAGTCTGGGATGGGAAAATCCCAGTTGTCCGGTGTCCCAGTTGTCCGGTGTCCCAGTTGGGCGAACAGACTGTAATTATTGTCCACGACATTGCAAGCGGCGCGAAGGCCAGCGGACCTTGGTCCTGCTCTTCGCGCCCGAGCGCCACAGGCGCCAGTGCCCGCGAAGAGCGGGCAAGGGCCGGTCGCGCGAGTTACGAAGCCGTGGTGAATGCAATCGTTATATTTATGTGGCCTGGGCAAGCGCACGATAAACGCATGAATGGGATGAAGATCGCTTGCTTTACAGTCTGTTCGCCCAACTGGGACACCGGACAACTGGGACTAGCACGTCTGGGATCACTTCACTTTTCGAGTTTGTAACCGGTCTGGAGCGGAAAACACAACACGTCATGTTGTAGTGTAAGGACTAAATTTGCCGGAAAGATCAAACCGGATTCAGTTTTAACCCAAAATAATTCCCTTTGCTCAAGGACATACTTTTAGGGCCTACCTAATAAACTTCTTGATGTGGTGTAGTTTTGCTTTCGAAAAATGTGTTTGGTACATGCATCTTTTAGTCCAACTGTTAGCGACTGGCAAGACTACACTAGGCTACTCGAACATTTTAAAAGGGATTGGGGAAACAAATGGGGGGAACCAAATCAAAGCGCCGCCGCTTCTTCTAGTGGTTTCCGCGCTTTAGGCCGAAACCAAACAGCATGTTGTGAACGAACACCAGCCTGGTTGGGGCACGTCCTGATAAGGCAAATGCCGATAAGGCAAACGCTGATAAGGCAAACTAATGTACTAAACCTCCTTTTGTTATGGTGAAATGTGAGCTCACCTGCATTGCGTTTCATGATCCCATTCATGCGTTTATCGTGGGCTTGAATATAACGGTGCATTCACCACGGCTTCGTAACTCGCGCGGCCGGCCCTGGCCTGCTCTTCGCGCCCGAGCGCCGCACCAAGGTCCGCTGGCCTTCGCGCCGCTTGCAATGTCGTGGACAATAACTGTGACATATAACCATTGTAACGCTCATTTGCTGCCAAAAACGAGGAACCCGAGAATTTCGCGATGTACCACCCTGCCACGCCCGAGGAACCCGAGAATTTTTGAAAAAAAAAAAAAAGAAAAATCAAAAAAAATCTTTTTCAAAAAAAATGTTTTGACCCCAAAACATTTAGTAGGCATGATAGCGATCGCGAAATTGCATGTTTAACCCCCATAGCAACCCCATCTTTCAAACATGGCAGCCATCTTTGTTTACATTTTAGGAAAACATAATGGCTGCTATCTCATGAATGCCTGAACGGATTTCCATTCGGATTTTTTTGTTTGAAAGCTGTGAGCAATGTGGACACACGTGGTGCATTATCTAGGCATGGGTGTGCATGATCCGTGCACTATGAATTACATGGAAGTCTATGGAGACAGTTTGGCATAATTAGAGTACGAAGGTATTGTTAAATGGCAGCAGATGAGTTAACGGCGTTTGTCTTAACACATATGGTGCCAACCCCGAGTTTCCCGAGTTTGTATTGGTACTACCGCCCGCTGTGCCAACCCCGAGTTTCCCGAGTTTGGGCCGTTTTTGAAAAACATTTTTTTTTTTTTTCAATTTTTTTTTTCCAAAAACCTTTTTTGGACCTCCAGAAATGTGTTAGGCATGATCGCGATCGCGAAATTGCATGTTTAACCCCCATACCAACCCATTCTTTCAAACATGGCAGCCATGTTTGTTTACATCTGAAGAAAACATAATGGCTCATAAATCATGAATGCCTGAACGGATTTCCAAGCGGATTTTTTTGTTTGAAAGCTGTGAACAGCATCTACACACGTGGTGCATCATCTAGGCATGGGCGTGCACAATCCGTGCACTATAAATTACATGGAGGTCTATGGAGACCATGGCATCGCGGGACATTGAAGAGAAAAAATCATTGCAACATAAGTGTTAAGGGGATTTCCCCGCCTGGTTGACTTGACTTGCCTTTCAGCTCCCTTCACTGCTTCTAAAGTAGGCAACCCCCCACAATGAAATGCTTTCGTTTCAAGTCAGTAGCATTACAAAGAACCCAAAAACCACTTCCATTTCCCATTTCAAGTGTGTTTGTATCACTTCCATTTCCCATTTCAAGTACGTTTGTATCACTTCAATTTCCCATTTCAAGTGTGTTTGTCTTATATGTAACGCCAGTTACTATTCCAAAGCCCCCCCCAGGTAAATGTTTTGGGGTGGGTAGATCATGTTGAGCTTGTCATTTTAAAAGTAGCTCTCCAGTCAAAAATGTGTGGGCACCCCTGGACTAGAGGTCTTCATAATTGCCTACTAGACAATGTTTAGGGTGAAGTGATCCTTTAATTCTTAATATACAGTATATGTGATTGATGTTCAAAAGAACTCAACTGAAATTGTACAAGAAAATTCATAACACATGTGTTTACACAACACAGTCTTTATTAATTAGTAAAATAAAAGCTAGAAAAAGTCAAAGTTGTGTATGTTTTTAAAACACTAATAGGAAGAGAACATTTTGTTTAATAAACTAAAACATACATACAGTACATACATACAAAAGAACACTTGTGCTCATCTGGACCCCATGAATACAAAAAAGGAACCTTCAAAAGAAGGAACCACACACACACACAACACAAATGCAGCTTAAATTATTGCACAACGCACCATACTGTATACTGTATATAAAATGCAGCTTCGAAAGTGCCTTGGAAGATAATTGAGTATGAATCTTGGTGATAACAGTTCCTTTGTTTTCATCTGTCACACTTGGCTGATGGTCTTGGAGCCTGTGTCTCGGTTGCTTCTCCTTGCTTCTGCAGTGTCACCTGTTTCTGATGCTTGATGCAGTCCAATAGCTCTCTTGGAGATTTTTTGGAATGTAGGGCTGGAGAAGTAGTAGACAACAGGATCCAATATGCAGTTGAGATAGGTCAGGGTAATCGTGATGTAAAATGCTTGGTCCAGATTTTCAGATGTAGATTGGCTCTTCATCCAGGTATGTAACGTTGCAATGTTACTTGGGAGGAAGCAGACAGTGAAGACAATCACCACTACTGTGATGAGCCACAGAGCCTTTTTGATCTTGGGATCTTGAGCCAGTTGTCCCCTTCTCAGTTGACCAATGATTTGGAACGTGCAGTAGAGTATTGCAGCCAGTGGCAGCCAGAAGGAGAGTACAAACACAGATCTATGCCACGTCAGACTAAACCCTGAATTGGACTGATGACCCTCCAGCTTAACCGTAAAGCTCTCGCAGAGGATTGTATTGTTTCTTGGTATAGCCAGGAGATGAGCAGTCATTGAGATGGTGACCAGCCACAGTCCAACTGCACAGCATACTGCTTTGTGGATACTTAAAGAATTGATGGGATGGTGGGGATGCACCACACGCACATACCTGTCCACAGCAACAGCCAATAAGAACATGATACTTCCAGTGCGGTTCATTGCCAACATGAAGAGATCAATGTTGCAGAAAATATCGCCAAAGTGCCAGTTCATCTCAGAGACGTAGTAGCTTGCACGGAATGGCAGAGCTGCAATGAGCAAGAAGTCTGCCAGTGCCAGGTTGAATAGGAGAACAGTGCTGCTCTTCCAGGGCTTCAGGTGGAAACAGAAGATCCAGAGAGCCAGGCCATTGCCGACAACACCCAGAATAATCTCAGTGATAAGTACTGGAGGTAGCACTTTGATGAGCAATGCATGAGTTCCATTGAATTGGTCAGCCATTTTCACATACAGTATGTCTGGGTTTGTTGGATACAGGTCCACTATAAGCAAGCAAATTCGTATTGCTTGCTTATAAGAGGTGGCACTTGCTGAGCATGGAAGCACTGTGGTTTGAAGGATGACGCTCTTAGTCAGTCACAGGAAACCCACCAAATTTTCGTTTTGATTAATGATGTTTCTTTTTTGCACAGCACATCCCCAAAATGTGGTCACTTACTGACACAACATGTTAGTACAACAGAACCTTCCACTATGAGTAAGTGTGCGTAATGAGTATAGCCAACACAATTTACAATTTAGGCATTTAGCAGCCAGAGAGCGATTTACAAAAGCAAGGACAGCACAAGGTAATATAACACCAAATTGGGACTCCTGGACTGCTGCCCTCCACTCCTTCCTAATGTCCAGCATCAGGGTCTGCTGTCATCATGCCTCAGTGTGTCCATGTAGTTGGTGCGCCCCCATCCCCTCTAGGTGTGCCTTGAGTTGGCTCACACAGCATCAGTGGCATGTGCCTGACACAGTGCCCAGCCAGCAGAGGTGGAAACTAAGTACATTTACTCAGAGGTGGAAACTAACTAAGTACATTTACTCAAGTACTGTACTTAAGTAGGCCTACTATTTTGAGGTATTTTTACTTTACTGGAGTATTTCCAATTTTCTGTACCATTACTTCTACTCCACTACATCTCAGAGGCAAATATTATACTTTTACTACATTACAATTATTTGAAAACTTAAGTTACTAGTTACTTTGTAGATTTTGATTATTGTTACAAAACTTCACCCACTTCAGCCCTATAGACATTTCGGGCTTCGGCCATTCGAAAATAGCCGATCTACAAGCTCACATTATGAGCTTGTAGAGCTGATATTTCCAAAAGATTTTAAAGCGGAACATTCTGCATAATAAGTACTTTTTACGTTTGGTACTTTAAGTACATTTTAATACCAATACTATTGTATTTTTACTTTTACAAAACTTTTTGGACCGTCATGGTCGCGGTTACTATCAAAACTTCGACCAGGTGTCTGTCAGTCAGTCAGTCAGTCTGTCACACGTCACACTTTTTCCCTGCACATATCTCCGCAACCGTTTCCCCGATCCATGCCAAATTTTGCACACACACACTCCTTACCTGCCAAACCACAACCTCCACAACCTTCACATGACCCTCTTCTAGCACCACCATGAGGCCAATTCTTGCAAAACACATTTATGGACACAGCTCCTACACATTTTGACCTAAAATCACGCAAATCGGTACACAGTATGTCTACACTCATGTCTTCAACATGGATCTGTCCCATTTAGTGCCACCTTCAGGCTGATTTTTTAAAACACATTTTTGGACACTGCTCCTACAGATTTTGCCCTAAAATCACACAAATCGTTACACACTATGTCTACACTCATGTCATCAACATGGATCTGTCCCATATAGCGCCACCATCGGGCCGATTTTTTCAAACACATTTTTGGACACTGCTCCTACAAACACATTTTTGGACACTGCTCCTACAGATTTTGCCCTAAAATCACGCAAATCGGTACACAGTATGTCTACACTCATCTCATCAACATGGATCTGTCCCATATAGCGCCACCATCAGGCTGATTTTTTCAAACACATTTTTAGACACTCCTCCTACACATTTTGCCCTAAAATCACGCTGCGACCTGACTGTCGCTTATCTCCCGATTAGGGAGTCTTACTGGTAATTATGGACTTTTACTGTTATGGAGTATATCAATATTTTCACTTAAAGGTACACTAGGTAACTTTAAGACAATTATTTTCGACCGTCAGGTCGCAGTTACTATCAAAACCTACACCAGTCAGTCAGTCAGTCTGTCTGTCTGTCTGTCTGTCTGTCTGTCTGTCTGTCTGTCTGTCTGTCTGTCTGTCTGTCTGTCTGTCTGTCTGTCTGTCCGTCTGTCCGTCTGTCTGTCTGTCCGTCCGTCCGTCCGTCCGTCCGTCCGTCAGTCTGTCCGTCACACGTCACGTCACACTTTTGCACTACTCATATCTCCGCCACCGTTGCCCCTAAACCACAACCTCCACCCCTCAATTCTCACATGGCCCTCTTCTAACCATGAGGCCGATTCTTGCAAAACACATTTTTGGACACGGCTCCTAAAATTTAGCCCTAATATCACGCAAATCGGTACACAGTATGTCTAGACTCATGTCATCAACATGGATCTGTCCCATTTAGCGCCACCTTCAGGCTGATTCTTTAAAACACATTTTTGGAAACTGCTCCTTAAAATTTTGCCCTAAAATCACGCAAATCGGTACACAGTATGCCTACACCCATGTCATCAACATGGATCTGTCCCATTTAGCTCCACCTTCAGGCCGATTTTTTAAAACACATTTTTGGACACTGCTCCGACAGATTTGGCCCTAAAATCACGCAAAGCGGTACACAGTATGTCGACAGTCATGTCAGCAACATGGATCTGTCCCATTTAGCGCCACCATCAGGCCGACTTTTACATGCGACCTGACAGTCGCTTATCGCCGATTAGGGAGTCTTACTGGTAATATAAACTTATATGTAGGCCTATATACATTTTTTAGCAGACATTTCCCTTTATCAGCCACTATATTATTGTGCTGGGGTGTTTCCTTGCAAAAAGACACATCCCCCTGACTTTATTTTGGTTCTGTTCCACTTATGTTGACATTCAAACCTTGCAGGGACAGAAAAGTCTGTGAGGGGGAGCTCAGCTCCCTTTGAACTTCAAAGGGTTGTTTGATTGGGCCTAACTTGTTCTGTGCTCGTTAGTGATCTCTCTATGCCCCTCACAGACCTTTCTGTCTCTGCACGGTTTAAATGTTACAGTTTACAGTTACAGTTTATGCATTTAGCAGACACTTTTAATCCAAAGCGATTTAAATATTCAGATAATACATCGCTCTAATAAACAACCTTGTCAACAATGTCAACATAAACACTGGAACAGAACCAAAATACAGCCAGGAAACACCCCAGCACTCGATAATATAGTGGCTGATAAAGGGAAATGACAGATGTTTTTCGCACAGGATGAAATTCATTTGCAAGTGTGATTCGAGTTGCGGTTGGTTGTTTACGTTGGACTGGTTAAACTGACACAATATGTCCGTTTTTCTATTGAGTACTCACGCCATGGAGACTTGAGTTCAATAATATTTTTGGTTTTTTGTTGCATTCCTAAGACAAAAATGTGATTACAATAAATGTACCCCCACCGGAATCAATGGGGGTAAATTTACTATAATATTTTTTTTTCTTAGGAATGCGACAAATACAAAACAATATTATTGAACTCAAGTCTCCACAATAGAACAAAAGTCATTCTGGGGGTGAACTACTCCTTTAATATTGATGGGCAAAAAAGGGATTCTATTAGTGTGTAGTCCTATCAACTGCCGACGTCAACGTCGGACGCTCAAATTCGCCCCGATTCATTTTTTAGGCCGTCCAACGCCGGCACGACACCGTCATTTTGGTGGAGCCCTAGCCTTAGGGTACCCCCTTCCCTTATGCCCATATATGGAGATCCCCAGGCATCAAACCTAGGCCCTAACTCGCCAAGTTCCTGCTTGACTTTACTAATTAACATACGTTTTATGCCCATATATGGAGATCCCTGTCTCAATGTCATCAATATTAAGGACATATCTGGGAATGCCCATATTATGTAATGCCCATATATGGGCATGTTTTGACATAACATTGTAGACTAACATGCAGGGGTCTCCATATATGGGTAACTGGTCCGATATACATCACTGGCCAGATGGCCAAGAATTGGCACGACCTCGCCCTTTAGGGCGAGACCCTGAGGTGTCTTACTAGTAGTTAACTGCGACCTATGGTCGCAAAAAAATTGTTACCTAGTGTACCTAAGTAAAAAGAAATTAGTACTTTTTACACCACTGCCAGCCAGCCTAATCTTTCTCATTCTGTTCTTGCCCTTGACCAGTGGAAATAATTTCTTTCCCCCTCGCACACCAAGGTGCCAGAGACATAGGAAATAAGTAAGTAACACAGAAATTCAACAGAGTTGCTTGTGCACAAGAAAAACCTCACACTGAACAAGAAAAACATCATACCACACAGGAAATACAATTACAGAAAAAAGGGGAGGCTCTGTGGTCTGTCTGTCTGTAGCATGGTGACTACTGGTGTTTAAAGTACTGCATATTGTGCACCCCCGGATGTAATGTAACGAACAGAGTAGCCATGAATAAAGAATAAAATAGACAATGAATCAGAATAAAAACAGTGATTAGGCTATTACTAGACTTCTCTAACGAAATATATACAGTAGCCTATATAGTAGTATGCTGTATGAATAGGAGGCACCACATTGGCGATAGTCTGATATAAAATCAGTGCAGCCTAGGGTATATGGAGTCATGAAGTCTTGAATTGTGGAGGGGAGTGGGCAGTGGTGTAAACTAAGCAACTACATTTACTTAAGTACTGTACTTAAGTACAATTTTGAGGTATTTGTGCTTTACCTCTACTCCACTACATCTCGGATCCAATTATTGTACTTTTACTCCACTACAATTATTTGAGCACTACAATTATTTGAGCACTTTAGTTACGTTTGAAATTTTGAAATAGGACATTCTGCATAATGAGTACTTTTAACTTTTGGTACTTTGAGCACACGCATCTCATCAGCTCATTAGCCAGCTCTCATGGAGAGAGCCCTTAGCCTTCCCTACGAGTCGGGATATCTGGCCTTACAACCCAGATATCTCATAAGCATGAGGGTTTTGACATCTCGGTTAAGTTCTCACCGGACACCACTGCGGCGGGTCCTAATCCTGGACAACCAGTCCCTTTGAGTAGTTAACAGAGTATTTCTACTTTCTGCAAAGATCTAGCTTCCAATGCAATGTTAAAGTGGAAGATGAGTGTTAAAATGTTCATTTACTTCTTTCTATCGTTTTATTCAGAGAGTTTGATTTCAGTGGGTGGGGTGCAAGTGGCTATAAATATGTATTTTTAGACACAATGAGCCGACACATTCTTTTATTATTTACAGCTACACCACTAGTCACACCTAGAGGTGGAAAGAGTACTGAAAAATCCTACTCAAAGTAAGAGTACTGTTACTTTTTTAGTAAGAGTAAGGGTGCCCTCACACCAAAATACCTATGAGAGTGGAATCCGCATTCTGCCAATGCATTTCAATGAGAAGGGAGCGTTTTTTGCAGAAATCCTAGCTCTGCTGGCATGAAACCGCTTCACTCTCATTGAAATGCATTGGCGGAACGCGGATTCCACCCTCATAGGTATTTCAGTGTGAGGGCACCCTAAGAGTAAAAGTACTAGTCCAGGAAATTACTCAAAAGTAAGTAAAAAGTAACCTATTTAAAAACTACTCTTTGAGTAAAAAGTTAACGTTTTCTTTTCTTCGTTTTTTTAATTAATTACATGTTACACACGTTACCGGTTACCTAAGCTGTCCCAATGCGATGTCATTAACCAGGAGGAGAAAAACACTAATCAGAAAACCACTTTTAATAACATTTTTAAGAAAATATATTATGTAAACTGTATGTAAACAATACACACAAATCAAGTGCTTAGGTCAGTGGTTCTCAACCTTTTCAGGCTGCGAACCCCAAAATAATAATATTTCAACTGCAGACCCCAGTCCCCCACCCTGACAAGCACTTGGAATTGTAGTACAATTAGTTTGACTACATCTGTTCCATTGTGAAAATAGCAGATCTACATGCTCACAATGTCACAGAGGCGTTGTGAGCATGTAGATCTGCTATTTTCACAATTTTGGCCTCTATTATTTAATCGTGCACTACTGCCACCCTCCATACTGCTTTCAAAGTATGTCAAAAACCTGAATTTACTTTACTTATTTACTGAATTTAACTCTTAAACTACTCTTGTCCAAATATAACAAGTATTTACTTTTTTAATTACTTAAAAGTAAGAGTAAGGGTGCCCACACACCAAAATACCTAGAGTGGAATCCGCCAATGCATTTCAATGAGAATGGAGCGTTTTTTTGCCAGTAGGATTTCTGCAAAAAAACGCTCCATACATTGGACATACTTTGGTGTGAGGGCACCCTAAAGAGTAGAGCATTAAAAATCACTTTAAAAGTACAGATCCTCAAAAAAACTACTCTTGAGTCGAGTATTTTCCACCTCTAGTCACACCTAACCATGAAAGGAAACCATGTGGGGGATGGGTTTATTGCGGCTAAAAAGACACAAAACGATAGAAAGAAAGACATTAAAACATTTTAACACTCATCTTTTCTTTTCTCTTATTACAATCTAAAATATGAACCCTTGTTGTAGTAAAGTAAAACATTTGAGAACTTTTTTCACCACCGCCAGTAGGAGTGGTGTGTGTGAGGTGTATGTGATGGATAGCAGTCGGGTGTTCTGACAGAAGTTTGACAGCCTGGGGGAAGAAGCTGTTACAGAACCTTGCAGAACCTTTCAGCCTGATGGCAGTGGGGGATCTTGATGATTATAATGATTATGATTCGTATTAATGTTGTTATTATCATTATTATTAATATTATTATTTTGCCTCCTGTTGATTGAGCAGTGCCTGGTAGATGTGTTATGCTTGGCAGTATTGGGCTGTGGAATTTATGAATGAGCCCGGGGCGTGCACCTGGACTTTGTTTATGACGTTTGGACATTTTCTAGGGTGGTCTCTTGGAGGGTCTTGTGTACTAAGCACTCAGAAAAATAATTTACTTTCAAAGAATAATGGTCTTTTCCCTCCCTTAATTTTATTGAGCCGATATAAACATGCACTCAGTAAAACCCTGTAAAACCTCACCAGATTTTACTGTGTGGAGAAACAAGTTCAAGGGCAGAACGGGGAGAAGGGATGCACAATATGTTAGATACGATCATAGATGTGTATATAATAATTGCTCAGATTTATACAGCTTTTTTCTAAGTAGCCTACTCAAAGTCGCTTTATATAAAAGAAAAGGAACCAACTTTATTACGGGAAATAAAAAAGAGAAGTGCTACAATAGACTAAATATTTGTAAAAGTGGTTTTGAAGGAAGGGAGTGGCATCAATAAATGCATGTATATCGTCACTGTCGGGCAGAAACCTCGTATCTCCAAGTTTCAAATGTGTACGTTTTTTCAAGTAAAGCCCTGCTTCATCATACAAGACTGTTGCACAAAACTAGTGAAAATAGCTGATCTACAAGCACACAACGCCTCCCGATGCGATGCGAGGTGTTGTGAGCTTGTAGATCAGCTATTTTCACAAAACAGTTTTGGACATACAAGGTTTCCACCCGACAACAGCGATATGTTTTCTATGTGTCCAAGCACTGACACAAACAATGCTGGTACTTTTGTTTTGAGCTAGTCTGAGCTTCCTTTTCTTCTCAAGCTTAGATAAATACCTTGCAACTGCAGTCCCCTCGGGCCAGTCCAGACCTGAGGCAACAGTTGAACCTCACCTGGTCATTCTCAGCTCTCTTGTCTGACCTGGGAAATGAAGTGCCTTTCAAATTCTATCCATTACGGGGTAAAATAAATCATTATGTAATGGTAACATAGGCCTACAAGCTGCGTCAGCAGGTAACCATTATTTTAAGGTCCTAAATATCCGGTCTGCTGGTTAACCACTTTGGCATGCAGGCTCACTTAGGATCCCATTCTATTTTAAAATCTCTGTTGATGAAATAAATATGTTCCTCGCAATGGACACAGATGAATACATTCTTCTTACCTAAAACATCAGTAAATTAAGTTCAGCTGGGATTTATAGCAGGGGGCCCTAACTTGCAAGTAGGCCCCCAAAACATCCAGATTTATAGAGGTTTCCTACCGTTTTATAAGGTCTTATGCTTTTTAAGTGTCACATCTGGGTCAGGAGGCCCAGAATTCCTAGCAGAACCCTCCTGGCTATTGGACGGGCGTCTACATGTCTGGTCTCACAGGGACACTATAAATGTAGGAACTCTTAACACACAACAGGTCAGTCACAACACACTGAACAGACTTTGGTCCTGATTTGCTGATCAACATGTATACGATGAGACTAGCCGCCTTCGCCTGTGAGTATGAACATATTGTCAATAAGAACCAAGTTATGGTGTTTAGTTTAGTTTAGTTCAGTTATTTTTTTCTGCGCGCCCACATGCGCACGCACGCACACACACACACACACACACACACACACACACACACACACACACACACACACACACACACGCACACACACACACACACACACACACAGACACAAACCGCATGCATCTCCAGGAGATGCGTTTCTGCTGTGTTTTACCAATAACAGGAGGTCACTTGGTCTATTTAGGATGAACATTTGGATATTAAATGTGTTAGATGTCAGAGGAAAGGGAGGGGACATCAATGCCATTTTCTTGCATTTTACAATTTAGGCATTTAGCATTGGCATTGGAACCACAACAGACCAAGCACCTCACCTGCAGAGAAATAATTAGTATGCTAACTAACCACACTGTTTTCTTTCCTTTTCAGTGCTAGCCGCAGCCTGGTATTTCACCAGCGCTGGTAAGTTTTAATTTTTTATTTGAACGAATTATTTTGGGCATTTATATGCTTTATTCAGATGGGTCAGTGTAGAGAGGTAGAAAGCCTTGGGCAGAGGGAGAGGAGAGACATGCAAGACAAGATAAAGCTCAGATTTTAACACAGGTCCTCGCTCTCACAATGACTATAATTGTCTTTATATTAACTGAAGAAATAATAGTGGTTAGGAGACAACACTATTTCACCTAAAGGGGCTTCTTTTACCAGAACAAACACTGGGAGAATTAACTATGCCTTTTTAAGTTATGGTTAGTAATATTTTGTAATATTTTAATTATTGTAATGAAATTAAAATGAAACTTTATGAACCCTGATCAAACTGAAAAGCGGTCACACTGAAAATTGGACAAGATGTGTCTTTAGAAAGTGGTTCTGTGTGGTACTGTAGCTAAACACAGATTTTCACCATGAGCCTGTTTCACCTCTACCAATAAACACAAGCGGAGTTGTGATCTGACCAACGTGTTTGTTTAACAGAGGGAGTTGTGATCTATACCTGTCACAATGATACTGCCGAAATTAACTGTGGTAAGAACACACACACACACGCACGCACGCACGCACGCATGCACACACACACACACACACACACACACACACACACACACACACACACACACACACATATTGTGAACAAGAGATCTCTTAGTCCAGGCGTTTCGGGCAGTATTTTGGTGGAATCGTGCACTTTATGAAAGAAGCATGACATTTGGCACACAGTTAGAGCATGCCATATGGAACATTCTGGCTATAGGGCCATCGCAGATTTGTCTTGGGAGACTTGTGGGAGCCAATCAAAGTTGGGCTCTCATAGACTTTACTATACAGTAAAATAAAAAATAAAAAATGCTTTAAGTAGCATGTGAGGGGTCAAACTAGGGGTTTATCGGGATTCTGAATCCAATGCAAGCATTTGTTTTGCATGAAAAACATTCCTTGGGGTAAAAATGGCACCCATAAAACCATGGTTTAGTGATGAGGCCGTTTCTCAGAAATGAATGTTTTTCGTGCAAAACAAATGCTTGCATTGGATTCAGAATCCCAAAGAACACCTAGTTTGACCCCTCACATGCTACTTAAAGCATATTTATTTTTTGTATTATTTTACTGTATAGTAAAGTCTATGAGAGCCCAACTTTGATTGGCTCCCACAAGTTTCCCAAGACAAATCTGTGATGGCCCTATAGCCAAAAATGTTCCATATGGCATGTTCTAACTGTGTGCCAAATTTCATGCTTCTTTCATAGTGCACAATCTTTGCCTGAAACGCTCTGACTATCTTCCACACAAGCTGACCATGTCTCCCCTCCTCTCCCCTCCCCTCCTCTCCTCTCCCCTCCTCTCCCCTCCTCCTCATATCCGGCAGATGTTGGCAGTAAGATCAAGTTAAATCACATCCTGTACAAGGTAGGGGTTGGGACGCGCTGCGGGGAGGGAAAGCGCCACCCAGAGGACGGACCAGACAACTACTGCTCCTTCCCTTGGGCAGAGATGGTGGTAGAGGACCTGTAAGATGTGACATTATTTTATAGATTATTATTATTATTGAATTGACCTAATATTTGTGGACAATTTGACAAAAATGTCAGCATCATGGCCTTGATGGTGATAGAGTATATACAGGTAGATATGGAACAGTTGCCTGTACAGGCAAGTTTTTGGATCTATTTAGAGCAGGAATTTCAGGGAGGCCATGAAGGCCATGGCCATCGTTGCCCCTCAGTTTGGCCTTGTGCCCCTCAAAAAAATTGAATGCCCTGAGGCCACAGTGGCCTTAATGCCCCAGCCGACTGTACCACTTTCTCCTCTGTCTCTTTCTTGTCATGTAGACACCAGTGTCTTTTGATGAGATTCTGAATTCCTAACTCCCCTGAGTCCCCACCTTTAAACCAATCCAGTAACTTTGATTGGTGCACAATGCGTTGTGATGCAACGCATTGTGAGCTTGTAGATCCGCTATTTTCAAAGGATTTAAATGAATTTTATACATTTTAAAACTTGTGAAACAGGTACATTTTGATACCCATACTTTTGTACTTTTACTCAAGTGAATTTTGAATTCCAGACTTGTACTTGTAACAGATTATTTCTACATTACAGTATTGATACTTTTACTTTAATAAGTAAACAATGTGAGTACCTTTTCCCCACCACTGCATCCAGGTGTAACGGCAAGAGGACATGTAAGGTCCCTGTGACAGAGTTCGTTTTTGGGGAGTACCCCTGTGAGGAGCCCACGAGATACCTGGAGATTAACTATGAGTGTGCCAAACCTGGACTGGAAATCGCAGACTGAATGTAAGACACACATTTGAAATGTTTATTTATGTGCACATACTGTAAGCAGAAGTACTGAATGTACAAAGGACATAAACAATATCAGTGCAGTCAAAACGTTGTTACAATACTGATGGCATACATGTCAAACACAGCAGACAACAATCATGGGTAAAGGAAACAACGCCTCCTCCAAATCGAGTGGCTTCCTATAATAGCTGATACAGAGCAGAACCTTGCTCACTGTTTGGCCGGCCATTTGAAGGCCCCTCACAACCAACTTGTGTAAGTGCCCTAGAGATGTATTGACAATGCAGAGTTTTTTTTCCCCCAGTCATTTTTCTAAACAAGTGAGACAATACAGTATATCAGGTAGGTTCAAATTAATTTCAAAATAATATAACATAATATAATAATTTTGTATTCTTCTTTTAGGAGACGCTGAACCCAGGGGAGTGTGACATTCAGGATTCAAGATTTATAACTTTATTGTTCATTACCATAGACAGTTCAGACTGAATGATGTGCAGTTGTACATCCTTTATCAGATGAATGCTATAAATCTGCATATTATTTCAACCCATCATACCGTAGAAAGTTCCCCAATACTTAGTTTATTGGCTATTTTCATGTAGGCTAATGCTTTTTTTAGTTTTCTTTTAAAGCCCAAGTCACTGTATTAAGCATGTTGTGAATTTGTTGCCTGCAGTAAGCTATCATTTAGCTCAGCAATACTTTAGGCTGAGTGTTTTATTTTCAACTTTTTTAGTTTTATTTTTATTTCGGGGCATGAAGACACGTTCATATACTCATTCATTCTTTAAACAAATGCATTAGATACCGAAAGCTGTATGAGAATAGATTTTATGCATAATTAATCTACAGCATTTTTGGTCAAATGCCAATTTGGTTCTTGCCCCCTTTTTTCTACAGTACCTCTGTCTACTTACAGCTATTTTGTGTCTCTGTTTGCAGTATAGTACTGTAATAAAGTAGAAATGCCATCACCATTGCCTTGGTCGGTGTTGTCTGTTCTTTTTGGAGCTGTGTGCAGCTCCCTATAGGTATAGGTGGCTGTGTGGGTCTGTCCGTATGTAGCCTGAACTTCCTAAACTTCGGCACGCTACTAGTCCCACAGTTTTGCCACCACACACTCACGCCATATGTCAAATCGACCGGCTTACTCGGGAATCGTGGGCTAGTAACTTGCTAAGAGAAAGGTTCAATAGTTTAATTGATATTAATTTATTAGTGAATTAATTTTCCCCATTGACTTATAATGGGAATCACAAAAACTCACATTGAATTATTTTTCCCTCACAAACCATTGGGGCTACAGTTTCAAAACTTGGAGAGGAGGTTCATAATGCAGGCAAGGATTAACTGAAAAATAATTACATCATTCGGCCTCATGGTGGCGCCATAACAGCTCACTTTACGTTTTGGCTTATAACTCTTGAACCGTAGGTCGGAAAATTAAAATTATTTTTTCCCTGGATTCCTTGGGTCCCCATATAGGCCACGCCCATTTGCGTCAGGATAGATTTTCCGCCATTTTGAATTTTCTTCAAAACACACTTTTTGCTCCTTTTCCTACATATTTTCTCCAAATGTCACAAAAATCGGTACACATGATCTATGGACTCATGCGATAAACATATTCAAAGGATATTTCGATAGTCCATACCGTTCTTCCGTAACAGGGTTCCAAAGTTAGCGGGAGGAGCCCGTTTTATAAGAAGTAGCCATAAATCAGAAACGAAACATCCAGTCAACACCAAATTTTAACCACAAGTCACGGGTGGGATATACAACAAATCCCCAAAAGCATTTCCAGTTCGACCCATAGGGGGCGGCAGGGCAGGCAAGCACACTCGCAATTTCCCAAATTGCACATTTTCTAGTTAGTGTGGTTGCCCTAACAGGGCAACACACTATAGTTCTAGGGAAACTTTATTGGAGCTGTGTGAAACACAGGCTCCCTATACGTGGCTGTGTGGGTCTGTCTGTCTGTCTGTCTGTCTGTGTGTGTGTGTGTGTCTGTGTGTGTGTGTGTATGTAGCCTGAACTTCCTAAACTTCGGCACGCTACTAGTCCCACAGTTTTGCCACCACACACTCGCGCCATATGTCAAATCGACCGGCTTACTCGGGAATCGTGGGCTAGTAACTTGCTAAGAGAAAGGTTCAATAGTTTAATTGATATTAATTTATTAGTGAATTAATTTTCCCCATTGTCTTATAATGGGAATCGCAAAAACTCACATTCAATTATTTGTCTCTCGCAAACCATCGGGGCTAGAGTTTCAAGACTTGGAGAGGAGGTTCATAATGATTTCAAGGATTAAATAAAAAATAATTGTGTCATTTGGCCGCATGGTGGCGCCATAACACCCCACTTTACGTTTTGGCCTGTAACTCTTGAACCGTAGGTCGGAAAATTAAAAATATTTTTTCCCTGGATTCCTTGGGTCATGACGCATCTCCCCTTATAGGCCACGCCCATTTGCGCCATGATAGATTTTCCGCCATCTTGAACTTTCTCCAAAACACACTTTTTGCTCCTTTTCCTACATATTTTCTTCAAATGTCACAAAAATTGGTACACATGATCCACACACACACACACACACACACACACACACACACACACACACACACACACACACACACACACACAGCTCCACTTCACACGGGTGTGATTTTTTTTTTATATATAACTGAAGTGGCTGACAGATTTTAACAAATGGGAGGTTAATGATAGTATTTGGTTAGCAAAATGATTTTTCAGTACAGAACAATCAATTTCGTCAAACGATTTAGACAGAGAAAAAAGTGCAATGTTCATCATCATCATCATCATCATCATCATCCTATTGGATAATTAAAAACCATCAAGCTAAACTTTGCTTGCTTGTATAGTTTAGGCATGATAATCAATACAATGCATATGGGACAATAGGTCTGCGAAATAATATGTGAACCCCTCAAGATTGATTGATTGATTGACTGGTTGGGTTGATTTATTGATTGATTACATTTGTGCTGAATTATGGATGGAATACATCTGACATGAATACAACATGTGTCTGTTCATTGACCCTTGACGCTTTTAATTATATTGAAGGGAACTGTCACATTCCCTTCAATATAATTCCAAACATTCCAAATATTCAGAATGACTGCTCATTCAGAGGTGGTGCTGAATGAGCAGTATACCACCAGGTGGTATGCTGTTTGAACCGGAATATACTTTTATTCAGGTTCCATGTAAACAGTTGGGTTTGAATCTCTCTTTCTCTCTATTCTAAATGAATAAATATTGTCCATGTAACTGCAGCCAAAATGGTCTTTGGTCTGGTGGTGTGTGCTGTACAAGTCAACCTCCAAAACCTCTCTAACCAGGCCGGATCAGCAACCTGCAGTGAATTGATCACAATGTTAAGTAGGTCTGGGAATGAAACCTTTCCTGTTTACCCAGTGGAGAAACGAAAGTAAAACCCAAGACTTCACTCTGGCTCAAAGTCTCTTCTGCAACATTACACTGTTAAGTTAGAGTCGCTTTACTGCCGAATGAAAGAGTTTAACAATGGACGAGTACCCGGTGATAGTGGAAGGCAAATGGGCATCTTTTCAGGCCAAGGTGATCAAGAACAAACTTCAGATCTATTTTCAGAGTAAAAAGAAGTCGGATGGAGGGGACTGTAGTGTCGAGGTAACCGGTGACCACTCCGTGAGAGCGACGGTGTACTTTAAATGTGACGAAGGTGACTATGCTGTTTTTAATTATTTGTTTTGTAATACCAGTGAAATATACAGTAGCATAGGCCTACCTTTAAAGGAGTAGTTCACGCCAAAAATGACTTATTTTCTATTGATTACTCACGCCATGGAGACTTGAGTTCAATAATATCTTTCATTTTTTGTCGCATTCCTAAGACAATGCTTTGATTACAATAAATTTGCCCCCATTGTTTCCGGATGGGGACCCGAATGCATTGGGGTCCCCATCTGGAATCAATGTGGATACATTTACTATAATCATATAATATTTTTGTCTTAGGAATTCCACAAATACCAAAACAATATTATTGAACTCAAGTCTCCATGGCTCGAGCAATCAATAGAAAAAAGTCATTTTGGGGTGAACTACTCCTTTAATGTAGCCTATCTGTGTGTGCATGCCTTTGCTTTGACTGCTCAATTAAAATATGTTATTTTAAATGTTCTATTACAAGAGCACCTGTGTTTTATTCCGAGATTGACTATAATAAAACATACTGTAGGTTTTTAAGTTTAAAACAATTTATTTTATAGTAAAAAAGAGAGTCCTTGCCAGGGATGATCATGAAATGACCATTGAAAAGGCAACCATCAAGTTGCACCTGTCACTGCCGGCATCGACCAATGATGACACTGAAAAGCTTTCTAAAGAAGTGAGTGGAAACTTAAGTTATTGTTTTGTCTGTCTGTCTCTCTTTCTCTCTCTCTGTGTGTGTGTGTGTGTGTGTGTGTGTGTGTGTGTGTGTGTGTGTGTGTGTGTGTGTGTGTGTGTGTGTGTGTGTGTGTGTGTGTGTGTGCGTGCGTGCGTGCGACGTGCGTGCGTGCGTGCGTCCCCATATTGGCATTCCACTGGTACAGACCTTTTAGACTTTTCAAGGACCCCATAACTCTGAGACGGGTCATTTGGTTCCATTGATACATACTCAGAGTTACAAGGAACCCCTAAGGTCCCTTGACCACTGTACTAGTATACAGTATTAGGCTAGCTCTTGTTTTTCTGCTTAAATTATTGTCCGCTCATTTGTACTGTATGTCTGTGGTAAAAATATAATTTTAACAAAAAGGTTTATGTTAATGTTTAATCCTGCCACATACCCACTCAGTTGGAAATCATGTCATATGCAGATAAAAGTAAATGAATACATTTATAGCACATTTATACTAGCCTACCCTACATGATTTCAAATAATGAATCATACAACCTCAGCAGATACCGGTTAGACAATACAATACAATGTACAACCATATCTATCTTCACATTACTATTTTTCACTTATTATTATTATTCAAGGAAATGTTTCTTAAACTAAACTGGTCTGATGATGATACAACAAACTGCACATATCAGTGAAACCTGAATAACAAACCTAGCCTAGTTCCAGAGCCTGAATCGCTAGCCACACCCCTTACGAAATGTCAATTCAGGCTGAGTGTCAGGCTATAACAAACCTGAATAAGAGAATATGTGTACGTCCTTTGAACAAACTAATAAACATTGATGTCATTGTGTATGACAATGTCCTCCTGTTCTCTCCAGACCCCTCCAGAAGTTGAGAATGTGACAGGTAAGATCATTTCAAAATATTTGTGTTTCACATCTGAACATTTAAGGAATTCAGGCGATACAGACTGACTTATTCTAAATACTGCAGTAGGGGCACAGATGACTGGTTGTGGTTAAAGGGATATTCCACTTTCAAACATGTTTGGGGTGATTTTAACGTCTACTCAAGAAGTGTGTATTTTAAGATTCTGCCAGGTAACAGGCTGAAATAATTATCCCACATAGCCTGAACCCAAACCAAAAAATAGAAAAATAGTACAACTTTTGAAGGAAACATCCTACAGAGACAAATATCCCCCCCTCTGTCCTCCCCCCCATACAATTTGGAACTTATGAACGTGTAGTGAGGTGAAGTAAGTAGGTACCGGTATGTACTTTTTGTATGCATGGCACTTCTCAAAGAGAGAAATCATAAAGTGCTTACATACAATAGTGAAGACACACTCACAGCATGAAGCACTCAAAGGATAAACAACAAATTCAAAATAAATGTGTTTCCTCGTTCCACATTCCTCGTACCTGGTTGGGCGGCAATATTTGCCTGAGAATCCTAAAGTTTGAAATGTCCCTGAACAAGATACTTAACCCCTAACTGATCCCAAAAACAAGAAGGTATGGAATGCCACGAACATTTTTAAGAACCAGTTGGTGAGAAAAAGTATTTAGTAAAAGCACAAGTATATGTGATATGAAACCTTTTGTTTCTGTGTTGTTTTTGTCCTGTAATCGAGATGTGCTTTATTTTTTTTATAATAACTATTTTAATTAATTCCTTTGTCCAAATTGTAGGTTTTATTTTTTATTTCTGTTTTTGTCTCTTTCAAAAGTTATGCTCTAAAAAAAAGAAATGATTTTCAGGTTTGAATTCAGGATGAAATGTGTAAGGGCACATACATTTATCTGCTTCAAATAGACATGGCATATAGAACACATACCGTACATTGCAAGGTGTCCACAATGGATCGATGCGCAAGACCATCAAACCACACCATTCCCATTGAAAAGCATTGGCAGAATCAGAATAACATAGGATTTAATAAGATTACCTGTTTTATTCATAGGTAAAATAAAATAACACTCCCTGTCATCATTCTGTAGAATGGTATGGCCAGATGGTTTAGACGTACTGTATTGATTTCATTTCATATATAATAGGGAATTCCCCTATTGCATGGATAAAAGGTATTAGAAACATTTTCTTATTCTTTATTTACTCTTATTCCCATGAGACAAAGAATTAATCCACACTAAAAATAAGACATGAGAATGTTTAAATTATATTTGTAATTTACTATGTTGAGAGAAACAGACAAGAACAGTACAGGTTCAATGGTGGTCCCTCTGACAAAATGCTACTTTGACATGATACATAGGAATGATCAGTCAGTGGATGACAGTTCATAGGTTGAGCTGAGGATATGACAAGATGCTGTCAATCTTGGTCCAGAGGCTTGGTATTTTCCATTTGACCTTGTGGTGTCTGCAAGATACAAGCTTTCCCAAAACAATCCTTGTTGTTTTGGGCCATTCTCGGGTTCCAGACAGCTGATAAGGCAGGCAAAGATTGCTCAGTTCCACACAGCAAGGTTGCATCCAGACAGCAATTTTAGCATGCAGCTTTGATGACAGTTGGTCAGTTGGTCATCATACGTTATCACCTGGGGGCAGCACGCGGCGTACACCCGAGACGAAGCATCTCTCTGGTGACTGACTTCCATAGACTAATAACAAGCTCACAGTTAGCTAGTGAAGGTGACCCACATACAGTATCTCCGTCAGGTCAGATGCATGTGACAATGTTTATTGATGAAAAATATAATATTAACCATAAACAAATATATCTATCAAAAGGAACCTCCCCATTTCCCAATTCAACCGCATTAGATGGATCTGCAGCTCCAATGAAGACTCCAATACCTAAGGCACGGCAGAGGAGCATCAATTCCAAAAGAGAGGGTACAAACAAACCTGGATAAAATGTTTTTTTTTTTTTTTATGCTTTTATTAATAGAGATAGACAGTAGGCTGACAAGAAATGGGAGAGACAGATTGGGAGTGACATGCAGCAAAGGCCGTCGGGATCGAGACTCGAACCTGCGACACGCTGTCAGGCTACACTGAGCATAGGTGTCTGGACTGTTGCACCAGTGGTAGGCCTAGTATTAAGGAAAGATGCTTTTATAAACCCCAGAGGTTATAGTTTTCTATTATATTTGTAACAATTTATATTGTATTTTTCAAAATCTATTACAGAGCCAAAACTCTGTCTGTATGAGTATTTTAATGCTTGCAATGTTGCTACCAGATGTACCGGTATACTGCACACATGTGACAATACAGCTTGTGCCTTAGATCTATTGTATGTCATCTCTATCTTTGCTTTTCTGTACAAATACAGTATGAAAGTGCCATAAACATATTTTACATCTGTTTAGCTTTCATATCATAGGTACAAATACAGTATCTGATGAACTAAACTGAGTTGAATATATCTGTTAGATTTGGTGAAAGATCCAATTGATGCTGATGATGGATGTGGACTCAGAGGTTCTAGAGGTGAGGAGAGAAGTATAAAATGAGCAACACCAAACAGGGTTTGTGTGTGTGTGTGTGTGTGTGTGTGTGTGTGTGTGTGTGTGTGTGTGTGTGTGTGTGTGTGTGTGTGTGTGTGTGTGTGTGTGTGTGTGTGTGTGGGGGTGTGTGTGTGTGTGTGTGTGTGTGTGTGTGTGTGTGTGTGTGTGTGTGTGTGTGTGTGTGTGTGTGTGTGTGTGTGTGTGTGTGTGTGTGTGTGTGTGTGTGTGTGTGTGTGTGTACTTAATTGTAAGTGAATAAATAAGACAGGTTGTGGGAGTTATTTGTTAACTCAATATTCTTTGGGATTGAATTTCAAACCAATGTGTGTAGGTTTGTTAGCGTTGGCCTTCTCTGCTTTCTAGCCCATATATTGAATTTAGATGTCCCTTGACATAACATGTGTTGACAGATATTTTCTAGCTATGTGAGTGTAGTGTGTGGGTCCCTTCCTGATTTGTCAAAGACAAAGGGATTGAAAAAGAATCAGCCAAGGGAAACTATTGATAATGTTTTTCCCCCTTTACCAGAGTCTGCACATGATGTTTCCATGGTTCTGGAGAACATCCCTGAGAACATGGACAGGGACATGCTGTCCTTATTGGTGGAGACAGTCTCTGGTCTTGGTGAGGAGAGCTTTAGTTTGGAGATCATCTGGGAGACAAAGAAAGCTGTGGTGACCCTCAACAATCCCTCTGGTAGGAACAAACTTGGTCTACAGTACACCTGTTGCTTTACATGAATGCCACCTTGTGGCTACTGTTTGTCATGGAATTACTGGGGTTGAATTTGTTCACTCTGAAAGTTCAGGATATCTAATCCATGTATTGCATAGTATGAGGAAGAATGAGTTAATAGCCTGATTAGATTTAGTGAGAGATTCTGCATGAATCATGACGGTATGATGTTGGACGATGTTGATACAGACTGTGACGTTTTCTTTAGCTCTGGACAGATTTATGGGAAATGAGAAGTTCAAGAGGCATGGGATGGCTGCACGTCTGCTGGAAGGAGCACAGACTGTCCGAGTGGAGAACCTCACACAGGTTGTGATTAAAGGTAGTGGGTGTACATCTCAATATTTCACATATTTTATTTATTTGTAGACATTTACCTGGTCATCATGCCACCCGATGTCAACTTATCCATCCATCCACACAGTGGCTTGCTTCTATATTCTTAAGAGATGTATTTGTTTGTTTGTTTGTTTGTTTGTTTGTTTGTTTGTGTACTCCTGAATAAGTGGATGGATTTACTCAGCCAGCATGTGAAGTGAAAGCAAAGTGTTGAGACTTGACTATTTTACAGAGTGGTTTGATGTGAATGTATCCTGTACTGATATTTTATTTGTGACACTGCTTTGACAATGTAAACGTTTTCTCATGCCAATAAAGCTCCTTTGAATTGAATTGAATTGACAGTTGTGTAAAATGTCCCTGAATTTGACAAATTCCTTTTACAGATATGTTGGAACTCTACTTTGAGAATAGCTGGACTCTGCCAGTCTGCATCAGCATGATCCCTGAGGAAAATGCAGCTGTTGCCACCTTCGATGATCCTAAAGGTGAAAATGGTTACCAAACCATAATACCAATTATATACTGTATATATAACGACCTATTAGTTAAGTTCACATTAGGTATTTGATTTACACTAAATTATTTAGGAAAGTGTTAATAATTTGGTAATTGTTTATTAATTATAAACTATTAAATTAACAGATTAAATATTCAATACACTACATCTGTTGTCACTTTCCTATACTCAATTGTCCTGGTACTTTTCCAATGAATACCTTTCCAGTTGTAGAGACAATCTCCAAGATAGAAGACCATATTATATGCAAGGTCCCTGTCAAGATGTACCCCTTCTATGAGTCCCTCGGCACTGCCTTGTATGGCAAAGACAGACCAACATGGAAGATGCCTGAACCTTTCACAGAGAGTGTCCACCCCCCTGTCTGGAAATTCATCCTCATGAAGGAGCAGATAAAAGCCATCAACCTACAAATGTGCTCTTACTTCTGCTGTGTGGAATTAGAAACCCCTGAGGCAAAGCTCAGCCCTCTGCCAAGTCTATTGAAGCAAAAGGGTCTGACAGCAAGACAGGTGGATGAGTGGAAAAACAATGCTTCACAGGCCTTCAGAGAGCTCTTGAACCAATACACTGCTTTTGAGTTCTTAGTGAATTTCTCTGCTTGGAAGATGGTGGAGAAAGATATCCGTTCAGTAGTGAGAGAAGACGCAGAGCTGGTGTTGAATGTACCAAAGGGGAAGCTGACTATGGCAGGGCGGGCAGAAGATGTGAACCGGATCCGAGGTTCTGTAGAGGAAATCATTCTCAATGCTGTGCAACAGATAAAGAGGCAGAGCAACAGCGTATCAGAGGCAATGGACATGCGCCCGGCCAAATACTATATGCAGGACAAGGAAAAGGAGTATGATGAAGATGAAGACGACAATGAGAAAGAAGGCAGGGTCGGAGGGTCGATCTACTGTGAAGTTCAGACGGCCTCAGGAGTCCTGGTCTCGGTCTCGAAGACTGATATCTGTAGCTTCAGGGTGGATGCTGTAGTCAATGCTGCCAATGAGGACTTGAAGCACTTTGGAGGTTTAGCTCATGCGCTGCTCAAGGCCGCTGGGCCACAACTCCAGACACTCTCTGATGACTACATTGCCAGGAATGGACGTCTGCGACCTGGGGATGCCATTGTGACAGATGCATGCAACCTGCCATGCAAGTATGTAGTTCATGCTGTCGGGCCTCGGTTCTCTGATTCAGACAGGGAGACGGCAGTGTCACGGCTAAACCTGGCCATTCAGGAGAGCTTGAGGCAGGCGGCGATGAACAACTGCTCTTCTATTGCTGTGCCGGCAGTGAGTTCTGGTATTTTCGGCTTCCCTCTTGAGCTTTGTGCTGAAACCATCGCTCGGGCTGTAAGGCAATACTGCAATGCTGAGAAAGCTCCTGGTTTTCTGACTGAGATCCACCTGACGGACAACAATGACCAGACTGTGAGGGCTCTAGCCAAGGCTGTTAACAATGAGTTCAAAGATCTCCAGCCAAAGATGACTCTACCACGACAGGGAAGCAGCAGGGATCTCCAGCCAAAGATGAATCTACCACGACAGGGAAGCAGCAGAGATCTCCAGCCAAAGATGAATCCACCACGACAGGGAAGCAGCAGACAAGATGGATATTCAATAAGGTATAGATAAAGTGAATGAATTTCATTTGGATAGTGGTCTTGTAGAAGACCTGTACAGGTATACTGCCAGGTTGTTGAGGCAGTGGCAATTAATCAGGAAGAAAGGTAATACAAACCCAATTTCTTTTGAAAAGGCAGAACCACGTAGCCTCAAAATAATACTGTATTTATGATAGAAACGTTAAATTAATTTAAAACATTCCTTTTTAATCATATTTAACAAAAGAAAACTAAAATAATTACTATGCTACTACAGTTCTGCAGCACATTTAACCGCTTCTTTTCTTTTTCTTCTCCTAGTGGGTCCAGCAATATGACAGCCAGCACACACTGGGGCAAGGGGAGAGGACAAGGAGGATCTGGAGGGAAAGAGGGCCAGCAGGAACACATTAGGTTTGGTGGAGAAGACAGAGGGTAAGGGAACAGGCGTGTCTGCTTTGTCCAATAGTTCTTGTTAGTGTTATATTCAAAATAATTCAATTCAAACTTTATTCCAGACACATAGGGGGTCCATAGAGGACATACAAATCACTGACTTCACAAATGTCTCCTCACGGGCAATAAAGGCCAATTCAATTCAATTCAATTCAATTCAATTCAATTCAATAACAAATAAAACATTAAAAAGGCTTCCACTGCATCCTTTCTTGTATGTGCACCACAAGAAAGCTGTATACATGGCAGTGCAAAATGTTTTAAAACGTGCACACTTGACAGGACCTGAAGACATACTAACCTGCAAAGCTGCAAATTAGCTTGGGCATACTGTCTAGAGATATCTCTATCACCATGGAGATTATCAGCTAAATTGTGTCCAAGGTACCCAATTTATTGTCCTCACTATCATGAAAGTACTCTTTCTTGCATTGTAAATTACTAGAGGGTCGCGGCCCTTCGGGCCGCTCACATCTAGTTAAAAAAAAAGAAGAAAAAAAAAAAGTTTAAAAAAAAGTTTTAAAAAAAAAGAAAAAAAGGGAAAAAAAAAAAAAAACGTTAAAAAAAAGAAAAAACGTTAAAAAAAAAAAAAAAAAATGGGGGGGAACTATTGTGGCGGAACTATTGTGCCGCAGCGCACGTTTCCGGTCGGACATATTTGACCGGCGGACTATTTTATACAGAGGCAAAATATGAGGGTAATAACGAATACAACTGTATACAGAGGTTTGGAAACGACATCTTGCAAAGGTGACATGGGTGTTTGAATTTCTAAGCTATATTTAGTACATATGTAGTACATCTTGGCCAAGTGGTTTGGTATTTAAGTTAGCGATACATGACCCGGAAGTAGATCACTTACTCTTTTGTAATATAAAGATGTCATGATCATTGCCATAATTTGAGCACACTTTCAATACAGCAGCTACCCTTTCAATAGCTGCTGTAACCCTCCACTGTATGGACTCAGAAGGTACAGGTCATCAGTGTACATAAGGTGATGGCTGATAGTTACCTATAAGACAGCCTGTTTTTCACTTATTTAATTAACTGGATAAATCATCGATTTAAACATTGAATAAAATAGGGGACACAATCCCCACCCCTTGCCAAACACCATTGCTAACTGGAAAATGGGCAAATGTAACATTACCCCATTTAACCTACATTTTCTGATTTGCGTACCAAAACACGAGTATACGCATACGCATACGATTCATCAATAACTTTATGGCCAGATTGCACCCATATTTTGATCTTATCGGCATTTAGGACAATAGGCTCTATGCATATACGCCATTTTGTTCTACTTCCGGGTGTCTTTCGACTTCCTTCACAGGTGTTACTGATGATACTAATGAAGGCTCTGTTTGATTTATTGCACAGTGGGTCTTGTAGCAGAGTGTTTCCAGTGAGCCAACATGCACAATATCAGCACCCTGACTCTGTTTGAGCAGAATGGAACAGACCCTTCATTAGTATCATCGGTAACACCTGTGAAGGAAGTTGAAAGACACCCGGAAGTAGAACAAAATGGAGTATATGCATAGAGCCTATTGCCAAGTTAGGGGTCAGATTCAGCAATGTTTTTGTCAGGGATTTTGAAGGTAAGACTTTAAGATTTAGTCACTTAATTTACACTATATTTACGACCAGATTGATGAACCCAATGATCTTAAAGTATGCCTGAAGGAGTTTGGAATGGTTAATCCTGTCAAAAACTCTAGATGCATCAATAAAGCATAGGGAGACAGTGAGCTACTGTAGCTTTGTGCAAATGTGCAAAAATGCTTGAAGTCTGTGCTGTGTTCTCTTGTGATTTGTCTATAGGAGACTAGACCATGAAAGTGTCCTTGAAACCACATACACACAAGAAGAACTGAAGATTTGTCTCAGAACGGGAAACATCCAGGAGCAGGCTGTAAGGACATACAGTGTGCATATTTCATTCTAGAATATATCCTGTACAACTGACATTTGTGCCTATTACTTCGCCCTAACCCTTGTATAAATGAGGTGTATAGCCATTCAACCATGTAAATTCCACACAAAGAGTACAAAATGTGATGATACAAAGTTAGTTTATTGAGAGCAAATAATACAATCACTCAAATCCTGTTCTAATCTGTGTACCTTGTTATGGTTATAAACATACCAGCGTATTGTTCTCTCATAAGCTAACTATGATTTGGCAAGCATTCTAATGAACCTCTGTGCTAGCTTAATATGGTATTCAACCTACAAGGAAATACCTGTGTTTGTCATAGACAGACAGATAGATACTTACTTACATACATACATACATACATACATACATACATACATACATACATACATACATACATACATAGATGGCATTAATTAAAAAAGGTTATTATACTTAATGAACATTTTCTATCACACTTGGTTCTCAGACTGATGTCATTGTCAACACCATCCCTGGAAACCTAGACCTGGACTCAGGAGCTGTTTCCAAAGCCATTCTGGAGGCAGCCGGCCAGAGGCTCCAGTTCGCGGTTCAAAAAGAACACCCTGTTTGTGATGTCATTGTAACAGCTGGATTTAACCTGAAGTGTCAAAAGGTCTTCCATACCATCTGCCCCCACTGGGACAACGGGGCCGGGCAGGCAGAGGAGGTGAATGGTGTAGTTATAGACAGATGGTCTGGGGAACTTGAACTGTCAGGGTTATTCATTGTTTAACGACCTCATGGATACTAGGGCTTAGGGATGAAGGTAGTTGCTGGAGATGCAGAGAAAGAGGAACACTACTCCATATGCTGTATGAATGTGAAAGGTCTACTGTTGTTATGTATTAACAATATAATGGAAACAGCATTCACTGTGAATCCAGCATTGTGTGTGCTGGGTATTATAAATGTGTATTATAAAACTGTTCTCGCAAAAGGGTGCTTGGGTGAAACTAGGGCTCATAACAGAATACAGGATAGTATTGAGACATTGGAAATCAAAGAAGAAAATCTATCTCAAATAATGTTCAGATGAGATGAACAGGTACTTATTCACAAAATAATAGTTTACATAATTTCTGGAAGATACAGGGTCCATAACTTTATTGCCCCTGAGTAATTCCTAAAGCACCAAAATTACAACATATACGGTACTATGTTTCTGTATAAAAGGATCACAAGAATATTGTGCTATGGTTCTGATGTTTGTTTTCATAAAACTGCTGCACATGTGAACATCTGTATTCTACAACCTCAATCAATAATATGGATGCTGTCGTTCTGTTCCAGAAATTAAAATCCATCATCAGATATTGCCTGGAAGAGGCAGAGAAGCTCAGACTGGGGTCGGTGTCTTTCCCAGCGATTGGCACTGGTTACATGTGTTTCCCTAAATCCCTGGTGTCCAGAACGCTACTAGAGGAGATTCACATCTACAGTCAGAGGAGAAACCCCCAGTATCTGAGAGAGGTGGCTGTGGTGCTGCACCCTAGTGACACACAGACTGTGGAGGTGAGTTCCTAGTTTCATTGAAAATACAGTTAGTTCATCTTAAGTCTACTTTATGCTTTGTCAATCTTTTCTTCACACTTGAGACCTGAGACAAATTCTACAAATGCCTTCTAAATCAGTAGTTCTCACACTTTCAAGATGTTTCAAAAATGTAAAAAAATAGCAGGCCCAGTTTAACAAAGGAAACAAAATGACACACTGCCATTCATCAACATTGATTCAACTCAACACCAGTTTCAGTCAATCATTATCAATCATAATTTTAATAATTTGTATACAAAGTAAAAGTATACACTGGACTAAAAACATGCATGTCTAATAGCCATTGAGATGTGTCATACCTGTACAATGAGACGGACTTAAGGTCTGTCTTGTCTTAACATACAGTATGCTGTCTATTTAAAAGTGACCATCCTCTTAGCATTGCCACATTTCCAGAACTTCATTATTTTTATTATTGTCCTGTTCTTTTTGGTCAGAGTTTTACCAGAGAGTTCAAAGGTCAGAGGCAGGGAAATCATCAGAGAACAGCACATGCTTTTGACCAGTCATCACGCTCTCAATCTACTGTCCAATCAAAGCAGACCACAGGTAACATTTCCACATGAAAACATTCATTTTGATAACCCTTTGTATAGTTTTTCTTTCTTTATTGATGTAAAAGTACATCGGCTCTGTCTAAACTACAATATGACGTCATTCAGTGTGTGTGTGAGGGGGGGGGGGGGGGGTGGTATCGTTCGCTGTTCGGTGCTGCCGAGATTTTGTAACTCTCTAACGAACCTAAATAAATTTGGCTCCAAAAGTGGAGTATGTATCGGCCTTAAACCTCTAGCTAAGTGTGTGTGTGTGTGTGTGTGTGTGTGTGTGTGTGTGTGTGTGTGTGTGTGTGTGTGTGTGTGTGTGTGTGTGTGTGTGTGTGTGTGTGTGTGTGTGTGTGTGTGTGTGTGTGTGTGTGTGTGTGTGTGTGTGTGTGTGTGTGTGTGTGTGTGTGTGTGTGTGTGTGTTTGCCAGCATCCTTCAGCCAGGTGTCATCCCCCTCTCTTGTCGTGTACCAGATGAAGATGGGTCAGCTAAACTTAGAAGTCTCATCTGGAGACATCACCAAGGACACCAGCGATGTTATCATCAACTCCTCCAATAAGGATTTTAACCTAAAAACGGGTGACTATTATTAAACTCTTTCGTTAGAGTTAGGCGGGGTCACTATTCAAACTTCTGCTCTATAGTCAATATATTGATGTTATCTTGATTCATGGCTTGTATCAACAAATAAGGAAAAGAGGACGTTAGTTTGTTTTGCGCAATATTAGTTGCTTGTTTCAAAAGGTCAATATTGTGTTATTTTGATCTAGGTGTTTCCAAGGCCATTTTAGACAGCGCTGGATTGCGAGTGGAGCTGGAGTGCTCAACGATTGGTATGTTTTAAATCTATCTATCTATCTATCTATCTATCTATCTATCTATCTATCTATGTATACTGTATGTATGTATGTATGTATGTATGTATGTATGTATGTATGTATGTATGTATGTATCTATCTATCTATCTATCTATCTATCTATCTATCTATCTATCTATCTATCTATCTATCTATCTATCTATCTATCTATCTATCTATCTATCTATCTATCTATCTATCTATCTATCTATCTATCTATCTATCTATCTATCTATCTAAAATACATCCATATAGATACAGTATACACTGCACTGTAGATGTGTTTATCAATTAGGCCAATGTCAATTATGTTTAAATATAAATATTATTAGTGTGATTTCCAGTAGAGCAACCAGACTATTGTTCTAGTCCGGAACACAAACATTGCGTAAACATAGCCAATCAGGAAGCAACATTGCCGGTGACGTCACCAATATAAAGTAAGTCCATTGAGTTCAATGGGGAGTGGTGCTACTGTAGCTTGAGGATTGGTCAAGTTTCACATGACAATTTGACTACTCAGACAATAAATAGGCAACCACACTTGCAATGTCCAATTGCATCTTTCTAGTTTTTATAGCTTCTGTTCATCAGTGTTTGACATTAACTTTCTGCCTTTCTGTAGTTAATTCTCGTGGTTACCGGCCATCATCCATGATACTGACATCAGCAGGATTCCTCCCTAGTCGACACATTCTCCATATCATAGGGCAAAATGTTCCTGCCAGGATCAAAGAAGTCGTCTACCATGCGCTGAGGTTCTGTGAAGAACAGAAATTCACCTCTGTCGCCTTCCCTGCCCTTGGAACAGGTCTGTGTACTGCTCTACAATATGTTGAGTTGCTGTGACTTAATGATCATATTATGCTTTCCAATTACATTATATATAATACAGTATAACATACCTAGCCTTTATTTCACCTGGGTAAGCAGGGTGATAAAAGGAGAAGGTGATTAGCTTGTTCTGATTGGTCATCTGTTGTATAAACCCTAGGCAGACCAATCAATGGTAGCTAAAGCCATATCTTGGCAGTTGACCATTCACTACAACTAAGGTCAGGTGGCAAGGTGGGCTGAATTAGCAGTGGCACCATATCTTTAGTGCCAGCTAGAGTTGTCTGTGGATGGCATACATGTTAGGCTACAACATTTTTTTAGGTTTCATACTGGATTGGTCAGTATACTTTGTGTGGTCCGGATTTCTTTTTGTGCGTGCTGAAAGGTACAGATTCTGTCATTACTGTTACAGTACACAACACATCTTAGGCTTCTGACCTCTGGTCTAGGACTAAACAGGAATGTGTACACTATATTATTTTATTTACATTGTATACTATGTCAGTCGTGTACTGGACATGCCTGACACGTGTACTGTCCAAGCATCCAACCTTTTTCCAGCACATATACAGTATGGTACACACTGTGCGTTGTATGACAGAGCGAGACTTACACATGCCACTTATAAACAGAAATCTGATGGTCTGTGAAGGCCCGACATTCAAATAGCTTTTTCCCCATGGCTATCCAGCTCCTAAATGATGCCCGGTTTCCCCCCTGATCCCCTTCCACCCTCCCTCCACCCCACTCAGAGTGCTATGGACTGTCTTGTGTGCTCTGACCTGACCTACATACATATCTTGTCTTGTTTTGTCTTGCACCTGTCCTGTTCTTTAAACTGCACTCTACTATGCCAAAACAAATTCCTAACATGTGTACATGTGATGGCAATACAAGTCTTCTGATTCTGATTCTATGAATGTATTGTTGTTTTTTATGGGGTACTAGATAATACTATTGATTTTGCACTTATTTCTGTGTGTTCATTGTTCTAAATGTGTTCAGTGTGTCAGATATGCCTGTTCACCAGTCATCCATAATTGTTAGTCTGTCCATTCATCTGTCATTTATCAGGTGTGGGAGGTGCCAGTCCCACGGCTGTGGCAGATGCCATGATAGATGCTGTGGTGGAGTTTGTGAGGAAGAAGCACCAGCGTTGTCTGCACAGTGTGAAGATCCTAGTATTCCAGACGGCCATAATGAAGGAATTCCACAACAGCATGAAGAGGATAGAAGTTCAGGACAAAAAGAGTGGCTTCACCAAGTTCAAGGGTAAGTCACACAAGATGGGTTATTATGGTGAGGCTTTATTGGAGGTTAGCTGTCTATTAAGTCACTTTCACACACGCATTGTATTTTGAAAGTCTTACAGACTTTAAACGGAGGGTCTGTATGTGAGCACAACATTCTGGTATGAGTAGGATCGGACATGCAACAGACTTTATGATGGCAGGACCCTTGACTTAAATCAGGGTAATGTCCGATTTGGCTCAAACCACTGTAGCCCATGTGTGAATGGACTGGTGAAGCGTGAGCCTCACCAGCCTCTTTGGAAAGAGAGTTAATTGAAAAACAGTTTATTCATTCTGTTTTTTATTAGTGTTTGAGTTGTAAATATTCACTGATCCATTCCATGATCAATGAAACAAAACACAAACTTCTCTTAATTAATAGACAAGCTACATCTGCGCTTTGGATTTGATCCTTGTATCTCCCTCAGGCTGTGCCTGTGTTATATTTAAGTGGGAGTAGCTAATGTGTGTGTCTACCACCCAGACTCCGGCCCTCACCTTATCAAACAGGCTACTTCATGTGAGAATGCATCTGAAACTGCCATTCTCCTGTTAGATGCTACCTGTGTGAAAGGCCAACATTGGACAGTGTCCCAACTTGATTCCCTGGACATTTTCCATTCATATGAGAAAGGGAGAGGGGTCTGTGTTGCCTGGCTCCAGCCAATAGACCCGCCCACTCTCTGAGTGGACTGCTTCTCTTGGTCTGGAAGTGGCATACACGCCTCTTTTTGTCGGTGTCCTGGCCGATCTGGCGCACCAACCAATGAAATCAATGCAAGACCGAGGAGGGGTGGGTCTAACTTTTGAAAATCAACAGAAACAGCAGAGGGAGGGGTGGCTCACCATAGTTCTTAATTGATCCCTTTGAACTTCAAAAGGGTTCTGAACTGCAGTCAGTGATTGAGCCATACAAGCTCGTTAATGCCGGGGAGGGGAGAATGTTTTGTGTACACAAGTCAAACACAACCCCTCCCACCAGATGTCTTGTGATTGGGAATTTCAAATTTTAAATCCCCTCCCCTTTGAAATCTCTTACAATGGGGACAACTTCAGACTCAAGCTCCCCAGCGCAGAGTCTGAAATCAGGCTAGGGTCTGTGTGCCTGTGTTTTTCTGGAGCTAATCTTGAAAACCAGTGGACTGATTGTCAACACAACAATGTGTTGTGCTTACATTTCAGCTAAGGTTACTTCATTCTTTGCGGGATCCAATGAGGAGCGTCCCAACAACAACAGCTTGGCATTGGAACAAGAGGAGTTTGAGCCTGCAGTATTTCAACATTATGCTGAAAGCTCCCAGGTAAAAAGCACTCCATCCTTTATAGAAATGCAGATCATTTACAGTAGCAACAGATTGCGGTGGTACTGGGCAGCTCCTGCTTGTGAGTGTGAAGCAGGACCTCAGCTGACCTCCTGTGATTTCATATCCTAACCCAACCTGTAGGCCCTGAGCCTGTCTAAGAATAAGATTGAGGAGCTGATAGTGGCTGAGCAGTTCAGTAACCATCTGGAGAGGGTGCAGGGCAAGGAAGAGGAGGCCTGCATTCACCTGTAGGGGCTTACCCGAGACGTTGTTTCAGGAAAGTCAGATATAAGGTCAGACCAACACTTACCTATTTAACCCCTTTACCTATTTAACCCCTTTCGCAAACAGAAAGATGGATCTGCAGCTCCAAAGAAGACTCCAATACCCAAGCCACGGAGTGTCTTACCAACAACACACAGACTGAAACAGACTCAACACACACACTTCTGAGTCTTCTGTGCACCTGAAGACATAGAAAAAGCCATTAAAAATATTGTTCTTAAAAAGTGTTCCCCAATCTGCACAATATGCTGGTAAGGGCAGACTTACCTCCCCAGCACCCTCACACTTTCTTAGTGATATTCCACCTGGCAACTTACAGTGCAATTTCTACTTTGAAATGTACCTAGAAATTGCACTGTTGGCACTGGCCACAGGGGTAGTGGCCGGTGCCAACAGTGCAATTTCATAGGTACAATATCAAAGGCTTTATCTCATGCTCTACAGCTAATTTGATATACACGTTGGAATGTCCGTGTGGTCTCTCCTATATGGGGAAGACCTCGAGACCATTAAAAACATGCATTTCTGAGCATTGCATTATACTGTTTGCAATAATGTTATCACTAGCCCTGTGGCTGTACATTTCTCCAAAGCTAGACACATTTGGGCCCGATTTTGAAACTCGTCCTATGCGTGAAAATGGCATAGCGACACCCATCATAATATGCGTAATTGCTATTAAGAAATGCACGCTGAATGTAATCAGAACGCTATTGTTTTAGCGTGGCTCGCATATTTAACACAGGGGGAGTGATCATATGTAAAATAAGGGGCGGCCTGTGGCGCAATGCGGTGATATGCTATTCTAGAGCATACTGTTTAGACGTCCTCAGAGCTGCTTTTATGCGTCAAAGACATGTTTTTGCCCACATGAGAGGGCGTGCCGCCTCGCGCTGCCTCTCAGTCACACAACGAACAGCAGATATAGCCTATTCGGCCACATCTCTGTCAATTCTGGTCCGATTAAAAAAAATGTACAGTACTTGGAAATGCCACTTTTTTTTCCTGACACAAGCCATGACTCTGTTGAGCACGCAACACAGCAAACGAACGAAACATCGACGGTGATGGCTTACATACAGTACATGGAAGCAGATAGAATGCATGCAGATATAGCCTAAAGCCTCTTTTACAGTACACTTTAAGACATAATAAGACAGAATAAAGCCATAATAAGAAATAATGTGTTGGTAATTAGAGCTAATATATTTTATTAGACAGAAACAAAGACAGAATAGTAGAAAGAGCGAATACATTCTCTGGCACCGTCACCTGCCGCGGAACTGCAGCGGCAGACACTGCCGCACGACCGCTAGTTCGACCAGCAGTCCTGCCAGTAGGACCGGCGGCCGCCGCACGGACCGGCAGGTCCCGTAGCGGTAAACTGCCCGTCCGTGCGGTGGTGGCTGAGACAGAATAGCAGAAAGCGAATACCTTATCTGGCACCGGCATCGCTGGTAACTGCCGCGGCAGCCACCACCGCACGGACGGGCAGTTTACCGCTACGGGACCTGCCGGTCCGTGCGGCGGCCGCCGGTCCTACTGGCGGGACTGCTGGTCCTATCGCCGGCGATGCAGTGCGACTGCTGGTCGAACTAGCGGTCGTGCGACAGTGTCTGCCGCTGCAGTTCCGCGGCAGGTGACGGTGCCAGAGAATGTATTTGCTCTTTCTACTATTCTGTCTTTGTTTCTGTCTAATAAAATATATTAGCTCTAATTACCAACACATTATTTCTTATTATGACTTTATTCTGTCTTATTATGTCTTATTATGTCTTAAAGTGTACTGTAAAAGAGGATGGGACCGCCCGTACTTGGTGGCTCAGGGTCAGTGTAGAAATCCATGCCATAGCCTACACTGCAACTATTGAAATGATTATTAGGCCTATAATAAATTGGGCGCAAGCTTGGCTATTTTTGGTGCGCGACACTGCTCAAAATCCAAACCAAAGCTGTTATAAGCAGCGCACACGTCCATTGTACGTCCAAAAAGTATTATAGCCTTCATTTAATTGTCAAATGTCAAGTAGGGTCCTCTGTCTCTCTCTCTCTCTCTCTCTCTCTCTCTCTCTCTCTCTCTCTCACACTCTCACACACACACACACACACACGCACACACACGCACACACACAGCGACGCACTCTGCTTGCCCGTCTCTCTAGCCTTTTCTTTTCTCTCTTTACAATTTCACTATGCCACGATTAAAATAGGACCCCTTCTCTATGCTCAGATACACAGGCATTGAACTGATACAGCCTCCACGCAGAGTGGGTGATATTAACAACATGCTTTTAAGACGGGAACTGTTTTGGATGCACACTTTGCAGCTCCAAAAGGTCTGAATGAGGAATATGATATGAGACCGTTTCTATAATATAATATGATGGCTTATTTGCCTAAGTTCTTCTGTGTACAATGTCTGTAAGTCTTGGGAACCTTTTATGTATATACCGTAATGCATTATGGATAAATACACAGAGACATGTATTATGTAGCCTACCTTATCAGTGTCATTTGACAGGGACTCTGACTTGTGACAAATGGCCGATGGGTCACATGAGTGGGACGTCACACTGCATATAAAAAACGTCTGTCTGTCTGTCTGTCTACACTGTGAAGGTCTGAAGAAGAGCCTGGTTGGCTTGAAACATTACAGAGTAAACTATACGTTTGGGAGCAGCAAATTGATGTGCAGACTCTTTTTTCTTATACTTATACTGTTTTAGTCCAGCAGATTCCATTATACACATGTGCGAATTCCGAGTTACAACTGAGCGGATATTTAACTGCTCAAATCGCAAAGTACACACGCGGATATTTATTACAACTGCTCAAATCGCAAATTACAACTGCTCAAATTGCAAAATACATTTGTGTATTATTGCTCCATAGTAAACCGTGTTCCCAATCTTTCTTGGGCCAGCCTCCCTCTATCTAGCCTTGTAAACCTAGCCTGGCGTAGCCAGTCTATATACTCATGCAGGTAACTACTGTAACTGCAGTATATACAGTATATCTATCCCTTGTGTTAACATAGGTGGATAGTTTAGCTCTGCTAGGCTATCGTAAACCAGCTTCCTCCGGGAAATCTACATCTTCATTTGCTTTCAAATGAAAATGTAGATTTCAGGAGGGGGCTGGTTTATGAGGCTATGTATCCAGGTCCCTTACTCAATTATAATTCAGGTTACATTCTGCTGGGAAAATATATATATTTTGTTCAAGGTTTCTTTATTATTTTTACAACATGTATTATACACAAAAGCATACAAAAAAAGTGTTTTACCCCCCCCCCCCCCCCCCACACACACACACACACAAAATATATTTAATTTGTTGTGCTTATTCATTATCCTGTGTTACAAATAATTTATAAACATCTCATTGACTGCCAAATAATACATTTTACATTAAACTGGACTGTCATGGAACATGATTGCCATAGCCTACATCCCAGGGAGAAAAGAAGAAAACACTACTACCGCTAAATTAGAAGCAGAATTGTATATCCATTATTAATGTATTATACATACATTATTATTAATAAAATAAAAAATAAAATAATACAATAATAATTATTTTAATAGGCCTATAATACATCTGGTGCCAACCCCGAGTTTCCCGAGTTTGTATTGATACCAACGCTGTGCCAACCCCGAGTTTCCCGAGTTTGGGCCGTTTTTGAAAAAAAAAAAAAAATCAAAAAAAAAAAATTCATTTTTTTTTTTTGGACCTCCAGAAATGTATTAGGCATGATCGCGATCGCGAAATTGCATGTTTAACCCCCATACCAACCCATTCTTTCAAACATGGCAGCCATGTTTGTTTACATCTGAAGAAAACATAATGGCCCATAAATCATGAATGCCTGAACGGATTTCCAAGCGGATTTTTTTGTTTGAAAGCTGTGAACAGTGTGCACACACGTGGTGCATCATCTAGGCATGGGCGTGTACTTTTTACACAATTGCACAATTACATGGAAGTCTATGGTAACCATGGCAACGCGGGACATTGGCCGGAAAAAATCATTGCAACATAAGTGTTAATATATGCAATATATATATATATATATATATATATATATATATTTTTGTTTTTATATATATATATATATATGCATACATCATTATCATTATTATTATTAGTATAGGCCTATTATTAGAGTATAATAATCTGGCACCCAGCACAAAGAGGTCTGTGTGGTGTGGTGTGCAGACTCAGATTACAAGTCGACCTCGTGTCAACATGCTTCTAGTTCTAGACTAGTAGCTATTAAGCCAGTACCAGCCTAGAACCAGACAAATCTGACAGTGCAAAAAACAAAAGTGATAGCCTAGGGCCCTACCCTGACCCATGGAAAGCGTGGTTGCTATTTGTACAGGGCTGCTATGATCCGGTTTAGAGCCCGCCTCCTCTATGCAGTAAAGCGCAGATACACTTGCATGCAAGCACAGTTTCCGCATCCCCTCTAAAACCAGGCCGGATCAGACAAGTAGGTGCCGGAAAGAACACCGAGAACGAAACCTTTCCTGTTCATCCAGAGGAGAAACGAAAGTAAAACCCAAGACTTCACCCTGGCTCAAAAGTCTCTTCTGCCGTCTGCGCCATTACAAAGTTAAGTTAGACTCGCTTTACTGCTGAATGAAAGAGTTTGTTTATCAATGGACAAGTACCCGGTGGAGTACCCGGTGGTAGTGGAAGGCGAATGGGCATCTTTTCAGGCCAAGGCGATCAAGAACAAACTTCAGATCTATTTTCAGAGTAAAAAGAAGTCTGACGGAGTCACGGAGGTAGCCTTACATTAAGACGGCCCTGCAGTGACTTCCACATTGTGACGTACGTGGGATGGCTGCAGGACGTCGTACCGACTAGTCAGACAGGTCGGGGACATGTTCTGCAAAACTTCTATTGCGGCTCTACACATGCACAAATGCAAAATATAGCACACCGCAGAAGTTCTGCAAGATGTATGCGACTTGTCCGAAAGCCTTGTTTAATGTATTGGTCCGTATTTTTAAATAAAATGAGTTTTTACTAAGTGTGTGTAGATTCCAAATCGAGCATCACTGGTTTGGTTAAACATGGCTGCACTTGACGTTCATCCATTCCCCCATTCGCTCATACAAGGACATGACGTGTATACGAAGAATGCACAATAATGCTTCCAGCCACCAACGGGCGCTATTGCAGCTAATATTGTAGCAAACGAGGAAAAGCAGTACACTTGGTAAAAACTAATTTTATTAAAAAATACGGACTAATACATTAAACAAGGCTTCCGGACAAGTCGCATACATCTTGCAGAACTTCTGCGGTGTTCTATATTTCGCATTTGTGCATGTCTAGAGCCGCAATTGCAGTTTTGCCGACCATGACCCCGACCTGACTGACAAGTCGGTAAGACGCTTCTGCTGTCGCCCCAACGTCACAATGCGAAAGTCTCGGCAGAATTCGTCTTAATGTAAGGCTATCATGGAGGGGACTGTAGGGTCGAGGTAACCGGTGACCACTCTGGGTGCGTTCGGAAATCCGCACCGGGTGTGTGCTCAGTGTAGTGAGTGCAGTGGGCGTGACATTGTAGGGTGCATTCAGTGTGGCTTATTTACGAACGACCAGTTTTAAGAGGCAGCTGTGTGCTTTTTCACTCTGAACTCTGAAGGTAAACTTTCTGAAAAGCAAGTATGCAAGTATGCTAACATAATGTTGCTATTGAAAGGAGATTTAATTCATAACATTGGCATACCTGCTGTTAGTTTAGATGTTGATGTGTGTGAAACTATCATACCCAAACGACCAATTAGCCTAAGGGTGCGTTCGGAAATGCGCACTCAACGCACTGGTGTGCCATGTTGTCGTTCGTTTATTCGGTGCACTTGGTGCGTTGTCGTTCGGAAATCCAGTGTGCGGCGCACCAGTGTGCTGAGTGCACACACTCACCGACCCTACTCGGAAGATGGGGTTTGACGGTGAGGTGCGTCAGTGCGGTGTTTTGATTGGTTGGTTTTCATGGCCATGTCTCGAACGCTTCTCAGCTGTGAACAATGGAGGAAATTACCGCAAAATGCAGGTCGTTTGGGCTTGATAGTTTCACCCGCATTAACGTGTAAACTAACAGCAGGTATGCCAATGCTATGAATTACATCTCCTTTCAATATCAACGTTAAGTTAGCATACTTAGCAACTGCTGCTTTTCAGAAAGTTTACCTTCAGAGTTCAGAGTGAAAAAGCACACAGCTGCCTCTTAAAACTGGTCGTTCGTAAATAAGCCACACTGAACGCACTCTCCAACGTCACGCCCACTGCACTCACTACACTGAGCACACACCCGGTGCGGGTTTCCGAACACACCCTAAGCTGCAAATGCTGCATTTTCCGGTCATTTCCTCCATTGTTCACAGCTGAGAAGCGCTCCAGACACGGCCTTGAAAACCAACCAATCAAAACACCGCACCGACGCACCACACCGTCAAACCCCATCTTCTGAGTAGGGTCGGTGAGTGCGTGCACTCAGCACACCGGTGCGCCGCGCACTGGATTTCTGAACGACAACGCACCAAGTGCACCGAATAAACGAACGACAACATGGCACACGAGTGCGTTGAGTGCGCATTTCCGAACGCACCCTCTGTGAGAGAGACGGTGTACTTTAAATGTGACAAGGGTGAGTGACTATATGCTGTTTTTAATTATTTGTTTTGTAATGTACCCATGTGAAATAGGCCTTTAATGTATCTTGTGTGAGCCCCTTTGCTCTGGCCTTTGATTGATTGATTAAATTGATAAAAAAAAAACATGCAGTAGACTACAGTTCAGTTTGACTGCTAAATTAAAATATGTTCTTTTATGCTCTATTAGGCGTACTAGATTGCCTATTATAGGCCTACGTTTTATTCCGAGATAATTAACTTAGTTTAATTCATTTTTTATAGTAAAAAAGAGAGTCCTTGCCAGGGATGATCACGAAATTACCATTGAAAAGGCAAGCATACATGGCACCCATTTAAGACGCATGCACGCACGCACGCACACACACACACACACACACACACACACACACACACACACACACACACACACACACACACACAGAAGATGTATTGACAATGCAGAGTTTTTTTCCCTGTAATTTTTGAGCGGTGGTCACGCCGCTCCTATACGTGGCCGTGTGTGTAGAGGTACGTGTGTGTATGTGGGTGGGTCCGTATGTAGCCTCAAGCCTGTGGTGTAGTACCTTTTCTAACCACACATGTTAAGGGAGGGGCGCTGTTTTCAGGCCAGGCCAGGCCAGGCACACACACACACACGCACACACACACACACACACACACACACACAGGGGGGAGGGGGGGGGGGGGTAAACCACCGCTCAGTTCACACGGGTGTGATTTTTTCTAAACAAGTGAGACAATACAGTATATCAGGTAGGTCACAGTTCATTTCAAAATAATATAACATAATAAAAATCATTTTTCTTGCTGAACTCAGGGGAGTGTGACATTCAGGATTCAAGATGTATACCTTTATTTACACAGTCCAACTGTTACTTGCATCAGGTGATTGATAGAAGGTGTGCTCCTCCCTAGTATCAGATGAATGCTGTAAAATTGCATATTTCAACCCATAATACGGTAGAAATTTCCCCAATACATAGTTTATTGGCTATTTTCACGTAGGCTAATGCTTTATTTAGTTTTCTTTTAAAGCCCAAGTCACTGTATTAAGCATGTTGTGAATGTGTTGCCTGCAGTAAGCTATCATTTAGCTCAGCAATACTTTGTTTGGGCTGAGTGTTTTATTTTCAACTTTTTTAGTTTTATTTTTATTTTGGGGCATGAAGACATGTTCATAATTAATCTACAGCATTTTTGGTCAAATGCCAATTTGGTTCTTGCCCATTTTCTTCGACAGTACCTCTGTCTACTTACAGCTATTTTGTGTCTCTGTTTGCAGTATAGTACTGTAATAAAGTAGAAATGCCATCACCATTGCCTTGGTCGGTGTTGTCTGTTCTTTTTTTAATAGGCCTATATATCTGAAGTGGCTGACAATTTCTTTTTTTTTTTTTTTTTTTAAGATTTGTTTTGGGGCTTTTTGCCTTTATTGGATAGGACAGTAGACTGACAGGAAATGGGGGAGAGACAGGGAGTGACACACGGCAAAGGTCGCTCGGATCGGGATTCGAACCGGCGACGCCGACAGGCATTGATGCCGAAATGGCAATGCCTATATGGTATGCGCCTGGTCCACTAGGCCACCAGGTGCCCGGCTGACAAATTATAACAAATGGGAGGGTAATGATAGTATTTGGATATAGACAAAATCGATGTTTCAGAACAGAACAATCAATTTCATCAAACGATTTAGACAGATAAAAAAGTGCAATGTTCATCATCATCATCATTATCATCCTATTGGATAAATTAAAAACCATCGAGCTAAACTTTGCTTGCTTGTATAGTTTAGGCATGATAATCAATACGATGCATATGGGACAATAGGTCTGCCAAATAATATGTGAACCCCTCAAGATTGATTGATTAAGTGGTTGGGTTGATTGATTGATTGATTGATTACATTTGTGCTGAATTATGGATGGAATACATCTGACATGAATACAAAATGTGGCTAGTGTTCATTGACCCTTGACACATTTAGGCCAAGGCTACACAGAGCTGGATATTTGTGACTCTAGACATTTTTTGGTGCTGTTGGGGCTTGTAGCCACACGAAGCTGGATATTTTGGCAGTGAATCTGGATATTTTTCAATCCGGATAAATAAGTGGAGACACTGAAAAATATCCGCTTCACTGGATCTGTGTAGTCATACCCGGATATCTCTGAAGACTTTATTGTGTGTGTGCTTGTTAGACCTAGATATCTTTGTCGTGTGGACCTAGATATTCTTCTATGTGGATATCTGAAAAACCAGGATATATGAAATATCCAGCTCCGTGTGGACCTAGATATTTTTCTATGTGGATATCTGAAAAACCAGGATATATGAAAAATCCAGATCCGTGTAGCCATGGCCTTAATTATATTGAAGGGAACTGTCACATTCCAAAGTACAATGGGTCAATGCTCCGTTTACATGGGCAGGTAATGTGGTGGAAAAATCCATATAACAATCATTGTGGTATTAATTTATTAAATGTATTAGATGATGCAATTTAAACCCACTGCAGGGTTGACATCATCACCTGTTCCTCCCTGACAAACCCCTTACAGACGACTCACACAAATCTATTAACAATATGCCGACTGTGTGTGTGTGTAACTATAGAATAGAGACCATGTAAGGAGTGACCATCTGTTGTTACCTCTCTGTACATCTTCTGTCTATGTATAAATGTGTGTGGGACATGGGTGTTTGAGGCTGATGGGGGAAGCTCTGGAGGGAGACGCAAGTCTCTCTGCTGTGATGAGATCTACAATAAAGTATGAAGTCTGATTCCTGACAACGCAGTCCTGCATCTTCCTGATTTGTTTGACTTAATTATAGTACAGTTATAGTTAACTTCAAAAACTTCCATTACAGTATATTCCACTTGTATTCAGAATGACTGCTCATTCAGAGGTGGTAGTGTATGCTGTTTGAATCAGAATATTAATATACATACTTTTATTCAGGTTCCATGTAAACAGATGGGTATGAATCTCTCACTCGCTCTCGCTATTCTGAATGAATAAATATTGTCCATGTAACCGCAGCCAAAATGGTCTTTGGTCTGGTGTGTGCAGTGCAAGTCAAAACCAAAACCTCTAAAACCAGGCCAGATCAGCAACCTGCAGTGAATTGATCACAGTGGGTGCGTTTATATGCACATTCAGAATGAACTTATTCCGAATAGAGCTTCATACCCAAACGTTTACATGGGACCTGAACACAAGTATCCCTCATTCCACTGTCGTTTACATGACCAAAGGATTCATTCGGAATAGAACTTTGGGCATGCGCAAAGTAGGCCTACTTCAGGTCGGAGAAGGGGGAGGGGAGAGGGGGGGGGGGGCAGTTCAGACAGCAGTTCATTCCGAATGGAGTGTTTATATGACAAATGTATCCCGATTGAAACGGCATAAACCACCTCTTCAGACCAGAATGAAAATTCATTCGGGTCAGACCGGAATGGCCATTCCTAAACGTTTATATGAGCATTTCTATTCTGAATGAGCAGTCATTCCGATTATAAGTGGAATACATCTGTGCATGTGTAACCGGGCCGTGCCCGGGTTTAGTTTAGAACAGATTCTTGATACGTGGTGTGACAATAAAGGATGGGCTGACAAGGATTTCCCCCAAGACTACAATCTTTATTTAACAAGTCGCTGTGAGCCTAAACCTCCACCGTCAGAAGGCCAATGTGCACCAAACCTGCAGGCTCGGAAACACAGAAAGGAGAGAGGTTAGGCTTCAATTGGTAGCTCAAATCAAACAATCATGGTTACCTACAGTATATAACTTGAAGGTGTTATTTAACAAACACAGTACATCAACGTGAATAGTTCTTGGGGGAAGTTCAATAATGTTTAACAAAGAGTGTAAATAATAACCAATAATATTCCACTATTAAACCAAACAAGAAAACAAAGGAATTATTGAAATGAAAACAAAACTGAACAAAACGGCAGTGGCAGTCTATCTACAAAAGAAACAAATCACATATGTTAATAACTATAAAACATATATACATATTATATCGAAGCAAACGTGACCTTTACCTCAAAACTAAAGCACAAGGCCCATGTGAAGACACGACAGGGCATCGAGCACACAACATCAGTCTAAGGAGCAGGGCCTAAAGAATAAAACAAGGTCAGTCTCAAGAAGGACAAATATTGTGTTTGCTTTCACTCAATATAGCCTACACCTACCCAGGAGCATGGCACCAAGCAACACAGACGTAGCACCTGCAACACCAGTGACAATAGAGGGGAAGCCCCTGCCCCCTACTAGTGTGGCTTTTATAGTCCAAACAATTCAGGAAGCAGGAAGTGGGAGGGACCCTGGCCTTTCTCTACGGTAGCTCAGGAAGAACATTTCTGACTGGCTACACATGTAAACGCACCCTGTTAAGCAGGTCTGGGAATGAAACGTTTCCTGTTTGTTCACCCAGTGGAGAAACAAAAGTAAAACCCAAGACTTCACTCTGGCTCAAAGTCTCTTCTGCAACAACATTACAAAGTTAAGTTAGACTCACTTTACTGCCGAATGAAAGAGTTTAACAATGGACGAGTACCCGGTGGTAGTGGAAGGCGAATGGGCATCTTTTCAGCCCAAGGTGATCAAGAACAAACTTCAGATCTATTTTCAGAGTAAAAAGAAGTCTGATGGAGGGGACTGTAGGGTCGAGGTAACCGGTGACCACTCCGTGAGAGCGACGGTGTACTTTAAATGTGACAAGGGTGACTATGCTGTTTTTAATTATTTGTTTTGTAATACGAGTGAAATATAGAATAGGCCTACCTACCTTTAAAGGAGTAGTACACCCCCAAAATGACTTATTTTCTGTTGATTACTCACGCCATGTGTGATTTGTGGCATTCCTAAGACAAAATAATTTGATTACAATAAATTTCCCCCCATGGCTTGAGCAATCAATAGAAAGTCATTTTGATGTGAACTACTCCTTTAATGTAGCCAATTTGTGTGTGCATGCCTTTGCTTTGACTGCTCAATTAAATTATGTTCTTTTAAATGTTCTATTACAAGATCACCTGTGTTTTATTCCGAGATAGACTATAATAAAACATACTGTAGGTTTTTAAGTTTAAAACAATTTATTTTATAGTAAAAAAGAGAGTCCTTGCCAGGGATGATCATGAAATGACCATTGAAAAGGCAACCATCAAGTTGCACCTGTCACTGCCGGCGTCAACCAATGATGACACTGAAAAGCTTTCTAATCAAGTGAGTGGAAATTTAAGTTATTGTTTTGTCTGTCTGCCTGTCTCTCTTTCTGTGTGTGTGTGTGTGTGTGTGTGTGTGTGTGTGTGTGTGTGTGTGTGTGTGTGTGTGTGTGTGTGTGTGTGTGTGTGTGTGTGTGTGTTCATTTAGTCAAATTTATGGGGGACAGGTACAAATATTGTAGAACAATCCACATATATGCTGTCGGTGGCAAATATTAGATAACATTATAATGTTCTTATTTTGATCATAAGCCCCAATATTACTGAATGCCAGTGTCCAGGTTTTTCTTCAGAATATGTGAGAGAATATGTACAACACGGATTTACTATGGCACATTAGGATCTCTTGTCCCCATATTGGCATTCCACTGGTACAGACTTTTTAGACTTTTCAAGGACCCCCATAACTCTGAGACAGGTCCATTTGGTTCCATGTATACTCAGAGTTACAAGGAACCCCTAAGGTCCCTTAACCACTGTACTATACAGTATTAGGCTAGCTCTTGTTTTTCTGCTTAAATTATTGTCTGCTCATTTGTACTGTACGGTATGTCCATGGCAAAAATATAATTTTAACAAAAAGGTTTATGTTAATGTTTACTCCTGCCACATACCCACTCAGTTGGAATTCATGTCATATGCAGATAAAAGTAAATAAATACATGTATAGCACATTTATACTAGCCTACCCTACATTATTTCAAATAATGAATCATACAACCTCAGCAGATATATAGACAATACAATACAATGTACAACCATATCTATCTTCACATTACTATTTTTCACTTATTATTATTATTCAAGGAAATCAACATCTTATTCTGTGTTTCTTAAACTAAACTGGTCTGATGATGATACAACAAACTGCACATATCAGTGAAACCTGAATAACAAACCTGAATGAGAGAATATACAGTAGTGATAAACATTGATGTCATTGAGTATGACAATGTCCTCCTTTTCTCTCCAGACCCCTCCAAAAGTTGACAATGTGACAGGTAAGATCATTTCAAAATATTTGTGTTTCACATCTGAACATTTAAGGAATTCAGACGATACATACTGACTTATTCTAAATACTGCGGCATAGCTCAGGGGTAGAGAAACCGTTATTAGAGCACGATGGGGTCCCGAAGGGTTACCAGTTCGAATCCGGGCTCCCCCTGAGTGAATGTCGAAGGGTCCTTGGCTCCTTGGGCAAGACTCTGAACCCCTAATTGCTCCCGGTGAGCAGGTTGGTGCCTTGCATGGTTTCCTCCGCCACCGGTGTATGAATGAATGGGTGAATGTAATGCACAATCTCTGTAAAGCGCTTTGGATAAAAGTGCTATATAAATGCACCATTTACCATTTACTGCAGTAGGGGCGCAGATGACTGGTTGTGGTTAAAGGGATATTCCACTTTTAAACATGTTTGGGGTGATTTTAACGTCTACTCAAGAAGTGTGTATTTTAAGATTCTGCCACGTAACAGGCTGAAATAATTATCACACATATCCTGAACCCAAACAAAAAATAAAAAAATACATTAATTAATGAATTAAAAACTAGAAGAGAGCACAACTTTTGAAGGAAACAACCTACAGAGACAAAAATCATCCCCCCCTCCCTCTGCATTTTCCTTGAATTGTGTATTGTAATATTCTGCCAGGTACTAGGCTGAAATAACAAATAATGTCCCATGGGGTTCATTTTTAACCCAAGGAAGTTTTAAGAAGTATAAAACAGACAAATGGGCAAATTCTTCCATGCATGTGGACTCAAGGACTTCAGTAAAATTGGTATTATTAAGATTCAAACATATCTTCATTCTATTTAAAACATAAAACCAAAACGGTTCAGTCTTTTTACTAAATACTTGATTGTTTTCTTGTCTAATATTTTCTCATAATCCTTGGTGCCTGTTACCAAGTTGAAATAAACGCGGATGCGTGTGCCTGTGCCTGTAAGAGCACTTCATTCCCGGTAAGCTATGAAGGCTTAACTTTGTGGCTCCTAGAATCTCCAAGAGTGAACGTTCAACTGGCTCCTCTCCTGTGGAACCATCTTCGAGGTCTACAAATGAACGTGGCTTCTGTCTACATAACATAAATTTACATTTTAGCCTTTGTATAAGCCTGCAAGGTTGTCAAGGCTAGGGCAAGTGCTACACTTGTTCAACAACTCTTATGAAGGTGTAGTGTGGTGAAGTAAGTAGGTATGTAGCCTACTTTTTGTTTGTATGGCACTTCTCACAGAGAGAAATCACAAAGTGCTTACATACCGGTACAACAGTGAAGACACAGCATGAAGCACTCAAAGGATAAACAACAAAATCTAAATCAAATTTGTTTCCTCGTTCCACATTCCTCGTACCAGGTTGGGTGGCAGTATTTGCCTGGGAATCCTAAAGTTTGAAATGTCCCTGAACAAGATACTTAACCCCTAACTGATCCCAAAAACAAGAAGGTATGGAATGCCACATGTCTTGAAAACTGCAGCCTCAGTGAACATTTTTAAGAACCACTTAAGACATCAAACATATAATTTTCGGAATGTCTGAGTGAGTGTCTGTCTGTCTGTCTGTCTGTCTGTCTGTCTGTCTGTCTGTCTGTCTGTCTGTCTGAAACAGTGTTTCTCCTCAGTGGCTGGAGCAATTGATCTGAAATCGCATCACCATTAGCATATGAACACACCTGACATAACTGTGAAGCCCATTTGTCACTTTCACAAATCATATGCTGTATGTTAGCATTTTTATGGTGTATCTACTATCTATTCTGCATCTAGCATGAGGCATATCTATTCTGCATCTAGCATGAGGCAACATGTTTAACCAGCTCTGTGTGTGTGTGTGTGTGTGTGTGTGTGTGTGTGTGTGTGTGTGTGTGTGTGTGTGTGTGTGTGTGTGTGTGTGTGTGTGTGTGTGTGTGTGTGTGTGCAGGCGGGTGTGTGTGCAGGCGGGTGGGCGGGTGGGCGGGGGGGACACCGTATCTCTGTAGCCATTAAACAAAACGGGTATTTCTTTCATTGATGCTCCTACATCATGCAAGCACCAGTTAAAGTTACTTTCCATCCCTCATATACTGTGTGCACAGTGCACATCCCATAACCCACACACTGCACATCATTTCGGAGCTCATATCTTTAAACGGGTAAGGGCTAGTTACTGTTAAACTAGCATTTGTGGAATGTCTTAGATTTTTTGTTTTTTTCCTTTGAATGCTTCGTGCTGTGTCTTTATCTCTCTGTGAGAAGTGCCATATAAATAAAATATACATACTTCACCACATTAAATGTTCTTAAGAGTTGTTGTGCATGTTTCACCAGGCAGGTCATGCCATTTGTTAATGAGTTCATCAAACGTGACACTTGTCATGGGATTCTAGATCAATCAGTAATCGGTGAAGCAATTACGAGTCAAGACAATATTTCAGGTGGTGAATGGTATGCTTTATGTGCATAATATCATGGGGAGAAATACAATAGCACTTCGGTCAGTGTAGTTCTACCAGGAGGCACAGGGCAGAGATCATAGTTTGCCTATATATACTCTAGCTGCTTCAGGGACAGGCTGAACCTACAAAAACAATAGCTATCGCCTAGTGGAGATTTTAGGCTCTTAAGCTACCTAATATCATTATGTAATATAGAATAAGTGATATTATAAGTGATTCTAACATTTTTGTATAAGCAGCCAAATCATTTCTTCCTCACACTGCACTGGTTTTGACAACATTAGAGACTATGGATGATGATGGGGCTGTTGTTCCCTGGACCAAACCTTGAAGAAGAGCCTGATAGTTGAAAGTTCTCTCTTGGAAATTCTAGGAGCCACAAAGTAAGCCTTCATAGCCTACACATTTTATGGGAAATGTGTTCATTTGTAGGTTGTACTTCAGAAGATTTAGTTAATTATTTTAGTATGTACACACTTCAAGATTAAGAAAATGCAGTTGGTGAGAAAAACTATTTAGTAAAAGCAGAAGTATATGTGATATGAAACCTTTTGTTTTTGTGTTGTTTTTTTCCTGTAATCGAGATGTGCTTTAATTTTTATAATAACCATTTTAAAATTCCTTGGTCCAAATTGTATGTTTTATTTTTTGTTTCTGTTTTTGTCTCCTTCAAAGGTTATGCTCTAAAAAAAAGAAACGATTTTCAGGTTTGAATTCAGGATACAATGTGTAAGGGGACAAGCATTTATCTGCTCAAATAGACATGGTGTATAGAACGCATGAATTGCAAGGTGTGCGCGATGGATCCATGTGCAAGATCATCAAACCACACCATTCCCATTGAAAAGCATTGGCATAATCCGCCCTCATAGGGAGAATAAAATAAGATTTTAATAAGATTACAGTATCTCCGTCAGGTCAGATGCATGTGACAATGTTTATTGATGAAAAATATTATATTAACCATAAACAAATATATCTATCAAAAGGAACCTCCCCATTTCCCAATTCAACCGCATTAGATGGATCTGCAGCTCCAATGAAGACTCCAATACCTAAGGCACGGCAGAGGAGCATCGATTCCAAAAGAGAGGGTACAAACAAACCTGGATAAAATGTATTTTCTTTTTTTGGTGTTTTTTATGCGTTTATTAATAGAGATAGACAGTAGGCTGACAAGAAATGGGCGAGACAGATTGGGAGTGACATGCAGCAAAGGCCGTCGGGATCGAGACTCGAACCTGCAACACGCTGTCAGGCTACACTGAGCATAGGTGCCTGGACTGTTGCACCAGTGGTAGTATTAATTAAGGGAAGATGCTTTTATAAACCCCAGAGGTTATAGTTTTCTATTATATTTGTAACAATTTATATTGTATTTTTCTAAATCTATTACAGAGCCAAAACTGTAATCGCAATGTCCCTGAAAATAAAGTATGAAAGTGCCATAAACATATTTTACATCTGTTTAGCTTTCATATCATAGGTACAAATACAGTATCTGAATGAACTAAACTGAGTTGAATATATCTGTTAGATTTGGTGAAAGATCCAGTTGATGCTGATGACGGATGTGGACTCAGATGCTCTAGAGGTGAGGAGAGTAAAATGAGCAACACCAAACAGGGTTTGTGTGTTTGTGGTTTGTGAGTGAATAATTTGTTTACTCAATATTAATACAGTATCTGGCTTAAAGTCCTGTTCGCAATTTGGTGTTAGGGGAGTTTCTCACCTGAACTGAGTCAGTGGGTCCCTAGACATGAAAAATCACTGAGGTGCTCGTCCGCCATAGTGCCACGAATGGCGCAATGGCCAAATCAAATATGGCTGCCATCGGCTATGATGAAAATCCAACTTTTCTGTTTCTGGGTGTATAGGCACATGTAATACCTCTATTTGGACTACTTGTGGTGTGGGGAATTCATTTCTGATATTGTTTTGACCATTTTGGGTGATTTGGACCTCAAAAGGTCATGGTCAAGGTAATTTTGCTATTCCGAAGACCGTGGGCCATAACTTGGCCATTGTTAGGAGTAAAAACAGGTGCAGTAGGTCTAAATCAACTAATGCTGACATGTATAATTCATTTCTGACATTGTTTTGACCATTAAGGATCATCTTGTCTTTGAAATATCAATGTCAATGCCATTTCTCAAAAACGATTTTGTTCATTACTTGCACTTTTATAGTATTTTTTGTAAGTTTGTTACTATTTTATAGTAAGTTTGTTTTGTTTATAACAAAAGACATACTAGTGAGAAATACAACAAGTAAACATCCACATTTAACTTTAAAGGGGGGTTTAAAATGGGTGTTTAAATGAGCAAATAAGACTATTTACGAATAAAAGTGACAAATACAATTACACAACAAAATCACACACAAAATTAAATAACAATTTCCCTCAAAGTGCACCATATTATGATTGTGTGCATGCAAGTTAGTATGAGGTGTTTTTACAGGATGGATTTGTCATTGTTCCATGGCAAAATATGATGCACAGAACTCCATCAGTGTCGAGTGTCTTGCTTCAGACATGGCAGGAGTGTACTAAAGTCAAAGTGCTCCTTCCATCCATCAGAGCTTGACATTGACTTTTTGAGGCAGTTGTCCTTTGGACAAGTATATTTCCCATTCACTTGTCCGGGGTCAAAAGTCACTTGTCCGGATAAAAATGTCATACATTGAAATAATAACAAAAGGACGGCTAATGACCCCCCTTGTCCCTCCACTCCATAGTATGGGCACTTGTCCCGGACAACAGGACAAGCCTTTATGTCATGCCATGTTCCATGTTCCATTGGTTCTAGTCTTTCCTCAGGTTCCTTGGCTGTTGCAAGCAGGTGGCAAGAAATGCGCTAGAAAGGTGCCTTGTTGGTCTCAGCAGTTGTATTTCTCTGCTACCAATACTGTGTCTTGTTCTGTCAAGGTCTTTGCCTCCAAAGTTTGTAGATATTGTACTCGGTCAGAAGCCATAACTGCATGTTTAATCCTCACCTGGCCAATGCAGTCATCTCCTGTCTATAAGGCATATGTGCCTTGATCACTGTCTTGGCTAGTGGTGCTCCAAGATGAGACTGCTTGATGCAGTGGAAGTGAGTCTAACCAGTGCCATACTGCTGCCAGCTCTCCTTCATCCCCAGTGCTTGGAAATATGGGGTGTAGTATAGCAGTAATGTGAAGGAGACAACAACTCTCTGGGGTCCGCTCATAGTTCTGACATCCCATTATTCTGACCATTAGGTTAGTGAAGGTTAGGGATAGGCTTAGTTATAATGGAGGCTGTACAGACACCAGGTGTCAGCCTCCCCAATCCTATTCAAGATGTCTGCGATCTCTTCTCCACTAGCGACATCATCAACAGAGACAACAGCTGATAATGGTAAATGGACTGCATTTACAGTATATAGCGCTCTTCTCCAAAGCGCTGTACAATGTATTTCACATTCACCCATTAACACACACATTCACACATACATTCACACCATGAAACCATGCAAGGTGCTCATCTGGAGCAGTTAGGGGTTCAGTGTCTTGCTTAAGGATACTTCAACAAATAAGCAGGAGGAGCCAGAAATCGACCCTGGAACCTTCAGATTCCAAAGCAGCCGTTCTACCTACATCTCCACAAGCTTGAATGGACACCACATTCCGAACACACAGCTGGAGAGCTGTTTGTTCTCCTCAGACAACCAGAATTTGTAAAGTTGATGAGGGATGGGTGTGTCTGTCGACTCTGTTATCTCTGATGATAATGAGTGGCTCCCTGCAAAAGGGGCTGGAGGTGAAGAGATCCCAAAGATTGAACTAGATTGAGGAGGCTGTCACCAAGCTGCTGGTACATGTGGAGTCAACTGGCCCTATTATAACTAAACCTACCCATAACCCTAACCTAATGGAGGGAATAATGGGTCGCCAGGATTATGAGTGGACCCCAGAGAGTTATCGTAGTGATACTTCCAAGCACTGGGGATTAAGTAGATCTGGTAGCAGTATGGCACTAGGTGTGCAGCGGCACATGCTTCTACAGCATCAAGCATCTTGGAGCACCACTAGCCAAGACAGTGATCAGGGGACATATGCCTTGGAAACTGGAGATGACTGGGGACTAAGCATGCAGCTATGGCTTCTGACCGAATACAATATCTAACAAACTTTGGAGAGGCAAAGACCTTGACAGAACAAGACACAGCATTGGTAGCAGAGAAGTACAACTGCTGAGACCAACAAGGCACCTCTTGCCACCTGCTTGCAACAGCCAAGGAACCTGAGGAAAGACTACAACCAATGGAACATGAATGGATGCAAGGAACACTTCGACACTCGAGGATATGGCTGCCTTGCTGATGGATATCGGTGCATCATATTTTGCCATGGAACAATGGCAAATACATCCTGTAAAACACATCATACTATCCTGGATGCACACAATCACAATAAGGTGCACTTTGAGGGAAATTGTTATTTAATTTTGTGTGTGATTTTGTTTTTTATTTGTCACTTTTATTCGTAAATAGTCTTATTTGCTCATTTAAACACCCATTTAAAAACCCCCTTTAAAGTTAAATGTGGAAGTTTACTTGTTGTATTTCTCACTAGTATGTCTTTTGTTATACACAAAACAAACTTACTATAAAATAGTAACAAACTTACAAAAAATACTATAAAAGTGCAAGTAATGAACAAAATCGTTTTTGAGAAATGGCATTGACATTGATATTTCAAAGACAAGATGATCCTTAATGGTCAAAACAATGTCAGAAATGAATTATACATGTCAGCATTAGTTGATTTAGACCTACTGCACCTGTTTTTACTCCTAACAATGGCCAAGTTATGGCCCACGGTCTTCGGAATAGCAAAATTACCTTGACCATGACCTTTTGAGGTCCAAATCACCCAAAATGGTCAAAACAATATCAGAAATGAATTCCCCACACCACAAGTAGTCCAAATAGAGGTATTACATGTGCCTATACACCCAGAAACAGAAAAGTTGGATTTTCATCATAGCCGATGGCAGCCATATTTGATTTGGCCATTGCGCCATTCGTGGCACTATGGCGGACGAGCACCTCAGTGATTTTTCATGTCTAGGGACCCACTGACTCAGTTCAGGTGAGAAACTCCCCTAACACCAAATTGCGAACAGGACTTTAAGCCAGATACTGTATTATATTCTTTTTGTAATATTTTGCTTTTACTTTATTAGATAGTAGAGTATAGAGAGATTAGAGCGATGGGAGAAATGACATTGATTTAGAAAGTGAAGACAGTGTGGGTATAGCCTAGCCTGACTGCAAGCGTCAGACTCTATCACACACAGGGGGTGGTGTTGTGCAGTCTGGTTTATTAACCAGGCTAGGTATAGCCTCCCATAGCCAGATGATCAGAGATCTCTGCCTACTGATATGTCTGACGACATCTACATTTAGTGGGTTAAAACTGGAAGGAGACAATTCAGAAATGTAAAAAATAACAGACTTTATGGCGGTCCTTCATATTGGGAGGGTATCATGATTTGGGATTGGATTTCAAACCAATGTGTGTAGGTTTGTTAGCGTTGGCCTTCTCTGCTTTCTAGCCCCTATATTTAATTTAGATGTCCCTTGACATAACATGTGTTGGCAGATATTTTCTAGCTATGTGAGTGTAGTGTGTGGGTCCCTTCCTGAGTTGTCAAAGACAAAGGGATTGAAAAAGAATCAGCCAAGGGAAATTATTGATAATGTTTTCCCCCCTTTACCAGAGTCTGCACATGGTGTTTCCATGGTCCTGGAGAACATCCCTGAGCACATGAACAGAGACATGCTGTCCTTATTGGTGGAAGCAGCCTCTGGTCTTGATGAGGAGAGCTTTAGTTTGGAGATCATCTGGGAGACAAAGAAAGCTGTGGTGACCCTCAACAATCCCTCTGGTAGGAACAAACTTGGTCTACAGTACACCTGTTGCTTTACATGAATGCCACCTTGTGGCTACTGTTTGTCATGGAATTACTGGGTTTGAATTTGTTCACTCTGAAAGTTCAGGATATCTAATCCATGTATTGCATAGTATGAGGAAGAATGAGTTAAAAGACGTTTTCTTTAGCTGTGGACAGGTTTCTGCAAGCTAGTTTGGGAAATGAGAAGTTCAAGAGGCATGGGGTGGCTGCTCGGCAGCTGGAAGGAGCACAGACTGTCCGAGTGGAGAACCTCACACCGGTTGTGATTAAAGGTATGGGTGTACATCTCAATATTTCACATGTTTTACTAATTTGTAGACATTTACCTGGTCATCATGCCACCTAATGTCAACTTATCTATCCATCCACACAGTGGCTTGCTTCTATATTCTTAAGAGATGTATTTGTTTGTTTGTTTGTTTGTTTGTTTGTTTGTTTGTTTGTTTGTTTGTTTGTTTGTTTGTGTTGCTCCTGAATAAGTGGATGGATTTACTCAGCCAGCATGTGAAGTGAAAGCAAAGTGTTGAGAGACATGACTATTTTACAGAGTGGTTAATGATGTGAATGTATCCTGTACTGATATTTTATTTGTGACACTTGCTTTGGCAATGTAAACGTATGTTTTCTCATGCCAATAAAGCTCCTTTGAATTGAATTGAATTGAATTGATTTGACAATGGTGTAAAATCCCTGAATTTGACAAATTCCTTTTACAGATATGTTGGAACTCTACTTTGAGAATAGCTGGACTCTGCCAGTCAGCATCAGCATGATCCCTGAGGAAAATGTAGCTGTTGCCACCTTCAATGATCCTAAAGGTGAAAATGGTTACCAAACCATAATACCAATTATATACTGTATATATAACAACCTATTAGTTAAGTACATGATTGAGTATGCACATTAGGTATTTGATTTACACTAAATGAGTGTTTAGTAATTGTTTAGTAATTATAAACTATTAAATTAACAGATTAAATATTCAATACACAACTACACCTGTTGTCACTTTCCTATACTCAATTGTCCTGGTACTTTTCCAATGAATACCTTTCCAGTTGTAGAGACAATCTCCAAGATAGAAGACCATATTATATGCAAGGTCCCTGTCAAGGTGTACCCCTTCTATGAGTCTCTGGGCTCTGCCCTGTATGGCAAAGACAGACCAACATGGAAGATGCCTGAACCTTTCACAGAGAGTGTCCACCCCCCTATCTGGAAATTCATCCTCATGAAGGAGCAGATAAAAGCCATCAACCAACAAATGTGCTCTTACTTCTGCTGTGTGGAATTAGAAACCCCTGAGGCAAAGCTCAGCCCTCTGCCAAGTCTATTGAAGCAAAAGGGTCTGACGGCAAGACAGGTGGATGAGTGGAAAAACAATGCTTCACAGGCCTTCAGAGAGCTCTTGAGCCAATACACTGCTTTTGACTGCTTAGTGAATTTCTCTGCTTGGAAGATGGTGGAGAAAGAAATCCGCTCAGTAGTGAGAGAAGACGCAGAGCTGGTGTTGAATGTACCAAAGGGGATGCTGACTGTGGCAGGGCGGGCAGAAGATGTGAACCGGATCCGAGGTCCTGTAGAGGATATCATTCTCAATGCTGTGCAACAGATAGAGAGGCAGAGCAACAGCGTATCAGAGGCAATGGACATGTGCCCGGCCAAATACTTTATCCTACAGCAGGAAGGGTTGCTAAAAGCGGTGAAAGATATCTCCCAAGAGTTGCTGCTGTCCTATCAAGATCCTGCCAAGATACTGACCATTTCGGGCCTTGAAGCAGATGTCTCTAAAGTAAAGCGTTGGATCTTGGAGAGAGAGCACATAATGCAAATAAAAGTAAATAAATATATTTATAGCACATTTATACTAGCCTGCCCTACATGATTTCAAATAATGAATCACATAACCTCTGTAGATATATAGACAATACAATACAATGTACAACCATATCTATCTTCACATTGCTATTTTTCACTTATTATTATTGCACAACGGAAATCAACATCTTATCCTGTTTTTCTTAAAATAAACTGGTCAGATGACGATACAACAAACTGCACATATCAGTGAAACCTGAATAACAAACCTGAATAAGAGAATATACAGTATGTGTGATAAACATTAATGTCATTGTGTATGACAATGTCCTCCTTTTCTCTCCAGACCCCTCCAAAAGTTGACAATGTGACAGGTAAGATCATTTCAAAATATTTGTGTTTCACATCTGAACATTTAAGGACCACTTTAAGGTCCTTAAAGTGGAGGTTATCATGATTTGGCATTGGATTTCAAACCAATGTGTGTAGGTTTGTTAGCGTTGGCCTTCTCTGCTTTCCAGCCCATATACCGGTAATTTAGATGTCCCTTGACATAACATGTGTTGGCAGATATTTTCTAGCTATGTGAGTGTATTGTGTGGGTCCCTTCCTGATTTGTCAAAGACAAAGGGATTGAAAAAGAATCAGCCAAGGGATATTATTGATAATGTTTTCCCCCCTTTACCAGAGTCTGCACATGATGTTTCCATGGTTCTGGAGAACATCCCTGAGCACATGAACAGGGACATGCTGTCCTTATTGGTGGAAGCAGCCTCTGGTCTTGATGAGGAGAGCTTTAGTTTGGAGATCATCTGGGAGACAAAGAAAGCTGTGGTGACCCTCAACAATCCCTCTGGTAGGAACAAACTTGGTCTACAGTACACCTGTTGCTTTACATGAATGCCACCTTGTGGCTACTGTTTGTCATGGAATTACTGGGTTTGAATTTGTTCACTCTGAAAGTTCAGGATATCTAATCCATGTATTGCATAGTATGAGGAAGAATGAGTTAAAAGACGTTTTCTTTAGCTGTGGACAGGTTTCTGCAAGCTAGTTTGGGAAATGAGAAGTTCAAGAGGCATGGGGTGGCTGCTCGGCAGCTGGAAGGAGCACAGACTGTCCGAGTGGAGAACCTCACACCGGTTGTGATTAAAGGTATGGGTGTACATCTCAATATTTCACATGTTTTACTAATTTGTAGACATTTACCTGGTCATCATGCCACCTAATGTCAACTTATCTATCCATCCACACAGTGGCTTGCTTCTATATTCTTAAGAGATGTATTTGTTTGTTTGTTTGTTTGTTTGTTTGTTTGTTTGTTTGTTTGTTTGTTTGTTTGTTTGTGTTGCTCCTGAATAAGTGGATGGATTTACTCAGCCAGCATGTGAAGTGAAAGCAAAGTGTTGAGAGACATGACTATTTTACAGAGTAGTTAATGATGTGAATGTATCCTGTACTGATATTTTATTTGTGACACTTGCTTTGGCAATGTAAACCTATGTTTTCTCATGCCAATAAAGCTCCTTTGAATTGAATTGAATTGAATTGATTTGACAATGGTGTAAAATCCCTGAATTTGACAAATTCCTTTTACAGATATGTTGGAACTCTACTTTGAGAAGAACTGGACTCTGCCAGTCAGCATCAGCATGATCCCTGAGGAAAATGCAGCTGTTGCCACCTTCAATGATCCTAAAGGTGAAAATGGTTACCAAACCATAATACCAATTATATACTGTATATATAACAACCTATTAGTTAAGTACATGATTGAGTATGCACATTAGGTATTTGATTTACACTAAATGAGTGTTTAGTAATTGTTTAGTAATTATAAACTATTAAATTAACAGATTAAATATTCAATACACGACTACACCTGTTGTCACTTTCCTATACTCAATTGTCCTGGTACTTTTCCAATGAATACCTTTCCAGTTGTAGAGACAATCTCCAAGATAGAAGACCATATTATATGCAAGGTCCCTGTCAAGATGTACCCCTTCTATGAGTCCCTCGGCACTGCCCTGTATGGCAAAGACAGACCAACATGGAAGATGCCTGAACCTTTCACAGAGAGTGTCCACCCCCCTATCTGGAAATTCATCCTCATGAAGGAGCAGATAAAAGCCATCAACCAACAAATGTGCTCTTACTTCTGCAGTGTGGAATTAGAAACCCCTGAGGCAAAGCTCAGCCCTCTGCCAAGTCTATTGAAGCAAAAGGGTCTGACGGCAAGACAGGTGGATGAGTGGAAAAACAATGCTTCACAGGCCTTCAGAGAGCTCTTGAGCCAATACACTGCTTTTGACTGCTTAGTGAATTTCTCTGCTTGGAAGATGGTGGAGAAAGAAATCCGCTCAGTAGTGAGAGAAGACGCAGAGCTGGTGTTGAATGTACCAAAGGGGATGCTGACTGTGGCAGGGCGGGCAGAAGATGTGAACCGGATCCGAGGTCCTGTAGAGGATATCATTCTCAATGCTGTGCAACAGATAGAGAGGCAGAGCAACAGCGTATCAGAGGCAATGGACATGTGCCCGGCCAAATACTTTATCCTACAGCAGGAAGGGTTGCTAAAAGCGGTGAAAGATATCTCCCAAGAGTTGCTGCTGTCCTATCAAGATCCTGCCAAGATACTGACCATTTCGGGCCTTGAAGCAGATGTCTCTAAAGTAAAGCGTTGGATCTTGGAGAGAGAGCACATAATGCAAATAAAAGTAAATAAATATATTTATAGCACATTTATACTAGCCTGCCCTACATGATTTCAAATAATGAATCACATAACCTCTGTAGATAGACAATACAATACAATGTACAACCATATCTATCTTCACATTGCTATTTTTCACTTATTATTATTGCACAACGGAAATCAACATCTTATCCTGTTTTTCTTAAAATAAACTGGTCAGATGACGATACAACAAACTGCACATATCAGTGAAACCTGAATAACAAACCTGAATAAGAGAATATACAGTATGTGTGATAAACATTAATGTCATTGTGTATGACAATGTCCTCCTTTTCTCTCCAGACCCCTCCAAAAGTTGACAATGTGACAGGTAAGATCATTTCAAAATATTTGTGTTTCACATCTGAACATTTAAGGACCACTTTAAGGTCCTTAAAGTGGAGGTTATCATGATTTGGCATTGGATTTCAAACCAATGTGTGTAGGTTTGTTAGCGTTGGCCTTCTCTGCTTTCCAGCCCATATACCGGTAATTTAGATGTCCCTTGACATAACATGTGTTGGCAGATATTTTCTAGCTATGTGAGTGTATTGTGTGGGTCCCTTCCTGATTTGTCAAAGACAAAGGGATTGAAAAAGAATCAGCCAAGGGATATTATTGATAATGTTTTCCCCCCTTTACCAGAGTCTGCACATGATGTTTCCATGGTTCTGGAGAATATCCCTGAGCACATGAACAGGGACATGCTGTCCTTATTGGTGGAAGCAGCCTCTGGTCTTGATGAGGAGAGCTTTAGTTTGGAGATCATCTGGGAGACAAAGAAAGCTGTGGTGACCCTCAACAATCCCTCTGGTAGGAACAAACTTGGTCTACAGTACACCTGTTGCTTTACATGAATGCCACCTTGTGGCTACTGTTTGTCATGGAATTACTGGGTTTGAATTTGTTCACTCTGAAAGTTCAGGATATCTAATCCATGTATTGCATAGTATGAGGAAGAATGAGTTAAAAGACGTTTTCTTTAGCTGTGGACAGGTTTCTGCAAGCTAGTTTGGGAAATGAGAAGTTCAAGAGGCATGGGGTGGCTGCTCGGCAGCTGGAAGGAGCACAGACTGTCCGAGTGGAGAACCTCACACCGGTTGTGATTAAAGGTATGGGTGTACATCTCAATATTTCACATGTTTTACTAATTTGTAGACATTTACCTGGTCATCATGCCACCTAATGTCAACTTATCTATCCATCCACACAGTGGCTTGCTTCTATATTCTTAAGAGATGTATTTGTTTGTTTGTTTGTTTGTTTGTTTGTGTTGCTCCTGAATAAGTGGATGGATTTACTCAGCCAGCATGTGAAGTGAAAGCAAAGTGTTGAGAGACGTATGTTTTCTCATGCCAATAAAGCTCATTTGAATTGAATTGAATTGAATTGATTTGACAATGGTGTAAAATCCCTGAATTTGACAAATTCCTTTTACAGATATGTTGGAACTCTACTTTGAGAAGAACTGGACTCTGCCAGTCAGCATCAGCATGATCCCTGAGGAAAATGCAGCTGTTGCCACCTTCAATGATCCTAAAGGTGAAAATGGTTACCAAACCATAATACCAATTATATACTGTATATATAACAACCTATTAGTTAAGTACATGATTGAGTATGCACATTAGGTATTTGATTTACACTAAATGAGTGTTTAGTAATTGTTTAGTAATTATAAACTATTAAATTAACAGATTAAATATTCAATACACGACTACACCTGTTGTCACTTTCCTATACTCAATTGTCCTGGTACTTTTCCAATTAATACCTTTCCAGTTGTAGAGACAATCTCCAAGATAGAAGACCATATTATATGCAAGGTCCCTGTCAAGGTGTACCCCTTCTATGAGTCCCTCGGCACTGCCCTGTATGGCAAAGACAGACCAACATGGAAGATGCCTGACCGAGACCAGGGAAGCAGCAGAGATCTCCAGCCAAAGATGAATCTACCACGACAGGGAAGCAGCAGAGATCTCCAGCCAAAGATGACTCTACCACGACAGGGAAGCAGCAGACAAGATGGATATTCAATAAGGTATAGATAAATGAATGAATTTCATTTGGATAGTGGTCTTGTAGAAGACCTGTACAGGTATACTGCCAGGTTGTTGAGGCAGTGGCAATTAATCAGGAAGAAAGGTAATAAAAACCCAATTTCTTTTGAAAAGGCTGAACCACGTAGCCTCAAAATAATACTGTATTTATGATAGAAACGTTAAATTAATTTAAAACATTCCTTTTTAATCATATTTAACAAAAGAAAACTAAAATAATTACTATGCTACTACAGTTCTGCAGCACATTTAACCGCTTCTTTTCTTTTTCTTCTCCTAGTGGGTCCAGCAATATGACAGCCAGCACACACTGGGGCAAGGGGAGAGGACAAGGAGGATCTGGAGGGAAAGAGGGCCAGCAGGAACCCAGAGGACACATTAGGTTTGGTGGAGAAGACAGAGGGTAAGGGAACAGGCTTGTCTGCTTTGTCCAATAGTTCTTGTTAGTGTTATATTCAAAATAATTCAATTCAAACTTTATTCCAGACACATAGGGGGTCCATAGAGGACATACAAATCACTGACTTCACAAATGTCTCCTCAGGGGCAATAAAGGCCAATTCAATTCAATTCAATTCAATTCAATTCAATTCAATTCAATAACAAATAAAACATTAAAAAGGCTTCCACTGCATCCTTTCTTGTATGTGCACCACAAGAAAGCTGTATACATGGCAGTGCAAAATGTTTTAAAACGTGCACACTTGACAGGACCTGAAGACATACTAACCTGCAAAGCTGCAAATTAGCTTGGGCATACTGTCTAGAGATATCTCTATCACCATGGAGATTATCAGCTAAATTGTGTCCAAGGTACCCAATTTATTGTCCTCACTATCATGAAAGTACTCTTTCTTGCATTGTAAATTATGTCATGATCATTGCCATAATTTGAGCACACTTTCAATACAGCAGCTACCCTTTCAATAGCTGCTGTAACCCTCCACTGTATGGACTCAGAAGGTACAGGTCATCAGTGTACATAAGGTGATGGCTGATAGTTACCTATAAGACAGCCTGTTTTTCACTTATTTAATTAACTGGATAAATCATCGATTTAAACGTTGAATAAAATAGGGGACACAATCCCCACCCCTTGCCAAACACCATTGCTAACTGGAAAATGGGCAAATGTAACATTACCCCATTTAACCTACATTTTCTGATTTGCGTACCAAAACACGAGTATACGCATACGCATACGATTCATCAATAACTTTATGGCCAGATTGCACCCATATTTTGATCTTATCGGCACTTAGGACAATTGCCAAGTTAGGGGTCAGATTCAGCAATGTTTTTGTCAGGGATTTTGAAGGTAAGACTTTAAGATTTAGTCACTTAATTTACACTATATTTACGACCAGATTGATGAACCCAATGATCTTAAAGTATGCCTGAAGGAGTTTGGAATGGTCAATCCTGTCAAAAACTCTAGATGCATCAATAAAGCATAGGGAGACAGTGAGCTACTGTAGCTTTGTGCAAATGTGCAAAAATGCTTGAAGTCTGTGCTGTGTTCTCTTGTGATTTGTCTATAGGAGACTAGACCATGAAAGTGTCCTTGAAACCACATACACACAAGAAGAACTGAAGATTTGTCTCAGAACGGGAAACATCCAGGAGCAGGCTGTAAGGACATACAGTGTGCATATTTCATTCTAGAATATATCCTGTACAACTGACATTTGTGCCTATTACCTCGCCCTAACCCTTGTATAAATGAGGTGTATAGTCAACCAAGTAAATTCCACACAAAGAGTACAAAATGTGATGATACAAAGTTAGTTTATTGAGAGCAAATAATACAATCACTCAAATCCTGTTCTAATCTGTGTACCTTGTTATGGTTATAAACATACCAGCGTATTGTTCTCTCATAAGCTAACTATGATTTGGCAAGCATTCTAATGAACCTCTGTGCTAGCTTAATATGGTATTCAACCTACAAGGAAATACCTGTGTTTGTCATAGACAGACAGATAGATACTTACTTACATACATACATACATACATACATACATACATACATACATACATACATACATACATACATACATACATACATAGATGGCATTAATTAAAAAAGGTTATTATACTTAATGAACATTTTCTATCACACTTGGTTCTCAGACTGATGTCATTGTCAACACCATCCCTGGAAACCTAGACCTGGACTCAGGAGCTGTTTCCAAAGCCATTCTGAAGGCAGCCGGCCAGAGGCTCCAGTTCGCGGTCCAAAAAGAACACCCTGTTTGTGATGTCATTGTAACAGCTGGATTTAACCTGAAGTGTCAAAAGGTCTTCCATACCATCTGCCCCCAATGGGACAACGGAGCCGGGCAGGCAGAGGAGGTGAATGGTGTAGTTATAGACAGATGGTCTGGGGAACTTGAACTGTCAGGGTTATTCATTGTTTAACAACCTCATGGATACTAGGGCTTTAGGGATGAAGGTAGTTGCTGGAGATGCAGAGAAAGAGGAACACTACTCCATATGCTGTATGAATGTGAAATGGTCTACTGTTGTTATGTATTAACAATATAATGGAAACAGCATTCACTGTGAATCCAGCATTGTGTGTGCTGGGTATTATAAATGTGTATTATAAAACTGTTCTCGCAAAAGGGTGCTTGGGTGAAACTAGGGCTCATAACAGAATACAAGATAGTATTGAGACATTGGAAATCAAAGAAGAAAATCTATCTCAAATAATGTTCAGATGAGATGAACAGGTACTTATTCACAAAATAATAGTTTACATAATTTCTGGAAGATACAGGGTCCATAACTTTATTGCCCCTGAGTAATTCCTAAAGCACCAAAATTACAACATATACGGTACTATGTTTCTGTATAAAAGGATCACAAGAATATTGTGATATGGTTCTGATGTTTGTTTTCATAAACCTGCTGCACATGTGAACATCTGTATTCTACAACCTCAATCAATAATATTGATTCTGTCGTTCTGTTCCAGAAATTAAAATCCATCATCAGATATTGCCTGGAAGAGGCAGAGAAGCTCAGACTGGGGTCGGTGTCTTTCCCAGCGATTGGCACTGGTTACATGTGTTTCCCTAAATCCCTGGTGTCCAGAACGCTACTAGAGGAGATTCACATCTACAGTCAGAGGAGAAAACCCCAGTATCTGAGAGAGGTGGCTGTGGTGCTGCACCCTAGTGACACACAGACTGTGGAGGTGAGTTCCTAGTTTCATTGAAAACACAGATACTTCATCTTAAGTCTACTTTATGCTTTGTCAATCTTTTATTCACACTTGAGACCTGAGACAAATTCTACAAATGCCTTCTAAATCAGTAGTTCTCACACTTTCAAGATGTTTCAAAAATGTTAAAAAATAGCAGGCCCAGTTTAACAAAGGAAACTAAATGACACACTGCCATTCATCAACATTGATTCAACTCAACACCAGTTTCAGTCAATCATTATCAATCATAATTTTAATAATTTGTATATACAAAGTAAAAGTATACACTGGACTAAAAACATGCATGTCTAATAGCCATTGAGATGTGTCATACCTGTACAATGAGACGGACTTAAGGTCTGTCTTGTCTTAACATACAGTATGCTGTCTATTTAAAAGTGACCATCCTCTTAGCATTGCCACATTTCCAGAACTTCATTATTTTTATTATTGTCCCGTTCTTTTTGGTCAGAGTTTTACCAGAGAGTTCAAAGGTCAGAGGCAGGGAAATCATCAGAGAACAGCACATGCTTTTGACCAGTCATCACGCAATATGACAGCCAGCACACACTGGGGCAAGGGGAGAGGACAAGGAGGATCTGGAGGGAAAGAGGGCCAGCAGGAACCCAGAGGACACATTAGGTTTGGTGGAGAAGACAGAGGGTAAGGGAACAGGCTTGTCTGCTTTGTCCAATAGTTCTTGTTAGTGTTATATTCAAAATAATTCAATTCAAACTTTATTCCAGACACATAGGGGGTCCATAGAGGACATACAAATCACTGACTTCACAAATGTCTCCTCAGGGGCAATAAAGGCCAATTCAATTCAATTCAATTCAATTCAATTCAATTCAATTCAATTCAATTCAATTCAATAACAAATAAAACATTAAAAAGGCTTCCACTGCATCCTTTCTTGTATGTGCACCACAAGAAAGCTGTATACATGGCAGTGCAAAATGTTTTAAAACGTGCACACTTGACAGGACCTGAAGACATACTAACCTGCAAAGCTGCAAATTAGCTTGGGCATACTGTCTAGAGATATCTCTATCACCATGGAGATTATCAGCTAAATTGTGTCCAAGGTACCCAATTTATTGTCCTCACTATCATGAAAGTACTCTTTCTTGCATTGTAAATTATGTCATGATCATTGCCATAATTTGAGCACACTTTCAATACAGCAGCTACCCTTTCAATAGCTGCTGTAACCCTCCACTGTATGGACTCAGAAGGTACAGGTCATCAGTGTACATAAGGTGATGGCTGATAGTTACCTATAAGACAGCCTGTTTTTCACTTATTTAATTAACTGGATAAATCATCGATTTAAACGTTGAATAAAATAGGGGACACAATCCCCACCCCTTGCCAAACACCATTGCTAACTGGAAAATGGGCAAATGTAACATTACCCCATTTAACCTACATTTTCTGATTTGCGTACCAAAACACGAGTATACGCATACGCATACGATTCATCAATAACTTTATGGCCAGATTGCACCCATATTTTGATCTTATCGGCATTTAGGACAATTGCCAAGTTAGGGGTCAGATTCAGCAATGTTTTTGTCAGGGATTTTGAAGGTAAGACTTTAAGATTTAGTCACTTAATTTACACTATATTTACGACCAGATTGATGAACCCAATGATCTTAAAGTATGCCTGAAGGAGTTTGGAATGGTTAATCCTGTCAAAAACTCTAGATGCATCAATAAAGCATAGGGAGACAGTGAGCTACTGTAGCTTTGTGCAAATGTGCAAAAATGCTTGAAGTCTGTGCTGTGTTCTCTTGTGATTTGTCTATAGGAGACTAGACCATGAAAGTGTCCTTGAAACCACATACACACAAGAAGAACTGAAGATTTGTCTCAGAACGGGAAACATCCAGGAGCAGGCTGTAAGGACATACAGTGTGCATATTTCATTCTAGAATATATCCTGTACAACTGACATTTGTGCCTATTACCTCGCCCTAACCCTTGTATAAATGAGGTGTATAGTCAACCAAGTAAATTCCACACAAAGAGTACAAAATGTGATGATACAAAGTTAGTTTATTGAGAGCAAATAATACAATCACTCAAATCCTGTTCTAATCTGTGTACCTTGTTATGGTTATAAACATACCAGCGTATTGTTCTCTCATAAGCTAACTATGATTTGGCAAGCATTCTAATGAACCTCTGTGCTAGCTTAATATGGTATTCAACCTACAAGGAAATACCTGTGTTTGTCATAGACAGACAGATAGATACTTACATACATACATACATACATACATACATACATACATACATACATACATACATACATAGATGGCATTAATTAAAAAAGGTTATTATACTTAATGAACATTTTCTATCACACTTGGTTCTCAGACTGATGTCATTGTCAACACCATCCCTGGAAACCTAGACCTGGACTCAGGAGCTGTTTCCAAAGCCATTCTGAAGGCAGCCGGCCAGAGGCTCCAGTTCGCGGTCCAAAAAGAACACCCTGTTTGTGATGTCATTGTAACAGCTGGATTTAACCTGAAGTGTCAAAAGGTCTTCCATACCATCTGCCCCCAATGGGACAACGGGGCCGGGCAGGCAGAGGAGGTGAATGGTGTAGTTATAGACAGATGGTCTGGGGAACTTGAACTGTCAGGGTTATTCATTGTTTAACAACCTCATGGATACTAGGGCTTAGGGATGAAGGTAGTTGCTGGAGATGCAAAGAAAGAGGAACACTACTCCATATGCTGTATGAATGTGAAATGGTCTACTGTTGTTATGTATTAACAATATAATGGAAACAGCATTCACTGTGAATCCAGCATTGTGTGTGCTGGGTATTATAAATGTGTATTATAAAACTGTTCTCGCAAAAGGGTGCTTGGGTGAAACTAGGGCTCATAACAGAATACAGGATAGTATTGAGACATTGGAAATCAAAGAAGAAAATCTATCTCAAATAATGTTCAGATGAGATGAACAGGTAGCCTTAACTTATTCACAAAATGAATAATAGTTTAAATAATTTCTGGAAGATACGGGGTCCATAACTTTATTGCCCCTGAGTAATTCCTAAAGCACCAAAATTACAACATATACGGTACTATGTTTCTGTATAAAAGGATCACAATAATATTGTGATATGGTTCTGATGTTTGTTTTCATAAACCTGCTGCACATGTGTGAACATCTGTATTCTACAACCTCAATCAATAATATGGATTCTGTCGTTCTGTTCCAGAAATTAAAATCCATCATCAGATATTGCCTGGAAGAGGCAGAGAAGCTCAGAATGGTGTCGTTGTCTTTCCCAGCGATTGGCACTGGTACCATGTGTTTCCCTAAATCCCTGGTGTCCAGAATGTTACTGGAGGAGATTCACGTCTACAGTCAGAGGAGAAACCCCCAGTATCTGAGAGAGGTGGCTGTGGTGCTGCACCCTAGTGACACACAGACTGTGGAAGTGAGTTCCTACTTTTATTTAAAAGACAGTTAGTTCATCTTAAGTCTACTTTATGCTTTGTCAATCTTTTCTTCACACTTGAGACCTGAGACAAATTCTACAAATGCCTTCTAAATCAGTAGTTCTCACACTTTCAAGATGTTTCAAAAATGTAAAAAAATAGCAGGCCCAGTTTAACAAAGGAAACAAAATGACACACTGCCATTCATCAACATTGATTCAACTCAACACCAGTTTCAGTCAATCATTATCAATCATAATTTGAATAATTTGTATATACAAAGTAAAAGTATACACTGGACTAAAAACATGCATGTCTAATAGCCATTGAGATGTGTCATACCTGTACAATGAGACGGACTTAAGGTCTGTCTTGTCTTGTCTTGTCTTGTCTTGTCTTGTCTTAACATAAAGTATGCTGTCTATTTAAAAGTGACCATCCTCATAGCATTGCCACATTTCCAGAACTTCAGTTTTTATTTTTATTATTGTCCTGTTCTTTTTGGTCAGAGTTTTACCAGAGAGTTCAAAGGTCAGAAGCAGGGAAATCTTCAGGGAACAGCACATGCTTTTGACCAGTCATCACGCTCCCGATCTACTGTCCAATCAAAGCAGACCACAGGTAACATTTTCCACATGAATGAAAACATTCATTTTGATAACCCTTTGTATAGTTTTTCTTTCTTTATTGATGTAAAAGTACATCGGCTCTGTCTAAACTACAATATGACGTCATTCAGTGTGTGTGTGTGTGTGTGTGGGGGGGGGGGGGGGGGGGGGGGATGGTATCGTTCGCTGTTCGGTGCTGCCGAGATTTTGTAACTCTCTAACGAACCTAAATAAATTTGGCTCCAAAAGTGGAGTATGTATCGGCCTTAAACCTCTAGCTAAGTGTGTGTGTGTGTGTGTGTGTGTGTGTGTGTGTGTGTGTGTGTGTTTGCCAGCATCCTTCAGCCAGGTGTCATCCCCCTCTCTTGTCGTGTACCAGATGAAGATGGGTCAGCTAAACTTAGAAGTCTCATCTGGAGACATCACCAAGGACACCAGTGATGTTATCATCAACTCCTCCAATAAGGATTTTAACCGAAAAACGGGTGACTATTACTAAACTCTTTCGTTAGAGTTAGGCGGGGTCACTATTCAAACTTCTGCTCTATAGTCAATATATTGATGTTATCTTGATTCATGGCTTGTATCAACAAATAAGTAAAAGACGTTAGTTTGTGTTGCGCAATATTAGTTGCTTGTTTCAAAAGGTCAATATTGTGTTATTTTGATCTAGGTGTTTCCAAGGCCATTTTAGACAGCGCTGGATTGCGAGTGGAGCTGGAGTGCTCAACGATTGGTATGTTTTAAATCTATCTATCTATCTATCTATCTATCTATCTATCTATCTATCTATCTATCTATCTATCTATCTATCCCTATCTATCTATCTATCTATCTATCTATCTATCTATCTATCTATCTATCTATCTATCTATCTATGTATACTGTATGTATGTATGTATGTATGTATGTATGTATGTATGTATGTATGTATGTATGTATGTATGTATGTATGTATGGATCTATCTATCTATCTATCTATCTATCTATCTATCTATCTATCTATCTATCTATGTATGTATGTATGTATGTATGTATGTATGTATGTATGTATGTATGTATGTATGTATGTATGTATGTATGTATGTATGTATGTATGTATGTATGTATGTATGTATGTATGTATGTATGTATGTATGTATGTATGTATGTATGTATGTATGTATGTATGTATGTATGTATGTATGTATGGATCTATCTATCTATCTATCTATCTATCTATCTATCTATCTATCTATCTATCTATCTATCTATCTATCTATCTATCTATCTATCTATCTATCTAAAATACATCCATATAGATACAGTATACACTGCACTGTAGATGTGTTTATCAATTAGGCCAATGTCAATTATGTTTATATATATAAATATTATTAGTGTGATTTCCAGTAGAGCAACCAGACTATTGTTCTAGTCCGGAACACAAACATTGCGTAAACATAGCCAATCAGGAAGCAACATTGCCGGTGACGTCACCAATATAAAGTAAGTCCATTGAGTTCAATGGGGAGTGGTGCTACTGTAGCTTGAGGATTGGTCAAGTTTCACATGACAATTTGACTACTCAGACAATAAATGGGCAACCACACTTGCAATGTCCAATTGCATCTTTCTATTTTTGAAGCGGTGGAAACCGCTTCCAATGAATGGCTTTGTGTGTATCACGCCCATATATGGTCATTTCAGTCCAGAATGAACAGGTTTTTTCAAAAACAGAATGTCCGTTACCTCCAATGAATCTGTGTACCACGCCCATATATGGTCATTTCAGTCCAGAATGAACAGGGTTTTTCAAAAACACAATGTCCGTTACCTTATGTCCATATATGGTCACTCCAGGCCAGAATGAACAGGTTTTTCCTGTCCCGTACATGTAAAATATCAGTCCAGAATGAATAGGCTTTTTCAAATATGCAATAGGTCTCACTTATTGCATAGGTCTCACCTATTGCATTGGATTGGTGAAGCTTCACATGACAATTCAACCCTATAGGTAATAGCATGGTTTATACTAAATAATTATTGCCAGACCCATGAAATGGGTAGGCCTACATAAGCAAATGTCGGTCTGTCCGGGTTTTCTATATAAAGGGTATATATGATGATGACATGATGATGACATGCCTACAAAAGGCATGATGTCATAAATGATGATGACAGACAGGGGGTCTGGCACAACCAGGTTGACCTGGTCTAGTTAACTTTGCTATAGTCAGCATGGATAGGAACATGTACAATTTGATCGTCTCATCAAATGACTTGGTTTCATGTGCTATTGGAGGTTTTATCTGTCCACCGCTTCACTTCGAACCGAGGTTCGTCTTGTTATAGCTTCTGTTCATCAGTGTTTGACATTAACTTTCTGCCTTTCTGTAGTTAATTCTCGTGGTTACCGGCCATCATCCATGATACTGACATCAGCAGGATCCCTCCCTAGTCGACACATTCTCCATATCATAGGGGAAAATGATCCTGCCAGGATCAAAGAAGTCGTCTACCATGCGCTGAGGTTCTGTGAAGAACAGAAATTCACCTCCGTCGCCTTCCCTGCCCTTGGAACAGGTCTGTGTACTGCTCTACAATATGTTGAGTTGCTGTGACTTAATGATCATGTTATGCATTCCAATTAGATTATATATAATACAGTATAACATACCTAGCCTTTATTTCACCTGGGTAAGCAGGGTGATAAAAGGAGAAGGTGATTAGCTTGTTCTGATTGGTCATCTGTTGTATAAACCCTAGGCAGACCAATCAATGGTAGCTAAAGCCATATCTTGGCAGTAGACCATTCACTACAACTAAGGTCAGGTGGCAAGGTGGGCTGAATTAGCAGTGGCACCATATCTTTAGTGCCAGCTAGAGTTGTCTGTGGATGGCATACATGTTAGGCTACAACATTTGTTTAGGTTTCATACTGGATTGGTCAGTATACTTTGTGTGGTCCGGATTTCTTTTTGTGCGTGCTGAAAGGTACAGATTCTGTCATTACTGTTACAGTACACAACACATCTTAGGCTTCTGACCTCTGGTCTAGGACTAAACAGGAATGTGTACACTATATTATTTTATTTACATTGTATACTATGTCAGTCGTGTACTGGACATGCCTGACACGTGTACTGTCCAAGCATCCAACCTTTTTCCAGCACATATACAGTATGGTACACACTGTGCGTTGTATGACAGAGCGAGACTTACACATGCCACTTATAAACAGAAACCTGATGGTCTGTGAAGGCCCGACATTCAAATAGCTTTTTCCCCATGGCTATCCGGCTCCTAAATGATGCCGGTTTCCCCCTGATCCCCTTCCACCCTAGCCTCGCAAGCCATCCCGAGTTACGTCATCACCAATGTGCTTCCTTTCTCGGTTTGGTACTCCTCCCATAGAGTCTCTTTATGAGAAATAGGTTTCTCAATTTCCAATCAAAAGGCTGCATTTCGAGCGAACCCGCCTCACACCGCTCCTGATTGGTCGAGCGGCTGCTACAGCTCTCGCATTTTGACAACAAACATGGCGGACCCCATGTCCGATGCGAGTTCACAAATCGCAAATAAAAGCTGCATTAAGCGAAGTTTTATCTGAAATCAACGGCATCTCATAACTTAAAAACGAACAACAGTTTGCACCTTTGGAATTTCTGTCTGGAAAATACGTATTTGATGTTCTCCCGACGATGTTTTGATGTGCTGATGACTACTGACTGGACCTGTCAGTCAAAGTGAGTAATTACGTCATTGCGTAATGCATTGTCTACGGAGGACTCCCAGACTCGAGTCTGGCTGTTGCGAGGCTACTTCCACCCTCCCTCCACCCCACTCAGAGTGCTATGGACTGTCTTGTGTGCTCTGACCTGACCTACATACATATCTTGTCTTGTTTTGTCTTGCACCTGTCCTGTTCTTTAACCTGCACTCTACTATGCCAAAACAAATTCCTAACATGTGTACATGTGATGGCAATACAAGTCTTCTGATTGTGATTCTATGAATGTATTGTTGTTTTTTATGGGGTACTAGATAATACTATTGATTTTGCACTTCTTTCTGTGTGTTCATTGTTCTAAATGTGTTCAGTGTGTCAGATCTGCCTGTTGACCAGTCATCCATAATTGTTAGTCTGTCCATTCATCTGTCATTTATCAGGTGTGGGAGGTGCCAGTCCCACGGCTGTGGCAGATGCCATGATAGATGCTGTGGTGGAGTTTGTGAGGAAGAAGCACCAGCGTTGTGTGCACAGTGTGAAGATCCTAGTATTCCAGACGGCCATGATGAAGGAATTCCACAACAGCATTACCTATTTAACCCCTTTCGCAAACAGAAAGATGGATCTGCAGCTCCAAAGAAGACTCCAATACCCCATCCACGGAGTGTCTTACCAACAACACACAGACGGAAACAGACTCAACACACACTCTTCTGAGTCTTCTGTGCACCAGAAGACATAGAAAAAGCCATTAAAAATATTGTTCTTAAAAAGTGTTCCCCAATCTGCGCAATATGCTGGTAAGGGCAGACTTACCTCCCCAGCACCCTCACACTTTCTTAGTGATATTCCACCTGGCAACTTACAGTGCAATTTCTACTTTGAAATGTACCTAGAAATTGCACTGTTGGCACTGGCCACAGGGGTAGTGGCCGGTGCCAACAGTGCAATTTCATAGGTACAATATCAAAGGCTTTATCTCATGCTCTACAGCTAATTTGATATACACGTTGGAATGTCCGTGTGGTCTCTCCTATATGGGGAAGACCTCGAGACCATTAAAAACATGCATTTCTGAGCATTGCATTATACTGTTTGCAATAATGTTATCACTAGCCCTGTGGCTGTACATTTCTCCAAAGCTAGACACATTTGGGCCCGATTTTGAAACTCGTCCTATGCGTGAAAATGGCATAGCGACACCCATCATAATATGCGTAATTGCTATTAAGAAATGCACGCTGAATGTAATCAGAACGCTATTGTTTTAGCGTGGCTCGCATATTTAACACAGGGGGAGTGATCATATGTAAAATAAGGGGCGGCCTGTGGCGCAATGCGGTGATATGCTATTCTAGAGCATACTGTTTAGACGTCCTCAGAGCTGCTTTTATGCGTCAAAGACATGTTTTTGCCCACATGAGAGGGCGCGCCGCCTCGCGCTGCCTCTCAGTCACACAACGAACAGCAGATATAGCCTATTCGGCCACATCTCTGTCAATTCTGGTCCGATTAAAAAAAATGTACAGTACTTGGAAATGCCACTTTTTTTTCCTGACACAAGCCATGACTCTGTTGAGCATGCAACACAGCAAACGAACGAAACATCGACGGTGATGGCTTACATACAGTACATGGAAGCAGATAGAATGCATGCAGATATAGCCTAAAGCCTCTTTTACAGTACACTTTAAGACATAATAAGACATAATAAAGCCATAATAAGAAATAATGTGTTGGTAATTAGAGCTAATATATTTTATTAGACAGAAACAAAGACAGAATAGTAGAAAGAGCGAATACATTCTCTGGCACCGTCACCTGCCGCGGAACTGCAGCGGCAGACACTGCCGCACGACCGCTAGTTCGACCAGCAGTCGGACGGGCAGTTTACCGCTACGGGACCTGCCGGTCCGTGCGGCGGCCGCCGGTCCTACTGGCGGGACTGCTGGTCCTATCGCCGGCGATGCAGTGCGACTGCTGGTCGAACTAGCGGTCGTGCGGCAGTGTCTGCCGCTGCAGTTCCGCGGCAGGTGACGGTGCTAGAGAATGTATTTGCTCTTTCTACTATTCTGTCTTTGTTTCTGTCTAATAAAATATATTAGCTCTAATTACCAACACATTATTTCTTATTATGGCTTTATTCTGTCTTATTATGTCTTATTATGTCTTAAAGTGTACTGTAAAAGAGGATGGGACCGCCCGTACTTGGTGGCTCGGGTCAGTGTAGAAATCCATGCCATAGCCTACACTGCAACTATTGAAATGATTATTAGGCCTATAATAAATTGGGCGCAAGCTTGGCTATTTTTGGTGCGCGACAATGCTCAAAATCCAAACCAAAGCTGTTATAAGCGCACACGTCCATTGTACGTCCAAAAAGTATTATAGCCTTCATTTAATTGTCAAATGTCAAGTAGTGTCCTCTGTCTCTCTCTCTCTCTCTCTCTCTCTCTCTCACACACACACACACACACACACACACACACACACACACACACATACACACACACACACAGCGACACGCTCTGCTCTTCCGTCTCTCTCGTCTTTTCTTTTCTCTCTTTACAATTTCACAATACCACGATTAAAATAGGGCCCCTTCTCTATGCTCAGATACACAGGCATTGAACTGATACAGCCTCCACGCAGAGTGGGTGATATTAACAACATGCTTTTAAGACGGGAACTGTTTTGGATGCACACTTTGCAGACTCTATAGCTTCAAAAGGTCTGAATGAGTAATATGATATGAGACCGTTTCTATAATATAATATGATGGCTTATTTGCCTAAGTCCTTCTGTGTACAATGTCTGTAAGTCTTGGGAACTTTTTATGTATACCGTAATGCATTATGGATAAATACACAGAGACATGTATTATGTACTTTATCAGTGTCATTTGACAGGGACTCTGACTTTGACAAATGGCCGCTGGGTCACATGAGTGGGATGTCACACTACATATAAAAAACGTCTGTCTGTCTACACTGTGAAGGTCTGAAGAAACATTACAGAGTAAACTATACGTTTGGGAGCAGCAAATTGATGTGCCGACTCTTTTTTCTTATACTTATACTGTTTTAGTCCAGCACTCAGCCTCCTAGACGGCTTCAGATGTGCATGTCTTTTGGCTGTCTTTCAGTGCTTAGAAGAGTGGTGACATTGGGGCAAAAAACTATAAACTACAGCACACAGAATGGCCTTGTTATTGACTCATGACAGAACGTCATTATGGGCACATTTCTTAGTAATTTGTAGGACACCTTTTTGTATTCGATTTGTACAGTCCTTATGTAGAATGAGCTATCCAGGACTTATTGAATAATATTCAAATTATTGTTAAACATGAAGCCTACATTCAAATTCCAAATACTCAAACTATTTTTTATACACATTTTTACAGATGAAACTGGTCTGCCTGAAAATTGGGAAGACACGAAAGGCTCACTATTTACTATTCATGTGGTCCAAGGAACATGAGCAGATTGTTAAGTAAATTAAAATTACACTATACTGCAGTACACTGATTTTGAGCTCATGGTCTCTAAGCCTTGAAAATGTATCGATGCTATTGAGACCTGATTAAGAAAAGAATCAGGTCCATAGCACTGGGTAATTTGTGAGCAAGTAAACCGTGTTCCCAATCTTTTTTGGGCCAGCCTCCCTCTAAACCTAGCCTGGCGTAGCCAGTCTATATACTCATGCAGTTAACTACTGTAACTGCAGTATACTGTATATCTATCCCTTGTGTTAACATAGGTGGATAGTTTAGCTCTGCTAGGCTATCGTAAACCAGCCTCCTCCTTACATCTTCATTGCTTTCAAATGAAAATGTAGATTTCAGGAGGAGACTGGTTTATGAGGCTACCCTCTATCCAGGTCCCTTACCGTCCCTCTCACTCAATTAAAATCCAGGTTACTTTCTGCCAGGAAAATATATATATTTTGTTCAAGGTTTCTTTATTATTTTTACAACATGTATTATACACAAAAGCAAAAGCAAAAGATGTGTTTTACCCCCCACCCAAAATGTATTTAATTTGTTATGCTTATTCATTATCCTGTGTTACTAATAATTTATAAACATCTCATTGACTAGGGAGAAAAGAAGAAAACACTACTACCGCTAAATTAGAAGCAGAATTCTATATCCATTATTCATTTATTATACATACATTATTATTGTATTATTACAAGAATAAAATAATACAATAATAATTATATTATATATATCATTATTATTATTAGTATAGGCCTATTATTAGAGTATAATAATCTGGCACCCAACTTGACCCAAGAGGTCTGTGTGTGGTGTGTGTGTGTGTGTGTGTGTGTGTGTGTGTGTGTGTGTGTGTGTGTGTGTGTGTGTGTGTGTGTGTGTGTGTGTGTGTGTGTGTGTGTGTGTGTGTGTGTGGTGTGCAGACTCAGAGTACAAGTCAGCCTCGTGTCAACTTCTAGTTCTAGACTGGTAGGCCTAAAAACAAAGCAAAAACCAAAATAGGATAGCCTACGCTACGGCCCTACGCTGACCCATGGAAAGCGTGGTTTCTATTTGTACAGGGCTGCTATGATCCGGTTTAGAGCCCGCCTCCTCTATGCAGTAAAGCGCAGATACACTTGCATGCAAGCACAGTTTCCGTATCCCCTCTAAAACCAGGCCGGATCAGACAAGTAGGTGCGGGAAAGAACACCGGGAACGAAACCTTTCCTGTTCATCCAGAGGAGAAACGAAAGTAAAACCCAAGAACCTTCACCCTGGCTCACAAGTCTCTTCTGCCGTCTGCGCCATCACAAAGTTAAGTTAGACTCGCTTTACTGCTGAATGAAAGAGTTTAATAATGGACGAGTACCCGGTGGTAGTGGAAGGCGAATGGGCATCTTTTCAGGCCAATGCGATCAAGAACAAACTTCAGATCTATTTTCAGAGTAAAAAGAAGTCTGACGGAGGGGACTGTAGGGTCGAGGTAACCGGTGACCACTCTGTGAGAGCGACGGTGTACTTTAAATGTGACGAGGGTGAGTGACTATGCTGTTTCTATGCTGTTTTTAATTAGACCTATTTGTTTTGTAATGTAGGCTACCCGTGTGAAATATAGAGTAGGCCTTTAATGTATCTTGTGTGAGTCCCTTTGCTTTGGCCTTTGATTGATTGATTAAATTGATTAAAATAAAATAAATAAACATGCAGGAAAGTAGACTACAGTTCAGTTTGACTGTACTAAATTAAAATATGTTATTTTATGCTCTATTAGGTGTACTAGATTGCCTATACTAGGCCTACGTTTTATTCCGAGATAATTAACTTTGTTTAATACATTTATAGTAAAAAAGAGAGTCCTTGCCAGGGATGATCACGAAATTATCATTGAAAAGGCAAGCATCAAGTTGCACCTGTCACTGCCGGCGTCGACCAATGATGACACTGAAAAGCTTTCTAAACAAGTGAGTGGAAATTTGTTGTTTTGTCTGTCTGTCTGTCTGTCTGTCTGTCTGTCTGTCTGTCTGTCTGTCTGTCTGTCTGTCTGTCTGTCTCTGTCTCTCTCTCTCTCTCTCTCTCTCTCTCTCTCTCTCTCTCTCTCTCTCTCTCTCTGTGTGTGTGTGTGTGTGTGTGTGTGTGTGTGTGTGTGTGTGTGTGTGTGTGTGTGCGTGTGCGCGTGTGTGCGTGTGTGCGTGCTTGACCCAAAGAGGGTTGAGGATAGGGTAGGCAACTCCTAAATTCAATTAAGAGCCCGGGCAGGCACCCCTTATTTCTTTTTAAGTAATATAATATATTAACCCCTTGAACCCCGGCATCCATATTCTTGAGGGAACATTTTGCCAAAAATAGCTTAGGCCTATCTACAAGCTTGTAGATTCACTATAGTTGGCTCAGGTCTGAACTCGGGTCTAGTTTTAAGTCTAGGGGGTTTAAGTGGTTAAAAACCTGTATTATAGCTGTTGTAACTTTGATTGGTTCCCAAAAGATAAGGAAGAAAGTGTGTCCCTTAACAGTTCAATAAGGGACACATCTTTTAGTTTACAAATAAGGGACAATTGTGTATTTCAAGGGACGGTTGGCAACCCTTGTTAAGACCTCCTCCACATGAGTCCAAGTCCACAGAGGAGCAGACATATCAGAACCGCGTCTAGCAGATTACCAAGCATGTTTAGGAAGGGAGCGCTCGTTTTATGGTTAGATGTCACAGTTATTGTCCACGACATTCAGTTATTGTCCACGACATTGCAAGCGGCGCGAAGGCCAGCGGACCTTGGTCCTGCTCTTCGCGCCCGAGCGCCACAGGCGCGAGTGCCCGCGAAGAGCGGGCCAGGGCCGGCCGCGCGAGTTACGAAGCCGTGGTGAATGCAATCGTTATATTTATGCCCAGGCCTTACGGCCTGGGCAAGCCCACGATAAACGCATTCTATTCACCTCCTCTGCGCGGTCCAAGTGACTACCAGCGCTCCCTACCTCCGGTTCAGCCAATCACAGGGGGCTCGGGGGGGACAGGAACTTGTACAAGCTTGGGTATCCACTAGATGCATCAGAACCAGGCCACTGCACCCTGCACTGCAGCAGCCTGCAGGGTCAGCAGAGGGCGCACTGTGCCCAAGCACTCCCAAATGTGTGCACCGATAGAATAGAACAGTGGTTCTCAACCTTTTCAGGCCGCGACCCCCAAAATAATCATATTTTAACTGGGGACCCCCCACCCTGACGAGCACTAAGAGTTGAGGCATTACATTTTGTATAACACGGTTCTATTGTGAAAATAGCAGTTGCGAGGCGTTGTGAGCCTCTAATATTAGACAATTTGGCCAATGTTTAATTTGTCATTTTAGAGGTATTATTGTCACTTTAGAAATGTGCAGATACCCCTCTATCCACTTAAACTTTATGTGGGTTTGAGGGAGAAAACAATGTTTCACATTAAGCTAATCATCTGGGGACCCCCCTCCTCCCCCCAAAATAATCTGTGGACCCCCTGGGGGTCCCGACCCACAGGTTGAGAACCACTGGAATAAAAGCTCATAATTCTGCAGAGGATCCCCTGATATGTCTTCCACCCCGGCACCCCCATTATGATCTAGCCTAGTGAACTCGACTCCTGGTTTACGAGGCTAATTATGATCTGCTTTCCCATATACTGTAATACTGGTCTACTCTGGATCCATTCTACATCAGGGTCACCCAACACATACTGCTTAGGGCTGAAAATAATGTCTAAATGTTTCTCATGTACTTGGGACGAATATTCTTCAGGTGGAAATCATGTGATGTGCAGATAATAGATCTTCTGACATTTACAGCACATTTATAATAGCCTACATGATTTAAATGAATCATATGACCACAGCAGTATAACATTATGGTCTGATGATGATACAACAAACTGCACATCTCAGTAAAACCTGTTGTACTGAATAAGAGAATATACAGTATGTGTATGTCTTTTGAACAAACTAATAAACATTGATGTCATTGTGTATGACAATGTCCTCTGTTTCTCTCCAGACCCCTCCAAACGTTGACAATGTCACAGGTAAGATCATTTAGATTTCCCAATGATTCACATCTGAACATTTAAGGAATATAGGCGATACATACAGACTTAAACTAAGTACTGCAGTAGGGACACAGATGGCTGAGATATTCCACTTTCAGACATGTTTGGGGTCATTTTAACGTCTACTCAGCCTTTTCTGATCACACCAGATAGTTCCCCACCTGATTTTTCTTAATCGTTAAAGTATGTATTTTAAGATTCTGTCAGGTAATAGGCTGAAATAATGTCCCATGGGGTTCATTTTAACACTTTATTACACATATCCTGAACCCAAACCAGACAACTGAAAAAATTTAAAAGAGCACAACTTTGAAGGAAACAACCTATACAGAGACAAATATTTTTCCCCCATACAATTTAGACACAAGGAATTCAATAAGTGCTTATTATTCAGATTCAAATATACATCTTGACTCTATTAAAGAACAACAAACTAAAAAACGCAAAGATACCACATATATATAGTGTACGTATATTTAAGATTTCCCTGTCTTTTCACTGTCGCTAAAGACAGATTAATGACATAAAATATTTGTATAAAATCCATTAAAAGCCAAACCCATAACTGCTATGTCCCTCACTGCTAAATGCCTGCAATTGTTGCTACCAGATGTATTTTACTGTACACGCATGTGTCAATACAGCTTGTGCCTTGGATCTATTGTATGTCATGTCATCTCTATAGCCTTGGTTTTTTGTACAAAAAAGTATGAAAGTGCCATAATCATATTTGACATCTGTTTAACTTTCATATCATAGGTACAAATACAGTATCCGAATGAACTAAACTGAGTTGAATATATCTGTTAGATTTGGTGAAAGATCCAGTTGATGCTGATGACGGTTGTGGACTCAGAGGCTCTAGAGGTGAGGAGATATGTATGTATAAAATCGCAAGTGAATAAATAAGACGGTATGTGGGAGTTATTTGTTAACACAATATTCTTTTTTATATTTTAATATTAATATTAATATTTTGCTTTTGCCTTAGATAGTAGAGTACAGATTTTGAACTTGGGCCGTCCCGACTCCCAAGGAGCATCTGGTCCGTTCACTAACTGTCTTCAAAAGTTCCTTCACATTCCTTTCACCAAAATGTAAATAAAAGGTTTTTTCTTGCTGCTATGCACATTGCACCTGCCATCGAGGTGTGCAAAAGCCTCACTGTTTTATGAAAACAGGTTCAGTTAGCATACAGTTCTAGGGTAAAGGATTCCCTGAAGAAAGACCTTGACCAAAATGTTATTAAATATCTATTTAGAAAGTGAAGACAGTGGGGAGCGTGTCGCTGTTACTACATGTCATCTTTTCGACACCCGACTCTAACCCTCACCCTAACCCTAACCTCCGTGGAGTGAGTCGCTAACCCTCCGGTCGAAATGATGGTCGTTCGAAAGAGCGTGATTTACCCAAGACAGTGTGGGTATAGCCTCCCGTAGCCAGATGATCCGAGATCTCTGCCTCCTCATATGTCTGGTGACGTCTAAATTGAGAAAAAAAAAGACTTCATGGTGGTCCTTCATATTGGGAGGGTATCAGGATCCTGGATTAGATTTCAAACCAATGGGTGTAGGTTTGTTAGCATTGGCCTTCTCTGCTTTCTAGCCCCTATTGCATTTAGATGTCCCTTGACAAGTTGACATACCGTACCATGTGTTGGCAAAGGTATTGAAAAAGAATCAGCCAAATGATTGATTATGTTTTTTTCCCTCCTTTACCTCTAGAGTCTGCATATGGTGTTTCCTTGGTTCTGGAGAACATCCCTGAGCACATGAACAGAGACGTGGTGTCCTTGTTGGTGGAGACAGTCTCTCGTCTTGATGAGGAGAGCTTTAGTTTGGAGATCATCTGGGAGACAAAGAAAGCTGTGGTGACCCTCAACAATCCCTCTGGTAGGAACACACTTAATCTACAGTACACCTGTTGCTTTACAAGAATGATATAAGCCACATTGTGTCTACTCATCTGAAAGGTCAGTCTATCTAATCCATGTATTGCACAGTATGAGGCCGAACAGGTAATAACATGAATAGATTTAGTAAAAGATTCTGCATGAATCATGACGGTATGATGTTGGATGATGCTGATACAGTGACGTTTTCTTTAGCTGTGGACAGGTTTCTGCAAGCTAGTCTGGGAAATGAGAAGTTCAAGAGGTATGGGATGGCTGCACGTCAGCTGGAAGGAGCACAGACTGTCCGAGTGGAGAACCTCACACCGGTTGTTATTAAAGGTACGCATTTCTATATTTATGTAATTATCTTTATTTATTTGTAGAAATGTACCTGATCGTCGTGAAACCTAATGTCAACTTCTGGCACCACACAGTGGTTGGTTGAGTGACTTATCATCTTGCTTCAAAATTCTTAAAGGACAACTTTGTTTTGTTTTTTTACAACAAGGGTTCATATTTTAGAGAAAAGAAGTGTTAAAGAAGAGTGTTAAAATGTTTTAATTTACTTCTTTGTATCGTTTTAGGGATTTAAACTATTTTGATTTGCATGCATGCCCCCAGGTTGGGACATGCATGCAAGTGGCTAGATATATATTTTTAGACACAGTAAGCCCATTCCCAAGATACACCACGATCATTCATGGGCAGATGTGACTTATGGGGGCTGCTGTAAATAGTAACAAAGAAATTACTGGCTTATTAAAAATACATACTAGCCACTTGCATGCATGCCCCAACCTGGGGCATGCATATCGGAGATAAAGGGCTTTAAAGATGGGGAAATGCATTGGAGTATACGGAGAAAAACGGCCACGCGATGCTCTCAGCGTCGACTCGAAGCGACTAGCGGCTAATGGGCTACATCCAGGCGTAGCCCCGACCTAACGGTGAGATATAAAGTTATACTGTAATTACAGTAAACGCGTCCAACGCGTCGTGGGCCTCCAGCGACATCAAAGAAATTGTCGCGTTGACACCTCGTGGGCACCCGCTGTGTTAAGAACTATAAATTGATGGATTTACTCGGTCAGCATGTGAAGTAAAAGCAAAGAGTTGAGAGACTTGACTATTTTACAGAGTGGTTAATGACAGGAATGTATCCTGTACTGATAATGGTGTAAAATGTCCCTGAATATGACAAATTCCTTTTCCAGATATGTTGGAACTCTACTTTGAGAAGAACTGGACTCTGCCAGTCAGCATCAGCATGATCCCTGAGGAAAATGCAGCTGTTGCCACCTTCAATGATCCGAAAGGTGAAAAAGGGAAATGGTTACCAAACCATACTACTAAGTATACTGTATATAACAAATCAGTTAGGTACACAATTACACATGCACATTATGTATTTGATTTACACTAAATCATTTAGGAAATGGTTAATAATGTGGCAATGTTAAAGCTATACTGTGTAAGTTGCTAAACTAGTGGTCAGTAGCGGTATTGCTTTTTTCGGCCGTTTTTCGCCCGGAGTCGCCGCGGACCACCGCCGCGGACCACCGGAGCGGCGCCGCAAACCACCACGACCGATACGAATCCGTGGAGGGGTAGAACTGGCCAGGATTTGGGGATTAAGAGGTTAAGAATCCTTCAGATCCTTCACCATGGTAAACACTGTAGCTGAGGGAAGCTACTTCCTGAAAATACGGCAGATACGCCTGTGATTGGCCGGTAGTGTACTATGTGTTTATGATCCGCGATATGATTGGCCAACGTATACACAACGTATACAGATGATGCAGATTACGTCATTTTGCCACGGAATTCTCCCCCCCTCACGGCTCATAGAAAACATATAAAGAGAAGGCTTTAGAAGCTGAAATTAACGGAGTGGGGGTTCTAAAACTTTAGCGATTTAACAGTTAGGACAATTTTAAGATTTGTTTTATAAAAAAAGTTACATGGTATAACTTTAAATTAACATATCAAATATTCAATACCCTACACCTGCTGTCACTTTCCTATACTCAATTGTCATGGTACTTCTCCAATTACTACCTTTCCAGTTGCAGAGACAATCTCCAAGATAGAAGACCATATTATATGCAAGGTCCCGGTCAAGGTGTACCCCTTCTATGAGTCTCTGGGCTCTGCCCTGTATGGCAAAGACAGACCAACATGGAAGATGCCTGAAGCTTTCACAGAGAGTGTCCACCCCCCTGTCTGGAAATTCCTTCTCATGAAGAAGCAGCTAAAAGCCATCAACCAACAAATGTGCTCTTACTTCTGCAGTGTGGAATTAGAAACCCCTGAGGCAAAGCTCAGCCCTCTACTGAAGCAAAAGGGTCTGACGGCAAGACAGGTGGATGAGTGGAAAAGCAATGCTTCACAGGCCTTCAGAGAGCTCTTGAGCCAATACACTGCTTTTGACTGCTTAGTGAATATCTCTGCTTGGAAGATGGTGGAGAAAGAAATCCGTTCAGTAGTGAGAGAAGACGCAGAGCTGGTATTGAATGCACCAAAAGAGATGCTGACAGTGGCAGGGCGGGCAGAAGATGTGAACCGGATCCGAGGTCCTGTAGAGGATATAATTCTCAATGCTGTGCGACAGATGGAGAGGCAACGAGACAGCGTATCAGAGGCAATGGACATGTGCCCGGCCAAATACTATATCCTACAGCAGGAAGGGTTGCTAAAAGCGGCGTCAGATATCTCTCAGGAGTTGCACCTGTCCTATCAAGATCCTGCCAAGAAACTGACCATCTCGGGACTTGAAGCAGAGGTCTCTAAAGTGAAGTGTTGGATCTTGGAGAGAGAGCTCAGAATGTATAAGAAACCCCTGGATGATGTGGACCCATGCATCCTAGACTTCCTCAAGTCAGTTGATGCCATGGAGATGTCGCAGGAGTTATTCACATCTCTGGGAACGAATGCCATTTACAGCATGGACGGAAGCAGGGTTTTTCTTACAGGAAGTTCTGAGAATGCTCTTGTCCTTGCCGAGCGGAAGATAAGGTCTGTATTTTCAATGCAGTCTCTGCATGTGCAGGATGAGAAGGTAGTAAGGATGCCTGAGTGGATGAAGTTAAACACACAGCTGCTGGAAACCTACAACAGCTCAAAGATGAAAACGGTGCTTATAAATCTCCAACCAGAGAGAAGAGGCACAATAACAGTGTCCGGCTTCCTCAACCCAGTCCAAGAGGTTGCCCGCAGCCTGGAGGAATTTATTGTAAATTACTCACAAGTTGAAGAAACCATCCGCATCAAGTCCAATGCTGTGGTCCAGTTCCTCCAGGAGAGAAAAAGACCAGAATGGACCAGTTTTGCTATGACAAATGAAGTGAGGATCCATTTTGATCCCAGCCGGCCTAGAATCAAAATCTCTGGTGCGCGTCTCCATGTCCAGAAATCCAAGGGCTCTCTACAAAGTTTGATGGCAGCTCTCTGCACTGATGCACACACAGTGGACAAGCCTGGGGCTAAGAAGTACTTCCTGTCTCAAGAGAACAAGTTCCTTGCGTTGATGAGAGATGTTGACTGTGTGGTGGTGCTTCAGAAGGACAAGGAAGAGTATGATGAAGATGAAGACGACAATGAGGAAGAAGGCAGGGTCGAGGGGTCGATCTACTGTGAAGTTCAGACGGCCTCTGGAGTCCTGGTCTCGGTCTCGAAGACTGATATCTGTAGCTTCAGGGTGGATGCTGTAGTCAATGCTGCCAACGAGGACTTGAAGCACATCGGAGGTGTAGCTCATGCGCTGAGCAAGGCCGCTGGGCCACAACTCCAGAAACTATCTGATGACTACATTGCCAGGAATGGACGTCTGCGACCTGGGGATGCCATTGTGACTGATGCATGCAAACTGCCATGCAAGTATGTAGTTCATGCTGTCGGCCCTCGGTTCTCTGATTCAGACAGGAAGACGGCAGTGTCACAGCTAAACCTGGCCATTCAGGAGAGCTTGAGGCAGGCGGCGATGAACAACTGCTCGTCTATTGCTGTGCCGGCAGTGAGTTCTGGTGTTTTCGGCTTCCCTCTTGAGCTTTGTGCTGAAACCATCGCTCAGGCCGTAAGGCAATACTGCAATACTGAGAAAGCTCCTGGTTTGCTGACTGAGATCCACCTGACGGACAACAATGACCAGACTGTGAGGGCTCTAGCCAAGGCTGTTAACAATGAGTTCAAAGATCTCCAGCCAAAGATGACTCTACCACGACAGGGAAGCAGCAGACAAGCTGGATATTCAATAAGGTATAAATAAATACATTTACAATCATTTGGATACATGTCTTGTAGAAGACATGTATACTGTTAAGTTGTTGGGGCAGTGGCAATTATATGGGAAGGATTTGGATAAAAATGCAATTTTGTTTTGAAAAGTATGAACCATGTATCCTCAAAATAATACTGTATTTATGGTAAAAAGGTTACATTAATTAAAAACATTATGGTCTCTGCCAGTCCCAAAGGCATGGTCGAGACTACAGTATGTTTTGCAAACTGTGCACACATACTCCCTGGATGCCAATTCAGAACCTCTGCCCAACATTCACGCAAATCGGTGCACAGTATCTCTATATAGTGTAGTCATGTGATCAAGACAGATCTGTCCCATATTTCAAATTGCATCCTAATTGGCTTGTTTTTGCAGGATTGGTCCGCTTTGAACAAATTGACTCAAATCATGAACGCAGCGTGCGATTTCTGTGACATTTTGCATTCACATTTCCACTAGGTCAAGTAACAAATGCCACCCTTTTCACATTTACCTATTATAGCGCCACCAGCCGGTTGACTTTTTAAAAATGTACTTTTGGAACAAAATGCCTCAAATCATGAATGCAGTGTCCGATTGCGGTGAAAGGCAGAAGAAAACATGGCACCCATTTCACATTGGCCTATTATAGCGCCACCAGGAGGCCACAGCAACCTACCTGGCCTGGCAGAGACCTGTGCTCGGAAGAGCACTGCTTTTATTTTTTATATATATGTAATAATAATAATAATGACTATGCTACTACAGTCCTTTTCTTTTTCTTCTCCCAGTGCGCATCATGGACAAGGACAGTGGGGACCCAGAGGACCTCCTAACCCCACAGGACAACTTAGGTTTGGTGCGGAAGACAGAGGGTAAGGGAACAGGCATCATAAATAGAGGCTGGCTCTCCGGTGTTTACGCAGCCTGAACGAGTAACGGAGACAGCTCTGCCCATGATTGACTATATCCTCAATAATATTGTTCTGGGACTCATCCAGGCAAGACATGAATCCATACATAAAGTGGCTTAAGAAAGCCTCAGTCACATTTGTGGATTCCACATGTGGCATAGATAGATGGCATAGTGCCAGTCACTTTTTTGTAACACGTTAAGTAGAATCCTCAGGTTAACACTGTAGGCCACTTTAAGCCTATTGTACTGTATGTGCACCACATGAAAGCTGTATACATGGGAGTGCAAAATGCTTTAAAAAGTGCACACTTGACAGGACCTGAACACATAATGAACCTGCGAAGCAGCATATTAGCCTGCCCTGGGCATTACGTTTGCGGCACTGTCTAGTCATTTCCATAACTTAAGCACACTTACAATAGCTGCTGTAACCCTCCACTGTACAGAGTTACCTATAAGACAGCCTGCATTTAACTTATTTATATCACCGGATAGATCATCCATGCAAACGTTGAATAAAATAGGAGACAAGACCCCCCTTGCTGAACACCATTCTAACTGAAAAATGACAGATATAACCCCTATCTAACCTGCAGTTTCTGATTTTCCTCAGTAACATCAGTATACGCACAATGTGCTTAGGTATGCATCTATCAAGCAGCTAAAACAGTTTGGAATGGTTAATCCTGTCAAAAGCTCTAGATACATGAATAAAGCAGCATAGGAAGACAAGTGGAATTACGGCTACTGTAGCTGCCAATCATTTGAAGTGCATAAATGCATAAGTCTGTGCTGTGTTCTTTTGTGATTTGTCTATAGGAGACTAGACCATGAAACCACACATACACAAGAAGGACTGAAGATTTGTCTCAGAAAGGGAAACATCCAGGATCAGGCTGTAAGGACATACATTGTGCATATTTCAATCTAGAAAAAAATGTATTACACTTTATGAACATTTTCTATCTCACTTGGTTCTCAGACTGATGTCATTGTCAACACCATCTCTGGAACCCTAGACCTGGACTCAGGAGGTGTTTCCAAAGCCATTCTGGAGGCAGCCGGCCCGAGGCTCCAGTTCGCGGTCAAAGAAGAAGACCCTGTTTCTGATGTCATTGTAACAGCTGGATTTAACCTGAAGTGTCAAAAGGTCTTCCATACCATCTGCCCCCACTGGGACTACGGGGCCGGGCAGTCAGAGGAGGTGAATGGTGTAATTATAGACAGATGGTCTGGGGAACTTGAACTGTCAGGGTTAGGGGTCTAATTCATTGTTTAACCTTTTTTAGTTTAAACCTTTTTTCTGTATAAAAGGAACAAAAGAGAAGTAGAGTATAACCTGTGAACTCAAGGGCAATATTTAGCTACAATGCCAATATTCTACCCACTCTATCCTGTACAGTCCAGTAAACCTTGCTTTCCTACAGTTGCTTACATCACCCATTCCCCCACTTTTCTCTAGATTACTATACACACTGTATGATATTTGTTTTCATAAACCTGCTGCATATGTGCTATTCTACACCCTCAATCAATAATATTGATGCTGTCATTCTGTTCCAGAAATTAAAATCCATCATCAGATATTGCCTGGAAGAGGCAGAGAAGCTCAGAATGGCGTCGGTGTCTTTCCCAGCGATTGGCACTGGTAACATGCGTTTCCCTAAATCCCTGGTGTCCAGAACGCTACTAGAGGAGATTCACGTCTACAGCCAGAGGAGAAACCCCCAGTATCTGAGAGAGGTGGCTGTGGTGCTGCACCCTAGTGACACACAGACTGTGGATGTGAGTTCCTACTTTTATTTAAAATACAGTTAGTTCATCTTAAAAGTTTAATTTATGTTTTGTCAACTAAAAACATGCATGTCGAGCTATGGAGACACTATGTAATCATATAATGAGACAGACCTACACTAAGGTCTGTCTTGTCTTAATATACAGTATGCTGTCTATTTAAAAGTAAAAATTACCATCCTCTTAGCATTGCCGCATTTCCAGAACTTGTCAGTTTTTAATTGTATTATTGTCCTGTTCTTCTTGGTCAGAGTTTTACCACAGAGTTCAAAGGTCAGAAGCAGGGAAATCATCAGGGAACAACATATGCTTTTGACCAGTCATCACGCTCTCAATCTACTGTCCAATCAAAGCAGACCACTGGTAAGATTTTCCACATGAAAACATTCATTTTGATAAGCCTTTGTATAGTTTTTCTTTCTGTGTTGATGGTAAAGTAAAAGTTTGGCACATTTCATACATAGGCCTATACATTTCATATCCTACATAGGGCAGGTATTTGTCTAGAGGTGGAGGCCTAAACCTGTAGCTAAGTGTGTGTGTGTGTGTGTGTGTGTGTGTGTGTGTGTGTGTGTGTGTGTGTGTGTGTGTGTGTGTGTGCGTGCGTGCGTGCGTGCGTGCGTGCGTGCGTGCGTGCGTGCGTGCGTGCGTGCGTGCGTGCGTGCGTGTGTGTTTGCCAGCATCCTTCAGCCAGGTGTCATCCCCCTCTCTCGGTGTGTACCAGATGAAGATGGGTCAGCTAAACTTAGAAGTCTCATCTGGAGACATCACCAAGGACACCAGCGATGTTATCATCAACTCCTCCAATCAGGGTTTTAACCTCAAAATGGGTGACTATTACCATTAACCATTAAACTCTTTGGTGAGAGTTAGGGGGTCACTATACAGACTTCTACTCTAGTTAATATACTGTTGTTGTCTTGATTCATGGCCTTGTATCAACAAATAAGGAATAGAGGAAAGTGAGTTTGTGTTGTACAATATTATATTGCTTGTTTCAAAAGGTCAATATTGTGTAATTTTGATCTAGGTGTTTCCAAGGCCATTTTAGACAGCGCTGGATTGCAAGTGGAGTTGGAGTGCTCAACGATTGGTATGTTTTCATTTGAGGATGTTTCATGTTTAGTATGTGAACCATAAAAAGACTAATAATCTTGAGGGCAAATAATTAAAAATACAAAGTTCCTGATGGACAAACTATGTACACCCATATGTCTCAGCCACTAGAAATGTAAACTTATACAATAATATCTATCTATCTACGATAAATCCATATACTGTAGATAAAGTATATAGTTGTCATTATCTGTCTCTGTCTGTTTTTGTTAATAGCTTCTATTTATCAGTGTGTTTGCCATTAACTTTTTGCCTTTCTGCAGTTAATTCTCCTAGTTACCAGCCATCATCCATGATACTGACATCAGCAGGATCCCTCCCTAGTCGACACATTCTCCATATCATAGGGCAGAGTGATCCTGCCAAGATAAAAGATGTGGTCTACAGTGTGCTGAGGTTCTGTGAAGAACAGAAATTCACCTCAGTCGCCTTCCCTGCCCTTGGAACAGGTCTGTGTACTGCTATACAGTATGTTAATGTGACATAATGATCACATTATGCATTCCAATTACATTGTATAATACAGTATAACATAGCCAGCCTTATTTGACATGGGCCTTATTTGATAAAAGTTGAAGGTGATTGGTCAACTGCTGTATAACCTGATAATGCTGCTGACCAATCAATGCAAGCTAAAGCCATATCTGGCAGTTGAGCAATCACTACAACTAAGGTCAGGTGGCATGGTGGGCTGAATTGGCTCCATGAGCGCCCTCTCTCTTTAGTGCCAGCCAGACTTGTCTGTGAATGGCATGAATGTTATACCGGTATGTTTATGTAAAACAAGGGGTGTCAAGCTCTTTTTAGGTTGCAGACTGGATTGGTCAGTATAAGACTTGGTGTGGTCCAGATCAGGGGTCATCGCCATGCTGGCTTGTGGTTTTGTCAAAATAAAAATGTTGCGACTGACATACAAAATGAGAGGACAATACTATTACCAGAAACACATAAAGAGATCATAACAAGTCTGTACTCTGAGAGTGTTGGACTCCAAATGTGCCATAGTGTCGTAAATACGTGTCATACATTATTCAGAAGAAAACCTGGAGACTTGATGTTCAGTAATCGGGTCTTATGATCAAAATAAGTTAAAACTTTCCACGGACAAGACCAAGTCCTGCCACAGACACTTTTGTCTGTGTATGGAAATGTTGATGACCCCTGGTCCAGATTGCTTTTTGTGCATGCTGAAAGGCACGGATTCTGTCATAGTATTCTGTTACAGCACACAACACTTCTTGGGCAACTGGCCTCTGGTCTAGGACTAAACAGGAATGTGTACACTACATTCTTTTATTTGCATTTTATACTTTGTCAGGCGTGTACTGGACATGCCTTACACGTGTGTCCAAGCACCAGCCTCTTTTCAGCAAATCTATGGTACACACTGTGCGTCGTATGACAGACAGAGCGAGATTTACACATGCCACTTATAAATAGAATCCTGAGGGTCTATAAATATATTGTTTTTTTTAGGGGTTACTAAATAACACTATTAATTTTGCACTAAGAATAGGTAAATTCTGAGTAGAATCTTTGTCAGCATAATACCTTCCCATGTATTTTCCAACACATTTTAATCACACCAAAGAACAAATTAAGATGAGAAAATACATTATTTTAAGTACGCTTTAAGATTAAATCCTATCATAATATGCATGTTTCATTGTGCTCCATTCATTAACGCTCTCCACATATTGTTTTGGCCTCCAGTTTGTGGCCTCATATGTAACAGTTAATCACTTTATCCAACTTTGCGTGACAGTGACAGTTTGGTCCAAATGAAATCCATAATTTTGAGAGTCAAGGTGGCCACAGCCAACCTTGAAAGTAGTAGGGTAATGATGTGCCGATGACTTATCAACATGCGTGCATAGATTCTCCCAATTGTGAAGCAAGGTCCCGATTCTTTCTGTGTGTTCATTGTTCAAAATATATTCATTGTGTCAGATCTGCCTGTTCATCATTCTTCCATATTTGTTAGTCTGTCCATTCATCTGTCTGTCTTTATCAGGTCAGGGACGTGCCAGTCCCACGGCTGTGGCAGATGCCATGATAGATGCTGTGGTGGAGTTTGTGAGGAAGAAGCACCAGCGTTGTGTGCACAGTGTGAAGATCCTGGTATTCCAGACGGCCATGATGAAGGAATTCCTCAACAGCATGAGGAGGAGAGAAGGTCAGGACGTAGAGGAGAAGAGCGGCTTCACCAAGTTAATGGGTAAGTCACACAAGATGAGTTATTATGACAAGGCTCTATAGGAGGCTATAGCTGTCTACTAAGTCACTTTTACATACTGTATGCACTGTTTTATGGATGTTTTACAGACTTTAAACTTTGAACACAACATTCTGGGATCAGTAGGATCAGACATGTAACAGACTTTATGCTGAAACAGACATTCTCCTGTTAGATGCTACATGTGTGAAATGTGAAAGGCAAACGTCTGACATTGTTCCGATCTGATTCCCTGGACATTTTCCAGTGTTCATATAAGGGAGAGAGGTACTCTGTGTGCCTGTGTTTATGGAGCTAATCTTGAAAACCAGTGGACTGATTGTCAACACAACAATGTGTTGTGCTTACATTTCTCTTATGTCAGCTAAGGTTACTTCATTCTTTGGGGGATCCAATGAGGAGCGCCCCACCAGCAGCAGCTTGACGTTGGAACGAGAGGAGTTTGAGCCTGCAGTTTTTCAACTGTGTGCTGAAAGCTCCCAGGTAAAAAACACTCCAGCCTGCATAGAAATGCAGATCATTTAGCAACAGATTGCGGTGGTACTGGGCAGCTCCTGCTTGTGAGTGTGAAGCAGGACCTCAGCTGACCTCCTGTGATTTCATATGTATATCCTAACCCCACCTGTAGACCCTGAGCCTGGCTAAGAAGACGATTGAGGAGCTGATAGTGGCTGAGCAGTACAAGAGAACCATCACTGACCCCTTTATAAGGCATCTCTCAAAAGGGGATATGGACCAGCTCAGTGCCCTGCAGAGGAAGTTGACCGTCAGTATCCATCTGGAGAGGGTGCAGGGCAAGGAAGAGGAGGCCTGCATTCACCTGGAGGGGCTTACCAGAGACGTTGTTTCAGCAGAGTCAGATATAAGGTCAGACCAACACATACCTATTTAACCCCTTTAGCCCTACTTTTTTTTTTTTTTTTTAAGATTTGTTTTTGGGCTTTTTGCCTTTATTGGATAGGACAGTAGACTGACAGGAAATGGGGGAGAGACAGGGAGTGACACGCGGCAAAGGTCGCCCGGATCGGGAATCGAAGCGGCGACGCCGACAGGCACTGATGCCGAAATGGCAATGCCTATATGGTATGCGCCTGGTCCACTAGGCCACCAGGCGCCCCTAGCCCTACTTTTTTATTATTATTATTTTTTTCCAAGTGTTTTGAAAGAATATGGAATGGTTTGCCTATAATGACTTTCGCAAAATAGGGACACCAGGCAGAGCGACATTTGTCCAGTCAGTGCCATAGGCAGGGCCATTTTAGAAATACTTTATGTCCAAGTCTGCCCCCATCCTCATCCAACAAAAGTGTGTGTGTGTGTGTGTGTGTGTGTGTGTGTGTGTGTGTGTGTGTGTGTGTGTGTGCGTGCGTGCGTGCGTGCGTGCGTGCGTGCATGCGTGCGTGCATGTGTGTGAAAAAATACATAAACTAGTCACTGTATTTCCTTTCCTTTTCCCCCCTTAATCATGTCATCACTAAGAATGGAACAGGTCCTATGAACTGGTGTAAACACTGCTTACTGTTGTATGATCTGTGTTACATTATGCACATACTAAATTGTACTATAACATTTTAAGTTTTTAAAAGAAAGTTTGTATTTTGTTGTGAAATGTCCTTTTAAATTGAGTTTGTTGGCCATTTTATCAGGGACCTGATCCGGAATGCAGAGAGGACAGAGAATCGCAGACAGAAAGCCATCCTGGCAAGTGAATTGGTTAAGTGGCAATACCAAGACCAGCAGAGTCTGCCAACACCCTTCGACATATTTACCAACTATGAACTGGAGGAGGCACTAGCGCTCAAGAAAATCGTGAAAATAAAAATCAACAACCAAGACTATACTGCTGATGTGCAGCTCATGAAAGCAACTAAAACCCAAGGGCATGGACACATGGAATTAATCCGAAAAGAGCAGAAAGGTATGTAAATGATAATATTTTTGTTCATTCTGAGCTTGTTTCTTAGTAATTTGTAGGACACCTTTTGTAGATCTAATTGTACAGTCCTTATGTAGAATGAGCTTTCCAGTCTTGTTAAAAATGTACATTGCTACATTCAAATTCCAAATACTTCTATAAACTATTGAACTCATATTTTTTACAGATGAGACTGATCTGCCTGCAAATTGGGAAGACATAAAAGGCTCGCTACTTACTGTTCGTGTAAGACAGGGATCCAAGGAATACAGCGATGTGGAGAGTGCATGCACAAAGACTGGACTCAGCATCAAAATCAGCAGAGTATGTTCACTTCTCACTAATGACTAAATCATATAAAACAAGTTATTACAATACTCACACAAATGCAACACGTGTGCAAAACATACTGAACAACAAGCCTGAACCCACCAGGCAAGCAAGTGTGCATGAATGTCAAATGTATTCATTGAGCAGATTTCTTGGTAAATTACACTATACTGTAGTACACCGATTATGACCTCTTGGTCTCTAAGATAGCCTGGAAATTGTATTTATGCTATTGAGACCTGATTAAGAAAAGAATCGGGTCCACAACAGGTAATTTGTGTGCAAATAAACCATGTTCACAATCTTTTTTGGGCCAGCACCCCTCTATCCAGGTCCCTTACGTCTCCAACATCCAAATTAAAATTGTCATGTTTTCACTCAGAAGACATATTTAGTTTTTATATGTTTATTCATTAATAATTGCTAGTAATTTATAATAACATCTCATTAATTGACTGCCAAATAATAGATTTTACATTGGGGCAGCAGTGGCTCAGGGGTAGAGTTGCCGTCTTAGAATACAGAGGGTTTCCCGAAGGGTTCCTCAGTTCGATCCCGGGCTCCCCCATAGTTAGTGTTGAAGAGTCCTTGAGCAAGACTCTGAACCCCTAGTTGCTCCCGGTGAGCAGGTTGGTGCCTTGATGTATGAATTAAATGTGTGAATGGGTGAATGTAATGCACAATCTCTGTAAAGGGCCTTGGATAAAGGCACTATATAAATGCTCCATTTTACATTAAACTAGCTTACTTCCCAGGGAGAAAAAAACACCTGTATAAATTAGAAACATAATTGTATATCCATAAAACAAAACAGGGATGTATTATTATAAATACATTATTATTGTATTATTAGTATATTATTAGAGTATATTAATCTGGCACCCGTTAAAAGCACCTCGGCACTCCCTTTCAAATAATAATTTCCAGCACCCCTTGAATACCCACTGCCACTGGGGGACTGTACCATCCCCATTGAGAAACACTGATATAAACAAAGCCATTGTGTTGGCAGATTGAACGTGTCCAAAACAAGACACTGTGGCAGAGCTACCAACTGATGAAGAAGCGGCTGGAAGAGAAGAACCAACACACGAACAATGAGATGCTGCTCTTCCATGGAACCTCCTCCACCTCCATTGATTTAATCAACTCTCAGGGCTTCAACCGCAGCTACGCAGGAGCACATGGTAAACAAAACCTTCTGTACTCTTCTGCTTTTTCCTGCAAAGGAACAGTTGTTGGTCCAACATCTGGATTAAAGGAGAATCTCTCCTGGCCAAGGGAAACATTAGGCCCCTGGGCTACAGACAAGTAGCCTCGCAACAGCCAGACTCTCCAAAAGGAGAGTCTGGGACCCGTCCATAGACAACTCATTACGATGACATAGTTACTCACTTTGACTTTGAGTCAGTAGCCACCAGCGCATCAAAACATCGTCTTTTCCGAACCCCGAATGCAGCCATTTGAATGGAAATTAGATCATAATTTCTCGTAATGAGACCGCATGGGAGGGATCCCAGACCGAGAAAGGAAGCACATTGGTGATGACGTAGCTCAGGATGGCCCTCCAGCTAACAGGCAAGGCTAATTTGAAACTCTAGCGGGTCCGATAGACCTTTTTTCACAGCAGCCACATGGACATTAATAGCAGGATACACACTACACAGGTGTTACTGGTCAATGATACACATGTAAGTTCAGTTCTATTTAGTGTAGCAGAGTCTTTGCAGTTGACCAGTAGGCACAATTGCAGCTTTCTAAGTTTCGCCTGAATGGAATGCAACCTTAATTGCCATCACTTATTTCTAGTGCCACCATGTATGGAATTGTTCCCAGGGATTGACACTAAGGCTTGCCCACCTGCCCCCAGCAGGTAAATAAAACCTTCGGGCAAGTTAAGGTTGCTTTCAGGTTGCCCGACCGGGCAAGTGCTAATTTGAGAGGGGACGCAACCGTCTATAAACACAACAGGAGATATCTGTCTAAACACCTGAACGTGGCCAGGGTCTTCTGGTCTGTGGAATGTAAAAAGTGTGAAACCATGGACATATTCAATCATAGATGTGTAGGTTTTTGGATTTGGAGGCATTGAGGTATGACATTTGTCATAGCACAGCCCCAGAAAGTAAAGAAATAAGCGGTAATTAAAATCTTACCAATCATTTTATAATGGACAATTTACTTTTTGGGCAAGTGGGCATGACCTTCGGGCAAGTAGAACATGACCTGTACTTGCTCGACGGGCAAGTGCCTCTGAGACCTTAGTGTCAAACCCTGACCTTTATAATTGCTTAGTTTTTATTTTTTCCTTATACTTTTCCTTTAAAATGTCCAAATGAATGACTTAAAGCTATACTGTGTAAGTTGCTCAACTAGTGGTCAGTAGCAGTAGAGCAAACCGCGGTCGCGTCTGCTTTTTTCGGCCGTTTTTCGCCGCGGACCGGGCATTCAGACCACCGCGTCCGCCTCGCCTCGCCGAGACCTATCCATAGAGGTCTTTCGTGTCCCTCTACGAGCCTCGGTTGGGGAGTTACATGCTAGACTCCTAGCCCAGTGTAAACACTGCAGTGTACTTCCTGAAGAGCTCAGCAGTGTATGATCTGGGCTTTGATTGGCCGGTAGGGAGACACGTGTACAGAATGATGCATATGGAAAAACAGCCCCGGTCACGGCCACCAGGGCTCAGTAGAACACATATAAAGAAAAGGCTTTGGGAGCTGAAATTAACAGAGTGGGGGTTCTAAAACTTTAGCGATTTAATAGTTAGGACAATTTTAAGATATGTTTTATAAAAAAAGTTACATAGTATAACTTTAATTCATAAGTGCAAGTTAATGGTTGACAATGGTAGCACACTACTTAATGACCTTTTTCCTCAGCGTTTTGCCATAGCAAAACGTGTGGGTGTAGCATAGCCTGTACATCCTAGACTCAAATCCTAGTCTGAAGACGTTATGCAAGCACGACCACCGCTCACTTCACATTGCGTGTGATCTTTTTTTAAACATTTAACATTAATTTATGGTACTTTCTTGTTATTTCTTCAGGTGCAATGTATGGCAATGGCTCTTACTTCGCAGTGGACCCCAAGTACTCAGCAGGTAACTATGCCAAGCCTGACTCCAGTGGGAAGCGTCGCATGTACCTAGCCAGGGTTCTGGTTGGAGACTTCACAAGAGGAGCAGGTGGCATGATCGTACCTCCTCAAAAGGGTACTGGGAACACTGCAGACCTTTATGACAGTGTCACCGACAATCCAGCCAGTCCAACAATGTTTGTTGTTTTCACTGATACGTCAGCATACCCAGAATATCTTATCACATTTACATGAATCCCAGTTGTTGTAAGTGTACTGTATTGTTGTTGGATGGGGTAAGCAATTGTTTGATGGTGGAGAGGTACGGTGTAAGTGTTTGATGATGTTCTAGGTCTGGCTCCTGTTTCAGACCTTGAAGGAGAGCAGTCTAATCTACCTTGTATCTTTATTGAGAGGGACAGTAGACATGCTGAAAGAGAGGGAGTTTATCAGACACTAAATAAGGTTTCAACAGGACATTAGATCCCACATGTGATTGAATTAACCAACATGACTTTGTTTGTTTGTTTGAGTTTGGGTTGTCACGATTGATTACTATTTACTACTGGGCATGTAATTGTTTCCGTTTCTATTTTTGACAATATTTTACTTTTTACTTACTTAATTTTGTATGTGGTAGCCACTGGTAATTGAATATACTGCAGGGGGGAAAAAGTCAAATTTGAGTTTGAAAGATATATTAAGGAGAATTGAGTAATAATAATACTAAGTGTAATAGTAACACTATGTTTGTCTAGTGTTTACTTTCAACAAGAATGTCACATTTGAGGGGAAATGTTTCTGAATAAAAATTACCATTAGTCACTGGAACCATCAAGCTCTTCTGCATGCTAGTTCTCTGGCTAGCTAGTCATAACCATCCGTTTTATGGAAGGCCCAATGTTGAAACTCAGATTCTATCATTAGGCTAGTGACTTTGGGACCCAAAATTAGAGATACCCCTACCGGAGGTAGGACCAAACACAACATAGTTTTTCCTCATCTCTAAGGTCTCTCATACATGAAATGGATTCTTGTATAAAAATATTTTACTGCAAAAGTGGTGAAATTGATATATAAAGTTATACTCCCAAAATTAAAAATAAAGCCTTTCCGTCTGGGGGTTGAGGCATATAAACTCATGTAGATTCACAATGGAAGCTCTGAGAGGTTTGAAACTTGGCATACTTGATGCTAGGACATCCCTCTACATTCTACAGAAGACCTATGTCAATATCTAAATTGAAATGGGAGTTATAGTCATTTGAACACATACCTACAATAGGCGAAAATGTAAATCTATGTAGAGTGCTCTTTTCACTTTGTAGTGACTCGGCCATGGATTGCCATATCAACACATATGAGGGCTTGTTGGAAAGGTGTGGTTCTACTGAACTGAGCAATACCAATTGTGTAAAGGTAGCTTGTATACTCATGGAGTTATATCACTAAACGTATATGGTGTCCCAAACGGGGGGAAATGTAAACCGTCCGGTCTGAATATATCCAGACCCTGTCCTAATATCAACAATATCACATTTATTAATTTTATTTTCAATTCACTAATCAAGGGTGGACAATGTTTACAAATTCACTTGAGTAGATGTCCCTAAAATGTATGAAATGTCCCAAAGTTGAGAAAATCTGTAATTTTATGCATCCTGAACAATAGTGCATATAGAAATGCAGGCCTACAGTAGAACTCAAATTATTTAACAAACCTAGCTGAGGGAAACCAAGCTCTACACATTTGATGCTCAAGATTATCCTCATTGGGGGTACGGTGGTGCAGTGCGTAGAGCTGTCGCCTCACAGCTAAAAGGTCCTGGGGTCGATTCCCGCCGGAGGACGCTGTGGGCACTGGGGGCATGTTCCCTCCTCCGCATCATCAGCGCCAATACCCTAGGTGGGGTTGGCAAAAGGGCCTTTCTGTGTGGAGTTTGCATGTTCTCCCCGTATCTCCTAGGGTAGACACCCTCACAAAAACATGCAGTAATCCTGGTCTCTATACTGCCTCCCCCTGACCCTGCCTGATGGAGGGGAAAGGAACTGATCTGGAAACTCCTCCCTGTCAGGTGGAAGAAGCGGCCTGCTCACTCCTTGTGCACTGAAGGAAGCATGAGCTCAGTTCAGGGCTCTCCCCAGGTTGGCAGAGGGAGAGAAGAGCCCAGGATTACAGCTTAGGCAATTGGCACTGGGTGAAAAATGGGTTACAAAATCGGGCGATAAAAAAGAATATGAAAGAAAAAGATTATCCTCATTAAAGCAAGTCATTCAATTCAGAGCAGTTTATATAATTTAACACATTTGGTTACATTTGAGTTATATTACAGTATTTGGCTCCACCTGTTCTATCTGTATCTTATAGCCTATGTGGGCTTTTTCATAAACTCACAAGTGCATCATTGCAAATATTTTGGAATGTGAAGAAATCAGAAGGACTTGCCAAATCAAGTAGCTAATTAGCTTGCTGAAGAGTGACCTAGCTTAAAGTTTCATTTAGTGTAATAGAGCTGACCATTAAGAATGGAACTAAATAGTATTAAATAGTATCACTGGTAACATGGTTACTGTAAAGAGAACCTAATGATAGTGTACGTACAACATCGATACTGTACAAAGTGTTTATTATTATAATTTTTTATGTTTTAAACAGAATGGAGAGTAATCAAAAAAAAAAAAATCCAAATCACATCAATGTGGTAAACATTTGGAAAAAGGAAAGAAACAAGACTCAAAATGTCAAAAAGGCCACAGCAAAAGGCCTTCAATTTACTATATAAATGTTGCTGAACAGAGAGATGGTGATGTTCATAAAACCCATATACATAAAATTACAAATTGACATACTTACTTTCTTTCAAAATAAGGTAGTATACATTATCATGTATCATGTAGTAGAACAAACAATAACTGTACAGTCTTCTGTGACAGATGTATGCTTTTATATATTGCTGCAACCAAATCAACCTTCAGGGACAAACAATGAATGAACTTGAACGTGTCTCATCAAGAAGACTGAGAATGGTTGATATTGTTTAACCTTTTTAATACGGGTAAAAATATACATGAAAAAAAAAGTAAAAAAAACATTTGTGGGAAGGCCAGTACAAGACCAGTCCTTCATGCAGCATCAGATAGGTTGATGAAGTTGTATATCAGTGGTTGCTCTCGTACCCATAGCTCTGTGTATGATGCCAAATATCATAAACGCTGCCTTAAAAACCACATCTCTACAATTAAATATAGCAGCTGCCAGATTAAACAAAATAAACAACAGCAGACCAGTATCTATGGCTTATAAGTTAATTGAAGTCATTGGCAAAACTATTTTCTCTAAAGAAATTGAAGTGATGACACTAAACGTAAGGTTTATGATGACATACTGATGACACTGGTCCATGTCCTTTCTTGATTTACCTGCAGCTCCACAGTGTGGGCACACTTTGGACTTTCTTCTGTGTCATTCAACAGATTGTAATACTGTATGAGCTTTTCAGTTGGACCATCTAATTTCTTCCTCAGACCTCAGTTTGTCACCATAACTTTTTTAGTCTAGCAGCTGCTATACTTAGTTGTAGAGATGTGGTGTTTAATGCAGCTTTCATGATATTTGGCATCATTCACAAATATATTGTACGAGAGCAACCACAGATGTACAACTTCATCAACCTTTCTGATGCTGCATGAAGGACCTTGTCTCTGGTACTCTTAGCTATACCAGTCATAATGGCTGTCAGATGTTATGGTCTTGTACGGGTCTTTCCACAAATGAAAAAATCAAACCTCGGTTCGAAGTGGAGCGTGAATCTGTGTGTGTGTGTGTGTGTGTGTGTGTGTGTGTGTGTGTGTGTGTGTGTGTGTGTGTGTGTGTGTGTGTGTGTGTGTGTGTGTGTGTGTGTGTGTGTGTGTGTGTGTGTGTGTGTGTGTGTGTGTGTGTGTGTGTGTGTGTGTGTTTGTGCCTGCACACAGGGGCGGCATAGCTCAGGGGTAGAGAAACTGGTATTAGAGCACGAAGGGTATAAATCCCGAAGGGTTCCCAGTTCGAATCCGGGCTCCCCCTGAGTTAATGTCGAAGGGTCCTTGGGCAAGACTCTGAACCCCTAATTGCCTCCGGTGAGTAGGTTGGTGCCTTGCATGGCTTCCTCCGCCACCGGTGTATGAATGTGTGTGTGAATGGGTGAATGTAATGCACAATCTATGTAAAGCGCTTTGGATTAAAAGCGCTATATAAATGCACCATTTACCATTTACCATTTACCACAACAGCGCCCCTCCTTTAACTTGTGTGGCCACTCAAGGTATTGCCAGGCTACAGACATACCCAGCCAGCCAGCCAGCCAGCCAGCCAACCACATAGCCAGCCAGCCAGCCACAGACATACCTGTCTATTGGGAGCGCTTTCACCGCTCCAAAAATCGTTTTGTATGTTAAACAATGTATCAACCCTACTCTGTCTTCTGGTGCATGTATGCTCTCTCTATCAACACTTGCAACTTGTTGCTTACTGTTGTTTTTCTTATTTGCTCTACATGATACATGATAATAAGATACTTAATTTAGAAATTAAGTATATCGGGTGCCCGCTGGCCTACTGGTTTGGGCGCATACCACTTAGGCATTGCCACATAGGCATGGATGCCTGGTCGCGTCGCCAGTTCAATTAATGATCCGGACAATCTTTGCCGCATGTTACTCCCCATCTTTCCTGTCAGTCTACTGTCCTATTAATAAAGGCATAAAAGCCCAAAAACAAACCTTTAAAAGAAAGAAAGTATATCATCTGTATATGGGGACAGGGTTTTATGAACACCATCATCTCTCTGTTGAGCAACATTTACTATGCAATTGGGAAGGCCTTCTGCAGTGGGCTTTTTTGAATAATGTTTCTATTTCTAAATGTTTACCACAAATGATACAAAGATTTGGATCCAATGTTTATACATCACTCAGCTAAACTAAAATGAAAGACATACATTTGTACAGTATCTATGTATGTTGACTATAGTGTACGTACAACATAATGTTGTACGTACACTATTGATAGGCTCTATGTACAGTAGTAACCATATTGATACCACTTAATGCTCTGTTCCATTCTGGTGAACCAGAGTCAGGGTGCTGCTATTGTATTGTCAAGTCAAGTAAACTTTATTTCTAGAGCACATTTAAAAACCACCAGGGTCAACCAAAGTGCTGCACAACATACAATAGGGCTATTGGAGAGGCTCTATTACAAATATGGAACTTTAAGCTTGGTCACTCTCCACTCTTGAATCGGCAAGGTCCTTCTCATCTTTTCTATTTCCAAAATATTTGCAATTATTTACAGTTTATGAAGAAGCCCATGTAGGCTATAAGATGCAGAGAGAACAGGTGCAGCCAAATACTGTAGTATATAACTTAATTTTAACCAATATGCTAAATGATATAATGTCTATAGGATTGAAAGAGGCTGTTATTATAGGAAAACATTGAGCATCAAATGGGTAGAGCTTGGATTCCCTCAGCCAGGTTTGCTAAATAATTTGAGTGCTACTGTAGCCCTGCATTTCTCTCTGCAGTATTGTTCAGGTTGCATAAAATGGCATTTTAGGGACATCTACTGAAGTGAATTTGTAAACATTTTCCACCCTTGATAAGTGAATTGAAAATAAAACTAATCGTGTGATTTCATTAGGATGGTTTACATTTCCCCCCGTTTGGGACACCATATACGTTTAGTGATATAACTCCATAAGTATACAAGCTACCTTTACACAATTGGTATTGCTCAGTTCAGTAGAACCACACCTTTCCAACAAGCCCTCATGTGTGTTGATATGGCAATCCATGTCAGAGTCACTACAAAGTAAAAAGAGCACTCTACATAGATTTACATTTTCGCCTATTGTAGGTATGTGTTCAAATGACTATATCTTCTATTTCCATTCACACATTGACATGTGGTCTTCTCTAGAATGTAGAGGGATGTCCTAGCATCAAGTATGCCAAGTTTCAAACCTCTCAAAGCTTCCATTGAGAATCTACATGAGTTTATATGCCTCAACCCCCAGACGGACAGGCCTTATTTTTAATATGGGGAGTATAACTTTATATATCAATTTCACCACTTTTGCAGTAAAATATTTTTATACAAGAATCCATTTCATGTATGAGAGACCTTAGAGATGAGGAAAAACTATGTTGTGTTTGGTCCTACCTCCGGTAGGGGTATCTCGAAAACTAAAGCACTTTTTGACTAATTGTCACTCGCCTACATGTTATATGTTTTATAATGAAGAAAATAAAGATTTATAACTTTATTGTTCGTTAATAGACAGATCAGGCTGAATGATGTACAGTTGTCAGTTGTGCGCCGCTCAATATGTGGGTTCAAACCTAGAGGGGGTTTCTGGGCGTTCCCTCCTTCATATTTATATATTTATAACCTGTTGGGGCAAACAGGGTGTGGCTTTAGGAAAAATGGGTGTAAGGGGCGTGCCTGTAAAAAAAAAAGGCTCTGCTGGTTTGATTTACAGCCTCTACAACGTGAAGAGGATGGCGCCCACTTGACTCACACACACATAGCTCAGCCTCCAACAGTCACCGAGTAGGCACAAGCATGCAGCAAGACACACACAAGCAGATAATGCTGAGGCACACGCAAACATATTTAGCTCAGATGTTCATTAACAATTTGCTTCAGTTCCTAGCTAAAGGTATTGGTAGCTAGCATAACAACTAGCTTCAGGTGTCAGGTGGGGTTAATTGGTTGTCTCACTTTTCGGGGGGTTTGGTTGGTTGTCTGCATATTGTGTAGATTTGTTTTACATTATATTGTTTAAATTTAAACTAATACAAATGGCCTTGCCGCCTTGGATATTAGAGGATGGTGTTTATAGTAATTTTAAAACTTTTATTGTGTCTCTACTAAAAACCAAAAGGTTTTTTTTTTTTTTGTTTTTTTTTAATCAAATATTTCTACTGACAGGGTTTGTGGTCCCTATTGATTAACTGTAGGGACAACCAACCCAGTAGTACTATAGTGTGACAAGCTACCCCATGGTGTGTCAGGTTGTCACAACATGTCAAGGTGACTTTGAAGGCTAATAACTTCCTGATGGAATAAGTTATGCAAAGAAAAGTTACACCCATTTCAAGCCAACACCCTTCTAATGTTGGAGTGATTATCATCAGATGTGTTGTTGATGAGAAATTCACGTCAACCAGAACTGCACTCTGTCGAGGTGCCAACGTGCGCCTTATGTACAATCACACATGGCCTACTTGTGCGCAAGCAGAGTGCGCCACGAGGTGTGCGCTCTGTCCTCATTGGATGTTAATGAAGACATTACCAAGAACGCTCTTATATACCGGTACCAAACTCTGCTGACATCACCAGGAATGCTGGTCCCTCATTGGCTGTAAATGATGAGACATCTACATACATACCCAACCGATTACAGAACTTGCGTGCTCTGCTTGCGCAAGTAATAATGCATTTTATTATTATGCTACAGGGTTAAAAGCATGACATTGTTTCGGACTTGTGTGAGTGTGACCCAAACGCTCAGCAAGGACGAGGCATTAAAGGGTTAAATCCCACCCGGGCGTGTTTATTCACAAACAGAGAATAAATGTAAGGGGGGGAAAGGGTAAAATGGGCTCCGCTGCAGCTCGGTCTGGGGTCTTGAGAAACAGGGAAGGAGAGGAGAAGCACGGTCAGCAATAAATCCACAAGAATAGAGTGCACTGCCACTTGGTAGAGTGAACAGGCTAGGAGCTCTGCTAAACTGGGAAAGCTAGTCTGCAAGCTGTAGGCCTACTTTACCATACGAGCGGAAAGGTGAGGATTTGCAGACCATCTGTAAAAAATAAATGGACAGAGCCACGCCATTGGTTTCTACAGACCCTAAATTAAGCCTATTCTTCCAGCAAGTGAAAATCCGCCATCTTTCCATATCCTGTCCATAAATGGTACCCAATGAATGCTATTGTTTGGAGGGCAAGTCTTCACTGTATAGACAATACAAAGCCTAGAAACATAGCCTACTTTATAATTATCATGATTTAAAAAATACTTTAAACTAGTGACTGAAAACATAAAGGGCCCTATTATGATCCAGATCTTATGCCTTAACTTCTTTGCCTTTTTTTACTATTTTGTTTTTGTTTTTTAAATATTTCAAATAGCTGATCTGCAAGTTCACAACGTGCAGATGTAGATCAGCATTTGAAGTATTTAAAAATGTTTTTGAAAATAGTGAGAAAAAGGTAAAGAAGTTAAGGCATAAGGCATAAGAACTGGATCATAATAGGGCCCAAAGTGTTAATTAAGGTTTATTAAGATAAGTTAATAAATTGTAAAGTTCACCAAATCCTCATAGACCTCCATTGAGCTGAAAGTGTTTTGGTACCAGTAGGTGAAACAGCAACATCTGCTGGGCCATTAATTGGAACAGCAGCTTCAACAATAACTTTCATTTCCAGCTAATGTACAGTAACTTAACCCTTGGAGTGAAGATTGGCAATAGAAGACATGTGTGCAGATGTCTGGAACTCAGAGGTCTGCTGTGGCGTGCTGTGCCATGAGAGAGTGTGCCACAGCACAATGTGGAGGCGAAGACGTACATGGGACCCAACTTGGGTCAAATTAAAACTAGGCAAAAACGGGAAAAGACAAAAAACAAGGCCCAGGAATAAAAAAATAAAAGGTTTTTTGTCTGTTTTCAAAAACATCAATGAGCTGTGGCGCTCAGGTGTTCGGGGCGGGCGTTCCACAGACATGGGGCTGTAGGGAGGGCTCTTACCATCTTCACTGTGCAGTCGTCTCACCATTCATAATAAGTAGGACTATACTTGCAAAAAGCCTAATTATCTGTCTCATTTTCTTAGAATGATTTAATAAATAGTTAAGACATTTGAAATGTCACATGAGACACTGCATGTAGCCTAATAAGCATAGTCTAATTCATCATATCATAGGCCTATAGACTAACTAGTGTCAATTAAGTGTTTTGCAGGCATTAGACACAAATTAAAATGAGAAAAGACAAATTCCACCAAAAACCCGGCCCAGCTGATGAGAGAAGTCTGTTTAGCCTCTATGCTAATCATTTAGCATTAGCAGCAGCTTGTTACCATAACAGGCGAGGTCGGTTGTATATCTTTGCAGGGGCTGCACAACGGACCCCTTTTGACTAAATTCATTGTAAGACCTAAAATAACATATTGCTTTTTGATACCGAGGGTTAAAACTTACATGACATAATAGAGGACAGATAGATGATTAAAATGAGGTATATTGTGACTGTTTGACGAATGAATTCAAAGTGCTAGACGAAAATTTGCCGACAAGCTGTTGGTGAAAAGACCTGCTTGCTTGAGAGCTGGTCCCAAAATGAAGTGAAATCAGCTTGGCACACCTTTGCAATCGTCATGAACCAGAAGGGGCTGTCCAAAGATGTCAGAAAATGGATTGACAGCATTTTATATGACATATCATTGATTTAAATGAAGAATATCAACTGGCCCCACGGCACAACGGGCCCCACCCTCCCCCTATAGCAGAAAGCCCTGTCGCCCATGGTGCGGAGGTTGGTTGATTGATTGATTGATTGATTGAATACATTTGTGTTGATATGCATTGAATCGTGGGAGGAACACATCTGACATGAATACAAAATGTGGCTGTTCCATTGACCCTTAATGCATTCAATTATATTGGAGGGAATCACTGTCACATTCCAAAGTAGGCCTACAATGATGGTGTGTCAATGATGGTGTGTGCAGTGCAAGTCAACCTCAAGCTCTAAAACCAGGCCGGATCAGAAACCTGCAAAGTGAAAAATCACAGTAATTGCTAAGTAGGTCAGGGAATGAACACTTTCCTGTTCATCCAGTGGAGTAACAAAGTAACCCTCAATACTTCACTCTGTTTCAAAGTCTCTTCTGCGCCTTTATAAGTTAGACTTGCTTTACTGCCAAATGAAAGAGTTTAACAATGGACGAGTACCCTTACCCGGTGGTAGTGGAAGGCGAATGGGCATCTGTTCAGTCCAAGACGATCAAGAACAAACTTCAGATCTATTTTCAGAGTAAAAGTAAGTCTGACGGAGGGGACTGTAGGGTCGAGGTAACTGGAGACGACTCTGTGAGAGCGACGGTGTACTTTAAATGTGACGAGGGTGACTATGCTGTTTTTAATTATTTGATTTTTAATGTATGTTTTAAATGTATGTTGTGTGTGCATGAATGATCCTTTGCTCTGGTTTTGATTGATTGATTGATTGAATACTTTATTAGCAGTTTGCAAATGTAAGTACAGGAAAGTAGGCTACAGTTCAGTTTGACTGTGTGATGTTCTTTTAAATGTTATTACTAGAATGCCTATAGACTACATTTGTTAAGGGCCGATGCATAATCCACAAAAAAAAACATGGAACTGGTTGACAAAACGATCGATTTAAAAAGTATTGTTTCAACACATTGCTTGGATTACCTCCGCCGTTAAAAAGTAGACAGATAGAGATGGTATAGGACCTTTACCTTTTGGATTAGCCCCATATAGACCTTATTCACTCCGTGGCCATCTTGGATCACATGACTTCCTGGGATAGCAGCCTGCATTACAAACCATTGTGAACAATGGAGCGATGGTCCCAAAATATGAGTTCTATTCAACCAATTTCTTTTTACCAAATTGACAAATGGGCAGATGACAACATCAACATCCCCAAAATGATTAAATAGAAGGGCTACAGTAGATTGATTACATCCATGGTAACGATATTCAAGGTAAGTTAGGTTGCAACCTTACTGTGTACAAAGACTTGCTATCTGTGCAGTGCTTGCAACACCATCATATTAACTATTTGTTGTTAGATTGTTCCTGATTAATATGCAAAAATCACGATACAGTAATATTAACTATATGATGGCAGAGCAAGCAATAGTCTGCACAGATACGGTAGCAAGTCAAGAGTAACAGTGTAACCTAACTACCATGAATATTGTGGATGTACCCATCTATTTAATCCTTTTGGGGATGTTGATGTTGTCATCTGCCCATTTGTCGATTTGGTCAAAAGAAAATGGTTGAATAGAACTCATATTTTGGGACCATCGCTCCATTGTTTACAATGGTTTGATTAATGCAGGCTGCTATCCCAGGAAGTCATGTGATCCAAGATGGCTGCGGTGTGAATAAGGTCTATAGAACCTCACTCGTCGCTGCATACTGTTGTGCTCCGAGATGAGGTGCTATAAAGGTATGCCAGGGCTGGGGTAGAACGCCTCCACGTCTAGGTAGAAAACACTTTTCCCGAAATTGTATCCAAAAAGTAAAGGTAGTTCCACGCTCCCAGTCAGACTATGGTTTCCTATCCCAGACTGGGTACATAAAACATGGGTACATAAAACATGCACCAGGGCATGAAACAACCGCTTAAATCGTTAGTTTTGTAATGTTTTCCCCGGAAAAGCCCCAGAGGTAGTCTTGTGTGGCCAGAATGTTGCTTAACGCGATTTGCAAATGCTCCCTGGCTACGTGAGACTACAGTACTGGCATCTGCTGCCGGGGGAGTTCCGGTTGAATGGGAAAACATTACGAAATAAATGTATTGTATTGTTCCAATTTTAAGAATGTGACATTCTTAAAATTGGTGTGTGTAAGTGTAAACCTCTACGTCATTCAGAGGTTGGGGGGGGGGGGGGTTACTGTCATTAATTCGGCTGTTCGGTGCTGCCGAGATTTTGAACCGAACCGAAATAAATTTGTCTAAAAGTGGAGTATGCATCGGCCCGTTAGACTATAATTGCAGTATACCATGAGAAATGTCGCGGCTTGTCCGTCCGTACAGGAGATATATGGAGATCCCTGTCCCAATGTCATCAATATTAAGGACATATCTGGGAATGCCCATATTTGGTAATGCCCATATATGGGCATGTTTTTGACATAACATTGTTGACAATGCAGGGGTCTCCATATATGGGTAACTGGTCCGATATACATCACTGGTGAGATGGCGCGACCTCGCCCTTTAGGGCAAGGTTGCATGTCGCCCTGAGGCGTCTTACTAGTAAAACATGCCGTGGGTTTAGTTTAATACAATTTATTTTATAGTAAAACAGAGAGTCCTTGCCAGGGATTGTCATGAAGTTACCATTGAAAAGGCAAGGGTAAAGTTGCACCTGTCACCACCGTCAAACAACGATGACACTGAAAAGCTTCGCCAACAAGTGAGTGTAAACACAAGTTATTGTTGTTTTCTCTCTCTCTCTCTCTCTCTCTCTCTCTTTCTCTCTCTCTCTCTTTCTCTCTCTCTGTGTGTGTGTGTGTGTGTGTGCGTGCGTGCGTGTGTGTGCGTGTGTGTGTGCTTGCATGTGTTTGTGCATGCATGTGTGTGTGCTAATAAGGGCCACCCAAAATAAACTCACTGTATGTAAAGTTTTTGTTATAAAACTGTATAATTTGTAATATATTATCCCCCCCTTGCGGGAACATTTTGTCATAAATATCTATGGCCTGCATAGGTCAGCATAGGGCACACTATGCCCATGCACTGGCATGCAGGCGGTCCCCAGGGTGTGTGGGCGGGCACTGATAGAAGCTCTTATGCAGCAGCTCTTATGCACCTTTCCTGGACCAATCAGCCATTCACTGCACAGAGGTTGCCCCTGATGTCTTTCACCCCCTCATTATGATCTGCTTTCCCATCATAATACTGGTCTGGATTCATTCTGCATCAGGTCCCTCAGAAGGAGCAGCACAATACAACAATACAAGGACTGAAAATAAAGTCACTGTTCATAATGTCGAAAATGTTCGTACATGTATGTACATCATTTTCAATGTGTTGTGTCTTTTAGTCCAATTCTGTGTTACATTGGAGTCCAGTAAAACCGATTGAATATTTTAAATTGAATAAGTCTGAGATATTTTCTTAATATTCTGACAGATGTTATCCCATTCCTAATTGAAGTTTTTAAGTAATTTTCCCAGACCTGCTTTAATGCAGAAGTAGCGTAACACTATGGGCTAACCATGGCATAGCAATGTGATGCTTCATGGCCTCGACCAAATAATTTGATTATGTTTCCAAGCAGATCAGATTTAGGTGGGGCAGTCCTGGTTAAGCCAAATATCGCCAGGCCTGTGTCCTTTTGACCATGTAAACTTAACTACTAAGAGGCCATTTTACCCCAGCACCACCAGATATTTGGAGTGTATGTTAATGTTTACTCCAAACAAGTGTTTTACTGCTACATAACCTCAGAAATCATGTGATGTGCAGATAAAAGATCTTCTGATCTGACATTTACAGCACATTTTAATAGCCTGCATGATTTCAATGAAACCACAGCAGATAGACAATACAATGCAGTGACGTGCAGAGAATGTTAGAGAGGCAGGGGCTTGCTTACATTTCTAAAAGGGCCTTTTGGTGAAAATATCGAAAATAGCAGACCTTCAAGCTCACAACGCAATGCTTTGTGAGGTTGGAAGTCGGCTATTATCGGTGCGTAATACCACACTGAACTAAGCATAATCAAGTCAATACTGGAGATGTGGCGCACGGCATGGATTTCTACACAGAGAGGGCAATTCTTTCAACATAAGATGCTGCATTCAAGTTCAGGAGAGTTTGGTCAAGGCAATTCTCTTGAATGCTGCCTTCCTGTATGGTATGGAAAGAGGGCATTTGCATTTCTTTCACCATAGTAAAAACTACATACATGGTCTGGAGAGGGCACTTTTTACAGACAAATAAAAGGGCAGGGGCTCAAGCACCCTTTGATGTCTATGTGTGCACGTGCCTGATACAATGTACAACAGTGTACAGTATAACATTATGAACTATGGTTGATGATGATACAACAAACTACACATACTGTATCAGTGAAACCTGTTGAAACCTGAATAAGATAATATACAGTATGTGTAGGCTCTGTCTTTTGAACAAACTGATAAACAATGATGTCATTGTGTATGACAATGTCCTCCTTTTCTCTCCAGACCCCTCCAAAAGTTGACACTGTCACAGGTAAGATCATTTAGATGTATGCAATACAGACTGACGGGATATTCCTCTTTTAAACCTGTTTGGGGTCATCTTAACGTCTACTCAGGCTTTTCTGAGCAAACCAGATAGTTCGCCACCTGTTGTTTCTTAATCCTTAAAGTGTGTATTTTAAGATTCTGCTAGGAAGGCTACCCCAAAATGAAAAGAAAAATGAAAAAATCTTAGGGAGTAAATGACACTCATTTTTCTAAGCAATGTGGACTCAAGGACTTCAGTAAAATTGGAATTATATGATTTAAGCAGATCGTCACTGTCTGGCCAAGACCTCTTAACTCAATTTTTGAGGTTTTAGATTTTTTTAGCTCTATTTTTTTTAGCTCATTTACTAAATACTTCTACTATTTTCTCATGAATCTTGGAGTGTGTATTTAAAGATTCTGCCTGGTACCAGATTGAAATAAGGTTTTGTGTGTGTGTGTGTGTGTGTGTGTGTGTGTGTGTGTGTGTGTGTGTGTGTGTGTGTGTGTGTGTGTGTGTGTGTGTGTGTGTGTGTGTGTGTGTGTGTGTGTGTGTGTGTGTGTGTGTGTGTGTGTGTGTGTGCGCGCGCTAGAGCACTGCATTCCCAGTAGGCTTTCAGGGCTCCAAAAGAGAACTTTCAACCATCAGGCTCATCTCCTGTGGAACCATCTTCGAGGTCTACACAAGAACCTGGCATATGTCTACATAACATGCTATCTAAATGAATGACATTTTAGCCTTTGTATAGGCTAAGCCTGCAAGGTTGTCAAGGCTAGGGCAAGAGCTACGCTTGTTCAACAACTCTTATGAACGTGTAGTGTGCGTATATAGGCCTACAACAGAAATGAAGAGACACAGCACAAAGCATTCAAATGATTAACAACAATGACAAAATCACATTTGTTTACTCGTTCCCCATTCCTCATACCAGGTTGGGCATCAGTAGTTGAAAGGTTATGGAGCCCGCCTGGGAAGCCTGAGGTTCGAAATGTCCCTTAGCAAGATATTTAACTGCTCCCAATAAAAATGTACGGAATGCCCTTCTACAGGACTTGAGAGCTACAGCCTCAATTGACATTTTTCAGAACCACTCAAAAACACTACTGTTAAAACAAGCATTTGTCGAATGCCCAGGTTTTTTTTTTTTTTTAGTTTGTGTTTTTGTTTTTTTAATCTTTTGAATGCTTCATGCTATGTCCTGCCATCCAGGTGTGCGAAATCTTCACTGTTTTATGAAAACAGGTTCAGTTATCAATAAAGTTCAAGGATTGCCTGAAGAAAGTACATCAAACCACGACATTCCCATTGAAAAGCATTGACAGAATCCGCCCTCATAGTTAGAATAAAGTAAGATTAAGATTAAAATAAGATTACCTGTTTTATTCATAGGTAGAAAAGATTCCCTGTCGTCATTCTGTAGAATGGGTATGGCCAGATCTCTTCTGTCTTTATATATATATATATTAGGAAAGTGGAGATTAATCAATACGAATCGTAATCGCGATACAAACGTGTGCGATGCGAGTGCATCGGTTCATTCAGTTTGTATTGAACTGTGTACTGAAAATGCATCGTTCGCTGCATGTCTGCATCGGTAAACTAGTTTTTTTTTCTTTTCTCATGTTGTATCCATGTTGCCTTGAATGCACCATCACCCCCCTCCCCAAAAGCCAGTCTTTAACGCGACTCAGACATTCATCTGACAGGCAGATGAGTGAATACTGTACGTGCACACAGACCAACTACCGGTAGCTATGCAGCAGCAGCGCCACAGGTTAAAAATGCAAGATTAGTAGTACAGTACTTAGCTTTATAACATCCCTGTCCGGTGTCCGCTGATTGTTGTGTCACAGAGTAGTACAGGCCAAGTGATATTTTGATCAACAACCATTATCTTGGCGAGTCTTCGATTGAATTGATTGAAATCATTTTGTTAAAGAAAGCTTTTGCACTATATTAACTGCACACAACAACAATGCTGCTGGGTGGATTACTGCTTGCGTTTAAAACAAAGTACCATATTCTTCACTGTTTCACAATGTTTCTGTTGATGCAACTCTCTCTCTGCTGCCATGTTCTTTGTTCTGGGAAAGAAGCCTTATTTTAATTTATACTTCACAGTACAAGGGTGTTGCATGCCTAAAATAGCAGACCTACAAGCTCGCAACGCGTTGCGGATGCGACGCGCTGTGAGCTTGAAGGTCTATGTTTTTTATAATATAATATATAATAATACAAACCAGGGAGGTACTTTGTTGTTTTTCAGGTCAAGGGAAGTTGAGAGAGATCAAGCAGGGACCCTTACTGTAGGCTAGGTATTATAGCCTACTGTAGGCTATTATATATATTAAAGAAATCACACAAACATTTGGCAGCCCCCCTGTAATAACCCTGATGATCGGTGTCCCCGACCCCCAGTTGAAGACCTATGTAGTAATATCAAACAATTCTACAATAGCCAGCAGCTTTGTGTTCTCCCAGAATACTACTAGTAAGACGCCTCAGGGCGACATGCAACCTCGCCCTGCCATCTGGCCAGTGATGTACATCGGACCAGTTACCCATATATGGAGACCCCTGCATGATAGTCAACAATGTGATGTCAGAACATACCCTTATATAGGCATTACCAAATATGGGCATTCCCAGATATGCGCTTAATATTGATGACATCGGGACAGGGAGCTCCATATATGGGCATCGAACGGACAAGGACGTAATTAATTTGCAAGTGTGACTCCATATATGGGCATAAAAGGGACATGAAGCCAGAGCGTGATGTCAGCAATAAGTTTGGTTGTTAGAACGAGCCTAGTACTACAGTGAAACAATAAATTGACTTGAATTTAAATGTAATGCATTTTTAGAAGCTACATGATTTGGGAAATTAATGTGGGCTATTATTTATATATATGTGTATGTGTGTGTGTGTGTGTGTGTGTGTGTGTGTGTGTGTGTGTGTGTGTGTGTGTGTGTGTGTGTGTGTGTGTGTGTGTGTGTGTGTGTGTGTGTGTGTGTGTATATATATATAGGGAATTCCCCTATTGCATGGTGACTCATATCATCCCCTCTCTCTTAAAAGGAACCTCCCCATTTCCCAATTCAACCGCATTAGATGGATCTGCAGCTCCATTGAAGACTTCAGTGCCCAAGCCACGGAAGTGGAGGATCGATTCCAAAAGAGAGGGTACAAACAAACCTGGATAATCTATGTATTTATATAAAGATATAAAGATCCTTTTTGTATACACACACACACACACACACCCACACACACACACACACACACACACACACACACACACACACATATATATATATATATATATATATATATATATATATATATATATATATATTAGGGCTGTCAGAAGTCGATTAATCATAATTGACTCCACGTTATGTTAATCGTGATTAATTATTTTAATCACAGTTACTTGCATGTTTATTTATTTTAGTCATTTGGCCTATTCGTAGTTTAGAACACAGTTCTCTATGTCAGTGAGCACGCTGCTTATGTTTTGCTGTTGTGTTCTGGATTTCCATGGTCATTGTAGACCTGTTACCTGTTACCCCACAACTCATTAGGCATTACATATTTCTTCAACTACTTTCAATGTAACATGGAGGCTACAATATTCTGCGCTCAATTTATGTTAACTTGCAGTTAGTATATCAATATGCCCACCAGTTATTTGTTGGGCTTGAGTTTATGATTTCATCCCATGCACACCTTTTGTTACTTGAAGAAGATTCTGGACAGTATTTGTCATTGTTTTAATAATAATAAACATTTGCAAAAGCAAGCAGTTGTCTAACTCCCATGACCCATGTTAATAAGAGTATTGAAAACAATCATGCGATTAATCAGATTAAATATTTGAATCGACTGACAGCCCTAATATATATATACCTGTATATGAATTCCCCAATTGCATGGTGACACTTATCATCCCCTCTCTCTTAAAAGGAACCTCCCCATTTCCCATTTCAACCGCATTAGATGGATCTGCAGCTCCATTGAAGACTTCAATGCCCAAGCCATGGAAGTGGAGGATCGATTCCAAAAGAGAGGGTACAAACAAACCTGGATAATCCATGTATTTATATAAAGATATAAAGATACTCTATGGTGCCTGGACTGTTGCGCCAGTGGTAGTATTTAGGGAAGATTATTTTATAAACCCCAGAAGTTACCGTCTTCCATTATATATGTAACAATTTATATTGTAATTTTCAAAATGAATTACAAAGTCAAAACCGTAACCACAATGTCCCTGTCTAAATTCTGTTTGTTTGAGTATTTTAATGCCTGCAATGTTGCTACAGATGTACCGGTATTATACTGCACACGCATATGACAATACAGCTTGTGCCTTAGATCTATTGTATGTCATCTCTATCCTTGCTTTTCTGTACAAAAAGATCCAGTTGATGCTGATGACAGATCTGGACTCAGAGGCTCTAGAGGTAAGTAGAGTAGTATAAAAAAATCAAACCCAAGTTTGAAGTGAGCGGTGGTGCGTGTGTGTGTGTGTGTGTGTGTGTGTGTGTGTGTGTGTGTGTGTGTGTGTGTGTGTGTGTGTGTGTGTGTGTGTGTGTGTGTGTGTGTGTGTGTGTGTGTGTGCGTGCGTGCGTGTGCGTGCATGGCCGTGTGTGTGTAGCAGTAGCCGATCATTTCAGGGTTGTGTGTGTGTGTGTGTGTGTGTGTGTGTGCGTGTACACGTGCGTGTGTATGTGCACGTGCGTGAGGCCCTTGGCTTGCAGTGGTCACCAGCGGTATTGCCATGCTACGGACTAACACACTAACAAAGCCACCCACGGACAACGTGACGCTATATGGTCATTTCAGTCCAGAATGAACATGTTTTATCTGTCCCGTACATGTGTGTCCCATGTGTGTCCCGTTCATGTCCATATATGGTCATTTCAGTCCAGAATGAACAGGTTTTATCTGTCCCGTACGTCCAGAATATGTGTGTAATGTCCGTCCCGGTCTGATGATTGGATGATTAAAAATGTCCAATGAGAACATACTTTGAGGATTGGTCAAGCTTCACATGACAATTCAATTACATTTTTTTTTTGCTTAGATAGTAGAGTATAGCCAGATGATCAGAGATCTCTGCCTACTGTATGTCTGGTGACAATTGAGTGGTTTAAAACTGTGACGAAGCAATTCAAAAATGTAAAAAATAACAGACCTTATGGCGGTCCTTTATATTGGGAGGGTATCAGGATTCGGGATTGGATTTCAAACCAAGGTTTGTTAGCGTTGGCCTTTCTAGTCATATATTGGGTTAGGATTTGTCAAGGGATCGAAAAAGAATCAGCCAATGGAAATGATTTCGTTTATTCCCCATTTACCAGAGTCTGCACATGGTGTTTCCATGGTTCTGGAGAACATCCCTGAGCACATGGACAGGGACATGCTGTCCTTGTTGGTGGAGACAGTCTCTGGTCTTGGTGAGGAGAGCTTTAGTTTGGAGATCATCTGGGAGACAAAGAAAGCTGTGGTGACCTTCAACAATCCCTCTGGTAGGAACACACTTAGTAGTGTACAGTACACCTGAATCCACCTTGTGGCTACTGTTTGTCATGGAATTACTGGGGTTGAATTTGTTATCTCTGAAAGGTCAGGATATCTAATCCATGTATTGCATAGTATGAGGAGAAAAGGTAATAGCATGATTAGATTTAGTGAAAGATTCTACAGGAATCATGACAGTATGATGCTTGGACGATGCTGATACAGTGACGCTTTCTTTAGCTCTGGACAGATTTCTGCAAACTAGTCTGGGAAATGAGAAGTTCAAGACGTATGGGATGGCTGCACGTCTGCTGGAAGGATCACAGACTGTCCGAGTGGAGAACCTCACACCGGTTGTAATTAGAGGTAGTGGGTGTACATCTCAATATTTCACATGTTTTATTTATTTGTAGACATTTACCTGGTCATCATGCCACCTAATGTCAACGTATCCATCCATCAACACAGTTGCTTACTTCTACATTCTTAAGCAATGTATTTGTTGTTTGTTTCTTTGTTTGTTTGTGTTACTCCTGAATAAATGGATGGATTTACTCAGCCAGCATGTGAAGTGAAAGCAAAGAGCTGAGAGACTTGACTATTTTACAGAGTGGTTAATGACAGGAATGTATCCTGTACTGATAATGGTGTAAAATGTCCCTGAATTTGACAAATTCCTTTTGCAGATATGTTGGAACTCTACTTTGAGAATAGCTGGACTCTGCCAGTCAGCATCAGCATGATCCCTGAGGAAAATGCAGCTGTTGCCACTTTCGATGATCCGAAAGGTGAATATCAAACGATAATACCAATTATAGATATAGTGTATAACAAGCTGTTAGTTACGTACAAAATGAAGTATGCACATTATGTATTTGATTTACACTAAATTATTTAGGAAAGGGTTATTATTTTGGTAAATATTTAGTAATTATAAACTATTAATGAACATATTCAATATTCAATACACTTCGCCTGCTGTCACTTGAACCTATACTCAATTGTCCTGTTACTTTTCCAATTACTACCTTTCCAGTTGTAGAGACAATCTCCAAGATAGAAGACCATATTATATGCAAGGTCCCTGTCAAGATGTACCCCTTCTATGAGTCCCTCGGCACTGCCCTGTATGGCAAAGACAGACCAACATGGAAGATGCCTGAACCTTTCACAGAGAGTGTCCACCCCCCTATCTGGAGATTCATCCTCATGAAGGAGCAGATAAAAGCCATCAACCAACAAATGTGCTCTTTCTTCTGCTGTGTGGATTTAAAAAACCCTGAGGCAAAGCTCAGCCCTCTGCCAAGTCTATTGAAGCAAAAGGGTCTGACGGCAAGACAGGTGGATGAGTGGAAAAACAATGCTTTGCAGGCCTTCAGAGAGCTCTTGAACCAATACACTGCTTTTGACTGCTTAGTGAATGTCTCTACTTGGAAGATGATGGAGAAAGATATCCGCTCAGTAGTGAGAGAAGACGCAGAGCTGGTGTTGAATGTAAAAAAGGGGATGCTGACAGTGGCAGGGCGGGCAGAAGATGTGAACCGGATCCGAGGTCCTGTAGAGGATATCATTCTCAATGCTGTGCGACAGATAGAGAGGCAGCACACAAAGGAGCCACAAAGTAAGCCTTCAAAGCCTACAAATTGTATGGAAAATGTGTTAATTTGTAGGTTGTATGCATCACTGAATGATGTAATCTGAGTTGAATATATCTATTAGATTTGGTGAAAGATCCAGTTGATGCTGATGACGGATCTGGACTCAGAGGCTCTAGAGGTGAGGAGAGTTGTATAAAATGAGCAACACCAAACAGGGTTTGTGTGTGTGTGTGTGTGTGTGTGTGTGTGTGTGTGTGTGTGTGTGTGTGTGTGTGTGTGTGTGTGTGTGTGTGTGTGTGTGTGTGTGTGTGTGCGTGTGTGCGCGTGCGTGGGAGTTATTTGTTAACTCAATATTCTTTTTGTAATATCTTGCTTTTACTTTATTAGATAGTAGAGTATAGTAAGATCAGAGAGAAGGGAGACATTACATAGATTTTTAATGTGAAGACAGTGTCGGTATCGTCTTCCGTAGCCAGATGATCAGAGATCTCAGCTTACAGATATGTCTGGTGAGTGGTGACATCTAAATTGAGTGGGTTAAAACTGTGACGAAACAATTCAGAAATCTAAAAAATTACAGACTTCATGGCTATCCTTCATATTGGGAGGGTATCAGGATTCGGGATTGGATTTCTCTACTTTCTGGCCCCTATATTGAATTTAGATGTCCCTAGATATACCATTAGTAGCCAGAGATTTTTCTAGCCTTGTGATAGTAGTGGGTGGGTCCCGTCCTGATTTGTCAAAGACAAAGGGATTGAAAAATAATCAGCAAATGGAATGATTGATAATGTTTTTAGTTTTTTTTTCCCCCTTTACCAGAGTCTGCACATGATGTTTCCATGGTCCTGGAGAACATCCCTGAGCACATGAACAGAGACATGCTGTCCTTGTTGGTGGAGACAGTCTCTGGTCTTGATGAGGGGAGCTTTAGTTTGGAGATCATCTGGGAGACAAAGAAAGCTGTGGTGACCCTCAACAATCCCACTGGTAGGAACAAACTTAGTCTACAGTACACCTGTTGCTTTACATGAATACCACCTTGTGGCTACCGTTTGTCATGGAATTACTGGGGTTGAATTTGTTCACTCTGAAAGGTCAGGATATCTAATCCATGTATTGCATAGTATGAGGAAGAATGAGTTAATAGCCTGATTAGATTTAGCGAAAGATTCTGCAGGAATCATTACAGTATATGTCGGACGATGCTGATACAGTGACGTTTTCTTTAGCTCTGGACAGATTTCTACAAGCTAGTCTGGGAAATGAGAAGTTCAAGACGTATGGGATGGCTGCACGTCAGCTGGAAGGATCACAGACTGTCCGAGTGGAGAACCTCTCACCGGTTGTGATTAAAGGTAGTGGGAATACATCTCAATATTTCACATGTTTTATGTATTTGTAGACATTTACCTGGTTATCATGCCACCTAATGTCAACGTATACGGTATCCATCCTGGCAGCACACAGTGGCTTGCTTCTACTGTATGCTTAAGAGGTGTATTTGTTTGTGTTACTCCAGAATTAACCTGAGTTCCCAGAAGTTCTTTATATGGATGGAATTACTCAGCCAGCATGTGAAGTGAAAGCAAAGAGCTGAGATACTTGACTATTTTACAGAGTGGTTAATGATGTGAATGTATCCTGTGGTGATAATGGTGTAAAATGTCCCTGAATTTGAAAAATTCCTTTTGCAGATGTGTTGGAACTCTACTTTGAGAATAGCTGGGCTCTGCCAGTCAGCATCAGGATGATCCCTGAGGAAAATGCAGCTGTTGCCACCTTCGATGATCCTAAAGGTGAAAATGGTTACAAAACAATAATACCAATTATGAATATAATGAGCTATGTGTACAATATTGAGTATGCACATTATGTATTTGATTTACACTCAATTATTTAGGAAAGGGTTAATCATTTAATGGTAACGGTTTAGTAATTATAAACTATTAAATGAACAGATTCAATATTCAATACACTACGCCTGCTGTAATTTTTCTATACTTACTGGTACTTCTCCAATTACTACCTTTCCAGTTGCAGAGACAATCTCCAAGATAGAAGACCATATTATATGCAAAGTCCCTGTCAAGGTCTACCCCTTCTATGAGTCCCTGGGCTCTGCCCTGTATGGCAAAGACAGACCAACATGGAAGATGCCTGAACCTTTCACAGAGAGTGTCCACCCCCCTGTCTGGAGATTCATCCTCATGAAGGAGCAGATAAAAGCCATCAACCAACAAATGTGCTCTTACTTCTGCTGTGTGGAATTAGAAAACCCTGAGGCAAAGCTCAGCCCTCTGCCAAGTCTATTGAAGCAAAAGGGTCTGACGGCAAGACAGGTGGATGATTGGAAAAACAATGCTTTGCAGGCCTTCAGGAGGCTCTTGAAACAATACACTGCTTTTGAGTGCTTAGTGAATTTCTCTGCTTGGAAGATGATGGAGAAAGATATCCGCTCAGTAGTGAGAGAAGACGCAGAGCTGGTGTTGAATGTAAAAAAGGGGATGCTGACAGTGGCAGGGCGGGCAGAAGATGTGAACCGGATCCAAGGTCCTGTAGAGGATATCATTCTCAATGTTGTGCGACAGACAGAGAGCGTATCAGAGGCAATGGACATGTGCCCGGCCAAATACTATATCCTACAGCAGGAAGGGTTGCTAAAAGTGGTGAAAGATATCTCCCAGAAGTTGCACGTGTCCTATCAAGATCCTGCCAAGACACTGACCATTTCAGGCCTTGAATCAGAGGTCTCGAAAGTGAAGTGTTGGATCTCGGAGAGAGAGCTCAGAATGAATAAGAAACCCCTGGATGATGTGGACCCATGCATCCTAGACTTTCTCAAGTCAGTTGATACCATGGAAATGTCGCGGGACTTATTCAAATCTCAGGGAACGAATGCCATTTACCGCATGGACAGAGGCAGGGGTTTTATCACAGGAAGTTCTGAGAATGCTCTGGTCATTGCGGAGCAGAAGATGAGGACTGCATTTTCAATGCGGTCTCTGCATGTGCAGGATGAGAATGTACTAAGGATGCCTGAGTGGAAGGAGTTGAACACACAGCTGGTGAAAACCTACAACAGCTCAAAGATGAAAACGGTGCTTATAAATCTCCAACCAAAGAGAAGAGGCACAATAACAGTGTCTGGCTTCCTCAACCCAGTCAAAGAGGTTGCCCGCATCCTGGAGGAATTTATTGTAAATTACTCACAAGTTGAAGAAACCATCCGCATCAAGTCCAATGCTGTGGTCCAGTTCATCAAGGAGAGAAAAAGACAAGAATGGACAGGTTTTACGACAAATGAAGTGAGGGTCCATTTTCATCCCAGAAGGCCAAGAATCAAAATTTCTGGTGCACTTCTCCATGTCCAGAAATCCAAGGCCTCTCTACAAAGTTTGATGGCAGCTCTCTGCACCGATGCACACACAGTGGACAAGCCTGGGGCTAAGAAGTACTGCCTGTCTCAAGAGAACAAGTTCCTTGCGTTGATGAGAGATGTTGACTGTGCGGTGGTGCTTCAGAAGGACAAGGAAGAGGAGTATGATGAAGACGACAATGAGGAAGAAGGCAGGGTCGGAGGATCGATCTACTGTCAAGTTCAGATGGCCTCGGGAGTCCTGGTCTCGGTCTCGAAGACTGATATCTGTAGCTTCAGGGTGGATGCTGTAGTCAATGCTGCCAACGAGGATTTGAAGCACATCGGAGGCGTAGCTCATGCGCTGAGCAAGGCCGCTGGGCCACAACTCCAGAAACTCTCTGATGACTACGTTGCCAGGAATGGACGTCTGCGACCTGGGGATGCCATTGTGACTGATGCATGCAACCTGCCATGCAAGTATGTAGTTCATGCTGTTGGGCCTCGGCTCTCTGATTCAGACAGGGAGACGGCAGTGTCAAGGCTAAACCTGACTATTCAGGAAAGCTTGAGGCAGGCGGAGATGAACAACTGCTCTACTATTGCTGTGCCGGCAGTGAGTTCTGGTATTTTTGGCTTCCCTCTTGAGCTTTGTGCTGAAACCATCGCTCAGGCCGTAAGGCAATACTGCAATACTGAGAAAGCTTCCAGTTTGCTGACTGAGATCCACCTGACAGACAACAATGACCAGGCTGTGAGGGCTCTAGCGAAGGCTGTTAACAATGAATTCAAAGATCTCCAGCCAACGATGACTCTACCACGACAGGGAAGCAGCAGACAAGCTGGATATTCAATAAGGTATAAATAAAGTGAATGAATGTACAATCATTTGGATAGCGGTCTTGTAGAAGACATGCACAGGTATACTGCAGGTTGTTATGACAGTGGCAATTAATCAGGAAGATCTTTTTCATAAAAATGCTATTTCTTTTGTAAGGCTGAACCATGTATCATCAAAATAATGCTGTATTTATGGTAGAAAGGGTAACATTAAAAACATTATTTTTTCATCGTATTTAACAAAAGAAAACGTAATAATCTTGTTCTAAATAATTACTATTCTACTACAGTTCTGCAGCTTTTTCTTCTCCCAGTTCGCATCATGGACAAGGACACTGGGGAGCCAGTGGACAATCAGGGTCCAGCAATCTGACAGCCAGCGCACAAGAACAAGGAGGTTCTGGTGGGAAAGAGGGCCAGCAGGAACCCAGAGGACTTCCTAGCCTCACAGGACACCTTAGGTTTGGTGAAGAAGACAGAGGGTAAGGGAACAGGCTTGTCTGCTTTTGTCCTATAGATCTTGTTAATGTTATATTCAATTCAATTCGAACTTTATTCCAGACACACAGGGGGTCCATAGAGTACCTACAAATCATTGACTTGACAAAATATCTCCTCGGAGGCAATTAAGGCCAATTATATTAATTCAATTCAATTCAATTCAATAAATTAAAAAAACTAATTAAAAAAGAAAAAAGCCTAAGCATGCTACCTTTCTTGTATGTGCACCAGAAGAAAGCTGTGGGCATATTAGCCTGGGCATAACGTTGTAAATTATGTCATGATCATTGCCATAATTTGAGCACACTTTCAATATAACAGATACACATTCAATAGCTGCTGTAACCTCCACTGTATGGACTCAGGAACAGGTCATCAGTGTACATAAGGTGATTGCTGATAGAGTTACCTATAAAGCCTCTATCAGAGTCCAGGGTGAAGAGCTATTCACCGCAAATTTTAGGTGATAAGCTATCCACCTAAAGAAAAGAGAGAAAACAAGTGGAGGCCATCATAGTCAGTCACGGAGAAGTCCTATCACTTTGACTGACTGGTCTAGATCGACCAATCAGTGAACGGGATGATGGGCCGATCTGTCTGATAGTAAAAACAGTGAGATGTGTCGGGGTTCGTGGTGGATAGCTCTTCATCCCGAGTAATGACGTAATGTTGTAGTTTTATGACTTAAAAAGACTACACCATGGTGGATAGCTTATCACCGTGGTGCCTACTATGATAGGGGCTTAAGACAGCCCATTTTTCACGTATTTAATTCACTGTCTCGATTATCGATCAAACGTTGGATAAAATAGGAGACAAGATCCCCCCTTGCCAAACACCAGTGCTAACTGGAAAATGGGCAGATGTAACATTACCCCATTTAATCTGCATTTTCTGATTTGCGTACCAAAACACCAGTATACGCACAATGATCTTTAGGTAGGCCTCTATGAAGCAGCTTCTGAAGCAGTTTGGAACGGTTAATCCTGTCAAAAGCTCTAGATGCATCAATAAAGCATAGGGAGACAGTGTAATTACAGATACTGTAGCTTTGTGCAAATCTATAAAAATGCTTGAAGTCTGTGCTGTGTTCTTTTGTGATTTGTCTATAGGAGACTAGACCATGAAACCACACACACACAAGAAGGACTGAAGATTTGTCTCAGAAAGGGAAACATCCAGGAGCAGGCTGTAAGGACAGTGTGCATATTTCATTCTAGAATATACTGTATCCTGTGCACCGGACCCTTTTCACAACTGACATCTGTGCCCACAGAATGAGGTGTAGTCAACTAAATGAGGCCAGCTTGCGTAGCTAGTTCATGCAGACAACTCAGGGGGGGTGTGGCCTCCCTGATCAGGTGGTCAGTCACATGATCTCTTTGCCTGATCAGGGCGGGTATTTAAATCTCTCTGCCTACCGCGTAATTCTATCTTCTTTCCTGCCTCTGCTGTCTGCTTGCTGTCTGCTTGCTGTCTGCTGCTTGCTACCTGCTGCTGCTGCTGTTGTTTTGCAATCCACACCTCTCCAGCATCCCTGTAGGCTCTGTTTCTACATCCCCTATGGGGGTCTTAATCCATTCCCTGCAATTCTATTTGCTATATAATACTTCTATTTGGTATATAATAACTTATCTAAAATGTTTATGCACTCAGTAAATGCTCGATAAAAATGTATTTTAATTTATCCAAGAGTTGTCTGACTGAAGAAAATTCCACACAAAGGGTCCAAATGATGGATGATACAAGTGGTCCAAGTGATGATACAAAGTTAGTTTATTGAGAGCAGTCAGAGCACATCATACAATCACTCAAATCCTGTTCATGTGTACCTTGTTATGGTTATAAACATACCGGCGTATTGTTTGCTCATAAGCTTCTATGATTTGGCAAGCTTTCTAATGAACCTCCTTGTTAGCTTCATATGGTATTCATACATACATACATACATACATACATACATACATATTACATACATACATATTACATACATACATACATACATACATACATACATACATACATACATACATACATGGCATTAATTTAAAAAAAGGCTATAATACTTGATGACATTTTCTATCACACTTGGTTCTCAGACTGATGTCATTGTCAACACCATCCCTGGAAGCCTAGACCTGGACTCAGGAGCTGTTTCCAAAGCCATTCTGGAGGCAGCCGGCCCGAGGCTCCAGTTCGCGGTCAAAAAAGAAGACCCTGTTTATGATGTCATTGTAACAGCTGGATTTAACCTGAAGTGTCAAAAGGTCTTCCATGCCATCTGCCCCCACTGGGACGACGGAGCCGGGCAGGCAGAGGAGGTGAATGGTGTAGTTATAGACAGATCTGGGGTCTGGGGAACTTGAACTGTAGGGGTTAGGGGTCTAATTAATTGTTTAACGACCTAATGGATACTAGGGCTTAGGGAGGAAGGTAGTTGATGTAGATGCAATATGATGTATGAATGTGAAATGTACATGATTTCCGGTCTACTGTTGTTATGTATTAACAATATAATGGAAACAGGATTCATTGTGAATCCAACATTGTGTGTGTTTGGTATTATAAAGGTTAAGCTTGCAAAAGGGTGCTTGGGTGAAACTAGGGCTCATAACAGGATGCAGGATAGTATTGAGACATTGGAAATCAAAAAAGAAAATCTATCTCAAATAATACTCAGATGAGATGAACGGGTATCCTCCTTCAAACAACTTATTCACGAAATGAATAATAGTTTGCATAATTTCCTGTTGATAAATTGTTGGAGTAAAGCACCAAAATTACAACATATAGTATTTTTCTGTATAAAAGGAACACAAGAGATATACAGTATAACCTATGACTTCAAGGGAAATATTTAGCAACAATGCCAATATTCTACGATATTCTATCTTTCCTAAAGTCCAGTAAACTTGAACCCCCCCCACCCCCCCATTTCCCCCTTTTCTATTTTGATTAGATCACACCATACATAAGAATGTTACTGATAACATTCAGAATATTGTAATATGTTTCTGATGTTTGTTTTCATAAACCTGCTCCATGTGTGCTATTCAACAACCTCAATCAATAATATTGATTCTGTCGTTCTGTTCCAGAAATTGAAATCCATCATCAGATATTGCCTGGAAGAGGCAGAGAAGCTCAGAATGGCGTCGTTGTCTTTCCCAGCGATTGGCACTGGTAACATGCGTTTCCCTAAATCCCTGGTGTCCAGAACGCTACTAGAGGAGATTCACATCTACAGCCAGAGGAGAAACCCCCAGTATCTGAGAGAGGTGGCTGTGGTACTGCACCCTAGTGACACACAGACTGTAGATGTGAGTTCCTAGTCTTCCTACTGTACTTTTATTGAAAATATAGTTAGTTCATCTTAAGTCTAATTTATGCTTTGTCCATTCTTTTCTTGACACTTAACCCATTAAGACCTGAGACCAATTCTACAAATGCCTTCTAAATCAGTAGCTCTCATACTTTCAAGATGTTTCAAAAACAAAACAAAATGACACACTGCCATTCATCAAAATGGATTCAACTCAACGCAGATCATCATCAATCATAATTCTTATAATTTGTATAAAAAAGTAAAAGTGGACTTAAAACATGCATGTCTAAGAGCTATGGAGACACCATGGGCCCTATTTTCGTCCATGCCTTACCCCTTAACCCTAAAATCTTTTGCAATTCATTACTATTTTGAAAAACATTTTTAAATATTTCAAATAGCTGATCTACAAGCTCACAACATGTCGATGTAGATTGGCCATTTGAAGTATTTCAACTGTTTTTCAAAATAGTAAGGGGTAAGGCATGGACGAAAATATAGGTCTATAATATGTCATACCTGTACAATGAGACGGACCCACAATAAGGTCTATCTTGTCTTAACATACAGTATGCTGTCTATTTAAAAGCAAAAATTACCATCCCTTTAGCATTGCCACCTTTCCAGAACTTGTCCATTTTTATTATTGTCCTGTTCTTCTTGGTCAGATTTTTACCAGAGAGTTCAAAGGTCAGAAGCAGGGAAATCATCAGGGAACAACACATGCTTTTGACCAGTCATCACGCTCTCAATCTACTGTCCAATCCCAGCAGACCACTGGTAAGATTTTCCACATGAAAACATTCATTTCTATAACCCTTTGTATAGTTCTTTCTGTGTTGATGCAAAAGTAAGGCACATTATTAATTCGGCTGTTCGGTGATATGCATAGATTTTGTAACTCCCTGAACTGAATTTGTCTCCAAAAGTGGAGTATGCATCGCTATCAGCCCTAAACCTCTATCTAGCTAAGTGTGTGTGTGTGTGTGTGTGTGTGTGTGTGTGTTTGTGTGTTTAGAGAAAAAAGCTGACAAACAGCCTCAAAAAACATGCACATCCAAAGCCATATAGGCTGGGTGCTGGACTAAAAGTAATCAATAATACAAAAGAAAAGAGTCCGCACACCAAATTTGCAGTTCCCAATATAGAGCTTTACTGTGGTGTTTGTGTGTTTGCCAGCATCCTTCAGCCAGGTGTCATCCCCCTCTCTTGGTGTGTACCAGATGAAGATGGATCAGCTAATCTTAGAAGTCTCATCTGGAGACATCACCAAGGACACCAGTGATGTTATCATCAACTCCTCCAATAAGGATTTTAACCTCAAAACAGGTGACTATTACCGTTAACCATTAAACTCTTTGGTTAGAGTTAGGGGCGTATACAGACTTCTGCTCTAGTCAATATATTGCTGTAGCTTGTTTCAAAAGGTAAATATTGTGTAATTTTGATCAAGGTGTTTCCAAGGCCATTTTAGACAGCGCTGGATTGCAAGTGGAGTTGGATTGCTCAAAGTTGGGTATGTTTTCATTTGAAGATTTTTTGTTTTTATTATGTAAACCATAAATCTATCTATCTATTTACAATAAATTAATATAGACTCAGCATATACTGCACTGTAGATGTGTTTATCTGTCAATTATGTCAATTATGTTATTTTTTTTTTATTATAGCTTCTGTTTATCAGTGTTTATTTTGCCATAAATGTTCTGCCTTTCTACAGTTAATTCTCCTGGTTACCAGTCATCATCCATGATACTGACATCAGCAGGATCCCTCCCTAGTCGACACATTCTCCATATCATAGGGCAGAGTGATCCTGCCAAGATAAAAGACGTGGTCTACAGTGTGCTGAGGTTCTGTGAAGAACAGAAATTCACCTCCGTCACATTCCCTGCCCTTGGAACAGGTCTGTGTAGTGTGTACTGCTCTACAGTATGTTACGTTGCTGTGACTTAATGATCACATTATGCATTCCAATTGCATTATACTTGTAAGACGCCTCAGGGCGACAAGCGACCTCGCCCAAAAGGGCGAGGTCGCGCCATGTCTTGCAGGCCATCTGGCCAGTGATGTATATCGGACCAGTTACCCATATGGAGGCCCCTGGTACCCATATATGGAGATCCATGTACTGTATATGGAGATATTATGCTGTGAGAGCCCAAACATGCTTAATCAGTTTGATTGATTGATTGAAGGCTTTATTAGAAGTTTGCATAGGAAAATGTACAGATTCATGACGGTACAGTTCACTGGTACAAGGTCTACTAAAAGGAGATCCATGAAAAGACTAAGCTTATTTCAACTTATTCGTTAAGTAAAAATCCTATGACATATATGAAATCTGACATCATATATACAATCCCTTTCATGCCCATACATGGAGATCCCTGTCTGTAGAACCAGCCACACAGATATGGGCTGTCTTGACCATCTGTCTTGGCCATATATGGATTCTGTTCGTGTGGTATGATGTGGCCGATGTGGCCACATACTGTATGTAACTTTTAATCACACCAAAGAACAAATTAAGATGAGACAATACATAATTTTAAGTACACTTTAAGATGGAATCCTATCATAATAGGCATGTTTCATGAATGAGGTTGAATATGTGAGCATTGCTGCTCCATTCATTAATGCTCGCCACTTGTTTAGTGACAGTTTGTGGCCTCATATGTAGCAGTTAACGACTGTATCCAACTTTGCTCAAGTGACAGTTTGGTCCAAATTAAATCCATAATAGTGGGAGAAATATGTAACAAAAATAGGCTCAGTTGTTCACTTCCGACAGAAAGCGTGAACATTTGCGCCTAGGGGTATTTTTGTGCACTGAATTCAAATATTGAAATATTTACCTTTCAGAGCTGTTAATCGGCAGCCATCTTGGATCAGAAGTTTAAAAACAGGTTAAATTAACATCAATTATGGATTTCTCAACCCAAAAAGTCACAGAAAGCAAGTTGTACTCATCAGGGCCAAACAATTGAAAATTTCGTCATAGCTGATGGCAGCCATTTTGGATTTTGGGCTCTCACAAATTTGATTTTGCGAGGGGAATTTGTTATTTAACCTTCATAGATGACAACCACTGAAAAACGGACCTTAGCTCTCCACGGTCACGGAAGTATTGGAAATTACCCAACTTTAAATCAAATTTACCATAAAAAGAGACCGTAATCTGCTAAATAAATTTACAGAAACGTATATTTTATTATAGTATTATATAGTATTGCTGCATTCCAATTTAGGATTTCATCAAAACAAACTTGTTTCACATTCAAAAGTCATGAGGTATCAAAGATTGTAATAAAAACCTAATTGAACCAAAAACGTAGGCGGCCATCTTAAATTCTCATTTTACGACCAGATCCCATGGGAAAAGTGCTTGGATCCGGCAATTTTTGGAGCTGTGTGGAACACAAGCTCCCTATACGTGGCCGTGTGTGTGTCCGTCCGTCCGTGTCTGTCTGTCTGTCTGTATGTAGCCTCAAAGTTTGGCACGCTACTCCTCCCACAGTTTTTGCACCACACACTCGCGCCATATGTCAAATCGACCGGCTTACTCGGGAATCGTGTGCTAATAACTTGCTAAGAGAAAGGTTCTATAGTTTAATTGATATTAATTTATTAGTGAATTAATTTTCCCCATTGACTTATAATGGGAATCGCAAAAACTCACATTCAATTATTTTTCTCTCGCAAACCATAGGGGCTACAGTTTCAAGACTTGGAGAGGAGGTTCATAATGATTTCAAGGATTAAATAAAAAAGAATAGTGTCATTTGGCCTCATGGTGGCGCTATAACAGCCCAGTTTACGTTTTGGCCTGTAACTGTTGAACCGTAGGTCGGAAAATTTAAATTATTTTTTCCCTGGATTCCTTGGGTCAGGACGCATCTCCCGATATAGGCCACGCCCATTTGCGGGCCATATTTTCTTCAAATGTCTTAAAAACCGGTACACATGATCTATGCGGTGGGTAAACCACCGCTCAGTGTCTGTCTGTCTGTATGTAGCCTCTGGTGTAGCCTGAGTACCCTGGGTGACCAGAGAGGTGCTGTTGAGTCTAGCCTGCCCTGAGCATCAACTGCAATACACACACACACACACACACACACACACACACACACACACACACACACACACACACACACACACACACACAGCTCCACTTCGAACAGAGGTTCGATTTTTTAATTCAGCGCACACAAATTCCCCAGGTGCAAATTGTCACACTTTCTGTGTACAAGTGAACAACTTTTTCACATATTTCTTCCACTATAACCACAACCTTGAAAGCAGTGTGGTAATGACGTGCATGGCTTCGCAACATGCATGCCTAGATTCACCAATTTTCTAGCAAGGTCCCTGATTCTCTTTGTGTGTTCATTGTTCATAATGTGTTCATTGTGTCCGATCTGCCTGTTCATCAGTCATCCATATCCGTCTGTCCATTCTTCTGTCTGTCTTTATCAGGTCAGGGAGGTACCAGTCCCACGGCTGTGGCAGATGCCATGATAGATGCTGTGGTGGAGTTTGTGAGGAAGAAGCACCAGCGTTGTGTGCACAGTGTGAAGATCCTGGTATTCCAGACGGCAATGATGAAGGAATTCCACAACAGCATGAGGAGGAGAGAAGGTCAGGACGTAGAGGAGAAGAGCGGCTTCACCAAGTTCAAGGGTAAGTCACACAAGATGGGTTTTACAGTGAGGCTAGCTGTCTATTAAAACACTTTCACACATGCACTGTATTATAGACATTTTACAGACTTTAAAACAGATGGGCATTGGCTGTATGTATGAACGCAACATTGTTGGATCCTTAGGATCGGACATGAAACAAACTTTATGCTGGCAGGACCCTTGACTTAAGTCCGCTGTAGCCTATGTGTGAATGGACGTGGTGATTTTCTGGTAAATTTACATTTAGCAAGAGCCTCCCCTCCTCTCGAGGTGTTTGGAGAGAGAGACAGTTAATTGACAACCATTTTATTCATTCTGCTTTTGATTAGCGTTTGAGTTATAAATATTCACAGATCAAACTTCCATGATCAATGCGCTTTGTATTTGATCCTTGCATCTCCCTCAGGCTGTGCTGTGTTATATTTAAGTTATGTATGCGTCTACTACTCAGACTCAGCCCTCACCTTATCAAACAAGCTACAGTATTTACCTTCATGTGTGAATACATCTGAAACGTACATTATCCTGTTAGATGCTACATGTGTGAAAGGCCAACGCTGGACAATCTCCCGACCTGATTCCCTGGACATTTTCCAGTGTTCATATGAGAAATCGAATTTAGAGAGGTCTGTGTTTCTGTGTTTCTGGAGCTAATCTTGCAAACCACTGGGCTGATTGTCAACACAACAATGTGTTGTGCTTACATTTCTCTTATATCAGCTAAGGTTACTTCATTCTTTCCGGCATCCAATGAGGAGCGTCCCACCAGCAACAGCTTGACGTTGGAACGAGAGGAGTTTGAGCCTGCAGTATTTCAACTGTGTGCTGAAAGCTCCCAGGTAAAAAAAGCACGCCAGCCTTTATAGAAAAGCAGATCATTTAGCAACAGATTGTGGTGGTACTGGGCAGCTCCTGCTTGTGAGTGTGAAGCAGGACCTCAGCTGACCTCCTGTGATTTCATATGTATATCCTAACCCCACCTGTAGGCCCTGGGCCTGGCTAAGAAGACGATTGAGGAGCTGATCGTGGCTGAGCAGTTCAAGAGAACCATCACTGACCCCTTTATAAGGCATCTCTCAAAAGGGGATATGGACCAGCTCAGTGCCCTGCAGAGGAAGTTGACCGTCAGTATCCATCTGGAGAGGGTGCAGGGCAAGGAAGAGGAGGCCTGCATTCACCTGGAGGGGCTTACCAGAGACGTTGTTTCAGCAGAGTCAGATATAAGGTCAGACCAACACTTACCTATTTAACTACTTTAGCCCTATTTATTACTTTGTCTATTAAAAAAAGAGATCTGCTTATTTTCATTTGTTTTGTGTCATATAATGACTTTAGCAAAATAGGGACGCCAGGGTTAATTCATTGTCCACAGTAAGGTCAACAGTCAGGGCCATAGGCAGGGCCATTTGCGTGCGTGCGTGCGTGCGTGCGTGCGTGCGTGCGTGCGTGCGTGCGTTCCCCCCGATCAACATATCATCAGTAAGAATGGACCATTTGGCTTAAATATCCAAAGAAATAGAGGACATTTTCAAAGTAATTAATTTAATTTAATTAATGTTATAAATTGGCCTGTGTTATGTTATGCACATATAAAATTGTACTCGTATAAAATCTCCAAATCACAGTGGGATACCGCTTTTTCCTCAGAACTAGAATTTTACGTTTTGTAAAAGAAAATGTTGTGAAATGTCCTTGAGTTTGAAATTGAGTTTGTTGGCATTTTATCAGGGACCTAATCCGGAATGCAGAGAGGACAGAAAATCACAGACAGAAAGCCATCCTGGCAAGTAAACTGGTTAAGTGGCAATACCAAGACCAGGAGAATGTGCCAACACCCTTCGACATATTTACCAACTATGAACTGGAGGAGGCACTAGCGCTCAAGAAAACCATGAAAATAAAAATCAACAACCAAGACTATACTGCTGATGTGCAGCGCATGATAGCAACTAAAACCCAAGGGCATGGACACATGGAATTAATCCGAAAAGAACAGAAAGGTAATTAAATTATAATATTTAAATACATAATTTAAATTTGTGTGTTTTTCGTTCTTTTTTTGTAACATACCGGTAAACGACAGTACACAAAATGACCGTGTTGATTTATGACAGGACTTCATTCTGGGCATGTTTCTTAGTAATTTGTAGGATTACTAATTTAATTTGTATCTAATTGCACAGCCCTTAAGTGGAATGAGCTGTCCAGTCTTGTTAAACATGTACATTAAAATTCCAAATACTTCTATAAACTATTGAACACATTTTTTACAGAGGTTACAGAGGAGACTGGTCTGCCGACAAATTGGGAAGGCTCACTACTTGCTGTTCATGTAAGACAGGGGTCCAAAGAATACAGCGATGTGGAGAGTGCATGCACTAAGACTGGACTCAGCATCAAAATCAGCAGAGTATGTTCTCTTACTAATGTCTAAACCATGTTATTACAATACTCGCACAAATGCAACAACACGTGTGCAAAACATACTGAACAACAAGCCTGTACCCATCAGGCAATTAAGCATATGTGCATGATTGTCAAATGTATTCATTGAGAAGATTTCTAGGTAAATTACACTATACTGTAGTATGATTAGTTATGACCTCTTGGTCTCTAAGATACCCTGGAAATTGTATTGGTTGTATATGCTATTTACACCAGATTAAATAAAGAATCAGGTCCACACCAGGTAATTTGTGTGCAAATAAAATGTGTTTTGGGCCAGCACGTCACCCCTCTATCAGGGTCCCTTATTATTGTCCCCCACACCCAATTAAAATTCAGGATACGTTTCTATTGATTGATTGAAGAATGTATTGAATGACAGACACAGATAAAACACAGTACTATGCAGAGAAAATAAGAAAATAATACTGTTGTAAGAACACAATGCAAAAATAAATGCTATATACTGTAGAAAGGTCAGGGGGAGGTAAGGTTAGGCTAAGTTTACTGTTACCAGTTACGAGTAGCAGCTGCCTGTAAGTGGCTTTTCAGAGGTTTTAAGGGAAGGTAGGGATTTACACTCCGTCAAGGCCTTCGGTAGGAAGTTCCACATTTTAGTGGTATAGCAGAAAATATGTTTAGTTTACTATGAAACCTGGGGAAAAGGATGACATCACGATATCAAGGTATCGTGATGTCATCCTTTTCTCCCTATTTGATTGGCTGTGGTTCCCAATCAAAGATTGAGATCACCAGTAAGACGCCTAAGGGCGAAAAGCACTGGGGGACGATGCCGGTACCATCTCCATTGAGAAACACTGATATAAACAAACCATTGTATTGGCAGATTGAACGTGTCCAAAACAAGACACTGTGGCAGAGCTACCAACTGATGAAGAAGTGTCTGGAGGAGAAGAACCAACACACGAACAATGAGATGCTGCTCTTCCATGGAACCTCCTCCACCTCCATTGATTTCATCAACTCTCAGGGCTTCAACCGCAGCTACGCAGGAACAAATGGTAAACAGAACCTTCTGTACTCTTCTGCTTTTTCCCGCACAGGGACAGTTGTTGGTCCAACATCTGGATTAAAGGAGAATCCCTCCTGGCCAAGGGAGCCATTAAGCCCCTGGGCTACAGGCAAGGGGCCTAATGGCCAACGCTGGTGAATGCTAACCTGGTGAAATGCTAACCTGCCGACGCTGGTGAATGTTAACCTGGTGAATGTTAAACTGGTCTGACCAACGGTGCTTAACCCAGTTGCATTTTTGATACACTCGGACTTAAAGACCTGCAAAAAATACTCTCCCCTACAGGCAAGGCTACTTTGAAACTCTAGAAGACCTTTTTTCACAGCAGCCATATCGACATTAATAGCAGGATACACACTACACAGTTACCAATGATTTAGGTTCAGTTCTATTGTTAACAGAGGCTTTGCAGTCTGCCAGCAGGCACAATAGCAGCATTTAATTTAATTACCATCACTTATTCTAGTGCCATGTATCGAAATATTCCTTTATCCTTTCCTACTCTTTTTCTTCAAAATGACCAAATGAATTACTTAATGGTTGACATTTTTATAGTAGCACACTACATATATATTTCTCCAGGTGCAATATAGGACAATGTGTAAGTAAGTAGGCCTACACTTGTGTTTTTATATTTATAATGATACAAAATAAATACATAATTTAACATTAATTTGTGGTACTTATTTATTCAGGTGCAATGTATGGCAATGGCTCTTACTTCGCTGTGGACCCCAAGTACTCAGCAGGTAACTATGCCAGGGCTGACTCCAGTGGGAACCGTCGCATGTACCTAGCCAGGGTTCTGGTTGGAGACTTCACAAAAGGAGCAAGTGGCATGAAAATACCTCCTCAAAAGGGCACTGGGAACACTGCAGACCTTTATGACAGTGTCACCGACAATCCAGCCAGTCCAACAATGTTTGTTGTTTTCGGGGATACATCAGCATACCCAGAATATCTTATCACATTTACGTAGATGAATGTGTTGTTGGGTGGGGTAAGCAATTATGTGTTTGATGTTCTAGGTCTGGCTCCTGTTTCAGAACTTGAAGGAGAGCGGTCTAATCTACCTTGTATTTCTTATTTATTGAGAGGGACTGTAGACATGCTGAAAGAGAGGGATTTTAGCACTAAATAAGGTTTCAACAGGACACTGGACCCCACATGTGATTCAATTAAGCAACATGGCTTGTTTGTTTTGGTGTGGTTTTGTTCACGATTGATTACTATTTACTCTGTTGTTTACTTGTATGTTGTAGCAACTGCTAATTGAATATTGCAGGAAAAACAGTCAAATTTGAGTTTGAAAGATATATTAATGATAATTGAGTAATATAAATACTAAGAGTAAATGTAGTAATAATAGTAACAATATGTTTGTCTATTGTTTTCTTTCAACAAGAATGTATCACATTTGAGGGGAAATGTTTCTGAATAAAAAACTATAAGTCACTGGAACCATCAAGCTCTATCTGCATATCTGTTCTCTAGCTAGAAGATAGTCATAACCATCGGTTTTATGGCCCATTTTATATGTCCATCATGAAGAGAAATCCACAGGAACAATAAGATTCAAGATCTGTTGATGTTGATTAACAACATAAGTCATTTTTGTAATGTAAAGCAATTGTCTTCAACCTAAGTGTAAGTGACAGCTGCTAAATAAACTAATATGTCGAAAAGATGAGATGTAGTAACAGCGACACGCTCCCAACAAAAACATCATAGCCTACAGACATGATATTCTTTACTTTTTTGGGGGGTGGGGGTAGGGGTTAAATGCAATCCAAACAAAATAAGTAAAGCATTAGTCATGATTATTTTTTGATCAATCATAAAGTATATACACACTGAACATCGACTGCCAGTGCCACCCAGTAAATATGTTTAGACTATAGAGAAGAGGAAAAACAGAGAGATGAAGAAAAGAGGAAGATGCATGTGAGAAGATGAATAGGTTAAGAGGAACTATGAAAAGGAGAAGAGGGTGAAGGAAAAACTAGAATTGAAATATTCAATATAAAGTTTTGGTGCTTGTTGTTTCTTGTCAAAGTGGTGGCCTATGGTGTAAGGCCTATGGTGTAAGGTCTCAAATATTTGCTAATTATGTTTCTATGTGCTACATAGGCTGAGAAATGTATTTTTTATTAGACGTTTTATAAGATTTATTAAGATTTTTGAGTTTGCAGATTTTTTAAAAGAAATTGATAAAGGTCTGGACAATGATAAGTAATTTTGAATGAAAGCCAAAGTTGTAAGCTATCAAACAGTTTTGAAATTTTGTTTCTAGCTGCTACAGAGGCTGAGAAATAAATGTTTTAGTAGATGTTGACACCTCTGTGAAGTTTTCCATAAAATCTTAGGTTTTAGGGGGTATTTTTCCAATCGTCCATAGGTTTTTAAGGCTTTTTTCCAGGCGGACTTAGGTCTAAATGGGTTAAGAAGCCTCAGTAAACCTGTTGAAAGTAAAACATAACATTTTATGTTAAGGCCTTTTTACAGTTCATTATGTTGATCCACCCGTTTCATCATGGGCCCACTTCAAACTGTCAGGGGGCCCCCAAATGAAATTGAATATATATATACATATACATACAGTATATATCAGTAATACAGTGCTGCATGATAGGCCTACTCGTCAATTCTGCGCTTCTTTATTAACTAATTTACCTTGCTCCATTGTTGGCTAAATGACGTTTCGTTTCGGCGTCTTTTGGGCAAATCTGAGCTGCAGTACATCTAACTACTCGCCGTCGTTTCATCCACAAGCGTGGGAGGACGGAGGAGTGACTGGAGCGTTTAGTGTGAGCGATCTGCCGAGCTCTATAAATTAAATGCACACACAGCACGCGACAAGCTGCGGTGCGGTGTCGTGCTGTGTGTGTCTGTGAGCTTGTGTATCTGCTATTTTTCTATACCAATGAAACGGGAGATTTGCAGAGATATGTAAATGTAACCATTAAAGCAATAACACATGCACTGTAGCCTAATCACTCTGAAAGCTGGACAATTAGGTGTCCGGCCAGAGGCTGAGCTGGCTGGGCAGAGGACAGCAGGGTCGAAAACCGGACTGTCCGGCGTAAATCCGGACGAATGGCCACCCTAAGTAGAGTAGATGGAGAGAAAAACAGATCTCCGATCTCATCTCATGCTTGTGTAACTCGACAGATCTCCATCTCAGTCAGTGCTTGTGTAATTTGCGGGGAATATATTAATCTGACTCTGATTACAAACCACTTGAACTCCGACTTCTATATCCTATCATGCCAGGGGGAACAAACCCAATTGCGATCTTATTGATTTTTGGCACTGCATAGATTGGCAAAAATAGATTTGGTGTAGTGTAGACTGAATATGTGGTCAAAGTAAAGAGCAAAATTGGGTCCCGTTTTATTCCAGAGGTTTTGAAGAGGCAGGAGTAGGCTAGTAGTTTAGATGAGGTGGCGAGGTATAGTAGCTCCGTGCAGCACAGCGGTGCTTAATAATAAGTGAACTTTCCCGACGGCGAAGTCCTTCTGATGGATTTTTCTTGGCTGTCAATGTCTCTATAGTCCAAAAAAATCGCTCTGAACGTGATTAAAACGATAGTGTACTGTGTACGCTGTATTAACTATATGGAGAACCGTGCATACAGCCAGGCACCAACGCCTACATAAGCAACTCACACACAGGGAGAAAGGGAGACCACTCCCCTAACCTAATAAAGCAGGGAGGGCAAAATCGCGCTCTTTCGAACGACCATCATTTCGACCCTCCGTAGTAGGGTGTCGAAACATGACATGTAGAAACAGCGACACAATCCCAATAAAGAAGGGAGGGCTACTCAGCCCACTCAAGCTGTGGCGCTCGATTCCACATCTATGCTATGCCGAGGGCACTAACATACGTGCAGACAGCCTGGCGCCGCCCGCCCATCCACCTTCCGACACATTTATCGCCTTCCCCCAACCAAACAAGGGGGGCTACTTGGAGCAACTAGCAAAGCCCACTAAAGGAGGGGCACTCGATTCCACATGCTGTGGACGCTCACGGGCGGCGCTCTATATGGAATACATGGAGGCAGCCTAGAACGCCGCCCGTGTGTCCTCATCAGGGGACATTTATCCACTTTCCCATGCCCACGTGACTGTCAAAGCGAGTGCCGAGGGTAGGTAAAGAGTTTTGGCTATCACCAAAACGAAAAACTATAGAAAGGGACCAGCTGTGTTTGAACCATTCACATCTATACAGTATTTGTATTACTACTGTATGTTATGTACAGTATATATGTGTGTGTGTGTGTGTGTGTGTGTGTGTGTGTGTGTGTGTGTATATATAGATGTACACACACACTGTATGTTTGTATGCATAATTGTGACCGTAGGTCGCAGTTTACAATCAAAACCGTCACAGTTTGTCTGTCCCGGAAGGGTAACACCTGACACTGTGGTTCCCCTGACACATCACTGTGACATCGCAGTGATGTCAGATACTCAGAGCAGGGATCTCCATATATGGGCATAAAAGGGATTGTATCCCAGATGATGACTTTAGGAGAACCACACTAACAGAACCTGTATATGGCCAAGACAGATGGCGTGAGCTTTTCGCCCTTAGGCGTCTTACTGGTATGTATATGTACCGTATATGTATATGTATATAAACAAAAATGGTTATACCAAAGCATCTACAGTACATGTTCAGACAACAGGACTCGACCTCAACAAACAACCACACCCAACATTTTTTTTTTTCAAGATCTTGGTGCTTTATTGTCCTTTGTGACATCACATCGTTGATACTGGCATTACAGGGCCAATTAGAAGCAGAGAAGAAAAAGAAAAGAACTACTATCTGGATTTCTGATACAGAAAATACAGCGTCTATGGAATGAAAACAGAGATCAAACAGTCAAAACACACAAACCATGCTGAACACACACACATTCACTCTCTACTGGCTCAGGCTCTCCAAACATATTCCACTATCTGTGGAGAAATGGGTTTGGTTCATGTGTGCATTCTTCTCATAGCATTGTAAGATCACAAAAAAACATTATTTGCACAAGAAATAATTCAAAGTAAAAAAGGGACAGCACCCAGGATATGGATTTGGACCAAATAAATCAATAATCCTATTCAGGGTAGCCCTCACTGGGGTTCTAACATCACTGTACGATTCCTTGGTTGAAAAATATTAAGCCTGAGAAACTGCACCTGAATGTGTAGGCCATAATATCTGAAGCCGTTTCATTCCAACATGCTATATGTCCCATTTTGGAAAAATTGCACCACCTGAAATTACTCAATGTTTCAAAAACACAGATGACTCTGCTCTTAAAAAGAGAGCCCATATGTGCATCTATTGACGGCATAGTCTCCAGACCTATTGTAAATCCCCTAAAACAGGTGGATCTCTCATTGTGGAATGACAATCTTCACATACTTATCCGTGTCCTCAATACCTCAGAATGAAATCAAATACAACAAAGCTTATAATAAGCAAGAACTGTACTCTAAAACTGATCAACATGAATGACTTTAAACGTAATGAAGATTAATGAACCATGGTTTACAATGTACACTGCTACAATGGTGAATTAAAAACCTTGTGACTTCTTTTTTATTTTCATGTTTTGCTAAACATGAAGGCCAACTAGCAACAAAGGATAAGATTACCAGAGGGGGGGGGGGAACCTTTCTTTAATAGCTTGAATAGTTTTAATGCTCCACGTATTTTTATTAGCTAGTTACATGGACAATCATTGTGTAATTCTCACTTTCTGCTGCATGTCTGCTCATGTACTACTTTGGTTAGTTTTGCTCTCCTTTTCAGCCATCAGAAGTTACAAGGAATGATTTGGGGATGAGTCTGTGTTATGATTTACAATAATTGGATTTGGTTCTATGGTATAACATCCACTTTAACCGCAACATCCCGATTTTGGGAAAAGTTGCAAAAACAATGTTCAATTTTTTCAAAACTCTTCTATGGACTATGATGGAGTATATAGGGCTATGTGGTTAATAATGGGTTGTCATTGTCAACAAGACAATAGAAGGAAGGATAATTGAAGGAAGGGGGGACTTAAGATGGCTAGCACTATATTACCCTCATTTGGACATGTGTAATCATGAGATGATTGGGTAATTACTGCTTATAAAAGAAGGATCTACCAAACTATCTAGTTGAGGAAAAGAAAAAACATGACATTTGCAATATCGTTGAGTCATGTCATTTTCCAAAACTTTTCTCAGCTTGGCAAACAATTTTCAAACAAAACCTTTGCCTCTCTCGGAGACACAGATGCTCACTCACTGACTATGCACAACCATGGCTTTAAAAGCAAGAAATTGACTCAAGGAAACGTGAAACATGAAAATGGAAAAAAACTTAAAAGCTGTGTTGATGGCGGTTTCGAAGATTCTGAATTGTGAAGTAGGGTTATTTGTATTTGAATGATACGTGCCGGTCAATTTCTTTACCTTCTTTATAAGCTCGCCCCATTTCATTTTCACTCACAGTGTTAGCATGTCAAGAAAGGTCTCTCTTTTCCTTCACTCGATTGTCCCTCATTTAATCTTTGACATCATTTGTCTTCGTACATAATTTGCCTTTAAGTTCAGCATCATCAACAGGATCCATACAGACTGACACGTAGAGGTGGTCTTGTGGTAAAGTGGGATTCCCCTGGATAGCTCTCTCTTTTGGTTGTAAAAGGGGGCTAGACAGGGAAGTCATTGTTCTTAGCTGAACAATACCTGAATTCAGCTGTGGAAGTTCATCGATGTTTCAGTCTGTAGTTTATGGATGTTGTTGTTGAAGTGCCTTAGTGTAACCACCAGTGTGGGTGTGAACGTGTCCTTTTAAAAGAAATGTAATTAAATCCACTGAGAGAGGACCCAGTTTTATCTCCATATCAGCTGAGAGCTCAGTCTTTGAACACCATGGTCTGGGCATGGGCCTATGAAGACAATAAAGCATATGATGTATAGAACCTTCCCCTTCATCTCTACAGAGTGGTGCCACCCAGTCATATATCCTCAGGTGCTGAATGCATTTCCATTTTCTAATCCGACCAAAAACACACCTTTGGGTCGAAAATAAGGAAACCACATGGTGTAGTACTTGAAATGAAGAACAAAAACAAATTATAATAATACTACACTCGGCACCTCCGCGGTATGTGATTGGGACACCAGCTGTAAAGTTAACAAAGTTCGAGAAAGCTTCAGCGTCTCTGCTGGCCGTAGACGGGGAAGGCCAGCGTGACGTTGAGGGAGTCGTTGTGCTGAACCAGAGAAGTGTGTTGGTAGTGAAGGACCAGCTCCTTCAGGGAGCCATAAAGGTTGTAGGGTTCGGCAAAACCGAAGCCGGTGTGGGTCTTGTTGATGACACAGTGCTTCACCTCTCCTTCCACACTGGAGAGCAGAGGAAAGAGAAAACAGAATTCAGCATTCAGCATTGCTGTATCTACCATTTGTGTATATATATTTAGTAGTTACACACATATACAAAGCTATATAGTATCTCTCTACAACTCTGGACAAACAGATAGGTCCAAATACATTCTAACATTACATCAGACAGACAGTCAGCCAATGATCCTTACACTACGGAGCAGGCGTAGCAACCAGGTTTGCTGCTGTCTCGGACCAAGAAGGTTCCATCTCTCTTTCCTCGGAGCAGAGACTCAGCCTGGATACGGTTAATGTTCCCCAGACGCCATAACCGCTCATCGTGATGGGGGAGGTCCTCTTCATCCTCAACCATGCTGTACTCACTGGAGACAAGACAGAGAAATCTCTGTTAGAGGTGGGTAGACACTGTACAGTAACAGACAGATATGCAAGCAGACAAACATCAAATATTTGTTTGTTTTGTGTCTAAGTTAGTGATGCGGTTTCATGGCCGTGTTGCACCCCCAAAGGATTTGCGTACACTGCTTTGGACAGACAACACAACATAGCTTCTCTAAATCACATTGATCCTGACTTCACTGTATAGTGAGACTCTGTTCGCTACTTCCAATTTTTTTGTCCATTTCAGTAACCAGCCAAGTTCAAATGACCTAGCCTGGCATGGCCAGACTAATCAATACATAGATATTAGTCTGGAATCTCTGTATGGAAACTGCATTTCCAAGGGGCGCATTAAAAAGTCCTCTGGTGATGAACCCACCTCATATTTGCATACTGGGGCCTGATTAGCAATGGCCGATTCATCTGGTTTCCACGCTACAGATGACAGTCATCAAACAGTACAGTGAGACCCGCTTTACTTAATATTTTCAATGAAGCGGAAACATTCCTTCCCGCTCCTCTCATTAGTTATGTTAATTTGATTGGTTCAAGCCATGTCTCAACACCGTGGCCGACACTACAGTTTGTTGCATGGTTTTGTGGCCAGATCACTCACACCCTGGCAGTCAGGATGGAGTGTGACACACAGCCTGATGCCATATTAATGTTTGACATTATTGGTTTGCTGATTATTCATTGAAGGGCACGCTGTTGTACAAGTATACTCACTCCTCTGTGGTCTCGTTCTTCAGTCCCAGCCATTCGTTCAGTTTTCTCTGCCTCACTCCCTTCTGGGTCAGCCACCTGTCACACAAACATACACACGCAGTTTATAACATAGAACTCAATGTTGTGTAGTGGACTGGTTGTTGCTGCAACTAGACAAAAAGCATCCTTTAAAAACAATGGTTTGTTTTTGCATTGCTTTAGTTTGAGTTGAGTCAAAGTATTGAGTTGAACATGAAGTGGAAGTTAAGGCAAGATACTGCCAGGTTATCATGTCTTATTAACCGTGCAGTGAGGTTTACCCAATTCTTACTCACATACTACTACAACTAAGTTTGGGAATGATGTAATGACTTTTGAGAAAATCTTATGTGAAATCTAAAAATGTCTCAATATATAAAGCCATTAAGTGAAAACAAATCATGTGCTACTGTATGAATGGCTAAAGCTGTGAATAGACTATGACATGCAGTGAAACCAGCCTGTATTTAAAACATACAGACAGAGGATGTCTCCCTCTAGTGGTTGTGTTCAGATCCCAGAAGCTTGTGGTGAAATACAGTACATGTATGACCTATATTTCGTGCCTCAGTTACGGTTTCCAGTCTTACAGCGTATGCGTGGGTGTGTGTTCTTACATCAAGCACTTACTGTCCCTTATCTTGTGGTGTGTGAGTGTGTGTGTGTGTGTGTGTGTGTGTGTGTGTGTGTGTGTGTGTGTGTGTGTGTGTGTGTGTGTGTGTGTGTGTGTGTGTGACATACATCAGGTACTGGTCTCTGGTCTTGCGGAGCTGGATGAGGTCAGGTTTGATGCTGTTCATCTTCTTGTCTATCTCTCTGTAGTCAGACGCCTGCTTCTTCAAGTCCACCTCTAGGTGGCGCTTGCTGTCCACAATTTCACTGATCCGTGACTTCAGCTTGTCATAATTACCCATGATTCTTTAAAAAAAAAGGACAGGATAAGAAAGATTTAATTTGTAATTTTAGGTTTAAAAGTTGACATAATCTCTCTGATATAGTCACAATATACAATTACAAATTAGGCATTTAGCATCTTAAACAGAGCAACCTTAGTATATTGTCTGACTAGGTTCTTGGTTTACCTGGGATCCTAGTTTCCTGAGGCACTAAACTGTCTCTCTGCATTCAACGCATGATTACCTTGCTTATTCTATCTGAATATTCTACACTGAAACTGTACAAGGTGAACAATGAACCTAGCATCTGTTTAAATAACAAGTACATATATATTTATTACAGCCTTAACTTTGAGGTCAAGGAAACAAACCTAAGTAACAAAAACATGAGACCGAGTGACCAAGTTATGTCTGCATGGTATATAGCCATATCTTGGTCAATTTCTAGCTTCAATCGAGGCAGAAGGTTGCAGGAAGGGGTATAAGGAGAGTTCTAGGGAGTTCTAGGGTCGTCTTTACCAAACGAGCTGTCATGATTTACTGCTTATTAAAATGTCTACCTCTGGATCTCCTTGTCGTTGCCCTCCCGGCGGAACTTCTCGATGTACTCTTTACTGAAGCGCTCCTGTGTCTGACACTGCTCCTCAAATATCTTTATGGTCTCGTTAAATGCTTCAATGGCTGTTCGCTTCATCTGGATCTCCTGTTGGACAGAGATGAAGCGGGAGGGAGAGAGGGGGTGATTGGGAGCGGTGTAAAGGTGGAGAGCAAGAGGAGAGGCAAAACAGAGGGAGGAATTAGTAGCTGTGGCATAGAAACATTGTGATGTTCCTGTTTACCAAACAGCTAGCTATACCTGTAATAGGGGTAATTGTAGTTTGTGCTGTGCAATACACATTGTACAATGAACATCTCCTTGTACAGGAATAAACATGCTGCAGCATGCACTATTTCTCGCTTGTTTTCCTTCACTAATTATTCACTTACCGTTTTCCTTCCCTAAACATTATTCACTTACTGTAACACAAGTCTAAAGTGACCATTTATTCATGTATATTATTTCTTGTTGCAAATACATTTCTTATTTGTGAAAGCTTGAGCTGTATGTGCCTGTGTGTGTGTGTGTGTGTGTGTGTGTGTGTGTGTGTGTGTGTGTTTTCCATGCCAGTAAGCTGTCCACTCTTTAGTATTGTTTCTCCATTTAGAGAGCTTAGAACTTGGTAGTGTTGCATGTACTGTACCTGTGAGGTCCTGGTATATTCTTCGTACAGTCTGTCGTACTCGCGGTTCTTCTCCTGGTACTGCAGATGGTACTCATGGAGTTTCTTCCCAACAGCTTCAATACTGTCCTCCTTCACTACCTGGTCCTAAACACAGTGTCAACATCATTATTAACAACCACAATAACACCTTTATGACAGTACACTTGCATTTGCTTATGTATTACTTGCTCTTGTGACACGTGTTTAAATCAGTGCGAAAGAACCTACTCGGATCCATCTACCCATTTGCCCATTCACTAGCTAACCAACTGGCGACCTTTTGGTCTTGAAGAGTAGCCTGGTTTTCAGTAGAAGGATTTTTTTTAAATGTTGTGTGTAGCAAATTCTCCCCAATTTAGTCTTTATGGCAATTGATTTCTCCCAATGCTTGCCATTGCTGTTGTACCTGAACATTCCCACTTGTGTCTCTCTGCCAGCTGGATGCACTGGGTGGATTGAGAACACTAATTTGAACCCCTAGACACCCCTTTCAGTTGAAGGTTCAACTGGGCAACAAAAACAGCTTAATTCCTATCCAACTACATCAGCTATACAGTATGTATTAAACTAGCACACCAACCTGCTGGTGCTTGGACACAGGGTAGAGCAGTTTAACGTCCAGTTTGGGATTATACTGGGCCAGAGACTCATGCCGATAGTGGTTGATGAGCTCCACCACTGAACTGAACGTCAGAGGATCAGAGAAACCATATTTCCCCTCCCGATGGAAAATCTTTATCAGTTTGTTGTTGCCTCCTTTCCTGTAGAGAACAGAAGAGGAGTTTAAAAGTGAAATCCTGGTCTCAAAATGCAGTGGTTATCCCACAATATTACACTGATACTCAAAGTAAGAAATTAACAAACATTGATTATACATTTAAATCTCAAACTCTCCCTGTTAACTTGAAGGTATTTCTTTTTTGGCTGGATCACACAACAGTACCAAATAAAAACATGAACAATGAAGTGACAGTTACTGAACCCTGCAATGACATTCTACACCAGTGAGCTTATAGGTAGTTCTAGAATATCGAGTTTGCAGAAGGTTCTAGAATGGCAAGCTTGATAGTTCTAGAACAGTGAGTTTGTATAAGCTTATCAGCTTAACAGGGTTATAGTACAATGACCCGAAATGGCTCTACACCAGTGAGCTGGCACAAAGTAGACATTTGTGTTACAGCACTGCCAGCTTTTTGTAGTGTGGTCAGACGTGGTACTGAGCTGGCACTTTATTTTCTTATGTAGTCTCCTGGCTCATCATTGACGGATTCAATGGGTGGAGAATGATTGTATATTATACCGATACTAAGAGTGTATAAAAGCAACATTAGTGGCCTCTAGAGGCTGTGCTGTTCTTGTCAGACCTGATGAAGACCCACACGGGTCGAAATGTTGTCAAACGTCTTTGCTAAATACATTTTCTACTGGGGGCTGGGAAACAGTGTGCGAACTTCCCTTCCTTCTTCTCCTGTGTACATATTGTTGTTCAGCACCTTATTTATTTATTTTTTTGGGGGATGTGAGTGCTTCCGTTTGAACCCTGGTCTTTCATCCAACCAGACAAATGTGGGACTGCCATTGAACACATGACAATTTATTCATAGAAAGGTTTTGGTTTAACATTAGCAAAAGGGAGCATGGCCTTGAAGATGCATTTTAAATCCTGGTCTCGGTGGAGCTGATAGAGCTGGGAGTTCTAGCACTGTGTGTATTCAAAGTTGCTAAAGAAGTGAACTGACCTCAGGGTGAGCGTGTAGTCACCGTGCATCTTGGTGGAGGCATCTCGGACCAGAAACGTACCGTCAGCTGTGTCTCTCAGCTTTTCATTTACTTCCTCTCTGCAAAACCCACCAACACCATGACAAAAGGTTACACGTGTACTCAATCACTTAAACAGAGTTGTATGACTGTGTGAATATACTTTAGTGTAGGTATGTACAGTATGTTGTAGTGTGTGTAATGTCACCTGGATATGTCTCCCCAGTACCATTCGGAGTCCACCAGGGCCATGCTGTTGTTGAAGATGCTCGGGACTGGAGTAGATGGCTTGGCTGGTTTAGGAGGCAGAGCTGAGAGAGATGGAGACATTGAGCCAAGAATTTGAGCAAAGGAAGAGCTATAAATATTTGAAATATATATACAGTATAGCAGTGATAATTACCAGCCTAATTATGTCCGCCGGGCCAAAGTCAAGGGGGAGATAATGTTTTTGTCCCGTGTGTGTCTGTACAGTATGTCTGTCTACCTACCTGCCTGTCTGTGTGTGTGTGGGGGGGGGGGGGGGGGTAATTTCAGAACTTCCAGTTGGTCAAGGATGATGAATCAGGGCAGTAACAAAATGTTTGAATATTTACACCACAGTATGTGCAATATACAGTCTATGACAACCATACAGAGTATGTATATTCTGTTGGAAAGTTGATAGTGTTTAGATAGAACAGACAATAATACATCTGCCATCTTTCTGTCTGTGTGGGGCATGTGATAATCTTTTGGGGTTGTGTGCGTATATTACATGGCACAGGAATGGAAGTAAGGGAAAATAAAGTAATGTCATTATGGTGCAATCAGGGTGGACAGGCCGTATGGAGACAAATCTTTAGACAGTGAACACTTGGAAAAGTAGTGTAGCGTGTTGTAATCACTAGGATGGCAAACATGACGTTACCATAATTGCCTAATACATTGCAATATGTGTGCGCAACCCTCCAATGTCTGTAGATCCTGCATGTAATACTGAGCAATGCCAATCAAAGCTATGTCTAATAATGTTCAGTGTGATTGTTAACCTGTTAAAACTGGGAAGGCATCTGTGCCATTTTAGATTTTAGTGTTGGCTATTCCAAAATAGCACATCTACAAGCTCACAGCTGAATAATTTTGAATTTAACACAAATCTTCCTCCCGTCTTGTTGTTATCTCAGCTCTCTTTCCGGGGGAGAAAATAAAAAATAAATAAAAGAAAAGAAAAAACAATGTATTCCCTGTTTGTATGCATACTTGCATATCCAGTCAATGAAAGCTTGTGATTTAGAGCAAATAATTATCATTTTCTGACTGAAAATGTCATAATCATTCAACACAAAAAAGTTAACAAAAGTCATGTGCCGTATGTGCAATCAATTGAGAACACATTTGAATTAAAACACATTGGGCCTGATTCACTAAGCTGTTAACACCAATATTTTGTTGTACCTTCGTTACAGATATTCTTTTGTCCGTGAATTTTGACGGACATATGCTCTTTCTCACGTCTGCTCGAAGGCTGACTTACATGGGACCAAAGCTTCCGTATGCAAATGTGTCAAACCTCAAATAAAATATTTATGTGCCCAACATTTGTCAACAAACAATTGCTTGGATGCATATTATAGTCATGACGCAAATTCAACAGACTTTTCTTCCCTTTTTCTTTAGTTTTTAGTTGACACATTTAGAGCTTAATTATTACTTCCCTTGTGTTTGCCAGTTTTGCGATTGGGCTTTCATGCCAACTCAAATTTTGCGTTATTCATTTATAATATTGATCACATCAGAATGGGTGAAATCTAGCCGTGTCTATTACTCCTTTTCCAGTTCAGATGTAGGATAGTGGAGGGTGTGTCCAAAGAACAAATTCCCATCAGTAATCAATAAAGCTCTGACAACAACAAAATAATAATCGAATATTGGTGGTTCAAGCATTATCTTTTTACCTCGGCAAAGGTGAGTGAGCAATTGTTCAGCAGAAAGGGCTTAACATCCATCAAAGTTGAATTAGCCGTTGGTCGTGAGGTTAAACATTGTAAACTAACTTCTTATTCTTATTACACGTTAGAGTAGGCGATTTACTTTATTCACATTCAACGTGAGGGACTCGCTTGCGCTGATCTACAAGTTGTCAAGTGGGTGCATAATGTCGCTTGTAGATTTTGGAGGATGATGACGTTTAGGTTCTGACGTTCAAGGCTAAACTTTCTGTGAACAAACAAGGCATCCCGGAATAAATCAGCAGATCCGGATCTTCAAATACAGGAAGCAGACATTTGTTTTTGTTTTTACTAAATAAATAAAAAATGCTGAACAGGATTTCGTAATGTTACATTGGTAGAATCCACTTGGAATATTATTTTTTTATCATCAACGGAGCAACTATTGAAGATATCTCACTAATATTTGGAGTTACATCACGGCAAGGTAACTATACAACTAAATATACTATACAACCTGCCTACAGAACCGCATGATCCTGGTGCTGTATAGAGATGTGGATGCTGTGAGCCCAGTGGACGTATAGTGGCTGTACAGCCTACCTAGGACGGTAGTGAATATATAGCGCAGCAGTTCTCAAAGTGGTTCATCAGCAGTTCTTGAGGGGGTTCAAGGGGGTCTCCAGAAAAAATAGTTCATATTAATACACTGTAGCATAAATATCAGTTAACCACTATGGTTCTCAAGCTTTATATAAATCAACTATTTTCAAATAATCTAATTTAATAATTTATATTCTGGTAATGTAATGTCTTGCTGTGTGTAGAGTTGAATGTGAGCATGTTGAGTTGAATGTGCACACATCTATTGAGATGTAATTAACTGATAAGCCAACTTAAACAAAACTGTGGAGTTATACATCTCTGATTGTTTATTAATTAATAAATCAATAAGTAGATTACAACCAAGTAGATTGTATCGCTATACAAATCAGATGCCTATCACCTGGTAGTGTGATTCCTAAGTCCTGTAACACCCCCTCGCCTCGGATCTACACTGATCTCATTCATGGCCTCCTGGAATCCGATTTACGGAATTCCGCAGTAGACTGATAACGTTAATCCATGTGCAATTTGTAGGTTTTTCCTGCCCTACATTCACTTTGTGACTGGAGTCCTCTTAGGTAATGCATGTCAGTGTGGGCAGTGCAGAGTAGGCTAGTCTCTAAACAGACATAGACATCTTTAGACAGACATTTTGGGATCACAGAGATGATCATCACGGTGTACTTTACAATACAAACCCCCAAATCAATCCTTCAGTATTAGGCAACACAAGGGGGGGAACTTTTTTTTATTTCCACACAACTCCTCTAAGGTATATTAATGGCATAGTTCTATATTGAAAATGGGTGGTTTTCCCCTTTAAGTACTTCCACATTTTTTTCAAACATGTTTTTTAAATAGTTAACTTTAATTTGATAATGGAAGTCAATAAGGGTTGTGATTGCGCTGAAACGTGCCCACATTTTGAGTCATTATGTCATAGATAGATAAGTCAGACAACTGAAGTCATAGATGACTGATGTCACATTAAGTCCCAGATCCCCATTTTTGCCATGCTGTAAATTCTTAGTTTAATTCTGGGGCCATGGCTTGTGGCAGAGTCGCCGTTGACCGATTTGAGAGATGATCGGGAAATGTAGCCCCTTGGCCTGTCGACAGCATGCACAAGAACTATGACACTGATTGGCCTAGTAGTTCGCAAGATAAGCTGTGGACACACAACGGATAAACAGATAAGGGCTGGATGCAATATATCTGCCTGCCGGATATAACCAGCCTAATCATCTACATTATATCCGAAAACAATTTGGATTGCTAACCCATTGAATATTCTCAGGTTTAGATTTCCCTCTGAGATGTATTGTAACTTAGTTTGCAGGTCTGTGATTCTGCACAGCACCATAATATTTTGCACTGGAAGCCTTCCAGGAAAAGCATGTTGCGCTGTGAAGGCTGCAAGAGTCAACATTGTTAAGATATTTGGCTGTAGGTAGGCCTACCTGGGCTCTGCATGTTTATGTAGCAAAGGATCCTCTCTGTTCCTCGCATGGCCTCGCCCTCTGGCCTCAATCCTTCCATCTCTCCTCCTCCTCTTACCTCACGAACCACCACAGCATTATAAGAGTGTGTGTGTGTGTAAGGTCTTCAGAGAGGGGAGATAAATAAATCTAGGCTCTCCTCCTCCTTTCCACCCTTAAACCTCTCTGACTCTCTCTGCGTATCTCTCGCAGCCCTCTTCCATCTCTGCTCAAGCGGCCAAAAACACACAAAACCGGACAGATGCAACAGACCGAGAGGTTGAGGCCGAGGGGAAGCAGTTCTACCTTACCTACAATATGCTTTCTTACGCTGTACACACTCTTCTTTCCTGTCCTCTGCACTGCGCTCTCTGTCTCTCTCTGTCTCCCACTCTCTCTCCCCCTCAATGGATATTTCAATCTCTCCCTAAAATCTAACCTGCTGCAGTCACACCGATCCTGGTCGCAGAATGGACAGTTCAGACATCAAGAGACATTTCTAATCTCCCATTGTGCATCAAGCAAGCTACTCGCTGTCCTGCTGTCCTGTAGAGGCAACTAAAGGCTAATATAACACATTTTGTTCTGAGCTCGGATAGACCATTCATCTCTAGCGATACAACTACAATTGTATTTAAAAAAAGAATACAGACGAGAATAGGTCAACCTCTTCCCTTCACCCTGCGTTTTCTTCGGAACAGTTTAATCTAAAGGAACAGATTCTTCTTTCCCCTAATAATCCATTTGACTCTCATTCTCCCCTCTGCTGCTGTGTTGTCTGCAGGCAGACTGAGCCTCATTTCAAAGCCCAGGGGAACGGCTTGGAGATGTGTGACATCACTACCCGACCCAACCAATCCTGCGACAGCGGTGATGTCACCGAGGCAACACCCCCCACCCTGGCCCTCCACTGCTGCATCTTTCATGTCCTCAAGAAGGATGATGTCATTGTCTTGGCCACCTGGCTGGTTGCTATGCTAGAAATGACAGTCAGTCAGTCTGACAGTCAGACTGACCAGCTGGTATGCTATGCCATCACATGCTGCCCGTCTGACTGGATGGTAGGCTTTCTAGCTGATTGACTGGATGCTAGGCTGTCTGGCTGACTCACTAGATGCTACGCTGTCTGGCTGACTGGATGCTAAGCTGCCTAGCTGACTGAGTGACTGACTCACTCACTCGGTGGATGGCTGTTTGCTAGGCCGTTTCAGCTCTTTTGCCGTGTTCTTTTGTCCTGTTCTCTCACTCCTTTCCTCCTCATTCTAGCTAAAATGTAGGGAAGGGTATCGTTCACCTTTGAATCGATACGATACCTTTTTCGATACTTTTTATTTATTATTATTATAATGATTATTTGCCTTTTTCTATGGGCTATTTTACACACCACAATAGGTTATTAAGGTTCAGCCATTTTCATGTCAAGTAGGCCTAGTAGTAGTTGATGTGACTAGGCCTACCATTATGGTTACTATGGCTGCTTTTGTATAATTATACAAGTGTTTGTCTACAATAGAATATAGGCTACACATACTTGTTACAGCTAGGCTATTGCTACTCTATGGGACTTTCACTCTCGCTGCTGCGGGATAGAGGGAGAGCCGTGGTGATGATGATGATGATGATCACACTGTGTGGCGGAGCGGAGACGTTGGATCATCATAATAATAAACATTATAGGCTATTGTCGGCTATTTTAACAGTAAGAAGTGTAGCCTACTCATTAAGCCTAGTCATTAAACTTAGCCCAACTGTTACAGATGCGACGGCCAGGGGTGCGTTCAAGAGTATCGAAACGAGGTACCGTTCGTTTTTACGTGAACTGATACTCGATAGTACCGACGCCATGCGATAGTGCCACCTCGATAAAGTTTATCGAGGTGGCACTCGGAGTTGCTAGGAAATGTATTTCAATAACTTGGAAGTCTGACTCCCCCGTCCCCATTGCAAAATGGTTCGCAGAAATGAACAGCTGTGTTCCGCTAGAAAAAATTACTTATATTCTGAGAAGTCAAACAGGATTTGAGACTTTCTTGAAAATCTGGCAACCCTATTTGACCCATATGGAAACGTTGTCATTACCTGTGTCAGAGATGTTGTAAGTTATTTATACCTGCCTTGGTCTGGTCGGTTGTCTCCTGAAGCTATCTAATGTTTATACAGTATAATTGTCTCTTCTTGTTTTATTTTATTTTCTATTATTTTTTTTTTATGTACTATTATTTGTACTATGTTTATGTTTTGTTTGTATGTGGGTTTGTATGTGGGGTGTGGGGAGGGGGAATGGGAGAATTGTGTGTGTTTGTGCATTGTATACTTTTGAGAAAATTGAAAATAAAAACAAAATATAAAAAAAAAAAAATACCCAAACATACTAAAATAGTTAGCGTTCCTTCTCCCTCTATCCTCTCCTCCTTCCTGGTCAAGAGAGTAGAGACCTACCTGATGCAGTATACTACAGAGAGATGTGGGCATACGTGGTGTCAAGAGATAATTTGGCGCACAACAAAATTGTTATAATATGCAAATCTGTTAATGAACCTATAGGCAGTGTTGGGAAAGTTCACTTTGAACTAGTTCAATGTTCAGTTCAAAAATGTTAAAATGAACTAGTTCCGTTCATATTTCCGTTTCAATTCATTTCCCACAATGTTTAGGTGCCCACTCCACCTGCACCCCTTTGCAATGTGAAATGCCACAGAATCCATAATCCTTTAAGCTTTTATTGTGAAGGCAGAAGTTTCTAAACTTCATACAACGAATTATAAGTTAAGATTTACTTGGGAGACTAACCAGGAGGCGATGCACACACAGCGCTTCAAAGTGAATGCAAAGAAAGACGAGACGACACACGGGCCGACGAGCGGACGCCAGAATGAAAGCGTTCAACAATAACATTTACCAAGAGGAAATAAAGTAAGTTCAGTTCACGTTCGCCAAAATATGAACGAGCTCATGAACGATTGTTCATTGAACGCGTACAGGCACAACACTGCCTATAGTACTTTCCAAAACAGCTGACAAGAGATATGAGACTAAAAACACATCAAGTGGACAATAGGTCCACTTGAGTTTTAGGTGGTCTAGCCGAGTCATAGTTTCAAACTATGCGATCGACACACGTTCGGCTGAGACATAGGTACACATTTACAGTACATATACACACACAGATAGTCAAAGGGCACACATTTGGCTATGTTCAGACAGATGTGTAAGAGGGTGGATGTACAGTATAAAGTGTTAAGTGTACACTCAAAACACACACACTACCTGGTGCAGCCTGGTTCATGTTGAGTTCGCTGGTGATAAGAACCTCCAGAATTTGAACCAGGGGGTCCGGACCCGCCTCACAGCTGTTACCCCAACACAAGACGACGGACACAAGACACACAGAGATACTGATTAACTGGGTATCAGATATTTGTGTTTGTGCAGTTGTGTGAGAGATATTAAGATTAGAAACTTTTCTTCTGCTATCCTCTATGTCAGGGTTCCCCAATTAGTTTTCTCCGAAGGCCAAATTATGTCTAGGGTACCAAGCCGAGGGCCACAACATTGCGCAGCCTCCGAACAAATTGTGGCTCGGCTTATATATCTATATAGCCAAAAATAAATAAAATAAATAGGTAGGAGACTGTAAACCAAAACTGTACACAAAGAAAATGCACATATAATTTAGGTCTAATTAACACACACACACACAAGAGAACAGTGGTGCTGACATTAACCATAACTTTATCGTGTTTGGATTTATACAAGTGATGTACCAAATATGGTAAACGATAAACAAAAAGCTTTGTTCTGAAGCCTTGGCTGATGAAATAGATTTCCAGGAAACCACAAGGCAGTGGTAAACATTTCCAGGAAGACCGATGACTGTTTAACTTTATTTAGACACGGTTCAACACAGTGTTGCTCTATACAGTATGATACAGTTGCCGTGTCCAATGTTCATAATGTGCTCAATTTGTACAAATATGGCATCATGCTGCAGTTAACCGCGTTTAACCGTTAACATTCCCATGTGTAAAAAGTGCTTAATCCCTTAATAGGTCTACAGCAGGGGTAGGCAACCTTGGCACGGGTGCTAATATTGGCACAGGGTAGGGTGATCACTGGCAGAAGTGTGAGAGAGAGGATTTTTATTTTTAAATCAAATACTGTTTTAAACGTGGTCAATTAAATTAAGTCACCTAATTTGCAACAAATTACATCCTGCACATAATTCTACATTCATTAAAACTCTGAAATTTGACTGGGGAGGGAGTCAAGGAGATAGGTGGGTTATTGCTTGAGTCTATTGATCATTATAACAATGTCGCACCAAATTCTGGGTAGTGGGTACAAGGATTCACTGCAGGCCCCCCATGAATGTACTTCATAGGGGAGGGGGTTTAACACATTTAGACTGGAACGCATTACGCATTATTTTGTGCTTTAACTATTGAGAAATAGCAGATATACAAGCTCACAGCGCAGCACCGAATGCCGCGCTGCGAGCTTGTAGATCTGCTATTCTTGAAAAATCTTGAAAATGTGTGCTTTCAAATCCTTCTAATCCTTTTTTTTTAACTTATGTTTCTAGTATGTCAGTGGTGCTCAACCTTTTCATGTGAAGGAACCCCAAAACTATATGTATTTGGCCACGAAACCCCATCTCAAAATAGTTAGTTCCAGGAACCCCCCAGAAGCAAAATTTGAGTTACAAATGTTTAGTTAAAAAATACATATATTCAAAGATTTGCACACATTTTCATGACTTTTCAAAAATAGCAGATCTACAAGCTAGCAGCGTGGCACTCGGTGCCGCGCTGTGAGCTTGTATATCTGGTATTTTTCAATAGCTAAAGTATAAAATAATTAAGGCCCCTCCACCTTGGACCCTAGTAACTCAGTCAGTCCCACTCCCCCCCCCCCCCTTGTGACGCCCCTGTGTGTTTGAACTGTTTGTGGCACCAACCTGGCGGTCTGTCTGAAGACCAGCGGACTGAAGCCCTCGGCGAGGCCCCTGGGACTCAGCTGGTTCCTGGAGCTGTGCACACAGAGCCTGGCCAGGTGGCGAGCCAGGCTGAGGAAGGTGAGGCCGTACTGGGCAGGGCAAGCTGTGGAGCTGGCTACATCCCGCAGCACCTGGGCACACTCCTCTGGGTCTCTCACCTCTGCATGAAAATAAAAGGTATATTGCTTTTTATATTGTCCAGGTTTTCAACATCATTGTTCTTACATAGCTCACAGCGTGCCGTGACGCGTAGTGAGGTTGTAGATCTGCAATTTAGTATATCTACCTAGCAGACTTTTTTGTTTATGAAGTCTAAAAGCCAAACAGAAAATGCATTTTGATGGCAAAAACACAAATTGTTAATCACAATCGCGATAGCCTTATTGTTACACTGTTATTATACCGTTTCTCTTTTGCGTTTCATTTGCTTGTGAGAGGTTCTGACCTTGCACGGCGTGGACCATGTCTGTCTGCAGCACAGTGGGTAGAACCGGCCCGGGCAACTCCTGGAGGAACCTCACTACCCCGTCACACAGACACGCCAACTCCAGCTGCTCCAGGTCTGAAAACAAACACACCTCAGTCTGTTAGCAGAAGACGCATGCTTCCTGAAATAGCTGGGGGAAAAGAACTGGGATTTAATTCCTATTTTACCATAAGGGATTAGGAGTGGACGATATATCAGCCATTATTTGACTTTTCTTTTTACTCCATCAGTCCCGACGTTTTACCTTTAGAAGATCTACAAATTCACGTGAAGATCAGGTTTTTATTTTATAGTACGATTTATGTGTATTTTATATTTTATTTTATATTTACTTGTTTGCTTGTTCATACTTAATGTTTTGTCTTTCAAAAAGATATTTGTTTCGTTTTTGATTTCAAGAATCTTTATGAAATAGCGGTCAAAACATCGGTAGTCTAGACTCTCCAAAATCAGGATCCGACACAAACATCTGGGCACTAGGACTGACCCAATACATTTTATGCACACATACACATAGTGAACTACAATTTAGGCATTTAGGAGACGCTCTTAATCCAGAGTGAACTCACCAGTATCAGCCAGCTGTCTGGTGTCCAGTCCTCCTCCACTGAAGCTCCTATACAAACTGGGAGTCTCGACTCCTGAATTCAACACAAATAGATTTCATACATCTGTCCCACCTGTGAACTGACAACTTTCTGTGCATTTTGCACATAACAGAGACCAAATGAAATGATGTGTGTCTTTGTTACCTCTGCTCTCTATAGACTCCATCAGTCTGTTGAGGAGAGGGGGTGCCGTCTCTGGGGGACCAAACTGTTCTGGGAGGTCTGGTAACACACAGCCTGGATAACACACAAACACGTCAAACAATCAAAATGTTAAATGTTACAAGCCGTTGTGTTTGCTCTGTGAATAGGATTGGGACAATAAACACTTTAGTGTCCTTATGTTATGCATACTGTGGGGTTGTGCTCACCACAATATGTTTTATTTCATCTAAATTTATGCAAGGATTTCTTTTTTTTGCTGGTGAAAGAGGTGTGCATATGGTACATCACTGTTTAGTTGCCATCAACTGTCTTGCAAACTATGTTCAAGGGTTTCTGGAGAAAATAAAACCTTTCAGTTGATTGTCAATTCTCTGTCACAGCCCTTTCTCACAGTTTGAAGTTTAAAAATAGCCCACTGGTGTTGACCACAAGACTCAACTAGAACAATTTCCAGTGGCATGAAACTCCACAAAAGGATAAAAAAGGAGATGTTCTGATAGGGATCGTTAACATCATGAGGACTATTAAAAAATATTTAAAATCATGCAAAAATACAAAAATACTTGAGAACCAACAGTCTATAACAATTCAATAACAATCAATTTGTGTAATAATGTGAAATAAAGTGCTGTGTGTTTGGAAACATTCACACATATACATAGGTCTGATTTCCTTCCTGTGTTCTATGGTATGATGATGAAGTCAGCTGACAAGTACGAAAACCAGCACAACTGTGTGTGTGTGCGTGCGTGTGTGTGTGTGTGTGTGTGTGTGTGTGTGTGTGTGTGTGTGTGTGTGTGTGTGTGTGTGTGTGTGTGTGTGTGTGTGTGTGTGTGTGTGTGTGTGTGTGTGTGTGTGTGTGTGTGTGTGTGTGTGTGTGTGTGTGAGAGAGAGAGAAACAGCAGAAAGTCAACTAACAATAAGTTACAGTATGTAATATGCTTGCACAACTGTGTGCCCCAGTTTATGCACACGTCTGCAAATTTGTTTCTTTGTGCAACACAAGTTAATAAATGACTTGGGTGCGTGTGTACTGCATACAAGAGAACAGAGAGTTAGAGGCAGAAAGACAAGACCAAAAAAAGAAAGACAAAGATATAGACACGAGAAAGAAAAAACAGCCAAAGAGAGAAAGGAAAAGGTTGATTAAAGCCATTTATAATGACTCCTCTTTAGCGTTTGGCATCAAATACACTGTCACTCAAACCCAAACCAACAATTTACTGTAACTGGAAAACTATCAAACAATCTCAAGATCAAATGAAAAGCCTAATAACGTTGTTGAATAAACACCTAACGTACTGCAGATTGAAATGTTATGGTGTTCAGCAAACGCCATTACCCAACACAACAGTTAGTGAGTTTTATTTTGTGTGTGCGTTTCATTTTGTCAAATCTCCAACGTTTAAAAGGCAATAGGAAAGGGTACAAGGGTGGGTCTGAATCATAGTTGCTATACAATTAGAGGTTGCAGACTATTTAAATCCACTTTAGACCACACTTGAGTGATGTTTCTAAAGCTCATTACCTCAAGAGTTTAAGCTGGAGTTGTGTGTACTTACTGTACATAGATAGTCTGCTAGACATTGTGTATACTTATAATTATAGTATATATCTTGCTTTTGGTGCTCTTCCAAGGTGGATCGGAGAACAATCATTCATTTATGTTCACATAGCTGTTATGGAAGCAACAGATGCTGCATTTACCATTTGGCAGTACTTTGATTGAATGTGTTTCTGACCACCTGAAGGGGGATTTGAGTGTTAGGATCTTCAAAGCATCCATGATGCATTTGCTCCTGGGCTTTATGCCTATGAGCACAGCTTGTACTTCGTCGCACAAAGAATGTGCTATGTGTACTGCCAAATGTACTGTTAACTGTATTAGAACTAATGCCGGCCTTACAATAATCCCCTTTTCAAACAATTTTCACTGTCAAACTAATTTCCAATGTTGAAATAAACTCACAAGGGTTTTGCTGGAGTTGTGGTGCTCGACCCCCGCCATTTTAATCAAATTGTTGTGTACAGTCAGTGGTCATAAATCTCAGCCTGAGCTCTCTGAAGTCAGTCCTTTTGTTGTCTTAACATTCTGATAAAATCATACATCTTTAATATTATCAGATCAGATGTCTTTAGTCTTGATCCTAAATCGGTACTTTTAAAACGGTTTCTTTTTTGGCCAAGGCAAATTTTAACTATGTTGTACTACCGGGGGACCCTTGGTTTTATTCTAAGAGCATGCTGCCAATGCAGCCTTACTTTGCGCTGGTTCTAGATCAGACTAAATAAAATCATCACACGAGTTACACAGCACTACAATACGGTAACAATTCGGTACTATACATTATCGGATGTGGTGGTACTGGTTCTAGTATGGTACCAGTTCTCTGTACTCAACCCTACTTATAGCGTACCAGAATGCATGTGCATACCAACCCCATGTGGACCAAACTGGACCCTGAGCAGATGTCTATTTGTATTTAGGTGCTCCATGCAGCAGTAATTCTACACTGTGATAGTCTTCTCATAGGACCAGTGCCAGATGGAACTGTATTTTCAGCAAATTGTCCATATTTAATGATTTCTAACCTCAGATTCACACCTGCACATGCACACCTTAAACATGCGTCACTTAGCATGTGCCTTACTTTGACACACAAGAGCATCACGTAAAGGTAGTGAAAATAGCATATCTACAAACTCTGTAGATCTGCCTTTTTCTCTAGTATTTTTTATCCTTTTTTAAAGTGAAAGTCAGTGGTTAAGTCTGTCTGTAGGTTTAACCAATTAAAAGTATTAAGAGCGTGTGACTAAATAACTGGGAAAAATGATATTTTTCTTACATTTCCTGAAAGTTATAGGTTTTCTTTAGGACATACAAGGTTTCTAGAAACTTTCTACCCAACAGCTACAACATACTTTATAAAAATGTGGATTACAAGAGTTTAATGAGTGTTTAATAATGGCTAAACTTCATCAAACCACAAATCTGTCCAAAGACAGTGACATCATAAGGGTACAATAATATGGCTAAGACCTTTCTAAGAAAAGACAGTCAGCGGAGATACTATAGTAGAAAAGAGTAATACTTTTCTTGTCCTTTTTAACCAAGTATTAGTATTGGCGAGGAAAATAATTGGTGGTCGGGTATTGGCCCCCAAAAGGCCAAAATCCTGATCAGATATCTGCTCCATAACAAATCTTGTAGTCAGTGATTAAAAACTCATTGACTTCTGACACATTGGGCTCTATTTTGATTGTCTTAATTACCAGCTCTTTTGCCTTAACTTTAAGGCCTGTCTACTGTCTCCGACCAACCTTTCGTCGGAAAGGTCCGGTTCAACTACAAATTGACGTCACTCGCATCTTCCTAAAAGCATTAGCCCGAATTAGAGTTTGGAAAGCAGCACATCGGAAAGTCTAAACTCTCCGACAAAAGGTTTGGTGGTCGGAGACAGTATGGACAGGCCTTTAAGTTAAGGCATAAGAGCTGATGTGAGAGAGGGTGATAGACTTTAGTCTTTTTCAAAGTATTCTAGTGTATCAGGTATGCATGATTTATATATAGACACAATGAGTCAATGACACAGATAATGTTAAAGCTTAGAGACCTAGTTAAGCAAATAGCAAACGTATGCTCTCATTTAGTATTGGCGCCTTCTTGAATGGTATACTCCGTTTACTCACCCTCAGACTCTGAGTCAGCCCTGGCAGAAGCTGCTGATGGTGGTCTGGGTGGACGGGGCTTAGGAGTGGGGGGAGACATTCTCTTCCTGCCCACAAACTCCACATATGTCCCCGGAAAGTCTCCCTTCTCCTGTTGGTCAGTACGGGACAATACATCAATCAATACATCATAAAATAATCTAGGGTCAACGTGAACGGATTTGGTATTCAGTTGTGTATCTGTATCTGTCGTTTCTCGTTTGACAGAGGCAGCAGTGGCCTGATCTAAGGTATTATAGTGAAGCTTGATTTTGATTATACATACTTAGAAAATAGCAGCTCTACAAGAGCTGCGATGCGTTGTGAGCTTGTAGATTGTCTATTTTAGTTGTGTGACATGATGAGCAACCAAGTATAAATCAGGCATTAGTAGAGGTCGAGGATGCTTGTGACTGAGAGCAAAAGGTTGCAGCCTGGTTTCGATTCAACAGTAGGTAAGTAAATAAGTAAAACCCTAAAGGCTCTTAGTCTTAACCCCCAACTGCTGAGTGGCTAACAATATAAGACTGTGGTTGTAGTGAGTAGATACAACCACAGTCATCATTGGCTATGTTGGCACAGTTATCATTGGATATGCTAGGAACCCATCTCTTATGCCATCCTGGGATTTGCCCTGTCTGAAGCCATGGGTCTATTCTGTTTGATGGTGGCTACGTGGCTTTCCTTATCCTGTGTAAAGCTCTCATCATATAGAACACTTTAATTACAGATGTGACTACATATTTTATTAACAGTAAAATGTGTGTAACTGTATTGTGTGAATGTGAAGCAGAGGGTTCAGTCAACCTATCCAGTGTCAAGTAAAAAAGATTTTGCTTGTATTGTATAAATTGGCCACTATTAATGGATTTATTACTTCATCAGCATGTTATCAGACAAAATATGACATGTCCAGTGTCCACTCTCCTCTTACCAACATAAAAAGCAATGATCAAATACAAACAATAGAACACGATGAAACAGTATCTCTTACCTGCGTGGTTTCATTGAAGCCGGGCAGCCAGCCAATCTCCGAGGGCCTCTCCTCGGCTCCATTGGTGCAGCCGAGGGCCAGCAGGGCCCCTTTACTGACCAGCAGCATGTCCCCTACATGGAGGTCTATGTCCTCCTCTCTCTCCTTCTTATAGTCATAAAGTGCCCTGTACTGAAAACCCTCTGAGCTCATTTTGATATGTCAAAGACTATTATTTATATGTGACTGTGCAATAAACCAACAAAATAAACAGGGAGGTTTTTGTTAATAAAAATATGTGTATTCTTTAGCCTGAGATTGTTATATAGGGATACAAATAGTTACTAGACTAACTGAGCATGGCTGTCTGTCTCCCCTGTCTCCATCTCCACTCAGTGTCCTGTCATCCCTCTAAACCAGGTGACAGCCTGTCAATCAAAACATTCCGAACACTCATGTACAGAAGTCGCATCAACGGTAAAGGCCACATCTGTAGGCGCGTCGGGCCACCTGCAAGGCAGTAAAAAGAAACGTTGGATTATTAACTAGATTATGTAAGGTTTGATTACGTTGAACCCTGGTGCTAGCTGGCGAGCCATGAGCTTGTGAGTGGCAGCTATGATAGTAAAACAGTGGAGGAAGCGTTCGTTAAGTTGAATGCTTATGTTAACATAGCAAATAACATGTCAAATCTAGTGTAAAACGCAGTGGTGTAAAGTAACTAAGTAAAATGTACTTGTACAAGTTTGATGTGCTTGAGTATTTCCAATACTTCTATAGGCCCACTCCACTACATCTCGGATCCAAATATTGTACTTTTACACCACAACATTTAATTGACAACTTTAGTTACTAGTTACTTTGTAGGTACAAATTATATTATAAAACATACATTAACCACTTTAGCCCTATTTCTAGGCTGTTTGAAAATAGCAGATCTATGGAAGCTAGATGGAATCTACAAGCTCACAACGCGTCGCATATGTGAGCCTGAAGATCTGCTATTTTAAAACATTTAAGTACTCCTACATTTGGTGCTTTAAGTACATTTGGTGCTTTAAGTACATTTTGATGCCAACACTTTCGTACTTTTACTCAAGTACATTTAGAATTCAGGTCAGGACATCTACTTGTAACAGAGTATTTCTACATTGCGGTATTGATACTTTTACTCAAGTAAAACATTGATTTCAGTACTTTTTCCACCACCACTGATGCTAACATTGCAAAAAGATGTCAGATATGGTGTAAAAGGGCTCCTGGTTGCAGACAGTTCCATCAGGGCTGTCAGTCAGACATTACATTAACGCTGTGCAGACACTACAGACGCTCAGACACCAAATGGCCCCAGGAAGTACAGACGACAATGCATGCGAGCTTAGCAGGCAGCGGCTTTAAACCCACCTTATTTATTCACCGTCAAACTCTTCGGCACAATAACCAACGGATGCCATTACGAAGCGACGACAAGTTGCGGTATCCAATTCTTCGTTTGCGGTCCGATATGATGCGTTATTTGATGGATTATTTCCAAAGCGAAAAGGGGCTCGTGGCTCTACCGTCTGCTTTTACAGATTATTACAACGGGGCAAGGCAGGCTGGCCAGTGACGTAACATCCGGTAACCTAGTTTTCATGCGCCAGGCAGGCAGAGCAGAGAAAGCTGTCAAAAGAATAGAACAGAGACAAGAGCCGCTCTGCACGGCAACAAAAGACTGCCACTGCATTATACTGTATCCATTCATGCCCATTTAGCCCTTTGCCATATTCAAGAATCTCCTTTCAAAATGATTCTGTACACTCCTGGTGCAGGAGTCATCAATATGACTTGGTTTTGTCTGCAGCAAATTTCTAGATTTTCTTTTTTACACACCAGTTTTCTTATTCTCTTATATTTCAAGAATGTAAATATTCTGAATGTCAGTCTCCAGGTTTTCTTGGCATATTAGAAGTCCCAAAATAGTACTAGTGGTTCTCAAATGTTTTATTTGCAAGGACCTCCATAACAGTGTGTAGGCTACAAATGGAACCAACTGGAGGTTCCATAATATACACTCTCAGTGACACAGACCTGTTATGGTAATTCAGGGCTCTCTTTTTACGTGTCTGGTAATATTATTCATTATTGTCTTGGTGATGACCCCTGTCCTAGTGTTGGCTTGTGTAATTCTGCACACTCTGAGTGTAATGTATGAAGTGACATTTATAGACTGCCCACATCATGTGATTGCTGCAGGCTCACTGCAGTGTCAAGAACAAGCTATAGCCTACATATCACACACATTCGTTAGGGTCATAGTATATTTTTCATCCCTTTTACTCAATGTTATAGCCACCCACCTTATTTTATGGATACATTTAAATAACACACAACATGCTCCTTAATGTCACTCTCATCTCTCTATTGTCAGCTACACTGTAACTTGCCTCCCATCATTTGCTCTTTCTCTCTCTCATTCCGCTACATCTCCTTTAAGCTATAATGCATGTATACCCCCACCCCTATCCTCTTCCTTTCTCTCTCTTCCTCGTGTCTGGGTGGATGCTGTCGGGTGATGGTTGTTGTAGTTACTGTCTGGCAGTGTCTGCGATGTCTCCTGTGGGCTGACCTACAATCGGGGGATGAAGCTTACCGAGATTAGACAGTTTCACAACCCAGCCGATAAATGTTGTATCGGGTAATGAAAAGCATATTATCCATTCATAGTTAGTTGTAACCACAGCATCTGTAGTATCTGAAATATACCTGGCTGGCACCACAGAATAACAGCTCTAACCATTATAACTGGCCTGAGACTAGAACACACTAGCTGACTTGAACTAAACAAGAACATTCTGACTATAAGATTTATTCAAACATTCAACTTGACAGTCTCCAAGGAAGTAAATCTAAGCCATGTTCATCAATTTCAACTGGGTCACTGAGTCCTGTTCCCTGCCAGGAAATATCCAGTGCAGACCAGACTGCTTATTCAGATTTGCAAAGCTGCAGAAATATCTCCAGTTCAGAGCTAAAAGCTAATTCCCACCATTCATGGAAATGCATTCTTCTTGGATTTGCATTATAATAACACACATTGAGATGTTATAATGAACCACTGGTTTATTGCACGCAATAAAATATATATTCTCAAATTTCATAACAAATTTGTTCACATTTAACATGAAAAATAGAAAAATAAAATAGTGTGGTTTTGCATTGCGTTTTGTAGCATGCACAACTTTCATGAATTGCAATGATTGCATTACAAAAATTGTAGCAATGAAGAACTTCTCTTGGTTGGTGTTTTGTTTTGACTCAAAAATGTACCTTTAAATTAATTACATTGCAAGTGAACTTGCCAATCAAACATTATATACAGGACCAATTAAGGCCTCCCGTCTTACGACGAAGCTATTGTATTGTACAGTAAGTCTCTCAGAAGCTGAAAATATCTCCCAGTTTGTGTACTGACAGAGTTATTTTCCCAGTCAGTCTGCATTCCTCTTTGATGTATTTCCCTACGTGTTCACAGTAGAGAATGTCACAGAAGACCCAGATTTGACCATGTGCTCTCTGGATGTTGGCATTACACGTCGGCAGCTTAAGGCTTCTGACAGCCCGGCTTAACTGTCTCCATACCTGTAAAAGATCACAAACAGGTCACTAAGTATAAACAAAGAAAAGAAAGGACAGAGAGAGGGAGAAGTTAGCAGGAGGAGCATATTTATTAATATAGATGATTAATATATAAATAATTTCACTGGGATGTTGAGTTAATAATAAGCAGGGGCAGGAGGCTAGTTTCTTTCACAGCTAATATATTATTTGGGTAATTGTAAATCACTTTAAGCCACAAGATATAAATCATTAAAGGTCTGAAAGATTTTGCCATGGCAGGAAGTTAAGCAAACACTTCCCCTTTTTCTAAGTATCTTTTTCAGGAAGTTATGCTGTATTGGACAGTACATGCCATGGCAACTAATAGGAAATATGGGGTGAAGCGAGAGCTGTCATGTCATATGATGACATATTCATGACCCTAAACCATTGGTCATCATGAAGTAGATGTCAAACCCATGACTCTGTGACTAAGCCTGTGCCCGAGTGAACCACCAGAACATCCCAGGGAAAGGACATACGGTATACACTGTAAAATCATCAGTCCTAATTGGCATTAACGTAAAGGATTTAGGATTTTTTACTCTACTGTGCACCTTTTGGCAGATGGAAATGTGCAATATTTTTCAGAACGGTCACAGCTTGACCATATCCGTCCGTCCGGACAGATAACGCCTGACACTGTGGTTCCACTGACACATCACTGTGACATCACAGGTGACATCACAGTGATGTCAGATATTCAGAGCAGGGATCTCCATATATTGCCATATATGGAGATCCCTGATGCCAGGGGAACCAAATCCCTTTTAAGGCCCATATATGGAGATCCCTGTGATGCCAGGGGAACAAATCCCTGTTATACCCATATATGGAGATCCCTGATGTCCATGGGGGAACCAAATCCCTTATGGAGATCCATGTGATGCCAGGGGAACAACTCCCTTTTATGCCCATATATGGAGATCCCTGATGTCCACATCACTGAGTAAGCGTGTTTGGGCTCTCACAGCATATCTCCATATAAAGTACAAGGATCTCCATACATGGGTAACTGGTCCGATATACATCACTGGCCAGATGGCCAAGACATGGCGTCATTGGCGTGACCTCGCCCTAGCTTGTCGCCCTGCGGCGTCTTACTAGTAGTAATATACTGACCTGGGGTTAGTGGGCCAGTTAGTGGACATTCCAATGTCCACAAACCTTATAAATGAATGTATAGAATACATACTGTACATTTCCATACATAGAAACATAAACATGGAAGAATAATTACTCAGTACATAAGGAACTCTGTTCAATATGAAGGCCGCTGTCGTCTTGTTTATCACTCTTACAGACAAATGTTTCTAAAACAGCATAGTGTGGGGCCTTAAGGGGAGCAAATGCTAATTTCGTGCAAATTTGTCTTAAAGCACCAAATTTTGCACCGATGTAGCCCAGGGTATGCTCTAATGATTTAGCTAGGGCGCCCGAGTTTGCGACCTTCGGGGTCGCCACAGCGGCCAAATCAAGTCCCATCGACTTTCTATACAGGAGGAAAATCTTTCTGGGTATTTAAGTAGGATGTGAGAGGTCTAACTAGGTGTTTGTCATGATGCTGAATTCATTGCAAGCATTTGTTTTGCACAAAAAACATTCCTTGGGCTACTAATGGCCCCAGAAAACTATGGTTTATTAATCAACAGTTTTGTGGGCGTTTTCTGGGTCCATTTGTAGTCCAAGGAATGTTTTTTGTGCAAAACAAATGCTTGCAATGGATTCAGCATCATGACAAAACCCTAGTTAGACCCCTCACATCCTACAAGTCGATGGGAGCCCAACTTGACTTGGCCGCTGTGGCGACCCCGAAGGTCGCAAACTCGGGCGCCCTAGCTAAATCATTAGAGCATGCCCTGGGCTACATCTGTGCAGAATTTGGCACTTTAAGACAAATTTGAACGAAATCAGCATTTGCTCCCCTTATATTAAGACCCCACACTAATAGGATAAACTGACCTGTTCCATGTCTCCTGCCACCCCACAGTTGTGCTCAGACACCACCAATTTTGCCCGTTGATGCAGGTGGAGCTTGTGGGACCAAACCACCCTGCAGAACTGATTGGAGAGACTCTGAGAGCTCTGGGGCAAAACACCACTCTGTACAGATACAGGTACGCTCCATGACCTTATGAGCTCTCCCCCCGAGCTAAGGGGATGTATGTCTTCAAGTTTCTTTGGTTGCAATTGTTCAGGCAATGGTCTGGTAGATTCTGTTTGTGTGTTTGCGTCTAGTCTTCCAAAGTCCTCTGTGGTGTTGACACCATCTTTGAGAATTTGTGGTTCATCATTTGCCAATGACAGTCTAGAGACGGGTGCCTGTGTGCATATAGGCTTTGGTGAATTTCCACTAATGAAGATCCCATCTTTGACTTTTTGTAGTTTCTCTGGTGTTCGTGGTATAGTCTTTGTCTGTGTGTTGGGGTCTTTGTATACTCTTTGTCTGTGTCTTCCACGGTTTGAGGCTGGGGCCAAATCATGGTGTCTTTCAATGACATCCTTGTGCTGAGTTGCCTGTATGGTAGATCGTTGTTTGCCTGGGGCTAAATCCAGACATGTTACAGCATGGAAGGTACAGGGGACATCTGTAATGGTTGTAGAGAATGCTGGGGGGTTTCCTAGGCCTTCCTGGACGTTAGCTGGGGGATATACATAATTTCAAATACACTGTTTAAAAGGATTCAGCCCAATGTTTTCCCAGACAATACAGTAGCTTTGTTACTTAATAATAAAACCAGGAAATAATCATAGTGAAAAGGATAAATATATCTTACTTAGATAGATGCTAGCATTTGAAAATGATTTAAAATGGCACATTCTGCACAATGAGTACTTAATACTTTTGGTATTTTAAATACATTTTGATGCCAAGACTTTTACTTGTAACAGTATTTCTACAATCCTGTGTTGATACTTTTACGGGCACGTCCTGTGAGTACTTTTTCCACCTGTTCAATCAAGACACTGACCTAGGCTGAGGATGGGAGCGGGTTTGGAAGGTCTGATGGGCAACCAGTGGTCTCCAGCAGAGGGAAACCAGGGGCTGAACACAGGAGGAACCCGACAGGGAAAGGACTTCAGAGCTCCCTCTGTCTTCGTTAACAAACTGTTCACCTCAGGCTCATCAGCAGCTTCGGCAGACTTGTAATACAGAACCACATCCTCCATAGAGGCTCAGTGTATCAACAGTGACATTTTCCTCTTCATGCTGTGGTTGACTTGGTTTTGTGGACCTGATGAGTGATGGTGAAATCGAAGATAACACGTATATTCCTTAATACAAGCTCTACAAGTCATGTTTTAAATATTCTTGGTTACTGTAACCGATAGCAGCCAGTAATAGCTAGTAATAGCATTTTAACTAGCTAACGTTTGCTAGACTTGTAGTCACTGTTGCTATATTTACCTGTTCTGTCACTATCAATTATTGAGGGGCTCATATTAAGTATATACCCATCAAATGATGGCTAGATAGTGTATCAATCAGAAATCTATCATCGGGGAGCTTAAAACGGCAGTCGACTGCTTACATGCATTTGAAAATGGCTAAACCGGGCTAAGTGCTAAACTCAGTTGCTCTGTGCTCAATTCACGTCTCGTCGCTCGCATTCTCGCGATACTATACTAGTCTCGGCTAATGGGCTCTTAACCTCGCATCACCAGGCTTTCTGCTAATGGGCTCTATGAATGGGATTCCCTAAAATAGGAATGCAACCCCCACCACCTCCTTAAAAAAGTTGTATTGAAATGATAGAATAAACAATTGACAGGCTAAAAATTAAAACACAAATTGCCTCCCCAAAAAGTATAGATACAATTTCATTGACTTATCTATAATTAACAACTCGAGTCATGATAAATATAAAGGAAAACATTTATTTAATATCTGAGAGATGAGCAGTCACATGTAGGGTCAACTTGTTTAAAAGAAAAAAATAATGAAATCCGTAATTTAACTTTGTTAGTTTTGTAGAATTTTAACCACATACATAATGTTCCTTGATTGTACCAATGAACCAAGTTATACAAATAAAGTCAAGTACAGCCCAGTAGTTTGTCAATAGGACATTTTATTCATACGTCCGTTGTCTCTTATTCAAATTACAGTATGTAGTTGCTGAGATGACTGCCAGCTGCAGACCAGAGAGCTAAAAATAACAGCTGTACTACTTTAAGCAATCCTCTCTTTTTGTAATAACTTGCAACGGAAAAAAGCACATATGCCATGAACGAGATGTGATGTGGTGATGTCAGGTAGGTTGAGTTATATTGCTGTTCAAAGAAAAAAAAAAAAAGGAAAAAACCTTGCGAGTTGTACATGTCGTAAAGGATCATAATATGGCACATTTGGTCCACGTTGGTAGTTGTATCATTTGTCAAACATTTTCGAACATGTATTAAAACAAAAAAGAAAAGAAAACAATAAATCTTTTGACATTTCATTGTGTTTTTTTTTTTTTGTCTTTTAATTTTTTCATCTCCATAAGCACAGCATTATGACAGCATATTTCTAAACACAACTGGAGAGGGCGCCGTTGTTCTTTTTTTATTTCTCTCTTTTTTTCTTTTCATTTTAATAATCTGTTCATCAGGCCGATCAGTTTAGGTTTATATTATCCCTGGTACAGTATTGTTTTTCCCCCAGTGTAGGAGCAGGGGAGAGGGTGGGTGTTGCTTTGTGGATGATTGACAGGGATGGCTTTGGACATTCACAGGAAGTAGTCAGGAGTGCGTCTGGTCACATGGGGCTCACCACGGCGCGGGGCAGGGTCAAACTGAAGGCTATGGGCGGGAAAAGGACAAGAAAAATATATGTGTGAGGTGGTGAAGATGTACTTCTGTCCATTAATAAAGCCTTTATTAAAAGGCGCAATTGAGAAATGGCTTTACAAAGAAACCAACACGATAAATAAATACATGAGTCAACATCAGTTCATGGGTCAACAGGTTTCACCATAAATGGTTTCATTGCCTTTATGAAGCACTTCCAACTCTGCTTTCAGGCAAGTGGTTTATAAACAAAAGGCTAAGGTACACAGGCTTGACTGACTAGACGCTCTCTACTACTTACAACGAGTATTTGAGGGTATCGTCCAGTTCCATGATGGCTGCTTGGTTACCACAGCGATAGCAGTAGTTAGGAGCACTGAAGATGGTTACCACGTTCTTGTCATGGCCCCAGTTATAACCCTAGTAGAGAATGGAAAATTCAGATAATGTGAAGTGCAACATTTAACAACTTAAAAATCGTACACACTTGTTCCATTGACAAGGGTCCCCTAGGCCTAGGGGGCTATCCATAGCCTCCTCCTTTCTTCACTCTACAACATCAAATGTCTTTGCCAAAAATGCCCAATCTACAATCTCACAGCTCGTTGCGATGCAAGCTTTGTAGATCTACTTTTATTCCGAAAGTCTAACTATTATGAAATTCCCAGATTAGGGTTGAAGTGGGGGATATTACAGTAAAAAGGTTTCGTCTTTAAAGGTTTTTTAATTATACTCTGTGGAGCCTTCAGATCATTTTTAATTTCAGTCTATAATGCTTGTTAGCAGCCAGGCACTAGACATGGTAGCTTTGTGTTCCAGCCAACTCTGAAGCCAAAATTCTCAGCAGGCTCAAAATCGCAAGTGAATAGACAAGTGGTGTACTACAAACATGAAAGTGGTACTCTTCACCATTTTAAAGAAATATAAGTTTGAATAAGCCAACAATTTCCCCTTGTGAGGTCACACCATAGTCTTCCCAATTATAATTTATATGTAGACAGTGGCTGAAATGCATGATAATGTGCCAATATCGCCCAAATGCTGTGTTCCATTCAAGGTAGGTGTGTAGCACTGGAAAACCAAAAAGGTTTTTGGTCAAACTGAACCACTGTTGTTTCATATATTTAGAAGTAGTTAAATAGTAGGACAATACCCCCTTACAGGGTCACTTGTTTAAATTGTCAAAATGATTAAACACCAACAGACAGAATGTAAAATACAGTATAACCCATTAGTATACATGAGAATAAGGGAACAGAAAAGTGACAAGTTAAACTTCATGATCTGAAATTCTTTCAAGCCCTATGCTTCCACAATAATAATAAAAGAGAGATGTCCCTGTCATACCTCCATGACAAGCTGGTGGGCACGGGATACCAGGGTGAGGCCGTTGGCATGGTTGAAGGTTTCAGAGATATCCTGGCCAAAGGTGTAGCCAGCACCACGGGGGGAAATGCCCCAACCACCACGGTCATCAGGATCGGACCACAACAAGTCACACATAGGACCCTGCAGAGGGAGAGAGATTAGTGCTCACAGCAGACCACATCGCAATGCAATGTCTGCTTGTAGATCGATTATTTCCGCACAACACCGTATAAAATAGGGCGAAAATAATCAATAGTTTCAGCCCTAGTAGTTACTAATTCTGTACCTCATGTGGGACCTCTTGCAGGCGGTCCAGTGCTCGTATGTGATCCAGAGTATCTATGGAGGGAGACAGGCCTCCATGGAGACAGAAAATCTACCAAGAGAGAGAAGAGAGAGGTTATACAACACAGGATCACATGAAATAAACCGATAGGGACAAATAGACTCTCAAAAGTCCATATACTTTAGCATAAAGCAGCACATACATAACTGTCCTTATATCCCTCACCTGTCCGTCTACTAGGGCCGTGAGTGGCAGGTAGTCAAACAGGTCTGTGAAGTATTTCCAGACGTTGGCATTTCCGTACTTCCTCAGACACTCGTCGTAGAAGCCATACACCTGTGTGATCTGCCGCGACTCATGATTTCCACGAAGGATAGTGATTCGTTCCTGGAAACGCACCTGGATTGGCAGGCAGAGAAACAGATTGGAAGGAGAAACAAATGAAAGGGTTTTAAGGACACAAAGAGAAAACAATTCCCATTTAGCCGTTTGGACAATTCGAAATACTGCTGTTAATATAAATAAGACCTAGCATCTAAAAGACCTAGCATCTAAAAGCCCTGCTTGCGGCCCTTGGAGGTTGCGCTGAAGGAAAAGAATGAGTCACCAAAATCAGGCTATATGTTGTTCTGGAATATCCACGCTTATTATATCGCACACCCCTACTTTGATATCAACTAGATAATTAAATATTTCGAACATTCATGGACATATCAGTAATCAATCTATAAATGCATGAAATGTGTATGTGTCTGACTTGCATAACTCAAGCACTGTACCCCCACTGATCTAGGGGAGGTGATATGGTGATAAATATCTTTGAGACCAGGCCTTTCATCATTTTAGGGGCAAGGACACTAGGCCTTTGGGGTTGTCCATTTTATGGGGGGCACAAAGGAATATCTACTGTTAAATAAATTAATGGGTATTTACAATCTGATGCTCAGCCATGCACAAATCAAAGATACTGGATTGGTTTAAAAATGGGGACTCAACAAGACACTGGTGTCTAAATGACAAGAAAGAGTCTAGAGACATACTGACAAGACAGAAATAGGAGAAAGTAGTCCATCAGCTGGGCTGGGGCATTAAGGACATGGTGGCCTCAGGGCATGACATTTTTTGGAGGGGCACAAGGCCAAACTGAGGGGCAACAACTGACATGGCCTTCATGGCCTCCCTGAAATTCCAGTGCCCTGGTTGAGACTATACAATGTCTCCACGATATGCCTTTTCAAGGATATCGTATATGTATCGTGATACAATGAGGGAGTCGTATAAAAGTGGTGGTAGTAGTAGTAGTGGTCCACTGGTCCCCAATCCGGAATCAATGGGGTAAATTTACTATAATATTTGTTTTGTCTTAGGAATGCGACAAATACAAAAAACTATTATTGAACTCAAGTCTCCATGGTGTGAGTAATCAATAGAAAAAAAAAAGTCATTTTGGGGTAGGAAAAAAAGTCATTTTGGGGTCGAACTACTCATAGAGACATATGGACATACACACAAAGCCAAGCATAGGAGTGGTAGGCACCGCTCCAAAATAACCATAAAAACAAACATGAAAAAGATTATCGTGATACAACTTATATATCAGATATCTTGATATTATATTTTTCCATAACGCCCAAACCTACATTGATAGACTTCAACTTTTTTTAGTTTTTGACTCATGCTACATAACAATAATTAATAATATTATGTGGCCATATTGCACAAGACTTCTATGATTTTAGATTTTCTGCCCTCACACTACCTGCAATATTGCCACAGCTGTATTGCAGGTGCATGACATAAAAAATAATTGACAATTGAAATGATTCAATGAATTATTTTATGCCTCAGATCATCAATAGCCATGTAAATAATCGTGATTGCAAAAGCTAGTACAGAAATTGGGATTATCACTTTAACCACAGCCCAAGTTCCTATAAGAGGTGAGTCTCGGACCATATGCCAGTGTTTATTCTTATACATCTACAGTATTCTTGGGCACTCCTGGTCTTCAACAATAGAAAGATGAAAATGCTTGCCGATGATGGCAACGTTTGGCTGGTTGTCGCTTTTCAATGGACCATTTTAAGTTATCATTTTAGAAGAGGGTTCCGGTTGGATGAAGGTTTGGCATGTATGGTTGAGGCTTAGGAATGCATATCATCCATGTAAATCAATAGTCCTCAAAAGTATGATAATACAAATGCGCGCATGCAAACCGGCGCAAAAGAATGAGAATTGATTTTACAGTCAACTAAATTAGTCTGATTAACTACATAACTACCCATTTCATACAAAGCATTATCGTACGACGGCATCACACAAAATAGCGAATTTATGAGCTCACAGAGCGCCGCAGTTTAATGAATGTCACAGTGCTACGTTTCAAAGTCAAGTTAGGACAGAAAGCAAGGAGGCTGTGATTCCACCCCATATAATCAACAGGTTTGTTACGCAACACAATATTGCTCAATGATATCAACATTGGGTGCCAAGTAGCGCATATGTGTGCCAAATATGACAATAAATACTGCAACATTCAAGACATCCAAATCACTAAAAGGTCAATTTAGTAAGATGCTATGGTGTTCAAGATTGGTAGAAAATTACAATGTTGTCTGACACAGCAGACAGAATTTAAATTATCTGACTAATCTCATTCTCCCAGAACCACTTTGCAGATAATTCCGTAACACGATGTAAGTGTAAGACAATGCAACTCCCTTGTGGTACAATCACGGAATTAATCAGGTAGCATAGAGGACATCCGTTTGGTGGCATTTCTGGGCATCTTTAATACACGGATACCGCTTTTATTTGCTGAAATCTCACTACAGCAAACACTGCTCCGTTCAAGTTACTAATCAAGTATCTCAAATCAAGTATCTCATGAACTACTCAAAAACATACCAACAAATGTGCATACAGTACCTTTAATGTGACAAGCAGTGTGACAGTTTCCACAGAATAGTAGCCTCTGTCCACATAGTCTCCCATGAACAGGTAGTTGGTGTCAGGAGATTTTCCTCCAATCTTAAACAGCTCCATCAGGTCATGGAACTGACCATGGACATCCCCACACACAGTGACAGGGCATCTCACCTGAAGTGCAAACAAAGACTTATGTTTCGCTGCACAATGATGAAATAGAAGAAAGGAAAAAAAGATAATAATAATCTATAATGAATGAATGAATGAATGAATCTATATATAATTATAGTAATAGAACAGATACAATAATAAAATATATATTTTAATCTCACTTGACCAAATTCTCTTTTTATATTGTTTTTTAAACAACTAAGGTGTATGAATAAAAACACAGCCTGTACCAAAGCCATATCCTTTTCCTTTTCTAAACTTCAAGTCTGACTATTAGAAAACGTTCAAACTGGCTACCTTTGCTACAGCCACAGTTAAAATACAGCAAGTGTTATGACCCTGGGCCTGGTGCCTGTATATACATGTCATCCTGAAAATAAGGAAGGATGTTCTTTAACATTCTTGTTTGTCCATTTGCCAGCAGATATGACAGATGCATCACCAAACAGTAAGTGTATTCTAAATAGATAGATTTTCATCCAAGTATTTTACACAAATGATGATGGCATCATAAGTAGAACAGAATGGAAACCATCTTGGGTAATGCTCACCTCCTGAACATTGGATTCCTTGGTCAGAATCTCCTTGGCCTGGAGGGAGACACACACACACACACACACACACACACACACACACACACACACACACACACACACACACACACACACACACACACACACACACACACACACACACACACACTTAATTTAATCAGCATTAACAGCATCATGTTACAGAATTCTTATGAATCCCAACTGAGCCATAAAATAAAATTACACAAACTCAGAGTTCCTTCCTTTTCTTTCTTCGTATTGTCACGTAACTTGCATTACAGCTCTGACTGGAAATAAGATTTCACAGAGCTACAATAATACCAGGACAGATGTACAGCAGATTCTAACAAACTAAAACTCTGAAATAGGCTACAAGTCTAACATTATGTCGTTTTCAGGTCGTTTTCAGGTCGATGGATGTAAGCTACATACAAGTTTGTTATGGTGCAACATATTATAACTACCCAGGAAATTACATTTACATGTTTGTCAGTATATTCAGGTTACAATCAATGGACACTGCATTATGTTAGCACACGGATTTTATCTTTATTTGGAGGCAAAATATTATATTCAAATCAACACTTTATCAGGAACGGTGTAAAATGCAGGCCTATTATTAGACTGGCTGAAAATGGGACCGCGGTTCACTTGCTGGACATAGATAGGTGAAGGTTTCAATGCTGTATCCAACAATCTTACATCAAAATCCTAATAGTTAATGCTGTGTGTATTGATTCGATGTTGCGTTAACGTGTGAAATAAATCAAATGCGTTTTGATTGTATTTGTGGCGTTTGTGGACATTGTGTAACATTAGCAATAACCCCGAATGATTCTAACCCATTAGACTTGGAACGCATATGTGTCACTTTAGCTTTTAAACACTTTAACATTATTTTATACTTTAGCTATTCATAAAATAGCATATATATACACGATATACAAGCTCGATGCTCTTGTAGATCTGCTATTTTTGAAAAAGTATGAATATGTGTGCAACTAAAGCGAACTTTTGTAACGCAAATGTCTCTCTCGGTTCCTGACTCCCTGGAACACCATATTTTGAGATGGCGGGGTCTGCGGTCAAAAACATAATTCTAGGGGTCCTTGACATTAAAACGTTTGAGAACCACTGATCATAGAAACATACGTTTTTTCAAATACCCTTTATTTAGATTTAGAAGACATTTTTTCTGCCTCAGGGATGGGGAACCGCCGCCTAGCTGAACTTCCTCCCAGCAATTAGACGCTCCCCTTTCACAATGTAGGCCACAGTCACAGTGGTGTAAAGTAACTAAGTACATTTACTCAAGTACTGTACCCGAGTACAGTCAGTGTTTACTTTACTGGAGTATTTCCAATTGACAGTACTTGTACTCCACCACATCTCAGAGGAAAACATTGTAATTTTACTAGACTAAAATTATTTGAAAACTTTATAGTTACTAGTTATTTTGTGAATTTTGATTATTATTACAAAACACATTAACCACTTCAGCCCTTTTCGGCTATTTGAAAATAGCCGGTCTACATGCTCGCAATGCATGCAGCTTGCAGATCGGCTATTTTCAAAACATGTTATGCAATTTGAACTTGTGAAATGGGACATTCTGCACGAGTACTTTTACTTTTGGTACTTTATTATTACATTGATAAATGTTGTACTTCTTGTTTTTACTCAACTCGAGTAAATGTTGAATTCCGGACTTGTAACGGAGTATTTCTACATTGCAGTATTTATACTTTTACCTAAGTAAAACATTTGAGTACTTTTTTTCCCACCACTGGTAGGCCACAATGAAACGATTCCTTCCTTCTCCTTCCACAAAATAATGTTTAAGTTTCACATACCTTTTCGCAGAGTGTTCTGACTTGGTTTTCCGTTAGCTGCTTGCACTCGTTTAGCTGTTCGATCCATTGGTCTAGTTCTTTAGTAAATGTCTTGTCTTCCATGGCAGCAGTGGTAGCTCAATGCTAAGCTAGCTCTAGCTGTAAAAACGACCTGGGTTCTGTTTTCTGGTGCGGGTAGCTGGCTGCTAGCCTTTAGCTCGTCGTATTGTTAGCCCCGATCTAGTCCCGCCAAACCGGTTCGGAAATGCACTTCGATTCCTACAAATAACGCCCGGTTGGGTGACTTTATATCATGATAAATACATATAAGGCGGTTACGGACGTCCACGGCGACCAGTTCTCACACGGGGGGATCGAATTAATCGAAGTTCCCCGATGCGGCAGAATGTAGCAGCGTCACAGCCACAGCTAGCCAGCCTGCTAAAGGAGCTAGCTAAAATAACATACGGGCTCTTTATCTTTAGCACATGGGTCTTCAACAGGGGGTCCGGGACCCCTAGGGGGTCCTCAGAGTTGATGCTACATGGGTCCTCCACATCTTTGAGCGATAGAATTTTTTCCCCTCCTTTTTATAATATATTATATAATATATCCATATTCCGTAATCCGTGAACTTGATACTTGAACGTGAAAAATAGCAGATCTACAAGCTTGTAGATCGGCTATTTTTGGCAAAGAGCTTTGGTGTAGAGGGGAAAAAGAGCAGACTAAATACAGAGAGTGAAATGTCAAGTTTATTAAGTATTGACGGTGACGAAAGTGCAAAATTATGGAAGCAAACATCTGAAACACAAATTGACATGAATCCAAAATACACTGATGATTGTGCTGCTGTCAAGCAATGAAATTATATGGAATCTATGAAAAGTTTGTGGGGGTCCCTGCTTCATGTCTCTCTCGACTAAGGGGTCCTGGCTTGGCCTGAAAACGTTGAAGACCCCTGCTTTAGCACACTGTTTCCCAAACACTGGCTCTCGGTGAGTGGCCATTTGTGGGTCGCGGACACATCTTTATGGGTCCATTGATTTTTGTCCCCCACCCCCCTACATTTTGATTTTAATTATTAATTATTATTTTTTTTCTTCTGTAATTTCATGAAGAAATAAAATAACAATCAAAGTAATTACATAAATTAGAATTGATTGATTGAATACAGTTCACTGATACAAGGTCAACTAAAAGGATAAAGACCACAAGAAAGCTTTTTAAGTTGTTTAAATTGTGGTCCCTTTTTTTCTCACTTCATACAACATTAAATGACAGACAAATAAAACACAGTACGAGAAAGAATGGTTATTTTGACCGTGACATAACGAAAGACCTCGTAAACACACAATTTTGTCATTTGAATAATAGTGTATAATAATTATGTTTTAATATCATTGGTCATTCATAATATAAAATGTATGAAAATACTTCCTATTACTTTTGGAACACAAATACGTACTGGATATGTGTGAGATAAGTAAAGTTAAAAGTTAAACTCTGAATTTGGGTCTTGCCCTAAGCTAGATGCAGAATAGATACACGCAGCACTGTTGCCATGTTACGTAACGTCACGCAAACTGGAAATCGACCGACGTGACGTCGTCATATCCTGATTATCCTCTCAGCCATTAACTTCCGCTGTGCACATGTGTTTACTAACGAAGGGGGAAAAAATCATAAACTTGTCCGTATTCACGTTTATTAGAAATTAGATTTGCGCCAGATCAGCATAAATATGGGAAAATTAAATGTGGTGGTCCTGAGGTACTTGACACGAGACGACTTCCGTGTCCTCACAGCGGTAAGTGAGTACAGTAGGTTGACTCGGTTGGTCAGGCTAAATACTGTACTGAGCTCCAGTGTGTCTTGCGTGTCAGAGTAACATCTTTATCATTGTAGCTAGCTAAGTTACTTTGTATTGTATGCACTAGAATTAACCTAGTGACTAGATGAATCAGTCAGTCAGTGAAGTATTTTACTGATTTTTGATTGAATACTTCACAGTTTGAAAATATACTGTACAACTATACATCTCAACCATTGACTGCCCATACCTTTTTAACACAATCAGATTTTTTTCCTGATTGTATATTATGAGCTGCCAATGGTTGATTGATTGAAGAATGTATTAGAAGTTTGCAATAGAAAAAAAAGTACAGTTTCATGACCACACAAATCACTGGTACAAGGTCAACTAAATGGAGATCATAGAAAGCTCTACGGCTTATTTCCACAGGAACCAGGTTGAGGTTGCAAATCTAGATTCAACATTTAAAAGAATAAATCTAGAGTTGCAAGTTGCAGCTAACATTACAATAATACAAGTCATCATCCATCAACACTCGGTTGTACTCATAGCTGTCAGTTATTTACCGTACATAGTCGGTGGCAGATTACACTCAGTTCAAATATCTATTCCTCCTCCTCATGCAGGTTGAGATGGGGATGAAGAACCATGAGATTGTTCCAGTGAGTCTTGTGGCCTCTATCGCCAGCCTCAAACATGGAGGCTGCAACAAGATCCTCAGAGAGCTAGTGAAGCACAAACTTGTGGCTTATGAACGTAACAAAAGTAAGTAAATATCTCACATGTTGCAAGGTGAAGATTGTACATGTAGCCCAAAGTTCTTATGGAGTTTGTATTCATTTCAGTGGGGCAGGGCTACAGGCTGTGCTATGGAGGGTATGACTACCTAGCCCTGAAGACCTTTTGCTCAAGAGAAGCGTTGATCTCTGTGGGCAATCAGATGGGCGTGGGGAAAGAGTCAGGTAAAAACGCAAAACTAGAATGTACAACACATACAAACTCACCAACACAGATATTACATTTTGATGATTGTAGCTAGATTAGAGAACATTCTATATGACTTAATTGACATGTACTTATTCAAGTTCCTTAATGGGAAAGTGAACAAAAAGAGATGTCACACCACATTCATACATTTGTATAAAGTGAAACACCTAAATGTGCCAACAGAGCAAAGAGTTTATTATGCTAGTTTTCAGGTATAAATGTCATTTAGTCTACTCCTTGCAAACAACTACAATCTTGGACTGTATTGCTGTAAGTGCCAATGTATTTTTGATCAATTCATTAAGTTAAGAACAACCACAGACCCCCAAAAAACATGTACACAAATATGTTTTCTCACACATTTGATTACATCTCTATCCCTGTAGATATATACATTGTGGCTAGCCCAGAAGGGGACCAGTATGCCCTCAAGCTTCACAGATTGGGGCGAACGTCCTTCAGGAACCTGAAGAACAAGAGAGATTACCACAAACACAGGAAGAACATGTCCTGGCTTTACCTCTCTCGCCTCTCTGCCATGAAGGAGTTTGCCTACATGAAGGTATCTATAAATATGATAAATATCATGATTCATGATCCAACACAGTTAGCTGACTTTGGTACAAGACACCTTCCTGATGTTGGTTTATAAAATAATCTTTGTCCTGTCATTATTTCTCCCAGGCATTGTACGAACGTGGCTTTCCTGTACCCAAGCCTGTGGACTATAACAGACATGCTGTAGTGATGGAACTCATCAATGGATATCCACTGTGTGTAATAAGCCACTTGTCACTATAATTATTTTATGATTTTCTTCCCCCACCTCTTTGTCATTACTGTTTTCTTTCTCATGTATAAGAAATTAGATTGTATTATTGTACTGTATAAGTTGTGAATCCTTTGTGTTCTCTTATTTCTAGGGAGTAGAGGTTTGTGTTATGTACTTACCTTGTCATAATGTAACTAGTCCAATTGGCGTGATGTTGTTATTCGAAATAATTAATAATCCCAAAATTAGTCTCCTTGTGACTTAAATTGTACATTGAAACAACACTCAAAGGCACTTCATAAAACCCAGTACAGCATTTGTTTTTAATAAAAATGTCAACTTCATGCAAAAGCGAAATCAAAAGGAAGTAGATTTTTTTTTATTAAGTACAGTACAGTTATATATTGGCAGAATCGGCATTGTTTGTTTATGTCCAAAAAGAGAGTGATTTGGAGAGCTGTTTCACTGTACAATACAAGTCAACGAGGAGACTATTTTTGGATGATCGAATGGATATCTCACCAGTTGGACTTGTCACAGTATGATATGTAGTACACAACCCAAACCTCTAACAAAGTGCCCTTGTGCTTTAGGACCTGTTTTATAAAAGTACTATATAAATGAAGATTATTAATGTTGCTTTATCTTTTATTTTTTATTGAAATTGCATTTTTTGTCATATCTGCCAGATGTCAGATTCGTGAGCTTCAAGACCCATCTGCTCTCTACAATGAGGTCATGGAGCTGATAGTCAAGCTGGCCAATCATGGCCTGATCCATGGTGACTTTAATGAGTTCAACCTGATGGTGGATGACCAGGACCATGCCACCATGATTGACTTCCCTCAAATGGTGTCCACCTCACACATCAACGCTGAATGGTCAGTCCTCCTCTCTTCTCATACACTATTGTCGGTGTTATTGCCAATAACTTTGTGAGATGTACAGTATCTATGTTCTGGTTGTTGATTTCATTCATCTTTGCCATAGGTACTTTGACAGAGATGTAAAATGTGTCAGAGATTTCTTTCTGAGACGGTACAATTATGAGAGCGAGCTCTACCCAACCTTCAAAGACATCAGGTGACATCACACATCTATATTCAGCTGTCTTCTGTCTTATCAGTTTGTGTAGAAAAACAAAAAGTGTTGTGAAATTCAATCCAACTGACCCCAGGTATTACTATTCTGCATATTCCTGTAGGCGGTCTAGCTCTCTAGATGTGGAGATTTCAGCCAGTGGATTCACCAAAGATCTGGAGAGAGACGCCGCTTTGCTACACCCAGCAGGACCCGAGGAAGAGGAGGATGAGGAGGAAGACGATGAGGAGGAAAGCGAGGACAAGGAGGCAGGAGAAGAGGAAGGACAGATTGAACATGTGAACATGGAGGAATACAACCATGCGATGCTGGAGCTGGAAGGGCTGAAAGTCAGTGAGCCCCAGGCAGACTCTCGGAACGTGTCTGAACATCAGAATGAGTTAGAAGAAACCAGGGAAGAAGAACAAAATGATACTGGAACTGTATTCATTGCTGGAAGTGATGGAGAGGGAGAGATGCAGGAAGAGGAGAATGAAACAAAGGATGTTTGCCCGGAGCTTGTAGAACTTTCCACCTCCAATAGAGAGTTCAAACCATTCAGGTAATGTAATGATCTGTTGGAATATTACAATTAGAGCAAGGCCATCTGACAGTGCTTCTTATGTCTGGGTCCACATGGCTCTACTGAACAACGACCACTACTCAGTTCTAGTCATTTTGAACCTGTCCACACTCCACGTCATATTTTGCAAATTTAAGACTCTGTGTTTTGGCCTCTTATCCAAGCTCACTGAAACATAATTTTTAAAAAGGAATTTTAAAAAGGACTATTTCTTTAAAATCAGTTTCTGTAGAGGCATGTGGCCATGTTTTTGGACACACGTCGTCACAGCTCAATTTGTGCATGTGTATAATAATGGCAGATATTACCGGGTCATTATGTTTGGTCAGCACTGTTGGGACTAATTATACATTTATTACAACTTAACTTAGCATTGTTGCATGGACTGCACCACTTCTCTGGCAAGCAACGGCATCTGCTCTGCACCCAGTATTACTTAGTCCACATTCACGAGTCACGACAAGGACAAGTTTAAATTAAATTTAAGATACAGATAGTATTTTAATGCAGTGTAAATGTGGCATTATAATCCATACAATGAATAGATTTTATTTGTCACAAAATGTCCCACAATAAACCCAGTATTATATACCCAATATGTATTTTGGTGTGTTTCCCCTGCAGAGACTCAGACAGCCTTCTGCAAATAGCAGAACACAGACGGAAGAGAACAGACAGCGAGGCCACAACAGGCAGCGTAGCAAGCTGCTCTACCATACCACCGGTTTGTACATTTTCCTGTCTGATGCCTACAGATATGTCCAAAACTCACATGTTCCCCAGGTTCTGTGTTCCCTGCTTACAACCCTAACCTAACCTTCTTTGGGGGTAAACGGGGAACATTGAACCCGGGAAACATAGGGATGACCCCCAAATAGCTACAAATGATCTTGGGAGTTATGTGATAAACATGTATCATACCATGACACTTCCAGAAACAGAAAACGTACAATTATGTTCAAATCATCTGTAATGTTGAAGGAGGACTTCACCACTTTTCAACCTATCTTCATATAATTGGTCCTCACTAAAAAATAGCTTTTTTTTTTCCTCAGAGGAGGGCTGTGGGCAGGTCAGAAACCCATCGTCTTGTGACATCATCAATAGACCGTTTGTCAGCCTTCTGATTGGTCCCTGAGACTCCCTGACTGGCCAACCAGAAAAAAACATTCACTTTTTGCTATCGGGGGTGGAGTTTGTGCAGTGGAGAATGTTGAATGCGTCTTTCAAGAACTGTCCGCAGTGCGCGACACGGAGATCGGCCGGTACGGTGATAGCGACGGCAAGCGTCAAGCGATCTCGCTCATCATAACGAATAAGCTTCAACAAACTAGTTCACATGTACCTTATCAATGGTCTAAGAGTCACGATTGGGTACATATAATTTAAATGGGCAGAATTACGAAAAGCCAGCCTATTATGTGAGGAGAAACATTCTCTCTGTCCTCTTCCTAGTACCCAAGATGCAATGCGCTTCTCTTTCTATCTCTGATCCAGAGGATTAAACTAATTAAAACATTTATTTTTCGGGGGAAAACTACTGTTTTGCTATGTAATTACTGTACCTTTTTCTTCCCTTTTTATTAATATCACGTAGATGTGTTTTTTGTGGTACTTTATATAGCTGTAATGAGGCTATGAAGGGAAAAAAAATCCCATCCACTCCCACTATAAAAGAATCTGCAAAGAGGATTCTGTCCCACTGGGATTAAACAAATTAAAACATATATTTTCGGGTAAACCCCCTGTTTTGCAATGTAACTACTGTACCTTTGTCTTCCCTTTTTATTAATATCACCTAGGTGTTTTTCCTTTGGTACTTTATATAGCTGTAATGAGGCTATGAAGGGAAAAAAAATCCCATCCACTTCCACTATAAAAACAATCTGCCCAGGGTTAATGTCCCATCATAGTAACAGGGCAGAATGGGGCGGGATTTACAAAAGGGTTTATTGGGAATCCAAGCTAATAGAAACTGCTGGCTTTCTATTCCTGAAAAGTTGCAATGTTAAAGTGGAAGCCATTGTTCTCGCGATAATAACAATCTAAATATATTTTTCAAAAATATTGATATATATATTTATTTTTTGGAAAATGATGATGTCACAAGACGATGGATTCTGAACTTCCCACAGCTCTCCTAGGAGACTTGGACCGAGTAGATTTTTTTTGCTATTTTATCATGAACATTAGTGAGGACCTATTATATGAAGACAGGTTGAAAAGTGGTGAAGTCCTCCTTTAAGTACCAAATCCTTGTTTGGCTGGTTTATTTTGGTGCCTTTTTTAAGCAATATTCACCCCAATTATTTTCTTCTCAGGTGAAGTTACATTGCATCTTGGCATACTTAATACTTGAGAAAAACATAGTCTCCGCCAGGCAAATCATGAATGCAAGTCCGTGAAATTGGTCTTCTATAGCGCCAGCAGGAGGCCAATCTTTGCAAACATTGTTTTGTTTTGTTTTTTGTTTTGAGTATACAACATCATGTGTCATTATTATAATTAGACAGAATTTGTGAGAAATAAACCCAGATTATCTTTTATAGTAATTCAATTGTACTAAATGGGGGGTGAAAATATTCTAGGGTACTAGGGATAGCATAACCCCAGGACAAGGTGATACAGGGGCACAATTAATGTCAATAATAGAATTCAAAACAAACTGATATGCTTGCCTACAACTACAAGTGTAAAGAACTGCTTGGAAATGTCTGAAATTGCTACATTACCCCCCATTTAAACTGCAATGGGTGTCTGTGGTCTTTAATGTTGCTGATCTTATACATACATCGATTGTATATATACATCTTTGTTTGAATTACATCTTTTGTGATTGTATATTGTAGGAAGTTGTGCGCGAGAAGGTGCGAAGGCAGCTCAACAAGCAGCAGAAGGCAGCACAGAGGAGACGTCTGCAGAAGGGGGAGGCTAATCTAGTGACTGAAGCTAGGAGAGAGAACCAGGATAACATCAGGTCCAGTGTGGAGAGCGCCTCCTTCTGGGGATAAAGGGGACTGCAGCAGAGCAGATACTAAAGAAAAGAAAGTTGTCAACAGTGGCTGTGTTTGCCTGCATGCCCAGCTCCTCCGTTCCTTCACTTCCTATCTGGTGTACTGTAAACAACACATGATGGATTATTGGAATGAGGATATACCAACAAGAGACTCAGATATTATGTCAGTGATTAAAAAAACAAAACAAGCAAGATGAAGGACACAGCTGAAGACGACAAAGTCAAGTGTCTGTAAATCTCTGCAACCGAAGAAAATTAATCAATTTGGCATGCAGTTGACAGGGGTTAAAGTTCTCAGTCCTGGGGACTGATTTCAGTCTTGAGGATTCCATAGGGTCTGTTTCTGAGATCAGTGCAGATCTGCAAAAACATGAATAAATAAAATAGGGTCTGTTTCTGAGATCAGTGCAGATCTGCAAAAACAGGAATAAATAAAATAAGGGGGAGGTGTATCGATGGCCACGGCGTGAATGACAAAGTTGTCAAAAAGTCTAGTGATCTCCAAACTAAAAAGCAGTTATAATTTCAAGATATGAGTATTTGAATTTGCCAGACAAGCAATAGAATATACAACAGGACTTCAGAAGATATTTCTATAAAATAAAGCATCTTTGGCACACATACATTCAGTGAAAGCAGTTCAGAACTTCAGGAGAAAAATAAATACTAATAATATAATTATATATACACATGTGTGCGCTGCACATGCCATGTTTCAAGAAATCACATATTGGGACATGGTCTGAAAATACTTTCAGTCTCGTGATTCTTTTTGGCTTTAACCCCTGAGTTGACCAACAATTTTACACTGTGTAAAATTGTAAATAACAACTTGACATTCTAAATCAAGTTGTATAATTGATAATAAAGCCTTTGAAATATGAAACATTTAATTTGTAATGGTTTTCTTTTTACATCAAATGGAAATGCATGTAAAACATGCATCCCAAGTTCATGGTTAACTTCCTAAAGCCGAATTTATGCTTAGGTGATTTTTAAGCTTTTAATCGTTTTTCTAAAGCGTTTTATAAAAACTGTTATTTTCAGTAAGTGACTATAATGTATAAATGTATTTTAAACCTGACAGGATGATTGATGGGAGTTAAGATTTCGAACAAGAATACAAGTTCCTTCCATTGAGAGCGCTCATCTGTGGTACTAGGCTCTGGTTCAAAGGTGACCCAACAATCAGACAAGTGTCTGAATGGATAGCCACATCCGCCCTCTAGGCAACCAATGAACTGAATAGAGTCACACACAGATGGGCACAAACATATGTGGGAGCATACATGCTCATGGGACAACAATGTGTTCACCATAAGGTGCTGTTTGCTCCTGTTGGCCAGGAAATAGACACACCAATTTACCGTGCCTCACTGCGATACACACCATGAAGTGCATATAATGTGAAGGACTTGGGGGGCAAAGAGACCACTCCTTTCTCAGCATTTAGTTCATTGGGAATGGGAATTCAGAACGGAACAATAGCCATTCATACAAGGAGCCTGAATGGAGCTCAGACCCTGGATCTGATGGCCTCAGAACTAGGGTTTCAAGTCAACAGCATGGCTCCATTCCGGCCCCCCAAGCCATCATCTCTCACACACCCCATATTCAGACACAGTCATTGTCAGTCACTTGTTGGATGTCTGGATGCTGAATATATTCTGTGTGAAAAAAGTTTCACCCAGGCTGGACTTGGGTGCACATTTTCTTGTTATTGTCAAAGGGTAAGGTCTGTGGCTCAACTGAGCGAGTTTGTGTGTGTCTTTAACTGCCTGACTGTTCAGGGATTAGCCAGCTGCACAGCCTGAGGGGAGGGGTACAGCATTCCAGTGCCAGACCTTTGAGCGTGTGTGTGAGAGAGTGAGTCTGTGCATATATGCGCGCAAACTTGTGTGTAGAAAGAGTGAGGGGCCCTCTGAGTTAATTGGCAGTGCGGGTGACAAAGGTGGTCTGCTTCAGAGGAGAAAGCCTAGGGAGATGTTCACACAAGGGAGGAGGGGAGAAGGAGAGAGGGAGTTCTGGAGGGGAGAAAGGGAGAGTGAAGGGGCATTAGGATTTCAGGTTTGTTCCTTGTGGTGTTCCCGCCCGGAGCTGTTTTGACGATGATTTTTTCATGGTTGTGTTTAAGCTGCAACTACTCTTACTTTGATAAAGCATGTGTAAACTATACTGGATGAAGTCTGTGAAAAAGCTGCTCTGAGCGTATTTGGTGAAACTTGGGGGTGAGCACTGGATGTTGAAGAATGAGTAGAGAGTACATGCTGGAGTCAATGATGTCACACCTGACAGAGAGGGAGATTGACACCGACCTCAAAGACTGTAAGTAAATAAATAATACAAATAGTATTATATATAATAAGAATACAATAAGAGTTGCAACTTAAAATGGAAACACTTTGACCAATATCGTGATAAATATATCGTTTTTGTTTTTTTTGCAGGTGTGTATTGTGCCAAACGGAGCTTCATTTTAAGCGTTAATTATCCTGTACAGGCAAAGGCAAACTACTCATAGCTTGTATGATGATTTGTTACATTGCCTGTCATGTGCGATACATGAGCTTTACAATAGTCAATTCTCTTTCCCACTCTGAGGGCCACAGGAAGCTGCTAAATCTTTTTGGAAGGTCAGAAACTCTGGAAGTGCTGATCTGTGCAGCCTCGTGACAGGGTGGTACCAGTACCTAATTCCACTTAAATAAACCATGTCTGGTAATGTTAATTTTATAGTTTAAAGAATGATTGTTTGACTTTCATATATAAACAGTTATAACACAGTCATGCACTCATGCCTGCAGGTGGATTTCTCTGTAGAAAGAACTGTGTTCATATAGTGTCATAGAAGAGGCTTAAAATTCCTTTCATCACCAGTACAACAATACCCTCGATGCACTCTGTGTCTGATTAAAATTAATTAATCACATACTGTATATTGCAATAGCGCTGTGCACTTCATTCCATTATGAGAAGAAACCCACATGAACTCTGCATATGTTTGGCTCAAATCTTTTCAAAATTCATATCTCATTTGCTGTTGTGGTGATGCATGCTTTCATTACTGAATGTAAACAAGTTAAATAACCTCTTGAATTTCAGATATCCAGATACTTCATAGTATGATCGTGTTGCTCCCTGAAAATACGATGGGCCACAGTCATGCAACGAAGTATAGAATATGTTCGGCTTAACAGCCATAACCTTTGTTTTCTATCCAGTGAATGTGGTGGCCATGCTCCATCACTTCTGGGAGCAGAAGCAGGTGGGCCAGCTGAACAGATCATCCAGTGAATCCCAGGGTTCTGTGATGGATTCAGCCTGCCAGTCAGACAGCTTGTTGCTGTATGAATCTGCCCCTACTCCTGGGCCGCCCTATGTCTGCTATGTCACCCTACCTGGAGGAAGCTGCTTTGGAAACTACAAGGTGTGTCCTTTTGGAATTTCCTGAAAGAATGTCTTTTCACAACGACACTCTTGATCCTTGTAGAGCTGCTACATTATATATCACATACTACTTACGTAGTACTTACCACATGCAGGTAGTCCAACAGGAACACACACACACACACACACACACACACACACACACACACACACACATTTATTTTAATATTTGCCTTATGATGCATGATGCAATTAATTTGACAGTGACATAGCTCTGTTTACACAATGTTGTACCCCCTCCAACTGTATTATTTTCCCGTTTTTTAACTGTCTTTATTATATTTTGACACTTAATTGCTTTGGCAATGTAGACGTATGTTTTCTCATGCTAATAAAGCTCCTTTGAATTGAATTAAATTGATATTTGCTATTAATAAATGGGATAGATGTGTGTCCCCAGGTCAGACCAGGCATGTGATTGGTTATACCTGACTGGCTCTGAGGTTAATCTGATTGATTAATTAATTTCTCATATCATGATCAGCTCTCATGCAGTCACCCACATTGTTGTCGAGTTGGCGTTTCAGACATTTAAACTCAACAACAGACACGAAAGGTGTTTTGTGAAGTGAATGAGATAACAATCTTTTCCCTCATTTTCATCTCTTCCTTTATATTCCTCCGTCTCTCCATTTGTAGGTGTGTGAGACTCAGGCAGAGGCCCGTAGAGATGCTGCTCGCGTGGCTTTGATGAACTCCCTGGTAAACGAGCTACCATCACGGCGTATCACCTCTCAGTTTATCAGTCAGAGCCTGTGTCAGGCCTCCACAGACAGTGCTGTGAGTGTCAGCTAATGCAAACTGAATTGTTTAAACTGAATGTTAGTCCTGCTGTAAATAAGAAAGATATAACATGTATGATCCTGATTAATAATATCTTCTGCTTTTCACTATGCTTCTAGGCTTCTATAGAAGACGCATGTGACCCAAGCACCAGCATAGGAACCTACAGTCTGCTACTAAGCACCTACATGGGTCGGACCATGCTTCAGTTCCAGGTAGAACATGATTGTTATGTTGCATGCAAGCTCCTATTTGCCTCTTATCTATTTTCTCAAATCAGAAATGTGTGGTAAATATGAACTTCCAATGTACTTCAAAAAAGACTTTGTGGAGGAGGGCAAGAAATGATGCTCATTTCTTTGCCCATATGGTCATGCCCATATATGGGCATAGTGGTCGGACAGAGTTAATACAGGGGGTCCTCCAAATCTTTGAGTGATAGAAACTTTTTTTCCTCCTTTTTTATATTAACCAATTGAACCCTAGCATCCATATTCTGAGAACATTAGCCAAAAATAGCAGATCTACAAGCTCACAACGCCTTGCGCTGCGAGGCGTTGTGAGCTTCAGTAGATCGTCTATTTTTGGCAAATAGCTTTGGTGTAAAGGTCAAGTGTATTGATCATTGACGGTTCAAGTGGTTAAATATCTGAAAACACACATTGACATTAATCCAAAATACACTGATGATTGTGCTGTCAAACGATGAAACTATATAGAATCTATGAAAAGGTTGTGGGAGTCCCTGCTTCATCTCTCTCTCAACTGAGGGGTCCCTGGCCTGAAAACATTGAAGACCCCTGGTGTAAACCTCTCCATTCCTTCATGTATTCCTTCTGTCAGAGGGTCTTGGTGTCAGACCTCTAGCTGTGGAAGGTGGTATGAAACACCTCATATTTCTACCTCCGTGTAGCAGCAGGAGGGTTATTACTAGGAGGAAATGGCATCATTATCATTCCTGTGAAAGCGGAACATGTAGAGATGAAAAGGTTCCAAGTAATTCTCTCTCTCTCTCTCTCTCTCTCTCTCTCTCTCTCTCTCTCTCTCTCTCTCTCTCTCTCTCTCTCTCTCTGTCTGTCTGTTTTTCTCTGTCTGTCACTCACTCACTCACTCACTCACTCACTCACTCACTCACTCACTCACTCAATCACTCACGCACGCGCACACGCACGCACGCACGCACACACACAAACACAAACACTATTGTGAACATATAAACATGGTAATGTCACAGCACTTTGGGACGCAATACATTTTTCTTTAAATGGAGCCTATCAGTCTGTGAGCATGTTTTCCATTTTGTTTAGTCTATTACTTTTCGCTCAACACCTGCCCAACACACGGTATGGATGTGCATGACACGTCTTAGCTTTCTTTTGACATACTGTATATACATGCGCCTACACTAATAAGTACATACATGTTCATGCTTACTTACCTTTGAGTGTGGAAACCTATTCCTAACCATAGCCTACATGTTGTGTGTGTACCCAGACCCACACAGGCACACACATATGCACCTGCGTGTTCAGTAGTTAGTACATGAGTTACACCTGCACTTGTGCTGTATACACTGTTCATGTTCATATGCAGACAGGTTCACAGGCTTTGTGAGACAACCCAGTGGAACAGAATTGCTGACACCACAATATAACATCACTGCTGTAGGTGCCAGACAGTTTGGTAAACAAAGAGTCAAACAGGCAGGATCCTAAACAGACAAGGACAAGTACTGCTGTACCGGCTGAAAACACTGAGTGGTACTATAGCATCAGAGGTGGGTAGAGTAGCCAAAAAAGTAAGAAAGTATCTAGTGAATAAACTTGAATTGAATGAATATTCACTGAATTACTTCACACAGGTCATTTACATTCCAGAAATATAATATTATAAATGCTTGTCCAATTGAAATAAACAAAATATAAAATAGACAATGTGAAAAATCTAATATGGCTGACTTTAAATAAAACAATGCAAAGTAATCATTTCAAGAGAGAGGGAGACAAAGAAAGCAGTGCATAATGTCCCTATTGTTTAGTCTGTCCACTCATTCTTCTGTGTGTGTAACCTTGTGTCACCTACTGGCACGGAGATATTCGTTGTGGTGTGACTGGCTACCTTTGATTGGTGAAACTGAGTCATGTAACAGAGCCAGCAAATACTACCAGTCAGCCTCTTTGTTTGAAGACCATCTGAGAAAATTAAATAAATAACAAAATCAGAATGTGCAAATTGTGCATTTAATAAAAATGTGCACAAATAAAAGTATCAAGTATGAATGTAGCCAAATAATTTTGTCCCAAATGTAAAGGAGTAAAAGTATGCTTTTCTTCTCAAATATACTTGGGAAAAAGTTACTAAAGTATGTTGTATTAAAACTACTGTTACTACTGTTACTGATGTAACTGAGTAAATATAACGTGTTACCAACCACTTCTGGGTAGCATGTACACAGAGGACTTTAACCTCAGACAATAAACGTGTCACATGTTCCATCTGTATCTGATTAGGTTAATCCATGTTAATCTTTAGCCTGTCTCTGTTTAACTCTGTAATAAATCATCTCTAACAGACGACAGCCGTTCAGCCAGACAGAGTGGACTCTAAGTCAAAGATAAGGCCTACCTGTTGCAGTAAGATGTAGAATATATTGTAAAGTAAACAGTCTGGATATGGCTTCAAGAAATGTACTCATAAATTACTCAATTCCTAATCTCTCAAGACTGATTCAGAGCTCTGATTCAAGAGATTTTTTTAAAAAATTATATCACAGATGGGTTCCCAGACTGGATGTTTGAGTTCAGAATCCAAATTACTCATGCTGTCAAACAAAACAATTACAATATAATTTCTCTTTGTCCCACTTCTCTCAAATCCTGTCTCTGTAGGAAATGATGACTGTGTTCCAGTTGCTGCATTGGAATGGGACACTTAAAGCTCTGAGGGAGAGGCAATGCTCTCGACAGGTACCATTGTCAGCTCCATTCAACACTTCTTTAACCACTTTCAACCTGGCTTCCCTGTAGTCTTGGCAATGTTTCAAGAGTCTTCTCAAATGAAATAATAAACATGTGAAAATAGCAGATCTACAGTACAAGCTCACAACTGAGCTTATAAATTGCTGTTGTTGCATAACACCGACGTACAATGATGTATAAATCTGGACTTAAGGGGTTAACTCATCAGGCTGAATATCTATGCCAATTATAATACTCTATCCCAGTGGTTCTCAAAGTGGGGTCCAGGGTTCCTTTAGGGGGTTCCAAATGGACCCTTACAGGTCTGTTATACTCTGAGAGCGTACAAATGGACCAGCTCCATTTGGTTCCATTTTGTATACTCTCAGAGTTATGGGGGCCCTTAAAATGAAAAGGTTTGGGAACCACTGCTATATTCCTTCACAAAGCATTTAACTTTATTTTCTCTGCAACATGATTGGCCATTTCTCCTCTTCCTCAGAGTGTGATTGCCTATTACTCCCAACGAGGACTTGACGAGTACATGCGTAGCAGCATGGCTCTGGACTGGATGGGACGGGAGCAGAGGTCGCCTGGGCGACTAGGGGAGGAACTGCAAGTGGCACAAAGGGAGCTGGTGTTGGCCCGGCGTCAAGGCACCGAGCTCCGCTTCTACAAGGAGAAAACTGAGATCCTCACCTTGGCTCTGAGCCAGGCATTCATACACCAGACACACGTGCACCTAAGTCAACCTCCGAGTCCCATATATCATTATGAGCAACATCCTTACCAGCAATTATCATGCCAGGACACACTGACCCCACCCTGCAGTCCCTCACCAACCCTCCATGAAAGCACGAGGCACACAGTCCGTCCACCCTCTGGAAAGCCAAAACTATTGCCTTCTCACAGTCCTGCACCCAGCCCAAAGCAAACCCATGTGCCTTTTATCAATCCTGAATAGAGTGACACAGGATATGTTTGAAAATTCAGCCAAAAGGCCTCCAACTGCTACTGGACTGGACTGTTTTTTGTTTTGTTTTGGATCGAACAGCAACCAGAACACAACTTATCCTACAAACCAGAACAATACTGACTGACTGTCTGTGTCCCAAACTAGTTTAGAGTTCTGACCAGGGCTAGTCATATTATACTTGGGGGTGGGTATGTAAATGGTGCATAAAAAAAAAGGTGCCCACACATTCATACACCGATGGCATGGCAGACGAAACCATGCAAGGCACCAACCTGCTCACCGGAAAGAACTAGGGGTTCACTTCAGAGTCTTGCTCAAGGACTCTTCTACACCAACTCTGGGGGAGGCCGGGATCGAACTGGGAACCCTTCGGGAACCCTCCGTGTTCTGATGACGGTTTCTCTACCCCTGAGCCACTGCCACCCCATGTAAGAGGGTCTCTTGGGAATGTGACATGGTCATTACACACACATTTCTGCGATTATCTATAGATAGCGTCTGAATAGACTGCTTTGTTAATATCTGGTGTCTAAGTAGCCAGGTTTTGAGAAAATGTATATCCTATAATATCCCTAAGTGGATAAATTGCTCTGACTCAAGAAGGATAAACCTGGTTTATATACTCCCGACAGCGTAAAATGAAAATTGTTGATACGTACAGGCTGATCAATAAATGATCATATCATGGGCAGCTGTTTAAATTGGTTTTAAAGGGAAAATGTATTTTACATTGTAAATAAATGTTTTGTTTTCTTACTCACAATTTGTTTGTGTACTTCTTATTATAATCATTAGAATTAGAATTTATAAACCATTGCTAATAGGTAAAATTTGTATAAAAAATATATATTTATAGCCTACTACTTGCTTTTGTTTGATATAACTAGCCCTTACCCGTTCAAAGATATGAGCTCCAAAATGATGTGCAGTGTGTGGGTTATGGTATGTGCACTGTGCATACAGTAGGCTATATGAGGGATGGAAAGTAACTTTAACTGGTGCTTGCATGATAATATGTAGGAGCATCAATGTAAGAAATACCCGTTTCGTTTAATGGCTAACCCCCACCCCCCCCCCCCCCCCCCCCAGCCCGCCCGCCCGCCCACACACCCGCCTGCCTGCACACACACACACACACACACACACACACACACACAGAGAGAGAGCTGGTTAAACATGTTGCCTCATGCTAGATGCAGAATAGATGTGCCTCATGCTAGATGCAGAATAGATAGTAGATACACCATAAAAATGCTAATATACAGTATATGATTTGTGAAAGTGACAAACGGGCTTCACAGTTATGTTAGGTGTGTTCATATGCTAATGTTGATGCGATTTCAGATCAATTGCTCCAGCCACTGAGGAGAAACGCTGTTTCAGACAGACAGACACTCACTCAGACATTCGCAAAATTATAGTATAGATAGCCTGCCATTTTTTTTGCACAAACAAAATACTGCATTTAACTGAATAACACCAGTAGGCTATATCAATATGGTTTTTTTTAAGTGGCCCTCACACAGTCACACTTTCAAACGTTTCAGTCATTTGACATCGCACATAACATTGTGACTTAATTTGATTTGTCCAAATTGTTATGATCATAGACTGTAAGGTTGATAATATGTGACAAGTAGGCCAACTGGGTTTCTTTTGCTCACATATAGTTTGAGCCTTCTGCCGTTCCGTAATGAGGTGGAGTAGTCACCAGTGTTGCCAGATTTTGTGAGAGATATAAGCAACCAGGGTCCAGGAAAACAAGCTCAAAAGCAGTGACTGGGCAATGGGACGCCGTGAGCTGTGGAATATTTGGAATATTACACTGAAACATTTAGTCCAGTTCTATTTGTCCAAAAATGAAGGTTCGTTCAAATTTTCTGGAGATTAGGAAAACTATACATTTTTGGAAACTTCAGAGTGTAACAAATCAGAAAATCCATGATTCCATTTGCGCTGAAGCCAAAATGGTGGTCATCTTGGACTTTGAAAAATGGCAACCTTTGAATATTCGTTTTTCAATATCTCGACTTCTAGATTATGTAGGATCATGATTCTAGTGGCTAAATCAACATTTTTAGGGTCAGGAAATCCAATGGTGCTAATTAGAAATATTCACAAATGATCAATGGCACAGATGTGGGTCCTCATCCTTAATTTTGGGGGCAAAAGGTAACATTTTAATATTCATTTTTCCACTGTTTTGAACTACAGTATAGGATCATGATTCCAGTGGTTAATCTAACATTTTTAGGAAATCAATATATTATCTGAAGAGGCAGAGACAGATGATTTCTCTCAATGACACAAAATTGTGTAATTTATTTACACCCAACAGTAAATTGAATTGATTAAGTAAACTATCAAGTAAAAACTGGTAGGCTATATTGTTGCTGTCGGGTGGAAACCTTGAATGAACAAAGCAGTTACTTCTCAGAAAATGGAAACAATGGACCCAATGAAGATATTTTTCATATGCTCTTGTCTATACTTTTTGTTCTTTCATTATTCATAAACCCCACATACAGACAATTTCAGTGATAAGTTCTTCCGCAAATAGCAAAAACTGTCACCAAACAGATATAGGACCCAAGAGCAGGCAAAGAGGCAGGTACAAAGTTCAATGGATTTAATTAAACAAAAGCTGGAGGGGAGAAGGCAAAGGGACCAGGTGGAGAGAGTCAAAGGGGCAGCATAGTTCATAGTTCTTAGTGGGCAATCTGCGTGGCGCCTGGTCCAAGAGGGATAAGGCTAATCGTAGTCTGTGGGTCCGGTCCTGGTCCAAACACTGGGGATCTGTCCAAACATGCTGGAATACAAGGGCGTTAGGCAAGGGTCAAATCCAGATACAGGCAGGGGTCAAAAACGGGCATAAATACAGGTTATAGCAAGCAAGAATAGATTAGCAGGCAGAGAATAGTGGCATAAGTGAGGCAATAAATACACTAAGTGGAAACAGTCATGCTTACCTGTAGCAATATAGCAAGAACACGGTTGTCTATACATCATCTTCAATGCTATAATTGCTGTCACTAGCCTATTTATGTTGACAGCCTTCATCGTTTTGGAAGTCAGTACTACACTGACATAATTCCATAGAGGGTAGCTCCACTGATCTGCAAGAACATCTATGTGACAGTCTGCTTTTTGCAGTGACATCTGAGCATCTCAATGATTGCTGGGAGAGACTCATTTGTTTCAGCTGGCCATCCTCGTCCTTGTAATATCCATTGTTGAGTGGGTTAAGGAACTCCTGCTGAGCTATGTGTGCCTGACTCCTCACTCTGGCCTCGATATGGACTTTTAGGACATGCTGCTTAAGAGCACCAAGTGTGAGTGGAAGCTTGACCCCTTCTGCCAAGTGTTTGCAGAATAGATGCCTTCTCAGCTTACCTTCGGTAAGTGCAGTGCATACAAACTTAGCTACTGTAGTTAATAGATCCTCTGTTACGTCACTGGTTTGAGAAAGCATCTTCAGTGCCTTGAAGACTTCATCACCAGCTTTGAGGTAGCTGTTCCACCATGTAGATTTGCCTATCGAAAATCTCAGTGTTCCCAGTGTTGTCTGCTCCTGTAAAGGCATGAAGTCCTGGCAACGCTTTCTCACGACCAAACAAATGCTGATCTGATCTGACATCAAAGACCATTGAATACAGCAAAGACTCCCCCATGCTTGTCATTGGGTCCGCTATTAGGACACACAAAGATTAACAGTGAACTGCATTTTAAAGCCAACAACTATGAAGAAGCAGACACCTTGTTGATCCACCTTACAGTTCTGGCTTCATATAAAACTCTTTGATGCACAGCTAATGTTCTTCTCCCCAGACACAGATGTGTTGTCCTCAAGGCTCTGAAGATGCTTTCTTAAACCATGTAACAGGATCTTCAAACTAAAATTTCCACTGTAGGGCCGACCCAGAACTAGAACCAGAACTTCTGCTTTTGTTTCCATAAAACTAGAACTAACCGGGGTCCGAGCAGCAGCAGTTCCCAGAACTCAAGTTTAGTTCTACTTCAGGAGCAGAACCGAAAAAAGGTTCCAGGAACCTTGTCTGGAACCAGGCTGTGTGCAATGGAAACAACACCAGAACCAAAAAAATAGGTTCAGGTTCTGGAAAGTTCTGGTTCCACCTTGCAGTGGAAAGGGGGCTTAAGTTTGTATGCACTGCATACTTACCAAAGGGGAAACACCCCTGAACTGAGATGGCATCTATTCTGCAAACACATGGCAGAAGGGGACAAGCTTCCACCCACACTTGGTGCTCTTACGCAGCATAGAGTCCATATCGAGGCCAGAGTGTGGAGTCAGGCACACGTAGCTCAGTAGGAGTTCCTTGACCCACTCAACAATGGCTATTTCAAGGATGAGGATGGCCAGCTGAAATCAGTTACAACTGAGTCCCTCCCAGTACCAGAGGCAATCATTGAGATGGTCAATGTCACTGTCTTAGCATTTATTGATGTCACAATGAAGACTGTCAAGATACATTGACTAGTGACAGCAATGATTGATAATGAGGATGATGTATAGATTACTGTGTTCTTGCTATTTCTACAGTTAAGCTTGCCTGTTTCCACTGAGTAGCCAGAGCATTTATTGCCTCACTTATTCCACTATTCTCTGCCTGCTGATTTATTCTAGCTTACTATAACCTGTATTTGTGCCAGTTTTTGACCCCTGGGTTAGCCTGTTTAGACAGGACAGGACCCACAGACTATGACTAGCCGTACCCTCTAGAACCAGGCGCCACGCAGATTGCCCACTCAGAACTCTGACCCATGCTGCCCCTTTGACTCCGTCAATCTCCACCTGGTCCCTTTGCTTCCCCCTCACTGAAAGTGTTTTTCTGTGGGTTTATGAATATTGAAAGAACAAAAAGTATTAACAAAAGCATATGACTAAATAATATCTTCAATGGATCCATTGGAACAGGTTATTGTTTCCATTTTCTGAGAAGTAACTGCTTTGTTCATACAAGGTTTCCACGCCGACAGCAGAAATATACCAGTTTGTACTTGATAGTTTGAAACCTAATCTATTCAGTTTTATGTTGGGTGTAAATAAATGACACGATTTTGTGTCAATGAGAGAAATTATCTGTCTCTGTCTCCTCAGATAATATATTGATTTCCTTAACATCTATACTATAATTTTGCAAATGTCTGTCTGTCTGTCTGTCTGTCTGTCTGTCTGTCTGTCTGTCTGTCTGTCTGTCTGTCACAGCGTTTCTCCTCAGTGGCTGGATTAATTGATCTGAAATCGCATCACCATTAGCATATGAACACACCTAACATAACTGTGAAGCCCGTTTGTCACTTTCACAAATCGTATGCTGTATATTAGCATTTTTATAGTGTATCTACTATCTATTCTGCATCTAGCATGAGGCACATCTATTCTGCATCTAGCATGAGGCAACATGTTTAACCAGCTCTGTGTGTGTGTGTGTGTGTGTGTGTGTGTGTGTGTGTGTGTGTGTGTGTGTGTGTGTGTGTGTGTGTGTGTGTGTGTGTGTGCAGGCAGGCGGGTGTGTGTGCAGGCGGGTGGGCGGGCGGGCGGGCTGGGGGGGGGGGGGGGCACAGTATCTCTGTAGCCATTCAACGAAACGGGTTTCTTACATTGATGCTCCTACATCATGCAAGCACCAGTTAAAGTTACTTTCCATCCCTCATATACTGTATGCACAGTGCACATCCCATAACTCACACACTGCACATCATTTTGGAGCTCATATCTTTGAACGGGTAAGGGCTAGTTTTAGATTAACCACTGGAATCATGATCCTATGTACTGTAGTTCAAAATAGTGGAAAAAACGAATATTAAAATGTTACCTTTTGCCCCCAAAATTAAGGATGATGACCCAAATCTGTGCCATTGATCATTTGTGAATATTTCTAATTAGCACCATTGGATTTCCTAACCCTAAACATGTTGATTTAGCCACTAGAATCATGATCCTACATAATCTAGAAGTCGAGATATTGAAAAATGAATATTCAAAGGTCGCCATTTTTCAAAGTCCAAGATGACCACCATATTGGCTTCAGCGCAAATGGAATCATGGATTTTCTGATTTGTTACACTCTGAAGTTTCCAAAAATATATAGTTTTCCTAATCTCCAGAAAATTTGAACGAAAATACAAATAGAACTGGACTAATTCCAAGAACACAAATCTGATACACTCTGGCCCGGTGGCCCCGGCACAAAATAAATAAATAAATAAAAATAATAATCAGACAGGGTTGATTGATTGATTGAAGAGTTTATTTAAGGTTGCATAAGAAAAAGTACAGTTTCATAACTTAAGGAGATGCGAGAGGAGGAGATCCTAGTATGGCTTTTCGGCTTATTTACACAGGAACACTTGACTTTATGTATCTCATGATATAGTCTAACATTGACAGACGGATATAACAAGAACACTACTTACTATATCATCAATAACAAAAGGAAAAAGTGTTTGGGTCAAGATGACAGCAAGTACATCATTATTAATTAATTTGGGGGTCCATGACTTGAAAGTATTTGAAAACCACTTGTTTAAATGATAATTAAAAATGATAAACAATCAAACATTTGGAAGCAGTTCTACCAGCGACTTTACAGGAAAAACAAGCCCGAAGTCGCTTGTAATAAACTGACGTGGCAACACCTGTAGTCACGTGATCAAAGATTGCGATCGAGTTCTAGGAACAAAACAAAACAAAACATGACAGCTGATCTGGGAGCTGCTGCCTCAATGTCCAATGTCAGCTCTCTGGATGCGATGCAATGTATTTATGACAATGTGAGTAACTAATGATATTATTGTGGAACTGTTGTGTGACAGTTAGTTAGTCCAAGCTGTAGGGGATTTCAATAGCAACAGAAAAACAGGCAGCAGCAACAACAACAACAACCTAAGTGAAGTGACGATAGCGCGTTAGCTTAACTGTGTCAGAATATAAATCGAACACGAAAGGAAAAATGAGTTTCCATATATGGACTTCTTCTCTGGAACATAAGGCCCAGTAGATGTAATGGACATGTTTGCTACTGCCTTGGTCCCCTCTGCCACCGAGGTTCGGCAGGCCCCAGAAGGCTTGTGTAGTCAGCGTTTATCTTCACAACACAGCCAGCCAACTAAAAGTAAAAGTGGTTAGTAAGTCAGTCAGTAACTGGTTATCTACACCAATGGTTCCCAAACACTGGGTCGGGACCCATTTGTGGGTCGCAGACAGATTTTTATGGGTCCCTTTTTTATTATTATTATTTTTTTAATTATTGTTATTCAAAATACTTAAAAAAAAAACATTCCCAAAAAAATTGTTATAAAATAGTAATAAAAGTAAAAAAATAGCCGATCTACAAGCTCAAAACTTAGCATGAATATGTTGTGAGCTTGTAGATCTTCACAATCTAATTTCTCTTTGGGTCACAGGCTAAAAAGTGATCTACACCAGTGACTCTGCATGGTACTGCCTCACTCATCCGTCTGTCTTTCAATGTTATATGAGATACATAAAGTGGTTCCTGTGTAAATAAGCTGTAAAGCTTACTAGGATCTCCTTTTAGTTGACCGTGTACCAGTGATTTGTGCTGTCATGGAACTGTACATGTTTCAATTGCAAACTGCTAATAAACTCTTCAATCAATCAATCAATCACTTGTAGCTGTTCGAGCACATTTTAGTTTGTAGGTCGTGAAAAAGAGGACCATGTTTATTTGTGTCTTACCTCAGCTACTGTCCTACATTGATTTTGTTCTCCTGTATCAGGCCTGCTGAATATGATTTGAGAGCTGGGAGGTGGTGACGTAAGCAGATGTTACAAGATGGAGGCTGTGAGACCAAAGAAGACCAAGGTCAAGAGCAGCGGGAGGTCTCAGGTGATTTTACCCCAGGCAATTCTGTTCAGTGTTGTTGCTAGAGCGAGACATGTGCTCAGCCTCATGTTCAGAACTAGGCCAAAGTTGGAGTTAGTGTTTAACCTAAGGGAAATCAATTTGATATGCAACTGTTGTTGTGCGTGCTTTCAGCAGGCCAGGAAGCTGAAACCGGCAGAAGAAATCAAAGACGTTTCAACCCCATCAGCTGTGTGTGAAGAAGAGAGTCCCAGCTCTGGTTTCACCGATGTCCCCCTCAGTCTGCCATATCAGGGAACAGCCGAGCAGCAGCAGGAACCTGCCCAGAACCCTGAGACCACAGAACAGCCCTCTGAGGAGCACCAAGCTTCCTCAGCATCACAGACATCATCCACATCACCGTTGGCACAGACCTTACATGCAGCCCCTACTTTGTCAACATCTCAGGCTGCAGTCCAACCGAAGGAGGCAGAGAAAAAGGATGAAGGGGGTGCGGAGCTTAGAGTGGTTTCACAGACCACTGAGGTCGGGAGAGATGATGAAACATGGACTTGTCTTTCAACCCAGCTTGAGAAGCCACTGGCCCCCAGTGCCCCAGCTCTCTACCCCTCTCTCCCTGTGCTGGAGGAGGGTTTGATGCAACTCCAAGAGGAGGCTCTGAGGAACTGTAGGACGCAGGGACCTGCAGTGTTGGCTCTTCCTGAGCAGGAGACGTCTCCTCCCAGTCTACAACCCCTTGAGTCTGTAGCTGAACTTTCCCGAAGCAGACTGTACCCAGAATTACCCAAAACTGAACCAGAGCTTCAGGTAACTTACACATGACTAGTCCGCCTGCTTTCTTGTGAAATGGGGAATTATCATATGGACACAGTACAGACTATGTCCACAACATCAGGCAGTAACGAGCTACAGGTAGCGAAGCTATATAGCTTAACTACATTTCTCAGTAACGTCACGGTAGCGTCGCTCCTTTTGAACCAAATATCCTTTTTTGTTGCGTAGCTATTTTTAGACCCAAGTAGTGACGTAACGTCCAACAAACACTACACACGTTACTATCCCGGCGATAATTCACCGCTAAATAATGTTTGTGAGGAAAATAATTCCCAACAGATCCCCAACCTGTTTTTCTGGGGAGCGCTGCTTTCGCTTCATTCTACGAACCTCCTCTGTGTGGCTGTGTGGCTGGTGAGACGCGAGACATACAGTACTTCACCCCGCAACGGTATGGTGAAGCGTGCAGAGAACGTCTGAGAACAGCTGGCATACAAGCTCACGTTACATCGGCGTTGCAGATGCGACTGTTGTGAGCTTGTAGATCTTCTATTCTCAGCCATCGTGAGCCGGAGCATAAATCAAATAATCAAACTTGAGTAAGAGTACAGAGTACTCCTGGTCAAATTTACTCCACTACAAGTAAAAGTAGCTCAGTCAAAATGTTACTTAAGTAAGAGTAAAATAGTACTTGCTTTTAAATGTAGGCTACTTAAGTACCGGTATTCAAACATGTATGCTTTTATAAAAGTACTCAAGTACATTTACTCAATTACTGTGCCCCGCTGGCTGCAGCAGCTTTTCAACTGTTCCCAAACAGCACACACGTCTGTGCACTTTTTTTGTCAACAGCTAACTAATGACAGTGAAGTGACAATTTAAGGACCTTTTACATATTTTTAATACCTAAAAAAACAGACCATTACTGCATCAACAGTTATCCTATAACAACTATAACAACCTATAACAACTGGTCAAACATTGGCAAAATTGACACATAATATAGGAAAGAGGCACAAATTGTGAAAATAGCAGATCTACAAGCTCGAAACGCCTTGTGTTCCGAGGCGTTGTGAGCTTGTAGATCTGCCTAAACTTCTACATTCCAATTGCTTGTCAGTGTGGGGGGTCCCCAGTTCAAATATGATTCTTTTTGGGGGTCACAGCCTGTAGTGTAGCTACATTTCTCTGGGGATAGCTTCGCTGTAGCTTAAGATATATTTCATCGAGAGTAACTGGTAGCTTAGCTTGCTACATTTTCCAAGTAGCTTGCCCATCACTGCACAACATACAGTATATGTGAAGTACTTACTGTGTGTGTTACATGAGCAGACTTAGGTTTGTATTCTTCAGCCCCCATATGCCACAAATAACGTGGTGACCTGCGGGAAATGCAGAATTATCCAAGTTATGACATCTCTCTCGGGGGGGTTACATTTTGTCCATTTATAGAAATGTATTTACGTGGTTTCCAATGCAAAAATTAATAAGAAAACCTCTCCACCTTTATTTCCCTTGCAGGCATTCTCGGTGGAGCAGCTGAGTGTATGGGAGCCGGGTGGGGGTATTCGAGCGTGGCTGGAGGGTGCCGAGGTGTGCGCCGCTCAGTTCTGTGCTCTGGCCCGGCAAGAGAACCACGAACTGACCGAGCTGCTGCAGAACTACTGGCGCTGCCGCAGACAGCTCACACAGTCACACACGCAGCTCCATACACAGTCCTCTGAATGCAAGAGCACACAAAACCGTCTCTGGAGCTTTAGAGATGAACAGCTTACACTGCAGGTGTGTGTGTTATTAGAGCAACCAAAATTGTACACTGGTGCAACATACACCCATCTGTTTTTCTGTTGTGCTTGTGCATTGCTTTCAGCGTGATTTCTTCCTCTTGCAGGGTGTGTGTGCAGACCAGTCAAAGGTGTGCGGTTACCATCGCTTCCAGCAGGCTGATTTTGGATCCAGCGTTTTGGCTGAGTTGGGAAGACTATTTGATGCCCGCACTGAACTCCTTCACCAGAAGGTGGCGCTGCATGCATACACCGCCCTGCTGTCCCGCCTCCAAGTGGAGTCCTACTTGTATCACCTGTTAAATGGTGAGCTAATTATTTTATACCTGACAAAAAACTGGTCATGACCCATGTATGAATGTGAAACTTTACGCTGGCGTGGCACTAGAAAAGACGGAGGCATAGTCTTTCAGTGCTCTGCTTTCGAACTACAGTTATTTGTGATTCTGTTATGCGCAGATCGTTCGAGTAGCCAAACACAACCTTGCTCGCTTCAACCCTTGAAAGAGGCCATCAGTGTTCTGTTCAGCTTCACACGGAGAGTACTCGATGACGCACAGTTCCAGACAGACATCCATCACTGGCTGGAAAGACTGGTACACACACACACACACACACACACACACACACACACGTTCCATTGGTATAGTCATGTTGAGTTTCCTAAGACATGTCTGTGTGCCAATCCCCAGGTGGCAGTCCTGCTACATGTTGGAGGGTCAGGGGAGTATCTCTATCTGCTGTGCCACCTCCTCTGCTGTCCTGCTGGAGTGGGCAAGTGGGCTGCACCGTTCCTACAGGTTAGACGTGGTCCTGGCAGCACGATTCAACACAGACAGACAGACATCATTATATTATACATGCAATATCAATATAAAAATAATAATCTTATCGAAGACTGTAATATTTTCCGGTTTCTTCTACAGATCAAGGTGTTGGGTAACAGCTGTGGAGTGTCACACTTCATGCATGCTCTAGCCATCCTCATGTCTCCTGCCAGGTGATTATTACAGAATTGATCAAATTAACTAATAGCCAGCGTGATTATGAACTAGGGATGGTCCGATCAGGTTTTTTGGAACCGATCAGCGAGCACCGATCACAAAAGTTTGATCACCCGATACCGATCAATCACCGATCTGATCAAGTTATTATTTATATTTTCCAAATGTTAATGTTTTAACTTAAATGAATTCATTCACTCATGAATTCATTTATATATTTGCCTTATAGTTATTTACTAGCATTACTATGTATTTATTATCATAGCAGTAACTAATTATTCCTTCAGCACTGTGGAAATCAATACCCCAAAATGGCCTCAAGTGGGCATACTGAACGGCTGGTTGATCGGATGCACCGATCGGATCGGATCGGTGAATTTACCTTTTGATCTAAACCACCGATTATCGCCGATCGCGCTTTGATCGGCCCGATCCGATCCATTGCCGATTGATCGGTAACATCTCTATTATGAACAATTTCATCCTAATCCTCCCTAAATGCTACACCTGGAATGTGAAAATGTCCATTGTTCATGAGTGTAGCAATTCAGCCCTTTACCATCATCTTTTTCCTTAACCTTTGGCCTCCTGCCCCAGACACCGCACAGAGTTCCTGAGTCATATGAAGCCGTGTGATGGCCAGAGCTCAACAGCCTCTGGCCCTGAGTCTGGCAACTGGACACTAGTGGATGAGGGGGGAGAGGAGGTAAGTGGGAAGTGGTTAACATCAGTTTTCATTCCAATGTGGGGAAAAGATGCCAAACTTGATCGCCACTAATGGTGAACCCAAAAATGGTCTTCTCAAAAAGGGAAAAAATCAATCAAATCAAATAGAAAAGCACATATTACTAATCTATTGCAGCAAGACAATGTAATATCCACTGATTTGTATCGGCCTAGTAGTGTCGATTACCTGTACTTCTTTAGAGCTCTCCCCAAATATTCAAAAAGTCAGGTGGTCGTTCGACAGGTTTTATATTTTAATCACTGAACAACACACAGCCACATAAGTTTTGCAGGCAGAGCTGAGCGTATCCACTTAAGCTAAGCTCTGCTCCCATGTTTATCTGCCACAGGCTGCTTTTTGGTGTTTTAGCAGGTGTTGTGTGGGAGTGACTGTCTTAAGGTTGTTGTCCACTTTGGCTAAATGGTTTCACCTCTATGAACAAAACGGTTTCATAATAACAGTTTTGACATAAGTAAGAGATATTTAAGATAATCAATTTTCTTAGTGACTTTCACTATAATGTCCTTGTAATGACAAGACGTCAGTGCATTGTGTATAGTTGATAATATCTGCTTTTTTTGGTTGTTGTTTCACCAACATCTTTCTTTTGTAGAAGATTATAAGTGAACTATTTAAGGAACGCAATGCATTGAGTAGGCTTGTTTCTCAACGGACATTGCAATCTTTATATTTAATCTTCACCAATAAGAACAAAACTAAAAGCATGAGTGTAACTAAGAGAGATGAAAAAAAGCTTAGATGTTCAACTACTATGCCAGTGCAGCTTTGTTTTTTCAATTTACCCTCTCAAAGAGAGCTTGAAGGAATACTGTATATACGGGACAGCCCTGAATTTATAGTATCCATGCTAACAGTTAATCCTACTCCTTGTAAATGCATCTTAATTGTACATGGAAAACATAAATAATCAATGCCCAGTTTTAAAACTCTGGTCTAGCAGGTACAGAGGTATTTACTCTGGGTTTGTGATACACCTTAAAATCCTTATAGTTTGTTTAACCACTTACATCTAAATAAATACAATTTACTTACTTACTTAAGCCTTATACTGATACCATGTATACTACTATACTATACAACTATATATTGCCGCTCGCAATGTGTTACACATAAAAGTTTGTGAAAATCTTAGCCTATGGAAAGTGTTTAACTCTCACGCAGTGTATGTTTGAAATGATCTGTCGGCAATGGCTGTGTCTTCTTTGTACAGGACGAGGACCCAGACAGCAGCTGGTTGCTTCTGTGTGAGGAGGACCTCATATCCCTCCTGTCCCAGTTCCCCTTCCAGCAGCTTTATTCACACATGTTGGGGATGAGCAAGCAGGGTGAGGCAGTCCGTCTCTGTCTTGTCTTCCTCTCTTGTCATTTGGTTGAACCTCTGTATGAGCTAACGAATAAATCCCCTGTTCCAGGTGTTTATGAGCCACAGGCCTGCTCTAGTCAGAAGATGATGCGCGTGTTTGCGTTTGCCTCCTCGCTCATTGAAATCCTGGCAGTCGGCCTTCAGACCTACAACAGGGCTCGGTACCGGCAGCTAGTCAAGCGAATAGGACACACTATACGGTCAGTACAACCAAATCACAGGCTGTTAAGGTTAGAAGTGACACAAACTAGTTGCACTCCAAACATACTAACTTACTTACTCCAAACATGAATCGTCATTTAATTGTTACTTTGTGCCCTTTGTTGTCATCCTTCAGAATGACAGTTTGTTACGTTAGTGACCACTGGGCACAGTATGTGAGTGTAAGTGATTCTGGTGGAGCCAGCTCCCGTACGCACACCACCCTTTCTCTGGACAAGCTACAGCTGGAATATGACCACCTGTTTCTCCGTGCCGTTCTACATGTACTCAGGAACAAGAGGTGAGTTCTTATCCGCAAAGTTATTTACACTATGTGCTTTCAAGGCCGGAGTATTTCAACACATTTCTTTTCTGCGGTGATCCCTTCCAGGTTGGGTATCTGGTTGTTTATGTCTGAGATGCCTTATGGGACTCTGTCCAGCTCCATGCTGTGGAGGGTCCTGTATGCCATGCAGTGTGCAGAGACAGCGGGACTAGAAACACCTGTGTCTGCAGATAGCACACATGCCTGTCTGAAGGCCCTCAGAGGTAACTCAAACTAAAACTTGATTAACTGCCTATATCAATGGTGGAAAAAGTACTTACATATTTTACTTAAGTAAAAGTATCAATGCTGCAATATAGAAATACTAAATAAAAGTCCGGAATTGAAAATGTACTTGAGTAAAAGTACGAAAGTTTTGGCATTAAAATGTATTTTAAGTATCAAAAGTAAAAGTACAAAATTTTGAAAATAGCAGATCTACAAGCTCACTTTGTGATCTTGTAGATCGGCTATTTTCAAATAGCCTAGGTATAAAACAGGGCTAAAGTTGTTTACGTATATTTTATAACATTATAATTTATTCCTACAAAGTAACTAGTAACTAAAGTTTTCAAATAAATGTAGTGGAGTAAAAGTAAAAGTATTGGAAATTGGAAAAACTCAAATAAAGTACAAATACCTCATATGTGTACTTAAGTACAGTACTTGATTAAATATACTTAGTTACTTTACACCACTGGCCTATATTTTCAGACCACCTCAAAGCCACATTAAGTCAGTGTTTCTGAAGCAGTTTCCAATCCCTTTTTAAGCCCTTGTTGACTGATTTAATCTCCTGATATCGACAGGACATTATCTAGTGTTCCAGACCTGATTGATATTCCTCTGTTCTATTCGTTGTTTCAGATCCGGAGCACCAGGAAAGATTTGAGCGTTGGCTGTGTGAGGTCAACAGCTCTGACGGCATCTCTCTCCTCACGGCGCTGGCACACATGGCCACTCCCACCCAGCACTCTGACCCCGCCTTCATCACCACCATCGCCTTGCTCATCTACCAGGTAGGAGAAAGGCAGGAGGGAGAATGAAATCAACGTGAGATGTGATATGCCATTACTTAATAAAATATAGGTCGTTTCTTTTGGCAGCGTCCGATGATGGCTTACATAATGTACATTGAGAACATGTAAATAATCAAACCGTAATGAAAAAGCAAAGCATCCCGGGTAATGTGACAATGTTTTAATGATGTATATTTGCACAGTGTCACTAAACACTTTTGTCACTGTTATCAAACGTAGTCAATCCTGAGTTTCACAAGACTTGTGATTGTGAAAATGTGCAAATATTCTTCATTTAAACGATGGGGACCGAGACGCGGTGCTCGAAACGCATCAGCAGCAAAACGATTGTTTTCCTATGGCAAACCTGGCATGTGCTCCACACTTTTGCACCAGGTGTTGAGGTTTTCTAGTGGTTTTAGTGCATGAAATGTTCTATATTTAACCACTCCTTCCTGTTTTTGATGCCAGGAGATGAGGTTGGAACGGTAGGACAATTATTGCACATACAGATGAAAGTTTGACATTAGATTGAACGTCTTATCTAATCAATCTTTCCCATTTTGATCAGGCCTCCTGTAACGTTGCGTCTGTGTAAATCTCCCCTTATATCCGAGTTCCCAGGACACTCCTTTACAGCATTAATCTATGTAGGAGCTGTCTATCTATAAGAGGGTTGGTCTGTCTATCTGCATGTGTTTCTGGAGCTAATCTCACAAACCGCTGGACCGATCAGCTCCAGATTTCTTGTGCACACTGCCAGTAGAGTAGACCACAGAAGTAACACAATTGGTTTCACATTATGCTTCAATGGGAGTCTGAGCGAGCTGAAACAATGTCCAAATTTGCAGTCATACGTTGTAGAGTGTAGACAACTACGACATACATGACTGACGTCACAGGCTGGCCACATAGTCTTGAGATCTCCCATTAGAGCCATGCCATTCCCATGTACATCCAGAGGTTTACATCATTACATTTTTCATTACTGTTTGTACATGTACATACAGTACAGTACATGTACATACTGTATATATTTAACCAGCCTAATGTCTTCACTCTCAAGTCTTTCTGAAGAAGTAAAATATTAAGTCAGCAATACACCATAACCACTGCACCACTGGAGTCCCTACATATTCTCACCTTACCATGCATCTTCTAAACTCTTTCTGTGGACCTACCTCTCATTTTCTCTCCCAGGTGTCCTATGTCAGTGTCTCTACCAGAGAGACCTATTCTAAGGTTGGGCGTGAATTGCTTGCTGCCATAGCAACAGCACATCCATGCATCATCTCTGTGCTGCTGGAAAGACTGAGGGAAACCATACAGATAGTGGGCATGGTAGGTAGCACCATTCTATCAGTTTTTAAAACTAAGATAGTAGGGAAAGTTCAGAGTGACATTCCAGGTTTATAATAAGAACTGTAACAAGTACAACAATATTGTAGTTATAAGTTACAAGATCCATTCAATTTATTACTTAAGTCCACGATAAAAGTGTGTGTGTGTGTGTGTGTGTGTGTGTGTGTGTGTGTGTGTGTGTGTGTGTGTGTGTGTGTGTGTGTGTGTGTGTGTGTGTGTGTGTGTGTGTGTGTGTGTGTGTGTGTGTGTGTGTGTGTGTGTGTGTGTGTGTGTGTGTGTGTTAGGTGGCCTTATACCTATGCAAAGAGCTGCCGCTGTGCATGTGGAAGCCGAGTTCAGAGGAGGTGTGTGTAATAGGGTCCTGGCTGCTACAACACCCTCTCTCTGCTGTGGAGAACCGGCTGGCTTGTGTCATACTGGAGGGACTGAATTGGGGCTATGCTCAGGTAATATGACCATATCACGATGTCACATGGATGTTGCAATGTTTGTGTGTTTGTGCACGTTCTGGGATTTTACAAGATATTTTAGTCATTCCAAATGAAAAGTGACTTGACTAAAGTTCCAGCGCCGATAAAGATTTTTGCAGACTGTGAGCCGACTGTCCTTCCTCTTTCCATAGTTGTGTAGCCCTGACGAGCTCTCGTGAAGAATTGTTTTGTGATTATTATAAAACCTCTCCTTCGTTCACAGTTGTGATTGTGTGTATTTGTCCCTGTAGGATGGCTCTCTAGCCCTGCCTTCATCCCTCCACACTGAGGTGGCTCTGCTCGTGGCTGAGGCCTATCAGAAGTTCCTCACGGATAAACCATACAGTGGCCTCATATCAGAAGGCATCAAACAGGTAAGATCGGATAAAACCATATTTATCTCAAAGGATACAGATGGACAGAATTAAAGTATATACATAGTATGAGGATACAAGGATTAACATCACTACATAAGAAAAAATACACAAAGGGGAGAAGACATCTGAAATATGTATAAAAAAGAGCTTTCGCACATTGGCTCAGCAAGTCAGATTTCCATTTACAGTGAAATTTCAGCTCAGCTACAGTATGTGGAAATGTAGGGAATAGTCACACCACATGGTATGTATGTACTTAAAGGACCACTTCACCTCTGGGACAACCAGATCTTATTTTATTGTTGTTTGGGACACGATCAACACAATCCCGAGTTATTTTTTGTGTTCAATCTGTGTTTTTAGATATTTTAGTATCAGCATGCAGCAACTGCATGCAACAACTGGTCATATGATGCATTTTGCATCATATGACCAGTTGTTGCATGCTGAAATACTAATATATCTAAAAACACAGATTGAACACAAAAAATAACTGTGTTGATCGTGTCCCAAACAACAATAAAATCAAATCTGGTTGTCCCAGAGGTGAAGTGGTCCTTTAACACTTACATTTAGGTATTTTGTGTAATGTGGTTGTGGATTACTTTTTTATTGTCCTAGACAGAGAGAAACGGCTTAATCTTTGAGGCAATTTGAATTAGGAATAAATGGCTTTTACTATACCTCTTTGTAAAAATGTAAGGTTTTGGCATGGGGTTTGAACATGGTGGACATGTTGCCAAGACTGTGTTGTATTTGTGTGGTGGACTCAGGGGGCCCAATTAGTACTGTACAACTAACTTCAAACTTGCTTTTATTTAGTTGTAGAAAGCTTAGTGCCACCACCCACCCAACACTTTATGTCCTCAAGGGACATTCTTGAGGCTGGGAAGTTTAGACTGGGCATTTAGTTTCAGCGGGAAATACAGCTACATCTTTTGCATAGCAGTGGAATGAAATGTCATCTTTATTTAAAGATTTGGCTAAGGGGAAAAATGTAAATGGAAAAAGGATGGGGCCTAAGATGGATTAAGATTGTATGTCCATAACATTGGTGCATCCGTCCCCAGGGGCGTCACAGGGGGGGGAAAAGTGGGACTGAGTTACTAGGGTCCAAGGTGGAGGGGCTTTAACTATTTTTGAAACGTCGTGAAAATTCGTGAAAATCTTTGAATACATTTATTTTTTAAGCGAACATTTGTAACTCAAATTTTGCTTCTGGGGCGTCCCTGGAACTAAATATTTTGAGATGGGGGTCCGTGGCTAAATACATATCTTATATCATAGATTTTTCAATACTTGATGCACAAACTAATGCGTAATAATAATAACCCAGTCTAAATGGGTTAAACCCCCTCCCCCTATGAAGAACATTCATGGGGGGCCCGTAGTGAATGCTTGTACCCAGGGCCCAGAATTTGGTGTGACACCCCTGTCCGTCCCTTTCTGTCCCTTCTATGTCCTATCGCAGGTGTCCTACCTTGCCAGTGTCCTCCGTTTAGGTGTGTCCCCTGAAGCATCTTTTAGCCAATGGGCATGGCAACTGTTGATGAGGCTCAAGCTCCATGGCAATGCCCAGAGCCCTCAGGCAGCTTGGTCCGCCCCAGGCACGGCCCACAACCCTTCCCCAGAGCTCCCACATGCTCCCAGCATGCACTCTGTTCTCCGCGCTGTAAAAGCAGGCATCCCTATCGGAAGCTACCTGACCATAGCTATGACAACAGTGGGACACAGGTTTGTGTATCAGTTATATAACGTCTGTATTGCCCCTAATAATTCCAACTGATATGTAATTAAAGTGGAGTGGAACATCATTGTGTTTTACAATATTTTATGTTACTTTTATGAATATGTGTTTTTTACTAATTTTTTCAAGTATTACTTTGGTTGTTATATGTTTCTTATCGTAGATAGTGTAGTGTAACCTATTTACTTGTGCCAGCAGAGAGCTCAAGTACTGCGTTTGGCTGTGTATGTACTGTACGTATGCACGTACTGTATGTGCGTATGTACGTATGTTGGTGTCTGCCTGTGTTTAAGCCAGTACCCCAATCAGGGACCACCATTTCTGGCAACGTCATCGTTAACAGCCAATGAGTGAACAGCATTCCTGGTGATGCCAGTGGTTATGTCACTGGCATCGCCAGTGGTGGCGCACCTCATTGCACGCTGTGCTGGCGTACAAGTAGACCATACTTGGCCTACTTGTGCACGAGGCGCAAGTCGGCACCTCGACAGAGTGCAGTTCTAATTTATTCTGCAGCACTTTGATAACCCTGCATTTGCATGAATAAAGTGGACTGGATTGTGTGTTGTTGTAGTCTGGAACAGTTCTGTACCGAGGGAGTTGGTTTGTTGAAGAGTCTGATTCAGTCTCACCACCTGAGAGCTGTTGTGCACCTGCTGGACAACATCCTGCCTCCAACCTACGCTCACAGCTTCTACCTGCTCAAGAACACCCAGTAAGAAACATCCCAACTAATTACAGCCTAATCATAGGCCTGTGGCTGTGAGAGAAATGGCACATTTCGTTTGAAGAATGCTGCTTAGTCACAAGTAACAGTATATGCCTGTGGCTGTGAGAGAAATGGCACATTTCATTAGAAGAATGCTGGCTTAGTCACAAGTAACAATTATCCATCCTCCCTTCCTCACAATTATCCATCCTCCCTTCCTCACAGGTTTGTGAGCTGTGTCCAGTTGTTCTTGCAGTGTGACAGCGTGTGTCCTCAGGGTATGACGCAGCAGGTCACCCACCGGGTGGCGCCACTCCTCACAGGGGCCACCTATGGAGACAACGTCAGACTACTCAACAGCGTCATACAGGTGCACAACAAAGACCCTTCATAAGAAAGAATGCATTTTTATTTACAGTTAAAGCTTCCACTGGGACACGGTGGCGCAGTGGTTAGAGTTGTCACCTCACAGCTAGAAGGTCCTGGGTTCGATTCCCGCCAGGGGTCGCTGTGGGCGTGTTCCCTCCTCTGTGTCATCAGCGCCCGCACCCTAGGTGGGGTTGGCGATAGGGCCTTTCTGTGTGGAGTTTGCATGTTCTCCCCGTGTCTCCTAGGGTAGATACCCTCACAAAAACATGCAGTAATCCTGGTCTCTTTAATGCCTCCCCCTGGCCAGCCGGGGCTCCTGATGGAGGGGAAAGGAACTGGTTGGAAATCCCCACCGTCAGGTGAAAAGAAGCAACTTGGACTCCTCATGCATAGAAGGAAGCATGAAGTCAGTCTGTTGTCTCCCCAGGCGCGGCAGAGGGAGAGCAGAGCCCAGGATTACATAGGCAATTGGCACTGGGTGAAAATGGGTTACATTTGTGGGATAAAAATTATAGAGAAATAAAGCTTCCACTGAAGTTGTTTGTATAGCACAGACTGTCAGTGCACATTAGTAGCCCATACGTCATAGAACAATAAGGACGCTTCACTCTGTTCAAATCCATGCCTGGAGCACTGAATTTCAAAACAGAAGAACATGCACCAGATAATCTTCTTCCTTTAAACACGATATTAGTCTTTTATTTTATTATTTTATATTTTTTCTTCTATGTGACCACAACGCACCAACTAAAAATTATCTTATGGTAGTTTTAAAGCTTTCAAAGGTAGGGTCTGATCATGTGTTTTGAATCTCTGGCATTGTGTCAATTCCAGAACCACGTGGTGGAGAGTTCCAGACCCGGGCGTGTGGGTGCTGCAGCCGTCCTAGAGTTCTGGGTTGGGATTGTAACCCAGCAGAACATGTGGTACCGGGACAGAACAGTCCTGTTCCTCATGGATCAAATCTGCCGTGCCGCTTTCATACATCACCAGGAGGAGTGTGTGCAGAAATTATTGTACCAACAGCATAAGGTACACAGACACACACGGTAGATGACTGCTGGAGTGGATTCCTATTAACACATAGACGCTAGCATCCTATTCTGTTCATGACATACTGTAACATTTGCCAAAAATAGCCGATCTACCAGCACACAGCTCACTGTGAGCTTGTAGATCGGCTATTTTGGGGAAAAGGCAGGGGACCAATAGAGCCTTGAGGGACACCAGTGGTTATTGGGTGTAGGCATGTTAAGAATTATGAAAATGGTATTATTGAGGAAATTCCTTATTCAAGACAATTGGCGGATTGTTGGGAGCTCTTCACAGAGACATGACAAATTTGGCAATGACTTCCCCAATGCTTTTTTGATTGATTGAATACCTTATTAGTTGAACATCCATTACCTCCTCTCCCATACATTTTTACACAGAGTGGTACCTGAAGTATTCCGTTTTTAATTTATGTTCTCAAAATTGTATTTCAATGCTCCCAATGTAGAATGCTTTAGGTTACCATGGAGACCGAGGTCTGCTCTCATCTCTGGTTGGCTGGATTGCTGGAAATGCCACACCCTCCTTCATAGAAGGCCAATACCTGAGTGGAGAGGTGAGAGTTCCCAAAGCAGCCACAGTAATTAGGGCCGTACACACCAGGAGCGTTTATTTCACATTCATTTAAATTGCTGTTTGTGTCATGAGTACATCCTCACTGAATGTGAATATTAGGCAGCGATAAAGAAACACATTTATTTTTGTATCCCCCCCCCCCCCCCCCCCCAAATAAAATCCTCCACCTGTATGAATGAGGCATCGCCAAATTAATATTAGTTTGATGTGTAATATTCACATTTTCCTATTTGTTTATTCATGTAGCTGGTGTGTAAAGACCTTTATGCCTGCACGTTTGAAGGCAGCAGTTGAAGTTCTTGGTCCTAACACAGGGGTCTTAAACTTTTCAGGCCAAGGACCCCTTAGTTGAGAGAGATGAAGCAGGGACCCCCACAACCTGTTCATAGATTCCATATAGTTTAATTGTTTGACAGATCATCAGTGTATTTTGGATTCATGTCAATTTGTGTTTTCAGATATTTAACCACTTGAACCGTCAATACTTAATAAACTTGACCTTTCACTCTGTACTTGGTCTGCTCCCTCTATACCAAACCTCTTTGCCGAAAATAGCCGATCTACAGGCTCACAACGCCTTGCACTGCGAGGCGTTGTGAGCTTTTAGATCTGCTATTTTTGGCTAAAGTTCTAAATGTTCAAATGGTTAATACAAAAAAGGACACAAAGATTTGGAGGACCCCCTGTGGTAACTCTGAGGACCCCCTAGGGGTCCCGGACCCCCTGTTGAAGACCCTTGTCCTAACAGGCCTGTGGTGTCTCTGTTGGGTAGGTTTGGTTTGCCTGGCTGGTGCTGGGCATGGAGGGCATGTTTGAGGACGACTCTCAGCTCAGACGCTGTGTTGAACATGAGCTCCTGTCGGAGCCCAACCTCTCGCCAGACCAGGCCCTGAAGGTATCCAAATCCAAACACACACACTTGTATAGACATTATTTTACGCTAGTTTTCAATTTCAGTTTAGTTTGAATTAATTTAAAATGTGTTTGCTAGTTTGTTTCTTAATTTGTTTTTAAAAGTCATAGTTTTAGTTTATATAGCCAAAATGGTTGATCTACAGTACAAGCTTACAACGCGTTGCATTGTGGCATGGTTTTGGACAAGATATTCTATGTTGACTCATCATAAACATGTTAGTTAAATAAAATGTCTCTTCTCTTCTCTTCTCTTCTCTTCTCTTCTCTTCTCTTCTCTTCTCTATTCTTTTCTAGTTTTCGTTATTTCTTTAGTTACACACAGTAATGTATCATTAATTAAGTTGTACTGATGTGCACAGTATATCCTCAGTGTCCTTACTGTCCTATCTATTTTTATACTACTGTGAGTTACATAAAACACTTTACTGTGTGGTTAATTAATATATGCTATCATCCTAATCATCCACTTGTGAGCCAGAAGGCCCAGCAGCGGCTGAAGTTGCCGGTCGCTCCGTCTCTGCATCGGCTGCAGGTGTACCGCTGGGCGAGTCAGGCGGTAGCCACGCCCCCTGACCACCCTCTCTTACCACTTGTCTGGCAAAGATTCCTCCAGCTCTACCTCCGACAGCCAGGCCCTGATTATGGGTATGATGACACACATACTGTACCTGTAGACACAAACATGTCGTCACTTGTCAAGCAGAAACCTCCTATCTCCCAAGTATCAAATGTGTATGTTTTTTGTAAAGTAAAGCCCTGCTTCATCATACAAGACTGTCGCACAAAACTAGTGAAAATAGCTGATCTACAAGCACACAACGCCTTCGCAATGGAAGGTGTTGTGTGCATGTAGATCGGCTATTTTCACTATTTTAAATCATTTTTTAAGTGATAAATACAAAACTAACGGTTTTGGACATACAAGGTTTCCACCCGACAACAACGATATTCTTGATCTTTAGACCAAAGACTAGAATAGTAAGCCATTGTTTTTCCACACTGTCCACCAGGCTGGTCGCTGGCGGTTGTATCGGCTGGAGGTTCTTCCAGGCCTCCTCCCAGATGTCTTTACTCAGAGACCTGAGGCAGAGACTCCAGGAGGTGTCTGACTTCCACCATGCCGCCAGCCAGGCTCTCAGGGTGCCTCCACCACATATGCCCTCCTCGGAGCCCCACAGCCCAGGGGATGAGAGCCCCCAGCCGTCGTACCTCACCTCTCCTGAGCTACACACGGAGCTGGTCAGGTAGGACCATGCCACACAACGCTCCCCACCTTCTTTATTTATCACATTTTATTTATCAAACCCACCCCTCCTCCATTGATGTCGGTTGTAGCTGTATGTATGTAAGTATAAGTAAGTATGTTTTGCATGTGATTCCTTCCCTTCAGGTTATTTGGTGTGTTTGCTGTTTGGTTGGACGATGAAATGCTCCAGAAACAAGAAGTATACCTGCCCTCTCTCCCTCAACAGTACGATCCTCACAGACTAGCCAAGGTCATGCAGCGACAACAGGTGTGTGTGTGTGTGTGTGTGTGTGTGTGTGTGTGTGTGTGTGTGTGTGTGTGTGTGTGTGTGTGCGTGTGCGTGTGCGCGTCTTTTTTTCTTTGTGTTTCTTTTTTCCCAGGAATAATCAACAACTAGAATGGTGATGGTAGAACACAAGACACTTGTCAGTTTGCATGGTGGGGGATAATGTTCAACATGTTGTGTTTTATGATGTTATAGGAGCTGTGGTTGGAGTATGTGGACCGTGAGCGTGTGCTGTATGATGAGAAGGAGGTTCTGTCTCTGTGGGAGAAGGTGCAGAGTGAGCCCATCTTCCACCAGAACCAGAACCCTGGATTCACTGACTACATCAGCCCCAATGCCGGTAGGTAGCCAGCTTCACTGCTGTTAGTGCTGCGGCTAACAGCAGTATTTTCTGAGAATCGTTCACTTGGTGATACAAGCGTGAAAATTGGTACACATCATCTTTGGAGGCCACTCTTCAATTTAAGAAACCGGGCCACTTGAAAATCAAAGATGGCTGCCAAAATATGCTGAAAAGCAAAATGCTATGTTGACTCATCATAAAATTATTTTTATACATGGATAATAATCATATTCGTGTACACTGTAGGGAGCTACAATGGAAAAAACTATGGCTCGTGGACCAACCGGTGACTTTGTACACGACTTCGTACATTTCCCATAGATTCTATGGGACTTGACCACTTGCTCCTGCCCTTCGTGTACACGGTCTGTGCCGTCTATAGTTTCTTAATGGGGGGCAGCAGAGAGCCATATGTACACAGGCCCTAGGTGGTGTCCACGACCAGTAGTTTTACATGAACCCTCAGAGGGACACTGTGGGCTTAACAAGTGGTCCGTGGTGGTTCTCAAAGTGAGGTCGGGGGACCCTCAGAGGGACACTGTGGGCTTATCAAGTGGTCCATGGTCGGTTCTCAAAGTGAGGTCGGGGGACCCTCAGAGGGACACTGTGGGCTTATCAAGTGGTCCGTGGTCGGTTCTCAAAGTGAGGTCGGGGGACCCTCAGAGGGACACTGTGAGCTTATCAAGTGGTCCGTGGTCGGTTCTCAAAGTGAGGTCAGGGGACCCTCAGAGGGACACTGTGGGCTTATCAAGTGGTCCGTGGTGGTTCTCAAAGTGAGGTCGGGGGACCCTCAGAGGGACACTGTGGGCTTATCCATACCTTGGCTACAGGGGGGAAATAATTAAATGTACTTTTCATCGTGCCTGTTGCTAAGGTATGGCAACATGATTGGTGTCTTGCAAGACACCAGTCATGTTGCCATACCTTAGCCTTTCCTGAACTGACGCAGCTGTGAACATGTGTACACAGCCAGCATATTACTCAATGCCAAACTTTGCACACACACTCCTTGCCTGCCAATCCACAACCTCCACCCCTCCAGGGACCCCCAGGGCTTATCTCCCGATTAGGACACTTTCCAGCATAGTGACATGCAGAACAAACTGTCCATATAGTATGGTTTACATAAAAGTCAGTTGTCTTTCACACACACACACACACACACACACACACACACACACACACACACACACACACACACACACACACACACACATATATATATATATATATATATATATATATACATATATATATATATATATATATATATATATATACATATATATATATATATAATATATATATATATATATGTATATATATATATATATATATATATATATATATATATATATATATATATATATATATTATATATATATATATATATTTCATTTATTTATTTCATAAATATTTTTCATCACAATTGGGTTTGTGGGGAGCCATCCCTGCTTCAAGCTGTCACAGCATGGCACCAACACTTCAAACTAGTTAAAAAACCCAATACAGCAGATCTACAAGCACCTCACAGATCTACAAGCACCTCGCACATGCCAGGGACAGAGTAGGTTGGCCTGTATAAGCCTTGCTGTCAACACACTATACTACACCACTCAGGCCACCAAGCCAGGTGTGGTCAATTAGTGCCTTCTTCTGATCAGTGGCTTCTGCTTGATGAGTGGCACCAGTCTGTCTTTGTTCCCTGGTCAGTCAAGTTCACTGGGAGAGAATGTTTCAGATCAGTGCAAGTGTATTTGTTTTCCATTTGGACTTACTGTGTTTTGTTGGTACAGTATGCGTGCGACTAACTCATATTTCTGATAATTCCAATTTGTTTGTTGTTTAATTAGCCGGATTGTGAATGCCCTGCATTTTTCTTTCATCTTTAGAACCACACGTGTGTAACAAAACAGAGTGGTGATCATTTGGTGTGGGTGAAGAGAAGAAAAACATTTCATTAAAGGAGTAGTTCACCCCCAAAGTGACTTTTTTTCTATTGAACTCAAGTCTCCATGGCGTGAGTAATACATTGAAAAAATAAGTCATTTTGGGGGTGAACTACTCCTTGAATGTCAGTTTTGTGGTGTTTTGACTGGACACCCTGAGGATATTGCCAGATAGACAGACAGACAGACAGACAGACAGACAGACAGACAGACAGACAGACAGAGAATTGTAGGCCTTGCATTTATTTGACTTGGTTCCAACAGATGGCGAAAATAGCTAATCTTCAAGCTCACAATGCCTCACTGTTTGGACAAAGAGTTGAGGCGTTACATTTTGTAAAACACGGCCTTGTGAAAATAGCAGATCTACATGCTCACAACACCTCACAACGCAGGGCGGCGTGAGCATGTAGATCTGATATTTTCACAATTTCTGCCCCTAATATTTAATTTATCATTTTAAAAGTATTAAAAAGTCCTTAAATTGTCTCTTTAGAAATGTGCAGATAGCCTCTGTATACTGTTGAGTGGAAAAACAATGTTTCACATTAAGCTAAACATTTGGGACCACCCAAGATCATTTGGAGACCCCTCTAGGGGTCCCATAGTTGAACCACTGACTTATAAGGGGAGTATGGAGACCCCTCTAGGGGTCCCATAGTTGAACCACTGACTTATAAGGGGAGTATATGAGGCTGGATCCGTCTGGAACACTGCACTAGGCTCTCGCCAGCTCTGTAGCTCTCCACACTTGAACAGTTGTGTCCTTAAATTCAATTATAATAATTAACCCCTGTATATACGGGCAATAGTTTCACATGACTTTGTGTACACAGCCAATAGTTTTACATGAACATGTTCAGGCTTTAGTACTGTACTGTCTCGTGTAGCCCAACAGAGCCCATCACAGCACAACACGGCCCACCAGAGCCCAATACAGCCTACCAGAGCCCAATAGACTCCAGCAAACCTAAGTCCAGCCCAGTCCTGCCCAATAGGAGTATAGACCAGGGAAGGGGGGTAGTTAGATGACTGCACCAGACTCCACCAGGCTGCTCCATGCTCCAGCCAGCTCTGTAGATCCTGTGTACACGGCACTCCTAACTCGAAAGGTCAAGGAAAAGGGTCGTTTTAGGCGTCAAAACAGGCCCTTTGTCCTTAAAATGAATAAAAAAAATCAAAAAAATATGTTTTGTTTCAGGCAGGACACACGTTTCATATTTGAAGCATGCCCGATCTGGTCCATGGCCGGTTCTCAAAGTGAGGTCGGGGGGCCCACAATGTCCCTCTGAGGGGACACGGCACAGATTGTGTACACGAAGGGCAGGAGCAAGTGTTCAAGTCCCATAGAATCTATGGGAAATGTACACAGGCGTTTACAAAGTCTCTGAGTGTCCCACCAGGCTGGAGCAGCCTGGTGTTGTCTGGTGCAGTCCTGTCTACCCTAGTCTGGCCTATTCAAGCCAGATCTGGACAGTAATGGCCTGGTGGAGTCATCTAACTACCCCCTTTCCCCGGTCTATACTCCTACTCGGCTGGGCTGGACTTAGGTTCTCATGACCCTTTACGATTGCGAAAAAGACACCGAAACCCGGATTTTTGTCCTTAAAATCAATAAAAAAATCTAAAAAAATCTGTTTGTTTTACGCAGGAAACACTTTTCATATTTGAAGGATGCCTGATCCGATGGAATGGGTTTCGTGTCTCTCCGACACTTTGAACCCTTTATGATTGCGAAAAAGACACGAAATTTGCACGCCACCAACACGATTACACATTCTTTCGGATAAAAGACACTTATTCTGACTTACTTTTTGACGCTGAATCCAACAAACCCGGTCTCGTGTCTCTACGACACTCCTAACTCGAAAGGTCAAGGAAAAAGCCACTGTGTACACAGGCAATAGTTTTACATGACTTTGTGTACACGGCCAATAGTTTTACATGAACATGTCTAGGCTTTAGTACTGTACTGCCTCGTATAGCCCAACAGAGCCCAGCACAGAACAGCACAGCCCACCAGAGCCCAATACAGCCCCCCAGAGCCCAACAGAGTCCAGCAAACCTAAGTCCAGCCCAGTCCTGCCGAGTAGGAGTATAGACCGGGGAAAGGGGGTAGTTAGATGACTCCACCAGGCCATTACTGTCCAGATCTGGCTTGAATAGGCCAGACCAGGGTAGACAGGACTGCACCAGACTCCACCAGGCTGCTCCAGCCAGCTCTGTAGATCCTTGCACATGCGATTAACCACTGTGTACACGGGCATTAGTTTTAAGTTTTACATGAACCCTCAGAGGGACACTGTGGGCTTATCAAGTGGTCCATGGCCGGTTCTCAAAGTGAGGTCGGGGGGCCCACAGTGTCCCTCTGAGGGGACACGGCACAGACCGTGTACACGAAGGGCAGGAGCAAGTGTTCAAGTCCCATAGAATCTATGGGAAATGTACACAGGCATGTACAAAGTCACCAGTAGTTTTACATGAACCCTCAGAGGGACACTGTGGGCTTATCAAGTGGTCCATGGTCGGTTCTCAAAGTGAGGTCGGGGACCCTCAGAGGGACACTGTGGGCTTATCAAGTGGTCCATGGTCGGTCCTCAAAGTGAGGTCGGGGGACCCTCAGAGGGACACTGTGGGCTTATCAAGTGGTCCATGGTCGGTTCTCAAAGTGAGGTCGGGGGCCCACAGTGTCCCTCTGAGGGGACACGGCACAGACCGTGTACACGAAGGGCAGGAGCAAGTGTTCAAGTCCCATAGAATCTATGGGAAATGTACACAGGCGTGTACAAAGTCACCAGTAGTTTTACATGAACCCTCAGAGGGACACTGTGGGCTTATCAAGTGGTCCATGGTCGGTTCTCAAAGTGAGGTCGGGGGACCCTCAGAGGGACACTGTGGGCTTATCAAGTGGTCCATGGCCGGTTCTCAAAGTGAGGTCGGGGGGCCCACAATGTCCCTCTGAGGGGACACGGCACAGATTGTGTACACGAAGGGCAGGAGCAAGTGTTCAAGTCCCATAGAATCTATGGGAAATGTACACAGGCGTTTACAAAGTCTCTGAGTGTCCCACCAGGCTGGAGCAGCCTGGTGTTGTCTGGTGCAGTCCTGTCTACCCTAGTCTGGCCTATTCAAGCCAGATCTGGACAGTAATGGCCTGGTGGAGTCATCTAACTACCCCCTTTCCCCGGTCTATACTCCTACTCGGCTGGGCTGGACTTAGGTTTGCTGGACTCTGTTGGGCTCTGGGGGGCTGTATTGGGCTCTGGTGGGCTGTGCTGTTCTGTGCTGGGCTCTGTTGGGCTATACGAGGCAGTACAGTACTAAAGCCTAGACATGTTCATGTAAAACTATTGGCTGTGTACACAAAGTCATGTAAAACTATTGCCCGTATATACAGGGGTTAATTATTATAATTGAATTTAAGGACACAACTGTTCAAGTGTGGAGAGCTACAGAGCTGGTGAGAGCCTATAGTGCAGTGTTCCAGACGGATCCAGCCTCATATACTCCCCTTATAAGTCAGTGGTTCAACTATGGGACCCCTAGAGGGGTCTCCATACTCCCCTTATAAGTCAGTGGTTCAACTATGGGACCCCTAGAGGGGTCTCCAAATGATCTTGGGTGGTCCCAAATGTTTAGCTTAATGTGAAACATTGTTTTTCCACTCAACAGTATACAGAGGCTATCTGCACATTTCTAAAGAGACAATTTAAGGACTTTTTAATACTTTTAAAATGATAAATTAAATATTAGGGGCAGAAATTGTGAAAATATCAGATCTACATGCTCACGCCGCCCTGCGTTGTGAGGTGTTGTGAGCATGTAGATCTGCTATTTTCACAAGGCCGTGTTTTACAAAATGTAACGCCTCAACTCTTTGTCCAAACAGTGAGGCATTGTGAGCTTGAAGATTAGCTATTTTCGCCATCTGTTGGAACCAAGTCAAATAAATGCAAGGCCTACAATTCTCTGTCTGTCTGTCTGTCTGTCTGTCTGTCTGTCTGTCTATCTGGCAATATGTTCAGGGTGTCCAGTCAAAACACCACAAAACTGACATTCAAGGAGTAGTTCACCCCCAAAATGACTTATTTTTTCAATGTATTACTCACGCCATGGAGACTTGAGTTCAATAGAAAAAAAGTCACTTTGGGGGTGAACTACTCCTTTAATGAAATGTTTTTCTTCTCTTCACCCACACCAAATGATCACCACTCTGTTTTGTTACACACGTGTGGTTCTAAAGATGAAAGAAAAATGCAGGGCATTCACAATCCGGCTAATTAAACAACAAACAAATTGGAATTATCAGAAATATTAGTTAGTCGCACGCACGCATACTGTACCAACAAAACACAGTAAGTCCAAATGGAAAACAAATACACTTGCACTGATCTGAAACATTCTCTCCCAGTGAACTTGACTGACCAGGGAACAAAGACAGACTGGTGCCACTCATCAAGCAGAAGCCACTGATCAAAAGAAGGCACTAATTGACCACACCTGGCTTGGTGGCCTGAGTGGTGTAGTATAGTGTGTTGACAGCAAGGCTTATGCAGGCCAACCTACTCTGTCCCTGGCATGTGCGAGGTGCTTGTAGATCTGTGAGGTGCTTGTAGATCTGCTGTATTGGGTTTTTTAACTAGTTTGAAGTGTTGGTGCCGTGCTGTGACAGCTTGAAGCAGGGATGGCTCCCCACAAACCCAATTGTGATGAAAAATATTTATGAAATAAATAAATGAAATATATATATATATATATATATATATATATATATATATATATATATATATATATGTGTATATATATATATATATGTGTGTGTGTGTGTGTGTGTGTGTGTGTGTGTGTGTGTGTGTGTGTGTGTGTGAAAGACAACTGACTTTTATGTAAACCATACTATATGGACAGTTTGTTCTGCATGTCACTATGCTGGAAAGTGTCCTAATCGGGAGATAAGCCCTGGGGGTCCCTGGAGGGGTGGAGGTTGTGGATTGGCAGGCAAGGAGTGTGTGTGCAAAGTTTGGCATTGAGTAATATGCTGGCTGTGTACACATGTTCACAGCGGCGTCAGTTCAGGAAAGGCTAAGGTATGGCAACATGACTGGTGTCTTGCAAGACACCAATCATGTTGCCATACCTTAGCAACAGGCACGATGAAAAGTACATTTAATTATTTCCCCCCTGTAGCCAAGGTATGGCAGCTGCCATAGCTTGCCATACCCAATTGACGCCCCTGCATGTTCACCTCCAGTAGGTTGGGAAAGTAGCCTGCCACCCTGTGGAAATAGGCTTGAACTGCAAGATAGGACCCTAAAACAAATAAAATGGAATAAAAAAGCATCCGTAAGACGGATGGGCGAACAAGTGGTGTCCATACGTAGATGGGGTCCCAGAGGACATGTAGAGCCCACCCCCTTATTTTTCACGCCCCCAGGGAACACACAGCGGGGTTTGGAAATTTGTCGTGTACACCAGCCCTAGGACCTCGGCTTCGTGGACCGATTTAACGATAGGGGTAATAATAACAATAATAATAATAATAATAATAAATAAAACTCAAGACTTCTGAACATTATGTTTTTACCTGTGGGTGGAGGTGGGGTTTGTGACTCATGAGAGCAGTGCCAGGGTGTTTCCAACTATCTAATCTATCTAATCCTCTATACAGTTGCATGCTGTGGCTGGGCTCAGTGCTTGACACACAACACCAGAGAGTCAGAGAGAGACAGAGTGCTAAGCGTGATAAGACGAGAACCGGAAGTGGAGCTGCAGCCCAGAGCCAAACGCAGAATAGCTGCATGCATAGAGCCAATTATTAATATTCCCTCTGTGTTTCACATCAGGTTTTCTCAAGTTTGATTGGCTCCCACAAAGTTTCCTCCAGCGGAAGCGTCAGCACTGGGCAACGTGGGTAGCTGCCTTCCCAATTTAGCCCTTACCCGCTGAAAGACGGACCGAAAAGGTTGGGTCGGAAATTAGTAATTTCTACTTTAATGGGCTCCCACTAAGTTTACCTGAGGAGATCAGTTGGAGAGGCTGAATTTAATTGAGAGGTGTTAGAAGACACCTTTATGGACACATTGGTGAAGAAAGGCATTATTTTGCAGATGGCTAAAAAAAACGTTGGCATCCCGAAGCCGAGGCCGAATTGGGCCAATCGCATGAAAGAGCCCTGACAGCACATGGTTGGTGCCAAATTACGCACGCAGATAGCTCAGACCTTTGCCTACGTTCTTAGCTAGGCCTCGACCCGACCCGATCCACGGTTTTTCAGATCCGCCGCGAAAGGTTCGGAATCTCCGTATGCAGAAATGATGTCTGACATCTGTGCTTATTAGCTCTAAATCATAACCTTTTTATAACTTAGTCTTGCTCAGTTCATCATGTATTAACCACTATTAGGCCTACAGATTCCTCTGTCACATTTTTGCTCTCGTTGTGTGCAGCCAAGGAGCGTATCCTGTCCAACCTACAGAAGCACCCAGTGCCTCGCTCCGCTCCGGACCTGCAGCTGCATAAAGCCCCTGTAGCAGCCATCCCCTCCACGTGCCTCACAGACACTAAAGCTGCTGCTGAACTGCTGAAGACTGACCTCAGCACCCTGCAGGACCAGGCCAGGTACGCATGCGCCCGCGCGTGCACGCACACACACGCACACACACACGCACACACACACACACACACACACACACACACACACACACACACACACACACACACACACACACACACACACATACACAAACACACACACACACACACACACACACACACTTGATCACACACAAACTTCAAGCTTGTTGTCACATCAAGTTGTCACAAGTTTACATGTGTAAAAGCTCCTAAAGACATAAGAATAGAGACAGAAACAAAGGGAAATCTCAGATAACATTACAACAATGTCAATTAAAGGTTCGTGCTCAAAAAAGAAACAAAGACTTGGGTACAATATCACAGTCTCATGTGCAAGTAAGAGACCTCACTTAGCAGCTGATACAAGCTTTTTATGTGCCATCACAGATGTGTGGGATAATCTATTGGTGTGGACCTTTATGTTTGTGTCAGGATTGCAGTGTCACGGGAAGCCCAGCAGGTGGCAATGGAACAGGAGCTGCTGGAGAACCTCCCTCTGCTCTATAAGAACCAACCTGAGCAAGTCACCATGAAGCTGGAGTGTAAAGGAAAGGCTGGGCAGTCCTGTCAGGGACCTGCAAGCATCACTGTCACAGTAAGGCCTCATACTCTCTCAATTCCAACATTTAAGAATCTCACTATTCTTCATTATTGCGCAAATCCTCGACCAGCTGTCCGTCAGTCTGTCAGTCAGTCAGTCTGTCACACGTCACACTTTTGCCCTGCTCATATCTCCTTAACCGCTGACCCTAACCCCTCAATTCTCACATGACCCTCTTCTAGTGCCACCATGAGGCCGATTCTTGCAAAACACATTTTTGGACATTGCTCCTACAGATTTTGCCCTAAGTTTACGCTAATCAGTACACAATATGTCTACACTCATGTCATCAATATGGATCTCTCCCATATAGCGCCACCATCAGGCCGATTTTTTTGGACACTGCTCCTACACATTTTGCTCTCAAATCACGATCCCGATTAGGGAGTCTTACTGGAGATTAATTTGTGTAAATGCTACCATTTACCTCGTGTGTGTGTGTGTGTGTGTGTGTGTGTGTGTGTGTGTGTGTGTGTGTGTGTGTGTGTGTGTGTGTGTGTGTGTGTGTGTGTGTGTGTGTGTGTGTGTGTGTGTGTGTGTGTGTGTGTGTGTGTGTGTGTGTGTGTGTGTGTGTGTAGTGTGAAAGTGTCCACAAACAGGACGCCGTACAAGCTCAGATACTGTCTCTGCGAAGTGACATCAAAAAGCTTCAGGCAGATGCCATGGCTGCACCTCCTCAAAGCCTGGCCAAAGCCGCGGTGCACACAGAGAACTTTATCACGTCAGTATATATATTAGACCCCGCCCCAGACCCACAAAAGTAAATGAAATGTATTCATCTGACAGTGTCTCTCTCACTTGGAACGGCAGTACAAATGAACATTGTCATGTCCTCAGGGCTCTGGTGAATATGTACAAGGCACAGAAGAGCCCAGCCGTGCACAGTGTTGGGGTGTCTGCCTTCTACCTGGTGGTGTCGTTTGTGTGTGAGGACACACTGAGACACCCACCGACACGCCAGTACCTCACCTCCTGTGTGGAGATACTGGGACAGGTAACCAACAACACACATGCACATACCTGCGAACACAAGATGCCAAAATGTGGCCCAATAGCACATACTGTACCACATGGGCAAAAAAAGGCACTGAGTCCCCAGTCAGATTATCACGGCCGGCCCGTTTGCTGTACAGCATGTCATTCCCCTACTATCTCCATATGTCCTGTCTTTCTCCTCTAGCACTATCAAATAAAGGCTTAAAAATGCCCCCAAAAATAACTAAATATGTGCGTACACCAGGGCAGGAATTTCATGAAGTTGCAGGGCTGAGCATGGATCAGATTGTAAATACCATCATTTAACTATTTCACTGCAGATTAGGTTATCATCCCTAACACTTAAATTCATCAAATAATTTCAATGGGCTAACATATTGTTTTATTTGATGGACTTCCTGCCCTGGCATTTGGCCTTTGTGCCCTCAAAAAAATTACAACACCAAAGGCCAAGTGGCCTTGCCCCCCAAATGATGACATTCCTGACCTGGTGTACACACATATGTTTTCACATACTGTATATTCATTCCTAAAATTTGGTCAATATGGCTAAAGAATGAATAGGACTTCCTTGTAATTGTCTTCCGTAGGTGTTCATCCTAGGCACCGCAGCAGAGTGTGGCCGTGTGCTGAAGACCATCCTGGAGCACAGGCGTCTGTGTCATCTCATTTCCCCCTTTTTCACTCCCAACGTGGCGCCCGATCAACTTGTCTTCCTCTACCAGGATGTAGTGTCATCACTGCACTCTGACAGTGCTGCAGATGTCATTTTCATGCTGCTCACTAAGGTTAGCCACCATGCTACAGTTAGGGCTGTCGCGATTGGATTATGACATTTTACATGATGATTAGTTGTCACTCAAATAATTGCGATTAACAATTTAATTGTGTTTTTGTCGTTGACAATTACATTTCCGTTTGGCTTGTAGGCTTTGAAGTTTCACATGGCAGATATGTTACATAACCTAAATATACAAAGAAAGGACTGACATATTTGACAACTTTATACTTAAAAAAGGACATTCATAGTGGAAATAGCCGATCTACAAGCTCACAAAGTGTTGCATTGTGACGCATTGTGAGCTTTTAGATCTGCTATTTTGGATAGTGTGGAAATTCCACTTTTTGAAAATGTTTGAAAATAGGCCTATATGAACATTTTTCAACATGGAAATGATTGTCAAAATAACTGCCATTATGTCAAATAATTGCGATTAGACGATTATGTAATAATTGTGACAAGCCTATCGTAGCTACAGTCTCTGTCACATAGCAGTGATTTCTAGTTATAGACTCATATCATAGGGTCTCAGCTCCTCTTGTGCTGTGTCTCTGTTCTCTAGTTTGACTTATTTCAGTGGCTGACTGAAGCACATCCCGTCTTCTCTGAGAGAACCCGTCTGCTGGAGCTGGTGCACGGAGCGCTGTGCGTCTGTGGCCGGGACCCTGAGCCTGACCTCCTCACGCCCTTTCACCTTTTCACAAAACACTGGACCATGCTTTTACGACACCATTTCCCTGACCACTACAGCGATTGTCTGCGTCTGCTTATGACCAGTGAGTGTGTGTGCACGCGTTCAAGTATCTATATTGTGTTTTAGTATAGTAGTTTGTTAGGTAAACTTGTGGGGTGTAAAGGTCCTGGATAGTTAAGTAGGACACCATATATTTTAAGCAGTCTAAAAATAATATGTATTTGAGTTGGATAAAAGCATCCTCTAAAATGGTGTGACAGCCCATGGCAATTCAGATGGAATTCACATTAAAGCAAGAGGGCAATTTGGAGTAACAAGTTTAAGCAAAAAACATAAGCTCTGTGTGTGTGTGTGTGTGTGTGTGTGTGTGTGTGTGTGTGTGTGTGTGTGTCTGTGTCTGTGTGTCTGTCTGTGTGTCTGTCTGTGTGTCTGTCGAGGGGGGGGTGTAACAGTAAACTCCTGAGAGAAACGTGAGTCATATGCACTTTATTTGCAGCAGGATTGAGGTTGGATCCTATTCAGGCAATTTCTCTCATGGTCCAAAGTGTTGGTGCAATAGTGTAATTTGCAGCAGAGACAAAGACTTGATATTGTGCGATCTATTTTGCTTCATCTGTTGATGTTTTGATTTGCAGGGAGTTGTAAGTAATGTAGTCTTACATCTAAGGTTACTGTATCTCAGTTCAGTTTGTTGCAGCAGCCCTGACCCCCTCACACATTTGAAGGCCCAAACATCATCGAGTGTTCATTTGATCTTAGGATTTGAATGAAAAGTAGACGGGATGCAACCTGGGAAATATGTTCGCTGCCTGAGGAAAACCCCGAGGCACTGTCCTTGGTGCTGAATGAGCTAAAATCCAATAATTCTCCATGAGGATGTCAAATGGCAAAAAAAAGAAACAGCAATTGCCTTAACAGTATCTTTACGTGTTCTCTTTTTTTTTTTTTTGCACCTTTATTTAAAACGTGGTCAGGCTCCTCAGACCAATTGCTGAGTCCAGAGTGTTGGAAGGTGACTCTGCGAGTTCTGAGCTGCTCACCTAGCTCCCAGAGCACTAAGGGTAAGACTGAGGCAGGAAGCAGCTCTACTGACGGCCGAGGCACTGCCCTAAGTCCCCCACCAAGGCCACCATCCTCCTACAGATCCCCTGTCAGCCTTTCTCCACAGCAGGTAATGGAAGCCAAAAGAAATGTCACTAACTAATATTGATGTCTGTAATAAGAAATAAGACCCTGAGAGCATAGTTTGACTTTGTACTAAGATAATTATTATCTCTGCCAGGCCAACAGGCCGGAAGGTGGAGATTATGCTTTTTGCCCTCCATCCCCCGTCTGTGTTTCCGTATGTTTGTCCATCTGTCTGCAACGAATCTCGGACACCGCTGGACAAATGTTAACATCAATTTTTGCATGTACACTCCCAGTAGGCCAAGGAAGATGATCCATCCTACATTTGTCAAATAAGCCTCATGATACAGTACCAGATTTACAAAACCATAGGTCTTACAATGCAAATGTTTTTGTCCCTGGCTGGACTCCCCAAATAGGCCATGCCCATCGGTACACATTATTTCTGGAGTCATGTGATGAACATGTATCGTTATTGTGTGTGTTTTTAGTTTTGCCTCATCAAAGTAGATACAGGTCTTGTGACAATGAATTCTTTTTGGTCATTAACAGGTAGAGGAGACCGTTGATTGGCTGAGTGATTACTTTCTGCGGAGTCGACTCAGTAAAGCTGACCTGCGGACCTTTGGCCTGTACTCTGCCTGGACCCCGTACATCAGTGAGGTCGTTACTTTCTGGGAACATCTGATTGGTTGTCTAATCAATGTGCAGCTCAGTAGCTGTGCCAGGGAGCCAGTGGGCAGCAGCAAAGTTCTGAAAGGTAAAGTTGTCCATGTATGGTCATTCCAGTCCAGAATTAACAGGCTTTGCCTGTCCCGTAAATGTCCCGTGCATGCAGAATTGAGGATTGGTCAAGCTTCACATGGCAATTTGGCCCTCCAGATAAAATCATTCATTCATTCAGAATTCATAAAAATATAGAACTAAAGCACATAGAAAGTATAGATCTAGAACACAGAATGTATAGATCTAGAACACGGATTTCATAGCTCTAGAACACATAGAATAAAAATGTACAGCTTCACTTCGAACCGAGGTTTGATTTATTTATTTTTTTATGGTGAAACTAGCCAATCTACAATTATGTGCGCGTCGCAATGGGACCTGCATAACCTGCATAATTAATACAAAATAGAGCTACTGTAGTATTAAGTGGTGAAGGTGTTTTCTACTCCACTCACTGACAGTGCTGCAGGACCTGAACAGTAAGATTGGGAAGTTGTTTAAGCCGTGGATCCTACCAGTGCAGACCGACGATGCCAGGTAATCATGGCTCCTCTTCTGCTTTCTCTTATATCTCTCGTTAAGCCTGATCCTTGCTTGCTTGCTGTCTACATTCACATTTTTGCCAGAGTTAAAGTACTGGAGAACTAAACCTAAGTATTCAAAAGCATATGGTTTTTCACATTTTTCTGTTGACATTTTTATAAAGAAAATCAATAATAGAGAAAATGGGCGATCTACAAGCTCACAAAGCATCGTGAACTTGTAAATCTGCTATCCTCTTGCCTAGAAATGTAGTGGAGTAAAGTAAAATATTTTACTTTGAAATGTAGTGCAGTAAAAGCCAAATACTCAAGTAGAGATAGTAACAAAGTACAGAAAACATTGACTTTATTTCCAACAATAGTGGTAGTTTTAATATGTGTAATAGTACTAGGAGATTTTATTTATTCGTCCCAGTGATATACACATTACTCGCATCGAAAGAAGTTCTGCACATATAAATAAATTGGCAAAAAGATTGTCATAATTTGGTTTTATGCCATGCGTGATCCCTTGCTATTTACTGCAGATCAATATAAGGAGAGAAGACGAGGTCTAATGTCTGCATTACAAAGAAATAACAATAAAATACATAACGTACAAAGACGATGACTACAGCTCGAACAATCCTGAATTGTTTGCTTGATGCCATTCAGTTACAGTTCCCTCACTTATCACATGATTGTTCCTTCTCCTGTCTTAGCAACCCAATTTGCTATCCTTGGTTGGAAACCGATGCCAATGCTGCAGGCTGTCTGGTTAGCCTCTATTCCCAACTCATTGACACATTACATCACAAATTCAGAGGTGGGTTCCTTGTGAATAGCTCTGTCTAAAAGCTGCCCCCCCCCCCCCCCCCCCCACACACACACATTCCCTAAGTGAGTGTATTGTTGTTGTTTAAGCTTTGTAGTCTGGACTTGTGTACAGAATGTACAGTTGTGTTTGTGTGTGTGTACCAGATCGTTTGCTCCCAGGCCAGAGGGGAGCCCTGTGGCTGTGTATGATGCAATACTTCGAGAGCTGCACCTCTCCTCGCACCCCAGAGTACCTGCTCTATCTGTACCACATTCACCTCCGCGGCCTTCCCTGGAGATTCCTACACCCCGACACTCAGCTCATGGAACAGCTCTTCAAAGTATGTCCCTGGTTCTGACCGCTGACCTGAAAACCCTGACCCCAACATGTAAACACTGGACCTAGACATGCAAGCTATGGAGCTGTTAACGTCAGACCTTTGTCCTCGTCTCTGCCCTTTAGCCCCTAACCGATAGAATGACCCTGACCTGCATAAATATAGTCTCTGCAACCTGTCTCTAAATTAGCCTTTGCCTCTCAAGGACCACAAGGATATAAATAATAATAGTCTAATGCAAGGGTTTTCAAAGTGGGTTAGGGGCACCCAGGGGTGCCGTGACGGCAGACCAGGGGTGCCGCGAGATCATTTGATAATATTTGGAATTTATTTGGACACTTGAAAAAATATTTAGTATCATTTTAAACCTAATCACTAAAATATTGTCACTGTCGGGCAGAAACCTCGTATCTCAAAGTTTCAAATGTGTACGTCTTTTGGTAGAGCAAAGCCCTGCTTCATCATACAAGACTGTCACACAAAACTAGCGAAAACAGCCGATCTACAAACAAGCACACATTGTGTGCTTGTAGATCTGCTGTTTTCACTAGTTTAGATCATTTTATAGATGATAAATACAAAACGAACGGTTTTGGACATACAAGGTTTCCACCCGACAACGACGATATGCTATAAATATAAACTGCTGGGAGTGAAAATTATAATGTAGGGGTGCCTCGGATTAAAAAAATATTCATGGGGTGCCCTGAGACAAAAAAAAAAAAAAAAAAAAAAACGTTTGGGAACCCCTGGTCTAATGGTATTGTAATGGAAAACCATTCTAATCCCACTCTACAGAGGAGGCAATCTGATCTGTGTCACATTTCCTTTATTTGCTATGTTTTTACATGTTTCTTATTGATTCTTCATAAAACTGTTCCATTAAGGTTGAGAGGGGGAGCCCCAAGAGCTGCTTCCTGTTCCTTGGAGAGGTCCTCTGCGAGGTCAACTGGGTCAGTGTCCTCCTGAGTGACAGCTTCCAGGCCCCGCCCAGCACTGCCACACAGGCCTATCCAACTCTAGCCAGTGTGGGCACTCAGAAAGATACACACACCATGCTGGTGTATCTTCTCTACATGTTAGTTTTTCTCACTAAGGAGGAGCAGCTCCTCAGCCAGCCGGTACGTCCAAACTACTTATCGTCGTTGTCGGGGTGGAAACCTCGTATCTCCAAGTTTCAAATTTGTATGTTCTTTCGCAAAGTAAAGCCCTGCTTCATTATACAAGGCTGTCGCACAAAAGTAGTGAAAACAGCACTAGTTTAAATCATTTTTAAAATGATAAATGCAAAACCAACGGTTTTGGACATACAAGGTTTTCACCCGACAACAACGTTATGTTTTCATCTCAGTGTCAAGGAAAAGTCAACAATTTGATTCCTCTGAATCCTCTATTCATTTATTTTTTTCTTCTTATAATTTTTTGGTCCCTTTTCCTGGGACAGGATTCCCCTTTACTCAGCCTGCTGGTCCAGTCCTCCTCCCTGCCCTGGCACCAGCTGGACCTCTCCTCTTACCAGGGCATTCTGGGATACGTGGGCACCCACTACCCTCCTTCCCTGCTGCTTAGCACTGACTCTGCTCCTCAACTGCTGCTCAAGTCACTGCGCAGTGCAGCTGGACTTCACCCACAATCCCATGGCACTCCACATGAGGTGAGAGAGAATGGATCCTCTTATGGTGCGTTCAAACCTGGATAGTTCAAGCGGCACGATTACGTACAAAGTTAAATGTATGTAATGCGGCGTGAACGATCCGAACGGGGCGACACGAACGGTCATCGGTATTTTTTCCAGCTGGAAAAATCCAGATTTCATCAGTCTCTGTTCAGCTGTCTGTAATGTACTGTACAAGAATAACGAGCGAAATGGCAGAACAAAGTTGAACCTTTAACTCTGACCTCTGCCGTTGTGTTATTACTCTGGACTGATTTACATACAGGAAAAACAATATTTACCCTGTGTGCAATCACAATCTTATTACATGATTTATGTAATCTTCCTTGTGCCAGGATAAATATGGCATAGTCAGAATTATTACCCCATTATTGTCTACGTGTTTCACCCATCTGCTCACATAATAAATAGAGATCTTGACATCCTTTATAGACACCACAAAAACTTGTCAAAGCATTGTTAGCTTGTAGATCGGTTATTTTAGCTGAATGTTTTCTCCCAGGATAGGGACACTCATGTAGTTAAACAAACGATAGTCAGGGAGTACTGGAGCCTCAGTAACGGGTAGAAGAACCATATACAGACATAACAGCCTCACACCACTTCCTCATGCTCCCCAGCCTGGTCATGCGTTGGCTGTGTGGTGGCATTCCATTCCTCGGCCAGGATTCGTCACTGGTCAGCCAACTTGGTTGCTTTTGTTAGGCTACTCTTAACACATACAGCACGACCAAGCTGCCTATCGGGTGCCAATTGAAACAACAACATAACACATTGCTTGAATTTGGCAGGGCAATTTGGCACATTTCACTTGGGATCTCCCACATAATCAGCTGTGCAGCTCATCCCACACATGTATGATCATTATCCATGGGACATAAACATCAGACATTGACATTTTATCATATTTGTGTTTATAAAAAGAGCAATAGAAAACAACAAAGAAAAGGTTGTAATATAAAAGCCACTGTGACCATGGTGGTGGATCGCTGCATGGATCTGACCAGCTGATGCTTCGAAGAGTTGAAGGGTGTAGATGGCATTGATACTGTAATTGTCTATAGAATACAGGATATTTTGTCACAACATAGTAGTAGTAGAAAGGTATTTTGAACTAAATGCAAAATTGCAGGAAATCTAGTTAGGCGTACTTGGACGTGGTCTATATGGGGAGTTGCATGATCCAAGCAATCCAAGAAAAAGGTTTTGATTGTACGAAATAATGTTCAACAGTTATTGGTCAAACGGTAATGCACCGTGTTATCGTACCACAATGAGACCGATTTGAAACATTTGGGGTGATGTGTGTCTTCCTTGTCCTACTGGGAGTATGCATGCAGAGTTTGACACCAGTCGGTCCAGCTGTGTCCCAAGATTAGCTGTACACAGTCACGCAGACACACACAGGCAGGTGCAAAAACATAATCAGCCTCCTGGCTTGTTAGCCTTGCGGAGTTCAAAATGACACACAAAAGAATCATTAAATGCATTTACATAAAGGAGAGTGTGCACTTTGCGATATCATGCAAGGTACAATTATAATGACAAGCAAACAATGTGCCTGTTGAATTACACGGTGCATCCAAAATAATTAGGTGCAGAAGCCTTAATGTGTGTGTGTGTGTGTGTGTGTGTGTGTGTGTGTGTGTGTGTGTGTGTGTGTGTGTGTGTGTGTGTGCGTGTGCGTGTGCGCGCGTGTGCGTGTGTGTGTGTGTGTACGCATGCGTGTCAGGAGGAGACATTGAAGGCTGCAGCGTGTGTGCGTTGGTGTGTACAGTCCCTGATCACTCTGGAGCAGGGAGGCAGCATCACGCTTGGGAACCTGGAGAACCAGCTGGAGGCTTTGCTGGAGAGCGTCATTACATTCAACCCGCCTGGTGAGCTGCATCATTCCTCATCCACATCAATGTGTCATCAGCCGTCAGCCAGCCATCCATGGTGTTTTCAACCTCTTCTCTCTCTGTGTGTAGAAACGGGTCTGGAGCAGAGGCACATGGCGTTCTGCGGTCTGTTCAGTGACGTCTTGGCGTTACTGAATGGAGTGGGCGTGTCCACGGGAGAAGCCCTCGCAGCTCACGTGATCGTGTGGCTGGACAGGAAGGGGAGGGGGTTCCCCATCCTGCCGCTCCTCACCGCCTGCTCCCGTTGTTTGGCCTCCGTACGACACATGACGCGCATCATGGAGGCATGCATCACCGCTTACTTCAACCACGGTAACTAACTACTGCCAACTGTAATATCAATATAAATATTTAAAAGGTTATTATTGATCATACGTTTATGTCAGGGGTCTTCAACAGGGGGTCCGGGGCTTTCATTTAGGATAGCTTTACACTACTACAATGTCTTTCTTTCTTGTACGTGTGCAGCAGAGGAGGAGTCTGCAGGTTGGGGTCCTGTGCTGGTGTCCCTTCAGGTGCCCGAGTTGACAGCAGATGACTTCCTGTCTGAGAGCCAGTCAGGAGGAAGCTTCCTGACACTGTATGCCTTCATCCTGCAGCGTCTCAACACAGAACACACAGCAGCCAATGACAGGAGAACACTGGCTCTCCTCAACTCATGGACCAATCAGGCCTTTCCCAGGTATTTCTCATACAACAAGGGTCTTCAACAGGGGGTCCTCAGAGTTACTACAGGGGGTCCTCCAAATCTTTGTGTGATAGAAACTTTTTTCTCCTTTTTTATATTAACCACTTGATTATTCTGAGAACTTTAGCCAAAAATAGCAGATCTACACTGCAAGGCGTTGTGAGCTTGTAGATCGGCTATTTTCTGCAAAGATGTTTGGTGTAGAGGGTAAAAAGAGCACAGAGTGAAATGTCAAGTTATGTATTGACCGTTCAAGTGGTTAAATATGTATCTGAAAACACAAATTGACATGAATCCAAAATACAATGATGATTGTGCTGTCAAACAATGAAACTATATGGAATCTATGAAAAGGTTGTGGGGGTCCCCGCTTCATCTCTCTCTCAACTATGGCCTGAAAACGTTGAAGACCCCTGTGTATTAATTGTATGACCTGTCTGAAGGGCTTACACCTGTTGTGTGTGCTGTTATAGAATGTTTTGTCTCTAATGGTTTGTTGTGTCTCCAGTGGTCCAGGTGATGAAGCCAAGCTGTTTCTGTGGTGGCACAAAGCTCTAAACCTGTCAGTGGAGCAGCTGCAACCCCAGGCAGGCCAGGTGGAGGTTGCAGGGGTAGCGTTGGGTCTGTTACGACTGCAAACCAGGCTCTCTCAGCTGGGAGAGGAGAGACTTAATTCTGGGCTGCTGGGAGCCATTGGCCTTGGGAAGAGGTCACCTGTTTCAAATAGGTAAAGTGACAGACACTTCTAGAAGACTATAAGCCATATACCATGGGTCTGGGACCCCTAGGGGGTCCTCAGAGTTACTACAGGGGGTCTTCCAAATCGTTGTGTGATAGAGGCCTTTTTTTATATATACTGTATATATTTACCACTTGAACCCTAGTGTCCATATTCTGAGAACTTTATCCAAAAAGAGCAGATCTACAAGCTCACAATGCCTTGCAGCACGAGGCGTGGTGAGCTTGTAGATCAGCTATTTTCGGCAAAGAGGTCTGGTGTAGAGGAGAAAAAGAGCAGACTAAGTAAAAGATCAAGTGGTTAAATATCTGAAAACACAAATTGACATGAATCCAAAATACACTGATGATTGTGCTGTCAAACAATTAAACTAATCTCAGCACGGTCCATTATATCTCCCCTTTAATAATACCAAATTGTATTGTGTTTTATATCATTACCTCGTTGTAAAGGTGACAAATCAACGATAACAATGATATCAAAGACAATAGCATTTGGCATAATTAAAGGGGGTTATAATGGACCGAATGTTGGCAAATTTTGGGTCGGCGCTACCCACAAGTTTGGCTGTGGTGCTCATTCCACGAATGCCCGATGCTTACAAAATGTATCTCGTTGTAAAGGTGACGAATTAACGATAAAAATTATATAAAACACAATTCAACACAATGGTATTATTAAAGGGGAGATATAATGGACCGAAGTTTCCTTTCTTTTTGTGCTGAGTTTATATGGAATCTATGAAAAGGTTGTGGGGGTCCCTGCTTCATCTCTCTCTCAACTAAGGGGTCCTTGGCCTGAAAATGTTGAAGACAACTGCTGTATGGAACTGGCTATTGATACGGTCTATTCACATGCCATGTCAATTTACATTTACAGGTTCAGAGTGGTGGTGCGTTGTCTGGCCGCCTTCCTTTCGGTCCAGGTGCCAACAGAGACTGAGATTCGTCTGCAACCCACCACTGACCTGCAGCTCTCTGCTAAGGCACAGCAAGTATGTTAACTACTCACGTGGTGTTTATTGTACCCATATTGTTTCCTTGTGTAATTAGGTTCTAATAACAACTTTGTATGCTCTTTGTGTGTGGAGGTGTTGGGAGCATTGGAGGCCATGGCCAGCAGTAAGCAGTATGCTGACCTGGAAGACTCAGTGAACAAGGCTGTTCAATTCATCCGCTACCCAGGACACAGTCTGAGAGATGGACCCAGACTCCTGGCCCTGCTAGCCAACCTCCTGTACCCTGACCTCAGATACCTCCACATTATCCGCTAACACTTGAGCACAATCCACTGGTGCCGCAAGCTGTCAGCTATCAGACCCTGACATTAATGCTCGACCCTGGGTGGATGTTGTGGCAATGGCCAAAATCACATATTTTCAACTGGAAAGATTGAGCCTTTTAAGGCGTGGCTCTGTAAGAGTCTACAAATGGGTCCCGTGACTCGGTCTGTGTGTGTCCAGGCCTAATCTTGGAAACCGCTTGACCAATCAGAACCAAATTGTCATTTGTCATTGTCGAGTGACACAAGGGTTGTGCGAAGAAATTACCGTTCAGTATGTCCGCTGGAATGACAATGAAAATCTGCTCCATCGTAAAAGATTCTATGCTGCAAGGAGACGATTCCCGTTTTCAGCACTGCATCTGGATTTTATAAATATCTAGCTCTACAGTAGCTATATGTTATCAGCTATATCCACAAGAACTTAAGTCTCGTGTTGCCAGATGTCAAGAGATCACGCCTACCAATCATCTGGGGACTTCTAAATGCTAGAACAGCATTGAGAACAATCGCTAACAAACCTACGTCTACTGCTTTGAGAACCAATCATGTCACTGAGCCAATTGTCCACCCCCCTTTTTCAGCTCTAATTGTTTCCTCACAGTTTTAACAATGAAAGCTGGGAGATTGTCTTCAATCTATTATAGAGTGAAGCTCTTAGAGACTGACGTGAGTATGTTGACCTGATGCTGCACAGCTACAGAACGTATCAGCTACCGAACATTCAATTATCAGACTGACTCAATCATAGATTTTGCTCTTCGGTGAATTAGACAGAGATCGAAGAACATGTTTTATAATATTAATGTGTTTTTATGACCGCCTCCCTGCACTTTTCCCACTCATGTTTTATGCCTTGTTGCTTTACTGTACATCTGTTGCCTATTGGTTTTTAATGCACTCTGTTCTTGACAGAGATGTTTCGTTGTTGAATGAAGTAGAATTCATTTCTGAAAAATGTGTTGTGGTTTGAGGATCTTCATGTAGAATCCAGTTGGAGAACTTGAAGGGGTCCACATCCACAAGCTCCCTGGAAGAGGAATTTCATGGAGATCTGACCCAGTTGAATACAGCTGAAGTTCTATGTGCCTGGTGTGTGGAACAGCTTCTGGACTTCTGATACAGTAGATCTAAAATGTCTAAATCATTGCCAAGATCTAATTTAGTTACAAGTACAGTACATTATGTAGTAATGGCCAGGTTCTACCTGGTATAATATGCATAGCTACAGTACATATCATACCTGCCTGTATATCTTGGTTGCAATTTGCCAGTTACACGTACAGTATCTATGGCCAAAAGTGCTTTTAGGTTGTTTTTCTTTGCCAAAGAGGTCTTCAATTTTCTTCCACCTCATTATTCTGGAAACCATAATTTTTGTCACTTTCTGTAAGGCATAAAAGCTATTATGATCATTATGAAAGAGTATATGCACTGGTACGTTTTTATGTATGTATTTTTATGCACTATGGCATTGCAGTTCCTCTTAATGCACAACTTAATAAATTTGCTCAAACTATCGGATGAATAAAGCAGCAGGGATGAAGTTGAGTCTGTAAATGGAATTGGAATACTTATTAACACATCACACATTTGTAGTTGATCCATAAAGGCTATAGTGACTATTAGTGAGACATTTGAAAATAAAACGTGTTTATCCATATCATGAAGTCATGATATTCTCCAAGACGGCTGTCACATTCTCAGTCTCTTGTTAATTGCACCATATCTGCCAATCTGTGCAGTGTGCAACCTTAAGGATAATCGCATACAGCCTTTTTTTAACAGGCTGAAGTCGGTGCTATGTTGTGACTGTGTTAATGCCATAAGCATTTCTGTCTGAGTCAGTGACCAGGAATGGGTCTCTCCAGGGACAGCTTTTAGAAGATGATAGTGATAGTCCACAGAGTCTGACTGCACAGAACAGACCACAGTGTCTGACTGCACAGAACAGACGATTCATTTCAGTACAAGGAAGGATATCTCTCATGGCTGATATTTAGGAACCAGATTACACTTCTGGACTAATATGCTTAATACTTATATAATACTTATACTTATTTCAAGTATCAAGTCAGTTTTATGGTACTACTGTGTGCAGCCCAGGACTACTCCTTCAGGTGTAGTGCATTAGGGTACTTAAAGAATGGATCTAGAGAGTGATGCCTCATTTAACTGTTTACCCACTTCACTACATCAAAAATTGAATTTATTTTGATAGCCAACCTACAAGCTCACAATGCAGCATTTTGGAACGTTTTGTAAATCGTTGATCAACGATTTACAAAAACCTTTTGTGTGCCTATAATGACATGCCAATATTGGGATGCCAGTGTTAAAGTGATTAATAGGCATTCTCGCTGCCTCATTCTCTCACGTATCTGAATATGTGTGTGTATGAAGTGAATAAGGTTGCTCAGGAGAGGGAACACTGGAAATCTCTATTGGAACTGTTACCGCTGTGACCCAGTTATATAAGCGGTTGAAGATGGATGGATGGATGGGAGTGGCCGCTGGCCTACTGGTCCAGGCGCATACCACCTAGGCATTGCCAGTTCAATTCCCGATCCGGACGACCCTTCCCGCTTGTCACTCCCTGTCTCTCCCCCCATTTTCTGTCAGTCTACTGTCCTATCAATAAATGCATAAAAGCCCAAAAAACAAATCTTTATAAAAAGAAGATGAATGGATGGATGGATGGTTTTAGAGTTAGTTTTAGGGTAAAGGATATGGATTTTGAGGTTGGAGTTAACTGGTTAAGTTAAAGGGGGAAGGGGGGTGTTGGAGAAGGATGGACATCGGACAATAATGAAAACTGTATGAAGGGCAACCGAGGTGAGGAGGATCCTTTGAGTGCAGCTCTGTGTTTGTAGGTGTGTGCACGTTGGCGCTCGCGTGCACGTGTCCTCATCTGCCACTCGGTCTGTCTGGATCTCAGACTCGCCGGCAACAATGGTCACTATGGTTACAGCATGCGTAGCGTTGAGCGAGGTGATGGAGGACGTTGTGTTTTTTCTGAAGCTGTGTGAGACGGATAGCACATGCTGTCATCTCTTCCTCCTCCTCACACTTTTAAATGCCCTGCAGGTGGACTCGTGAAGCCCGTCTGTTGTCCTCCACCATGAACTCTGCCTTCTGTTCTTGCGTTCTGCACGGCAGGCAGTGGGCGACACACTGTACCAGTCCACATCATATTGTTTGTGCTTTGCTTCAAGCATTAGCACTTGAGTGTTTTTTATGATACATTTTATAAGATACATTTTATACTTGCTGTTGTACATCCAGATACCCAACGTGGAAGGCCAGTTGACTTACTGTACATACAGTATTAGTAGACCTAAGTATAGTTTCACTATTGACTAGTGAGTCTATATCCATTAAAACATTGATGTAATAGATGTACAGTATATGAATACTGTGATACTGTTCACTTGTGATAGACTGTACATTTATACTTAAATATTTATTGATAGAACACATTATGTTCATTCATTCATTCCTGTGCACATGCTTATCTTGATTTGGCTCTTGACTGCTCTTACCTGTACCCTGTATCTGTTTCACCCTTACTGCAATGACTCCTGAATGTTATTCATATCATATCCTTTACCCTTTGCCCAGGGTAAAGGATATGGATTTTGAGGTTAGAGTTAACTGGTTATATTGCCTAACAGATAATATTCTCACACATTATCTGATAATACTGTGCACATTTGCCAGATGCACGTGGCTGGCGGCGGGGTTGCCCGTCACAGCAGATAAAAGGCCACAGCAGACTTGCTGTCTGGCGGATTCTCCTGTTGTCATGGAAACCAGCAGTGGGTCAGAAACGGTTGTTCCTGGAGAGTTCCAGCACAGCATGTGCAGCAACTCCACTCCCACTGTCTCACACTGATCACCATTGGCAATTAGGATGAAGACATAAAACAAACAAAGCCCCCTGCTCCCACAACCAGATGGTGATCTGTGCGTTGACTTTCACATGCATCCCACCCAAAATACCCATGACGTACGTGTGTGTGTGACGTGTGTGTGTGTGTGTGTGTGTGTGTGTGTGTGTGTGTGTGTGTGTGTGTGTGTGTGTGTGTGTGTGTGTGTGTGTGTGTGTGTGTGTGTGTGTGTGTGTGTGCGCGCGCGCGCGTGCGTGCGTGCGTGTGTGTGAGATTCAGTTACATAGCCCAGCCCTCTGAACCAAGAGCCTAATTAGTCATGAATGTCTAATTCATTAATATATGTATTCATAATGAATACAGATTAACACCAATATTACATTCCAGGTTATCCAGTTTACCTGTTTGTGGGATTCTTGCATTTGTATGGGTTTTACTTGTTCTCATGTGGTATGTATGTTATGTACAGTATCTGTCACAGACTTGGGCTGAGTGAGGGATGTTCCTGTTTGAATAGCACTGAACAGCTGCTCCTATGAGACAGCTGCACTTACCACAAATCCCATGTTGCCAAAAGACATACTCAGCTGGACACAAAGGCATGTCCTCACTCTGCCACATTGTCCAGAGATAACTGATGTGAATATAGGGCCCAGTGTGAGTACATGTGCTACTTCAGTTTACCTGTAGCTCAGTCGTTAGTGTATTACTGTGACTAAATAGGTGTGTGTGTGTGTGTGTGTGTGTGTGTGTGTGTGTGTGTGTGTGTGTGTGTGTGTGTGTGTGTGTGTGTGTGTGTGTGTGTGTGTGTGTGCGTGCGTGCGTGCGTGCGTGCGTGCGTGCGTGCGAGTGAGAGTGACTAATCTTGTGTCAGACTCCTCAATATAGATTAGATAACCACTTTTCTTGCACCTCCCACCACTATGCCTCACCATCACAGGAGAGAGGAATGACTCAAAATTAAGCTCTTTTTTATACCCTCCTCAGGCTCCTCCCCTTCTCACTCAGTCACTCTCTCTCTCTCTCTCTCTCTCTCTCTCTCTCACACACACACGCACGCGCACGCGCACACACACACACACACACACGTGCACAAATGCAGAGGACAATTTCTAATGTGGAAATGTAGGCTACAAGCAATATAATGTAAGGTGCCCTGGCCAAGCATAAATGCAGCCTGTTCTGTAGGCTACATCACTCTATGAGAACACAAGAAGCAACACAAGAAGAACAGTGGATATAGTTCAGGAATTAAAGGAGTAGTTCACTCCCAAAATGACTTTTTCTGACCCAAATGCATTTAGGTCCCCATCCGACATCAATGGGGCTAAAATTACTATAACTGAATTTTTGTCTTAGGAATGCCACGAATGTGTGTGTGTGTGTGTGTGTGTGTGTGTGTGTGTGTGTGTGTGTGTGTGATAACCCCCGCCCACACGCACACGCACACACACACACGCACAACCCCCGCACACACGCGCACGCACACACACACACACACACACACACACACACACACACGTGTTAGACGTGTATGATAGCCTACTATTCCGTTCTCTCCCCTTCTCCAAATATGTCTGTGTTTTTCTCAGGGCGAACTGTAGTAGACTGACAACAAACAACTATCATTTGGAAGACATTTGTCGATCGATCAGAAAGATCAAAAATAATTGTATTAATCCACAACCTTGATACTCCACGAGGGGGCTGGTTTATGCAACCAACATTCTGCAAACTTTGAAGCTGAGGACTAGGAACTGGTTGCACCCTGGCTCAGCTGGCTGGGTGGAGGGCGGCTGGGTGGGTCTTTTTCTCACTACATTGCAGTCGGACCAGCAGCGAACATCGGTGCGATCTGGAGACATAAGCTCGGTACGTCCCGGTGTACTCCCGGTCTATCTTATTCTAAACACGACAGACAGACAGTCTGCAGGTAACAGAGATAAATAGGATATAAACTGTTGATAAATTTGAGCTGCGCTGGGGGAACCAAATGTTAAGCATGTGTGTCTGCTTATAGCATTGGTTCTCAAAGTGGGGTCCGGGGACCCCCAGGGGTTCTTGAGGGAGTTCCAGGGGGTCCCCAGCTAAATTATAGTGAGGAACCAAATGGACCATTAGGGGTGTGTAACTCAGAGTGTAGACCTACAAATGGAACCAAATGGACACGATATAACCAAATATAAATTAGGGATCTCAGAGATATAGTCTAATAGCCTACCATTAAATGGTGGTCTGTAGCCTAAATGCATGTCAAACTGGGGGTCTTTGAACTTATAATGGTTCAGAAAATGCTTCTCTTAGGACTCTATTGAATATGGCTAGCTGGCATGTCTTTTCAAATGGGGGTCCGCGGGATCAATTTGGGGATCCTTGGCATGAAAATGTTGGAGATCCAGAACCACTTGATCATAGGTCCAGTGCAGGCCAGGCCAGAGTTACTTGTCACAGTTGTCACATGCAGCTAAAGTTTGAGGTGTTACAGTTCAGTATAAACCGTCAGTGTTTGATCATCCGCTATTTCAGAGCCGGTGATGTGCCCGGCTTCGTGACGTCATTCAATAAGGCTCCGGTGCAGGTGTTGTGTGAGCCAGAGACCAGCCGGGACCATGCCGTTCTGACACTGCCTTTATACATCACCATTCTGGTAGGATCTGGTTTTATTCCGTTTAATTTGTGCCTTCATTCCGTAAACTAGCTGTAGAGAATTATCCCAATAGACTGAGTGTGTTCCTTGCCTGACTCCACTCATTGTCACTGTATGGTTTTTGCTATCAGCGCTATTTCAATGTGTTTGTGTTCCATGCCTATTGAGAAGATGCGGTAGGCAAGACTATTCTCATTGGCTACTAATAGGCAACATATATTTGTATCTTTATAATGTTATCGATCTGATACGTCTATTAAATGGCTACTTATATTTCGGTCGCCTTTTGTGTTTGCCAATTGGATTAGATGTTCCACACAATCCACAGCATTGCGGTGTGTGATATAAAGGCTTGTGGCTGACGATAAGAGAGCCTATGAAGGCATTTTCAGCGTGCAGCTTGTCTGTCTGTCTGTCTGTCTCAACGGCACATTGCTTGTTTGAACAGCAGGGCTTCTGCTTAACCATTACTAAAATTAGTCCATTTAAAATTAGAATTGAGGACCGAGGGGTTTTAAACACACAGCCTGCTATGAATGAAGGAACTTAGAACGTATAAAGTAGAAGCCTTTTGATAGATAGCATAATCAGGTGAAGGGAATTCCACCACTGACCGTTTTTCTTTTGTACTATAACAGTAGCATAGCAACGTAATATATTCCTATAGCAACAGCCAGAAGAAATGGCAGACTAGATTCCCTCTAAAGTGGTCCCCGCTTTAATATGCCTTTGTCTCCCACGTAATGTGCATCACTGTCCAGCTTATTGCTAAAAGCCATTAACTGCTCTGTTGAGTAGCCTACCTGTGAAGCTCTAGTAGTTTGCATGTGCCCAGCCTGTGTGCACACTGCACAGTACAATCCTCAGTGATAATTTAACCCCAAGAGTGTAAAATGGATCCAAAAGGGCCCTTATTATGAATACTGAGGATTTTACTTTCACTCCCCAAAGACTACTAAACCTCTGTGTCTCTGTAGTGGCTTTATGACAGCACAGGTGTTCGCGTGAACATAGTGGCTCAAACAGTCCATTGCTGGGATGATGGGGGTCCTTCAAATCCTTTTAGCTTTGCTCCTGGAGAGCGAGTCCCCATGGGGGTGCACTACCCTCTGCAGGGCTCGCTGGTCCCAAGAGGAGCTTTTCCCCATACGAAATGGTGATAGCCCCAATCAGAATGCAATGTGTATAGCGCAGTGGTTCTCAAAGTGGGGTCCAGGGACCCCCAGGGGTGCCAGGGGGTTCACAGAAAAATATAGCATCAAAACCAGTTTAACAACTTTAACTCTAAATACATTGGCTATTTGAAAATAGACAATCTTTTAATAGCACACATCTTGTATGGCGGTCTCTGCCACTGGCACAAAATATTTTCTGATAGATGCCAGAGGCCAAATATATTAATTTTTGGGGGTCCTTGACATGAAAAAGTCTGAGAACCACTGGTATAGCTGAGTAGATACTGTTAATGAACTATAATTACAAGTAATACAGGTCAGGACTCTAATCAAGTATTGTCTCCCCATCAGTGAGTGTGGCCTGATTCAGGGGATCCCAGTTATCCCAGTCGTCCCAGTCCGGAGAGCGTGTGCACAGTGATGGGGAAGGACTACTACAAGACCCTGGGTATTCCCAAGGGTTCCAATGAGGACGAGATCAAGAAGGCCTACAGACGCATGGCGCTCCGCTTCCACCCTGACAAAAACAAAGATCCCAACGCAGAGGAGAAGTTCAAGGAGATTGCGGAAGCCTACGAGGTCCTCAGTGACCCCAAGAAGAGGGTAATCTATGACCAGCTGGGAGAGGAAGGTGAGTGGAATTGTACATGGACAGATTCTCTGTGTGTGTGTGTTTGTGTGTGTGTGTGTGTGTGTGCGTGCGTGCGTGCGTGCGTGCTGATCTCTCTGGTTCTCTATGAATTTAATTGGCAGAATCAGAGTATAAATGTAATCGTACAGCACGCTATGTATAATGGCGTCGCTCGCTGAAAATAACTGATCTTAAAGTGCAAAACGCAGTGAGCGGCACCGTCGTCCGAAAAAATGCGACTGTAGATCCGAGAGCTTTCAAAGTGAAGCCTTGTTGGTCAGTAGTTAGTTGCGCTGGATTAAGATGTAATAGAAATAGCTCAGTAACTGTGCCTAATATGATGAAGGAAGGCAAGCAGCTGACTCTCGCTCCTCTGAGAGAAATGGCTCAAGTAATGCTCTCCTCTTCCTATTTCTTTCTTTCTGCCTTTGTGCATGTTGTCTTGAGAGTCCAGTCCATCGTGATTGTTAATGTCACTAACACTTAGCAGACCCGGAGCCCATATATGTGCATCCCACATTTTAGCGCTCTACTCCAGCAGCGTGGGTGTGTTGATAGACAGACAGGCCTAAAATCATAACGTGGTGGGAGATATGAATAGCAGCGACTGACGTAGTTTGTGTGGGTGTATGTATGCGTAGGTGCGTGTGTGTGTGCTGTACAGTGTGGTACTCAGACTTATCAGTTCCTCCAGCGAGAGCTCTCCTCTGACCCATCCCGCTGTGGGAATACTCTCGCCCACGTTGGGTCCACTGACCTCCCAGCCAAAGCCCACGCTCTCCGTCTCTTTGCTCAAAAAAGGCATTTCTAACCCAAACTTATGTCTGTGTTTGAGTTCCTTTTTTCTTTTTTCTTTTTACCTGTACCTGTCTTACCAATGAGGTGGGTCCAAAGAATCCTACCTGTCTAAGTAGGGCAGTAACATTGAATTGAATTGAATTGAATTGAATTGAATTGAATTGAATTGAATTGAATTGAATTGAATTGAATTGAACTGAATTGAATTGAATTGAGGTCTCATGTTGCTCTTTCAGGCTTGAAGGCGGGAGGAAGCAGCAGCTCTTCCGGTCCTGCAGGCAGCTCGACGTACCACTACACCTTCCATGGAGACCCCCACGCCACGTTTGCCTCCTTCTTCGGGGGCTCCAACCCCTTTGACATGTTCTTCGGCTCCAACCGTAACCACAGCCGCACCAACGGCTTCTCCTCCTTCCACAACAACGACCACAGCAGCGACGTGGATCACGACGCCGACATGGAGGACATGGACGACCACTTCGCCCACTTCGGTCGGCAGTTCGGCTTCCACCACGGCGGCGTGAACGGTTTCCCGGGGGAGGGGCGGCGGAGGCGCGGAGCCGGGGGCGGCCACTCGGAGCGTCTGGGGGCCAGCCACAAGCAGCAGGACCCGCCGGTGGTCCACGAGCTGAAGGTCTCGCTGGAGGAGATCTTCCATGGCTGCACCAAGCGCATGAAGATCACCCGCCGCAGGCTCAATCCTGACGGCAGGAGCATGAGGACGGAGGACAAGATCCTCAACATCGTCATCAAGAAGGGCTGGAAGGAAGGGACCAAGATCACCTTCCCCAAGGAAGGGGACGAAACCCCGGAGAACATTCCCGCTGACATAGCGTTTGTGTTGAAAGACAAAGGACATGCCCACTTTAAGAGAGACGCCTCCAATATCATCTATAACTGCAAGATCAGTCTGAAAGAGGTGGGTGAATCCGCCCGCCCTTATTCTATCTCTCTCTCTATCTATCTATCTATCTATCTATCTATCTGTCTATCTGTCTGTCTGTCTGTCTGTCTGTCTGTCTGTCTGTCTGTCTATCTGTCTATCTGTCTATCTATCTATCTATCTGTCTGTCTATCTGTCTGTCTGTCTGTCTGTCTGTCTGTCTGTCTGTCTGTCTGTCTGTCTGTCTGTCTGTCTGTCTATCTATCTATATATCTATCTATCTATCTGTCTGTCTATCTGTCTATCTACAGTACATACCTACCTAACTACCCACCCTGTTGTGCAGCAGTGGAATTCAGTGAAGATAGCCAAAGGCAGGCCTATCACCTGTAGTATCGTTTTAATCTTTACTAAGTGGAATATCATATAAAATGTCTGTGTCTGTGTGTGTTTGCCCTGCTGTCGTGCAGGAGGATCATTGAGGAGCAGTAAATTCGCTCTGTCACTGCAGTGTGAGTGAGCCAGCAGGAATGTGGTGTCCCTGTGTGACCGGCACAGAAGCACAGTCCTTCTCTCACTCTTAACCCTGCTAATCCATATGTATGTTTAAGTATATGCAGTATTTACACTAAACGGTACCTACATGTTCATGTATCAGTGTGTGCCGTAAATACACTGTGTACACCAGTAAGGCTCCCTAATCGGGAGATAAGCGACCGTAGGTCACTTATCTCCACAAATAGGGCAAAAATGTGTTTTGCCAAAATCTTCCTGATCCATGTTGATGACATGAGTGTAGACATACTGTGTAGTGATTTTCGTGATTTTAGGGCAAAATCTGTAGGAGCAGTGTCCAAAAATGTGTTTTTAAAAATGGGCCTGGAGGTGGCGCTATATGGGAGAGATTCATGTTGATGGGATGAGTGTAGACATACTGTGTACCGATTTGCGTGATTTTAGGGCAAAAATTGTAGGAGCAGTGTCCAAAAATGTGTTTTGCAAGAATCGGCCTTGTGCGCTGCAGTGGCAGGGGGTCCTCCACTGGGGGCGCCACCACTTTTGCATCCGTTCTGGAGCACCAGGAGTCGGTGGTCCCCGGGAATTCCCCGTGAGCAGCCCCGTTGGGGTGGTCATTTGGTCATGTTTGCGCATTTGGTCATTTTTTACATCTGGGGGTCCCCCAGGGACCTGGGGGTCCCTGGAGCTCCGGGGGTCCTTGGAGGTTGTAGTTTGGCAGCCAAGGAACGTGTGTGCAAAATTTGGCATGGATCGGGGCAACGGTTGCGGAGATATAAGCAGGGAAAAAGTGTGACGTGTGAGGTGTGACAGACAGACTGACAGACAGACGGAGGGACGGACGGACGGACAGACGGAGTTACTTACACTTTGTGCAGGGTTTGATAGTAAATGCGACCTACGGTCGCAATAACGTACGTTATCAGTAGCTATCGGGTGGAAACCTTGTATGTCCAAAACTGTTCCTTTTGACTATTATTAAACAAAACTAAGATTGACATTTGAAACAACAAACCTACTTGTACCTAGATGTTAATGTACCAGTAAGACTATCTCCACAAATAGGGCAAAAATGTGTTTTGCCAAAATCTTCCTGATCCATGTTGATGACATGAGTGTAGACATACTGTGTAGTGATTTTCGTGATTTTAGGGCAAAATCTGTAGGAGCAGTGTCCAAAAATGTGTTTTTAAAAATCGGCCTGGAGGTGGCGCTATATGGGAGAGATTCATGTTGATGGGATGAGTGTAGACATACTGTGTACCGATTTGCGTGTTTTTAGGGCAAAAATTGTAGGAGCAGTGTCCAAAAATGTGTTTTGCAAGAATCCGCCTCATGGTGGCGCTAGAAGAGGGCCATGTGAGAAATGAGGGGTGGGGTCTCCGCGCCGGCAAGGCGGACGAATAGGTACCGGCCCCGGCTGTCCCGGTCGCTCCTAGCCGGAGTTACGGCATTTTATGTGAGCTGCAGTGTAGGGGGTCCTCCACTGGGGGCGCCACCACTTTTGCATCCATTCTGGAGCACCAGGAGTGGGTGGTCCCCGGGAATTCCCCGTGAGCAGCCCCGTTGGGATGGTCATTTGGTCAGTTTAGCACATTTGGTCATTTTTTACATCTGGGGGTCCCCCAGGGACCTGGGGGTCCCTGGAGCTCCGGGGGTCCTTGGAGGTTGTAGTTTGGCAGGTAAGGAACGTGTGTGCAAAATTTGGCATGGATCGGGGCAACGGTTGCGGAGATATGAGCAGGGCAAGAGTGTGACGTGTGAGGTGTGACAGACAGACGGAGGGAGTTACACTTTGTGGTGGTTTCTACAGTAAGTAGCGACCTACGGTCGCAATAATTTTGTACTGTATACAGTACACCTACCTACAATAGTAAATGTACTGTATCAGTGTGTGTACACCTAGCTTCATGTATCAATAATACACACCTACAGTACCATCTGACAGAACACATTCACACGCAGAAGCATGGATGCACATGCTGGTGTTGATCATACATATTAGGCTATATACAGCACATGTACTTGTATGCTCAAGCATGCGAGCGCACACACACACACACACACACACACACACACACACACACACACACACACACACACACACACACACACACACACACACATTCAAAGATGGATTGTTATGTGAAGGTGGCAACAGTTTGGGCTGCTATTAGTGTGACTGGCAGGGCATTTAATTAGCTCATGCTATGGGGGCAGTAGGCCCAGTCCAGCTCTGGTCTGTCTGTGAAATTAAACTAATTCTAATGGTGCTGCCAGTCATATGCCTGTGCTTCTCGTGCTCTGGTTGAGTGGTTTGAAGAACAGTTTGTGCTTCTACAGTCTGGGTTTCTTAATGTTGTGAAAGCAGCCACAACTAGAAAAGGTCCTCCGGGCTGTGGCAGGTGTGGGTTGTAGCCGGCGGGATGCAAGGTTTGGAAGCTGCGGGAGGAAATTTCTATGACATAGGGTTAAACTTTTCACATTCGTGGTACCCATTATGAGCAAAAGTGAAAGCGGTTTTGGAAGTACCCTCTATAGAGCCCTCTCACCATTCGTTTGCAATAGAGTACCGAAGTCCTGACGTCAAACCCAAGCCCCCAAGCTTTTTCCCATAAAATCCCATAGATGAATTTTGAATTACATAATATAAGAACTGTGCTGAACAGGGTTTGTCGATATTGTCAGTGAGGTGGGTGGCTCTGTTTTGTCTATGATATCTACAGTCTGTGATACAGTCTGTGTTTGGAGAGAATTGACCACTGGGCGGTACCCAGAGGTAGCGTAGGAAAACTGTTCCCGCTTCCTTCGATATTTGTGTTATTATTTTGTTTGTTTGATGAAAATAATTCCACACAGATTCCACACATACAGGTATTATATGATGTCACTGTAGCTAAAAGAATCATTCCAGCTGTGTCTGAGATACAGACACATGTCATGGTGGACAGTGGACACACAAACACATTCGTGGACACACACAGACGAATGAACAGGGGTGAAAACATTGTCATCGACTCCCAGTCTGTCGACTTGGCGAAGACAATAAATACACAAAACTGTGTAGACAATAGAGACAGTCCTGTTAATGGAAATAAACTGCTGCGTAGACACATTAAACAGGAGTTTCAGTATTCGATTAAACCTGCACAGTAATTGGGCTTGCACTGCAGAATTTTCCTTCAATACTTTGTCATACGACCACGTTGCTCACCGAAAATAGCAAATGTTCAACTGCACTAGAGAAGTATAAATTAGAGGTTATGCTCTCGCAGTTCCAACATAAGAGACTTAATTTGGATGCAGCAGAGAGAGGGAAGGGAGAAGGCAGAGAGGGGGAGAGGGGGGGTGTGTGAGGGAAGTGGGTCAGATGAATCGGTATCCAAAGCAAATAAAAGCTTGTGTTCCACTGAGACACTCAGCTCTGCTTCCAGGAGCTCTTAGGTGTGATACCCTAACTGGATGTTTAACGCTGCAGTAAAAAAACAGTACATGTGTCCCTATTCTGAGGCAAACATTTTGATGCATTGTGAACTTGTTGATCGGCTATTTCCGGCGAAGAGATTTGATGTAGAGGGGAAAAAGAGCAGACCAAGTAAAGCCAACTCAGGTCAAGTTTACTAAGTATATACTTAGGCCTCTATACTTCACGCAAATGATAAAAGATGAGCCATTCTTGGAACCAATGCCTTATGATTGCTCCTTGTTGGCTAGTGTTGTTTGGTGCTCGTGGTGTGGGACTTTCCCTTCTAGAGGAGTTTGTTTTTCTGGGAGACGTGTCTGAGAGCATGGAAATACTGCCAAGACGTTAGGACTGAGTGTACCAATTTGCACATATTATGCAGTTGTAGTAGTAGCTACAGTATATAACTTAGCATGACTTACTATCAACTAAACTACGTCTATAGGATAACAGTTACTGGTACCATATCAAAGAAAACATCTTTGCAGTGTGATGTTATTGAGGATAGGCGGTGCTACTTTCTCCTGTCACAACTCCTTTCTCTCCTGTTGGAGCAGCGGAGGCCCTGTCACAGTTTTGTGCTAACTGTAACTGCTGAGCTCTAAGAGCTTAATGGACGACACTTCACAACTGCACCTCTGATATCATTTAGGCTGGCAAACATATGCTATGTCATCTGATTAACTCCAGTCATATAGACAGTTTGTAATTTTTTAGTTTTCAGGGATTTGTCGAGTGAGGGTTGTGTTACTCAATCTCTATAATCGATGCATGCCAGGATTGGACCTCAAAATCAGAGGCATCACTTTAATTTGTAAGAATCATGTTTCTTTCAAGGTGGGCTTTAAAATATTATCTCACGATAACAGGGGAGTGGGAATATGACAGTTGAGGCACTGGCTAAGCTAGTGTCATATTGACTGATTGAAGAGTTTATTAGCAGTTTGCAATAGAAAAAAGTACAGTTTCATGACAGCACAAATCACTGGTACAAGGTCAACTAAAAGGAGATCCTAGTAAGCTTTACGGCTTATTTACACAGGAACCACTTTATGTATCTCATAGAACATTGAAAGACAGACAGAGAGAACATAGTACTTTCATAGTCAGTGATTGTCAGTGATAGTCAGTGATTGACTTGTCGTTGATCGACGTGTGTGTGTGTGTGTGTGTGTGTGTGTGTGTGTGTGTGTGTGTATGTGTGTGTGTGTGCACGTGTGCGGGCGTGCGTGTATGCATGTGTGCAGCGCGCGCGATTGTGTGCATGCTCGTATGCGTGCATGCTTCCTAGAGCTTTATTGTCTGATCTGAGGCTTATTCAATCAGCGGGTCCTCAGATCAGCTGGCACTGTGTGTCGAGTGCCATAGCAACCACTGTGTGTGCCACTGGACTGGACTTATGATAGTGAATGGAACCATGTTCATAACGGGGAGATGAGTCAATCATCAACATACCAGTCATGGGCTTGCTATAGGAATCCTTTCTGGAAAAAAAGTGAACACACTTAAGCCCTATTTCAAACAATAAAATAGCTGGTCGCAATGCATTGTGAGTTTATTGATCTGCTAATGTCGCATTTAAAAAAACAAAATTTCAATGTTCGGCTAGAATGACAAAATAGAGACGGCAGGTTTTAAGTGGCTAATGAATGTATGATTGAAGACAAGAAAACACATGTCTATAATGTGTCACATGTCACATGTACAGTAGATGGATCGGTGCGAACTGAGATGCGCTCAGCCTCAGTTACATTCTAAAATCGGATTAATGTTAAAAGAATCACAGGGGATGGAAGACTGGCAGTTGCCCTCCCCTTGGACCCCAATTGACGCTCCTGTGCTACAGTATAGGTCAAATACCCACCATGTACTGTAGATGTGCATAATATAGTATGAAAGGAGTGTGACATCACGGTTGGAAACGTTGCTGTCTATTCTGTGAGGCAGCTGCTCTACCAGGCTGAACCAGAAACACTCCATATGTCCACCCCTATATGTTGACATATTAACCCACTTAATGAGACCAGGAAAATAATGGATAAGAGGCCCCAAAATGACACTGATTGGGTCTTCAATTTCACATCAAAACAAAGCAATGCTACTTACTCTCTGGCTTTCTCAATCGAGTAAGGAGACGTATGTATTATACAATCCGTAAAGACACACTTCTCAGATTCACTTTGAACGACATTGAGATTCAACCACACTGCCAGTGTGGTGTGAATGGGTTCGACGCCGCTCCAACTCGAAGTCGAACCCCCGTTTTGCTTATCGAATATATACTCCCTTGGTAAATGAAGACCACCAAAAAATAATCTCTGCTGAGAATATTCATCAGAAACTTTATTCACATATATTTGTTGATTCAGACAGCTGTGTCTACCCAAGGCAAATCTAGTGCAGTTTTCTTGCCGGATGAGTCTGTGAACTCCAGATAACCACAGCTCCCCCAGCCTGAAGTTTAAGTTCTCTCTTTACGCTTTGACAGGATTCAATGGGCTCAGAGATAAGGCCCAGTATGTGTGAACGTGTGTGTGTGTGTGTGTGTGTGTGTGTGTGTGTGTGTGGGTGTGTGTGTGGGTGTGGGTGTGTGTGTGGGTGTGGGTGTGGGTGTGGGTGTGTGTGTGTGTGTGTGTGTGTGTGTGTGTGTGTGTGTGTGTGTGCTGTGCTCCCCACCTTCTGCCCTAGACCGTCTGACAAGCCCTCCAACTATTTACGACCTCAGCTGAATCCTTACTTCATTAGCTCTAGCTATGAGTCCACGGCTAAAATTAGTCCCAGTGCACTCTGCAACCCCCAACTCATACTCAGACATTCACACACACACACACACACACACACACACACACACACACACACACACCAGCGTCCAAAACCGGAAAAGTTTTCCAGTGCTGAAGTAGCTGGCATTGCTGTCCTGCTCTCTGGGAATTGAGCCCCTGCCAAGTCATGTTTCCCGATGTTCCATAATGCAAAATGTGTGCTCTGTAGACCAAAAAACACTTATGGTCTGATTTATCATGTGGGGGCTGTGTAGTTTGAATGATACCGTGAAAGGCAGCAAAAAAGTAAGTGATGTTGAAGATCTTTGGTTGGTCATGGAAACATGAAGTCAACTACCTTGGCATGTAGTTTATACTAAAGATGTTTCTCTTCTCTTCTCTTCTCTTCTCTTCTCTTCTCTTCTCTTCTCTTCTCTTCTCTTCTCTTCTCTTCTCTTCTCTTCTCTTCTCTTTCCTCCCTTCCCAGGCATTGTGTGGCTGTACTGTTAGCATTCCCACATTGGAAAACCGTGTGATATCGCTCCCGTGTCACGAGATCATCAAGCCAGGGACGGTAAAGCGTGTACGAGGGGAAGGCCTGCCATTACCCAAGAGCCCAACGCAGCGTGGTGACCTCATCGTAGAGTTTTCCATTCGTTTTCCTGACAGGATCCCCCCTCAGTCCAGGGAGATTATTAGACAACACCTGCCCCAATCTTAGGGAGACTTGATCCCTCCCTCCCCCCCCCCCCCACAACACAAACACACACACACACACACACACACACACACACACACACACACCCACACACACAAACCCTCCAGACTCAGCACGGCCCTTCGTCCACTGCCAAACATACAGAATACACAACAGATAATCTTTCTTTCAACAGCCGTGATGTTTTGTTTTATTTGACCATATTTAATTAATTTTACTTCAAGTTGCCACTTCAAAATCCCCAGCATTGTTTTTATTCCTTGTGGTTTTAAACAGACACTAATATATACAGGGACTTTTCTAGAGGGAGAGTGAAGTGCCAAGACAAACTGCAGTATTGGGATATTGTTTGTGTTTATTTTGTGTACGCACCGAGACAGTAACACCGAGGATGAACTCGGCCTACTTTTGGCTTTTACCGGGACTTCTTTTCTTAACTCTCTCTTTTTTTTATGGTTTTATATGCCGTCCAGCTGACCCGGCTTTTGTCTTTTTGTGATACAATGAACGAAGCATCCGATATTTACAAAAAGAAAAGATTTTCTGGGATTTTCTTTTCCGAAGGAAGTTTCAAATGGGATTATTTGCTTTGACCTTGAGTGTAGAACCGACAGCAGTTTCAGTGTGTCTGTCAGTTCAGTTTGAATTTAAAACTGCCTGTTTGCTTAGAGCTGGACAGAGCCTCATGCATGACCTCTGCCATCCAACAGTTTTGTAATCTATATACTGTATCGCCACAAGTCAGAACCACAGTCCAACAGCTGTATTACAATGGGTGCTACAGTAGGTGAATTGCACCAGAAGTCCCAGGCTATAAAATTATGTATCTTGTTGTTTCTTATGCTGCTTTGGAAGATCTGAGGTTGACAATCACATAATGGCACAGTAAGCCAAGCGAATAGAGTAGTCCTTCTGACGTCACTCCACTATCCCTGGGCCACCAAAGTATCTTTCCTATTGAAAATACCATAGGTTCATCTTAATTCATTCATTAAGCTGTCACTGCCAGGTTTTTGTTTTTACCCCGAAAAGAAAAATTATCATCCGTGCTTTAGTTATGGTCCGTAGAAAAATACTTGTTTTGACCAAAAACGCAATCTGGAAGATAAATCTGAAATTCATTACATCGATGTGGACAGCAAGAAGGATGGATCATGGGAATTTGAGTCTTTGCATAACTCCCGGTTGCTGGAGATCGCTGTCTATCGCTCTAGTAAATATAGCCTACGCCCTAAACAAATCAGCCTGGCGATTCTGTCAGGTATGTGACTCTGTCGTTTATGATATTGAGTTGCATTTAATAACGTCTTTGTTTGGAGAAAATGTATTTATTTTCGTAGTACTTTTTCACTGTCAGTTGGAGCTTTTTATGCATATGAATGAATTTGCTGGGTTGATTTGTTTATGTTTAATGCACAGTTCTTATTTGCCATAATTATGCTATTGAGACCCTATGGTATTTTCAATAGAAAAAAACTGTGACCCAGGGGGATAGCGGCCTCTAGTGGCAGTGATGTCAGACTTCATTTCTCTATACAATATCCACATGGGTGCTTTCACCTTGAGCTCTGGTTAGTCTGAATTACCAGCCTCACTATCTGAGGGACTTTTAAGTGCCTTAGCCTGGTTTTTCGCACACTTTACACACACACACACACACGCTCATTCACTCACGCATACACAGACACACACACACACACACACACACACAGGCACGCAAACACGCACACACGTGTGTGTGTGTGTGTGTGTGTGTGTGTGTGTGCGCGCGCGCACACAGCTTCACACACACACACACACACACACACACACACACACACACACACACACACACACTTTGCACAGTAAAGTCAAATTACAAGTACTTTCATAACAACAAAGCACAATAGTGTACGCTGTGTGGTACCAACAAAGTGGAGCTGGCTGACTTGTTTTTAACCTTGTCATTTCAATAATGCTACAAAAAAAGAACTCAATGCACTGTATGTAAAATGTCAGGGAACAGTCTAATCATAGTGATATACAAAGCACTTATGACCTCGTATTTACACACTGTAAAATCCAGAGTGTTCATTTCACTTTGAGAGTGTACAAATGTACAGGTCCATTTTGTTACATTGTATACTCTCAGAGTATACCGTAACTGTGCAGTCCGGGTTTCCTAAAAGTATCTCTAAAACATGAAGTTCACCATTGCTACATTCATTGTACTGTAGCTGAAACCTCTGGGAAAACCAGCTGCAAAGGTTCTATTGTCCTGGTTCCAATGCCATGCTTCAGTGCTACAAGCCATGCCAAAAGAAATGGACAACCCTTTTTGTTTTTTTATAGTCCCAAATTTGTGATTTGACTATAGCTTCTGATTTCTGTATCATATCTGTATACGGAAATGTACATCTGTTTTTTGAAATAAATTAGACTGCCTAGAAGTTTTAATAATACTGCAGCAGCTGTTCTCTGAAGCTGTAGGGGGCACTAAAGGCCCTTCACAGCTCTCCCCACAAGTGGTTCCATCCTTATCAATCATAATGTGATGTATATGGGAAATAGTTTGAATGCAATGTTGCTTGATGCACTTTTATGTCACGAGAGATTTTGACAGATTATAAGATCATTGACTGAATGTCTTGAGTGTATTTCTGATTACTCAGCACATAACGTTAGAATTGCTCAAGGACCATGGTGAAGTACTGTACTACTGTATGAGAGAGAGAGAGAGAGAGTGAGAGAGAGAGAGAGAGAGAGAGAGAGAGAGAGAGAGAGTGTGTAAGTATGGTTACTGAAAGACTCACTGTCACTGCTTCTGTGCTTTTGATAAGGCTCATGATAGTTTTGAAATGACAACAAATAAACCATAGCTGTGAACTTTCTATGTTTATGTCTATGAACCTTTTCTCACCAAAGTACAAAGCTTCCCCTGTCTGTTCTTGTTCACCTTGACATCAAACGCCATGAATATCCCCTGAATCACACACCCTGCCCCACAGAACCTATTTCTCTGTTTACTGACATGATTCTGACCATGATACTGACATGATTCTGACATAATACTGACCATGATACTGACATGATACTGATATGATACTGACCATGCTGACTATGATACTGACCATGATGCTGATTATGATTCTGACCATGATACTGACCATGATTCTTCTGACCATGATACTGTCATGATACTGACATGATTTACTGACCATGATACTGACATGATACTGATATGATACTGACCATGATACTGACATGATACTGACATGATACTGACCATGATTCTGATCATGATACTGACATGATCCTGACATGATTCTGACATGATACTGACATGATTCTGACCATGATACTGACATGATTCTGACATGATACTGACATGATTCTGACCATGATACTGACATGATTCTGACATGATACTGACATGATTCTGAATTTCTGACATGATTCTGACCATGATACTGACATGATTCTGACCATGATACTGACATGATTCTGACCATGATCATCTCATCTAGGGTGCTGGGATGGCCAGAAACACTATTGCTTCTTGCACAGTAAAAGCATCAGTGTCCACCACACTAAATGTACAACTGGGTCCACTCATAGTTAAATTAAAGGTGATGTACACACACACACACACACACACACACACACACACACACACACATATCTATCTATAAATGCGAGAAGTCTCTGCGTGTCTGTAATCCGCGTATCTCGAGAACCGTTCGTCCCACCGGCTTCAGATTCGGCACGCGCGTTCCCCGCCGAGTGCAGTGCCGGGTCTCGACCCGACCCGACGCGCGGTTTTCCCGAACCGGCGCGAAACGTTCGGAATCTCCTTATTTGATTGTTGGTTTATTTGGTTGATTGTTGACATCAGGCTGTTCCGGAGGAAATCGGCGAAAGCTCTGACTCATTGTGACATCACTTCATAAAAGGCTCTGACATCACGTACGCCACATGAGTCAACAAAAAATCTCTGTGAGTGTGTATGTATGTATGTAATCCGCGTATCTCGAGAACCGTTCGTCCCACGGGCACGCGCGTTCTCCATATATGGGCATAAAATGAATGCCCCCATATATGGGCATAAAATGGATTGCAGACAGACAGATACAGATATCTCCATATATGGACATAAATGGACAGAGGCAAACAGATGGTCAAAGATCTCCATATATGGGCATAAAATGGACGCAGACAGACAGATACAGATATCTCCATATATGGGCATAAATGGACACAGGCAAACAGATGTTCAAAACGGGTCCTATGACAACAGGTATAATGAGGTTTGCATTAAAGGGGGAACCGGCACTGTGTCTGCAACACAGTTGGAGGCACAGACAGATACTCCATAAATGGGCATAAAATGGACGCAGATAGACAGATATCTCCATATATGGGCATAAAATGGACCCAGAACTATAACTGCAAATATATGGACATAAAATGGACAGCGACATACAGACAGACAGATACAGATAACTCCATATATGGGCATAAATGGACACAGGCAGACAGATGGTCAAAACGGGTCCTATGAAAACAGGTATAATGGGGTTTGCATTAAAGGGCGGGGCATTCATTCCCTATTTACATTGTTCCGAGTTGGCCCTTAGTATATTATGATTAGCTTGTCTTTGACAATTATCCATTCATTAGCTCTTGTTTGTCTTGGCGCTGCCTCTTTTGATGACTGCAGTACATTTTGGATGTTTTCCACCAGTTTGAGTTACAGATCAACAAATACTGGCAGACTTTGACCTTGGTCTGTGTATAAGGCAGAGGGACACTGTTGGGGATCAGCCACTCACTAGTCCGTCCATGAGAGCTGTCAGAGGTAAGAGACAATTCCTTCTCCATACTGTGTATACCACTTACAATAAACCACATGAATGTTCCTGCAAAATTGGAAAGCACATGTCAGTCAAAGGAAAAGCATGTTGCTAAGAAGTAGATTGAGTATTCACTCGCCTGCTGTTACATTTTAATATGATTTCTTGATTGAGTACTGGTTATTTATGGAATCTCAGTTTCATTTCTCCAGCTGGTACTGCAGGAAGTAGAGTTACCTGGGTGGTTCATGTTGAGAAAACCACACTTGGTTATTGTTTATGTAAACAGAAACAACTGCAGCCAGATTCAAGATTGAAGATGTTTATTTATTGTTTTGTCCCATTATGCAAGTATAAAAGACAAAACTTCTTGGCATCACAATAAAGATACTGTAAAATGAATACAAAAGTATGTTCCAATAACAATGTTATAAGTACAGTATGTGTTAGTATACTGTACACTTGTCTGTGTGCGACGTGCGTGCACACATTTATTGGTGTATATATATATATATATATATATATATATATATGCATACAGTATATATAGCCTGTGTGTGTGTGTGTGTGTGTGTGTGTGTGTGTGTGTGTGTGTGTGTGTGTGTGTGTGTGTGTGTGTGTGTGTGTGTGTGTGTGTACACACTCACATGCAGCTTATGTGCTTATGCATAGCTGCATCTGTGTGAGTGTGCATGTGTGTGTATAACAGGCAGACAGACACCAGGCCATTGTTATCCAGTGTTCATGGCTTCTTAGGGGGCAAAAAGCTGTCCAGGAGCCTGCTGGTCCGGCCCTTGATGCTGCGGTACTGCTTGCCAGTAGCAGCTCATGGTTGGGGTCTTTGTTAGTGCTACACTGTAGTACTGTCACTAAAGCCTGTAGTACATCATTCAGTGTGTATATCCTGGAATGGATGGGAAGCTCACATCCACTAATGCTGTGTGCTCGTCCCAGGAGAGGTCCTCTGTGATGTGAACACTGAGGACCGTGAAGCTGTTTGACTCTCTCAACAGCAGACCCATTGATGGTAATGGGGTCCAGCCTGTCTCCCCTCTTCCTGTAGTCCAGTGGTTCTCAACCTTTTCAGCCCGCGATCGCCAAAATAATCATATTTTAATTGGGGACCCCCCCCCCCCCCCCACCCTAACGAAGAGTTGAGGCATTACATTTTGTATAACACGGTTCTATTGTGAAAAACTGAAAATAGCCGATCTACATAATCATAACGCATTGTGAGCATGTAGATCGGCTATTTTCACAATTTCTGCCTTTAATATTTGACAGTACGGCCAACGTTAAATTTTCTTATTTTAGAGGTGTTAAAAGGGTCTTAAAAGTCCTTCAATTGCCACTTTAGAAATGTGCAGAATGCAGATATCCTCTATATACACTTAAACTGTATGTTGGTTTGTTTACTGTTGAGTGAGAAAACAATGTTGCACATTAAGTTAATCATCTGGGGACCCCCCAAAATACTTCTGGGACCCACAGGTTGAGAACCACTGGTCTACGATCAGCTCTTTGGTCTTTTTGACATTGATAGAGAGGTGGTTCTCCTGGTGCCACTGTGTCAGATTGTTGGCCTCTCTTCTGTAGGCATCCTCCTCCTCCTCACCTTTGAACCCTCTAGATGACTGTGTGTGTATCATACCAGTAAGACTCCCTAATCGGGAGATAAGCGACCGTGTTGGTCGCTTATCTCCACAAATATCACAACCTCCACCTCTCACGTCATACGGGTAGCCATAGTTACACCTGGAATGTTGAATCTCCATATATGGAGATAACCTACGCATCACACAAAGTCTGACCTCACCAGCCCATACTTGGGCATGGACGACTTATATCTCCATATACGGAGATGGCCATATATGGAGATACGATGACATCACAGAGTCCACAGCTGATGATGTGGCGTGATGTCATACAATACACAAACAAGCCCTATATAAAGGGGCAATTCTCACCAGGGAAGAGAGCATTGCCTGGAATGTTGAATCTCCATATATGGAGATAACCTACGCATCACACAAAGTCTGACCTCACCAGCCCATACTTGGGCATGGACGACTTATATCTCCATATATGGAGATGGCCATATATGGAGATACGATGACATCACAGAGTCCACAGCTGATGATGTGGCGTGATGTCATACAATAAACAAACAAGCCCTTTATACTGATGCGATACGATGACATCACAGAGTCCACAGCTGATGATGTGGCGTGATGTCATACAATAAACAAACAAGCCCTATATACTGATGCGGAGATATGAGCAGGGCAAAGGTGTGACGTGTGACGTGTGACGTGTGACCGACCGACCGACCGACCGACCGACCGACCGACCGACCGACGGACGGACGGCCGGTGGAGGTTTTCATAGTAAACTGCTCCCTGACGGTCGCAATGATACACACATATACGGGATCAGAGTTGTGCTTCAGTTGCACCACACTGTGACGAATGGGGGCTAATGCCATAAAGCTGCATCAGCTATTTACAGACATAAGCCAGGGTTCACAGAGAGTTTGTCTTCAACTGTATAGTATAACAACCTTGGTAAGGTTGAGAAAAACTGTAATGACAGTACAGTATGTTATAATATTATAAAGTATAATAATATGACTGATTTGTTGGCAAATAAAAGCAACACATACGTGTATTCATACACACAGGCAGGCTTCAGCTGAAATCATGCACATACTGCACATACACACATACTGTACACCGACTTCTGTCGAAGTGAAGTTAATGAATTGGGACAGGAGTGATAATCAGTAACGTTAGCACTTAGTCATGGTGACCAGCCTGTCAGTGGATGAAATTACATAAGAAGAATATATGTTAACACTTAATCATTCATTCAATAGTGGTATACCCTGCACTCACCCCCTGACCTCACCCCACCCTCTCTCCACTCCTATAGGTCATTAGTCCTGGAACAATGACTTCATTTGTGACTCTGACCTCGGGCCAGAAGATGCCCATAATTGGGCTAGGCACATGGAAGAGTGCTCCTGGACAGGTTGATATTCATATAAATACTTCTCTTCTCTTCTCTCTACTTCATCTAGTTTTACCAATAATAAAATGCAACATAATATATCGTTGTTGTCCGGTGGAAACCTTGTATGTCCAAAACGGTTCGCTTTGTATTTATCATTTAAAAAATTATCTAAACTACTGAAAACAGACGATCTACAAGCACACAAGTCACACTTGTAGATCTGCTGTTCTCACTGGTTTTGTGTGATGAAGCAGGGCTTTACTTTACAAAAAAACTTTTGAAACTTGGAGATACAAAGTTTCTGCCCGACAGTGACGATATGCTAATAGCCTTATAGGCCATATCATCTCATAATTGAATATGATTATTGCTTCTGGCGCAAATGATTCTCTTCATGCTTGTGCAGGTGAAACAGGCCGTGCTGGCGGCTCTAGATTGTGGGTACAGACACATTGACTGTGCTGCTGCCTACGGCAATGAGCAGGAGGTGGGAGAGGCTCTGACTCTCAGAGTAGGTCCAGGGAAGGTGAGATGCTCTGCTTTTCATTAAACCGGGCATTCTATTTACCTCACCTTACTAGAAACCAAACCACCATATCAATCAGGGCAGTGCTTGTAATGAACAGCTCATGTTCCTTTTATGACCCCAGGCTTTACGTCGTGAGGAGGTGTTCGTGACCTCCAAACTGTGGAACACCAAGCATGACCCAGAGGATGTGGAGGAGGCCTGTAGGACCAGCCTGGACCACCTGGGTCTCGCTTACCTGGACCTCTACCTCATGCACTGGCCCATGGCTTTCCAGTGAGCATCACAGATTCTGTACACCTTGTTGTACCTGTTTCCCTTCTATATTTCTTACATATTAACATCGGTGTCCTTATTGTAAAATAAATAAATAGTCTTAAAGGAGTAGTTCACCCCCAAAATAACTTTATTTCTATCGATTACTCAACCCATGGAAACTTCAATAATATTTTTTTGGTTTTGTTCGCATTCCTAATCCAATAATTTGAGGAGACCCTTTGTAAGCCTATTGATTCCGGATAGAGACCCTAATGCATTTGGGTCTCCATCCGGGATCAATGGGGGTACATTTATTACAATCAAATTATTGGCTTAGGAATGCGACAAAAACTAAAAAATATTATTGAACTCAAGTCTCCATGGGGTGAGTAATCAATAGAAAACATTACATTTTGGGGGTGAACTACTCCTTTAAGTGGTTAACATGGCTCCTTGTGGATGAATAGGCTTTAGATTATGCTGCTGTTACAATGCCTCAGATGTTTTTGTTTATGTTCATATCTTAAGGCGGGGGAAAGAGGTGATGCCTCGAAGGGAAGATGGGAGTGTGTGTTATGCTGACATACACTACAGAGACACTTGGATTGCTATGGAGAGGCTAGTGGACAATGGTCTGGTCAAGGCCATAGGCTTGTCCAATTTCAACGCGAGGCAGACTGGCGATATCATCAGCATGGCCAAACACAAGCCTGTGGTCAACCAGGTATTGAACAAGGCATTTGGGAAATGTATTTTATTATTATGAATGAATAAACCATTAACATCTTTTTGTCTTCACCGTAGGTCGAATGCCATCCATATTTATCCCAAGAAGACCTGCTGTCTCATTGTCGGTCAGTAAGCATGTTTGCTTGTGTATTATTTTGTAACATTTTACAGAACGCCTCTGCTCTCGTTTGTTATTATTGCAACCTAAAATTCCTTTCACACTATTTGTTAAAAAGTGCATTACAGTTTATACACCTCTGTCTAGGTCAGTGGGGGTCTGTGTGACAGCCTACAGTCCTCTTGGTAGCGGGGACCGACCCTGGGCCTCCCCTAATGAGCCATGCCTGCTGGATGACCCACGACTGGGGGCTCTCGCTCAGACATACCACAAGACCCCAGCTCAGATTATACTCAGGTAACTCCAGCTATCTCCTGCCAGAGCTACTGGCTGGTGTTCATGGCTGCTTCTGAAGTTGACGATTACTATTGTGATCATAGTTTGAAACTGTTGTGTGTGGTAGGTGGCATGTCCAGAGGGGGGTGGTGTGCATCCCTAAGAGTGTAACACCTGCCCGAATCCAGCAAAACCTGCAGGTGTTTGACTTCTCCCTGTCAGAGGAGGACATGAAGCAGATTGACTCTATCAACCGGAACGAACGCTTCATTGTTCCCGCAGTAGAGGCGAGTGACCAATTCATTCAAATATCTCACACAACACCATTTGATACCAAGGGTGAGTGCTTAAATGTCATGCCTTAAAACAGCTACACGTAGTCACGTACATATACCACAAGATTGATTATTTGGCCAGTCAATCTGAGGTTTGACCCAAAAGAAATTGAAATAGTAATGGTTTAAGGTCATCCAAAAAACATGTTAAAAGTTTCCCATTATAGCTATTCTTAGTGGATCAAGGTGAATTGGGGGTTCAATTTTCGGTCCCTCACTTACTATACAGGAAAAATAGACCCCCAAAACATCTTCTTTAAGTAGCATGTAAAGGGTCTAACTAGGGTTTTTTCATGATTCTTAATCCATTGCAAGCATGTTTTTCATGAAAAACATTCCTCAGGCTAAAAACGGACCCCACAAAACTGAGTTGACCCCAGAAAAGTGATGACTCATCACTAAACTATAGTTTTGTGGGTCCGTTTTTATCCCAGACCCACCCCCTGAATTTACCTTTATCCACTAAGAATATAAGAATTAAATGGGAAACCTTTAACATGTTTTTGGATGACCCTAAGGATCATAAAAAACCCTGAATGATTACTATTGTAATTTCTTTTGGGTCAGGCCCTTTTTTTTTTAGCTTAGATTGACTGGCCTATCTATATGTGTGACCTGCTTTTAGGCAGAATACTATTTCTCGATCTCTGAATAATACTGTGGTCTGAGAAAGACAAATCCCCAGTCTAAATGAAATAGAGTACAGATAACTTGTTTTTTCTTCCTCGGATAGTCATATTTGAAAAGGACCTCAGAAATATGTTTCAACAAAATGTGTTTATTCCAGTAAACTGGGAAGAGGCACAACTAGTATTATTCTCCTCACACAAGAGCCGAGATACTGTATGATCCTTGTCTCAGCAGAACTAACTTCCATCATCTCTTCACAGAGGAACGGCAAGAGAGTCTGGAGAGATGCAGGGCACCCCCACTTCCCCTTCCATGATGCTTACTGATGATGACATATTTAAATATAGAGGTTTTCACTTTTTTCTTGTTTCACAGTATGCATAATGTCAGTTTTACATTGACACTTAAAATGTTAAGATATCTAATGGAAGATGAATAAATAGAAAATTAAAATGTTTCATAACGACTACAGAGCAACAATTTTTCTAGTGTCAAAGAGTGACACCAAGTGGTCAGTTACAGAATAACTCCAATCGCTACATGTCATGTCTGATCACACAATGCTGATGTATTGAATTACACAGACCACAAAGGCCCATAGACGGCTTCGTTATCCATTTAGCATCATTGTACCATTTTCAAACTGTTAATAAAGTATTCAATCAAGAACAACCAGGGTTCCCACACATTTTTACCAATGAATTTCCAAAACATGAAAAACTTTTCCAGAATATTTAACTCAAGTTCAATCATTCAGAGCAATAACATGCCCGTAGAACAGCACACCCTTTTTTAAAACAACGTAGGCCTATTGCTATTACCACTCGGAAGAGTATGTGAATTTCTGTTTGCGGAGTAAAAATCTGGAATGGCTTGTCGGAGGTTAAACATAGCATTAATATCTTACAATTTAAAAAACGTCTCAAACATATTATTCTGGCTAAATACAACTTAATTTAAATTAATAAATAAAGTAAGGGGGTTACAGTCTTGATGATTGTGTAATTGCAAGTATGGTAATATTGGTGGTAAGGGTTGTTTTGAGGAGGACATTTTACAAATGATAATGATAAAGAAAATAATATTTTTTATCTTTTGTTATTGGGCTATATTAACTATAAAACTACATGGTTGATATGGTATATCCTTGTTTTGGTAAGCTTTGTCATTTTTTTGTTTTAGTTTTTTCTTTGTGCTTTTTTCTGTTATATTTTGCTGCTTGAATCTTTTGAAACCATGGGTATGTGCATAGGATAGGCTTCTACAAGCTTTTAGCTTCAGCCTAGTCCTTTTGATCATCTTATCAGTGTAACCAATGCCTTTTGTTCAAATATGATTGTGTTGTATGTTTTATGCTGTGATGATCAAATAATCTTAAACTTAGCTAAACTTAACAAGTCTTACTCCTATGTGCAAAGCCCAAAGATAGGCAGTGTACCAAAAATAAAGCTTTGGCTTGCATGAGGATCGTGCACGATGGACACGCACACGTCAAAAGTAAGAAAATCGTGTCAGGGAACCCTCAAAGTAGATTTGTGGTGGCAGTAAGAATAACGAAATCAATAATCAAAAACAATGCCTAGCGAAATCAATAATCAAAAACAATGCCTAGCCATTTTTTCCCCGGAACTTTGATCAATTCCAAAACTTTTCCATTCCAAAACTTTTCCACTACTGGAAAAATATTTTTCTAATTTCAAAACATTTCCAGGAATTTCATGACCGTGGGAACCCTGAACAAATCAAGTTCAATCTTGTCATTCAAAAAACTCAAGCTGACATTGGTAACATTTCCATTTGAGATTTTATTTTCAACAACATAACCTTGACAAACTCTTAATACATTATATGCTACTGTTCATAAAAAAAAAGAGAGGAAGTCATTAGCAATATGTATTTTCTTCTTTCATATAGTCTAGCAGAGAATCCCATCACTAAAGCCTTTCAGGATGTAGAGTTGTGATATACTGAGAATGAGGCCACTCAACACCCCTCCCCCGTCCACGGCAAACAATCTTTCCATTTTCAAATCTTAACCCTTGCCCCCAACCAACAACTAAGCCAGAGCAAACCAAACGGCTACATGCTTTCTCCACCCGAGGGAAATTATACAAAAAAGGAACACATGAAAGAAGCACAAAGTCCTAAAAATTTGGAATCTGGTGAGATTTTGTACAGGTGTGATCCCAGGACTGGCCACTGAGGGGCAGTATATGCTTATCCGTAAAGGTCATCATCATTATCTTCATTGAAAACAGGGCCGGTGCCAGTTCCTCCTGACCCCTGTCTGCCAGGACCGGTACCCCCTGCACCTGTACTTGAGGGAAACCTGTCAGGAGAGATAGGGGGAGAGAGAGTAGTAGACATGTTACAATGTGATTTTTTTTACTTTTTGGATGTAGGGGAAAAAGAAATGTACAAAAAACACATTAATACAAAATGAATTTGACTAAATTAATGGATCCGATTAACCACTTAAGCCCAATTTTACCTCATCATCTCCACAAAAATAGTCAAACGTACCTGAAGGAGCCGAAGCCACGGCTCTGCTGCAGCGTCTGTGCAAACATTTCGTATTTGCGGATGTCATTGTCACTGACTGAGCGACGAGCGAAGCGCATCGCCTCCTCAAAGTGGTCCTTCCTGATCTCAGGCACTGGGTCGTCTTCCTCTACTTCCTACAAAAATTCATTAGGGGAAAGATGCCCTTTGAGATCAACTTTCAAATGGCAGAACAGCAAAGAAGGGGGATGAAGATGGAAATGTGAATGGAAAGTGATAAAGTACAACACTGACCATAGCTGATGGGTTGGTCTGCCTTTCCCTCTCTCTGCGTATCTCATTCTCAATGCTCTCTCTGATGGCAAGCTTACACGCCCGCTGGCAAATCTCTGTGAGATCAGCTCCAGAGAAGCCGTTGGTCATCTTGGCCAGGAAGTCGATATCAACATCCTGTAGATACAAGACATTAGGTCAGAGACCAATGAGTAAAAATATATGATCAGAGAATATTTTTACTTTATTAATCACTTTTCTTCACGTTCTTCATTTCACATTTCAGTGTTAGGTGTAACCTGCTCAGCCAATGAAGGAGCTAAATAAAGGGTAAAAACTGAATAAGAAAAGAGCAGTCAATTGTGTTTCATTTAATTTGTTGGAAGTTTTTATGCATGTGTGTGGATATATACAGTATATACGTATTATATATATAATATATATATGTGTGTACTTGTTGGAATTTGATGAGTGCTCAGGAGACAATACAATGTCTCATTGAAATGGAAATAAAGTATTGACTCTGAACTAGAAAGGGTGGTGGGAAATTATGAGGACATTTCGGCCCAGTTTGTTTGTCATGTGTGGGTTATTTAATATTTTCCATTGCAGCAGTAGTTACCTTGCTGATGGGGCTCTTGCGAAGGTTGGCCTTGAGGATATTGATCCTGCTCTTCTCGTCAGGCAGGGGGATGTAGATTAGCTGGTCCAGACGGCCAGGTCTCAGGATGGCGGGGTCGATGATGTCAGGTCTGTTGGTAGCTCCAATGATGAAGACGTTCTTCTTGCTGGACATGCCGTCCATCTCTGTCAGGATCTGGTTGATGACACGGTCAGCGGCTCCACCACCATCTCCCACGTTGCCACCTCTTGCCTTGGCTATAGAGTCCAGCTCATCGAAAAACAGGACACAAGGAGCTGCTTGGCGAGCCTAGGTACATACACGAAAACAAAAAAAATTACAATTTGAAGAGCAGCATTATCCAGACATTTCCAAACAAACCATCCATAACATTCGCCTATATCAAAATTTAGAGTATTGCAGCAGTAACCTCATCTCACCTTGTCAAAGATCTCTCTGACGTTGGCCTCCGACTCTCCGAACCACATGGTGAGCAGCTCAGGTCCTTTGATGGAGATGAAGTTAGCCTGGCATTCATTAGCAATGGCCTTGGCCAGCAGGGTCTTACCACAACCAGGGGGCCCGTAGAACAGCACACCCTTTGATGGGGTCATGCCAAACTTCAGGAACTTGTCTGGGTGTTCCACTGGATACTGAGGACGGGAGAGGAGAAATTTAGATTGATCATATTAAAAGCTACAGACTGTGTTGTGCCCGTTTCAGTCACATTATATCTGCGGAGTGGCATACCTGCACCAGCTCCTGCAGCTCCCTCTTGACATCATCCAGACCTCCTATGTCTTCCCAGCTGATGTTGGGGACCTCCACCACCGTCTCCCTCAATGCTGATGGGTTGCTCTGACTTAGGGCCCACTGGAATAACAGGATGAACCATGTTAGGGAGAGCTCATGTTAGGGAGAGCTCAACACTACAGGTCACATGAAACACCGCTTTACTGTTCTCACCTTAAAGTCATCCATAGTGACAGCCAGGGAGTTCATGACTTCGGCGTCAATGGTCTCATCCTCCAGGTCAATCAGGTCCATCTTCTTTCTGATGGCCTGCAGAGCTGCCTCGGAGCAGAGCGCAGCAAGATCTGCACCCACATGTCCATGGGTCTCATTGGCCACCTAGATATACAAAGAAATGGATGAAAAACACATTGGATGAAAAACACATTGTATTTTAAGCCACAATGTGGATGTCTACAGGTACTTTGAATCTGCAATTCCTCTGACTGCATATTAATATCACAATCATTGATAGAACAAGAGGTCAAACAAATGTCCTAAGGATATCTGTTGAACTGATACCTGTTCAAGGTCAACATCATCAGCCAGCTTCATGTTCTTGGTGTGAATCTGTAGGATCTCCAGTCTGCCTGTTGCATCAGGGATGCCAATGTCCACCTCCCTATCGAAACGGCCTGGAAGGGGGAGAACAATCTTAGTGTGGTACAGATGCCATTGTGTCTGACCAAAGGGTCTTTCCTTGGCTCGAGCTAGAACTTGCAAATTATAGCTACTTTATTGCAGGGATTATGAAATTAGCTAGGGGTATAAACAATTCCTTGGTGCTACAGCACACGCATGCACAGTCTCTTTTACTGTACTAGTGCCTCCATACACATGCAAAAACAGACCAACAAGATGGATCTTCCTTAAATATGTCCCTTCAAAACAACCACATGGTCTGTTTGATCCCAATAAAGCTGATGTTTATCTATTTAAAAAACTACTTCTCATCCACATGTTCGCTGTATTCAGTAGCATACATGGATGGGGGTCAGGACACTGCCATGACTGCCATGAAAAACTCAGCAAATTAATATTTGACGAGGGACGGTAAACAACATTGGGTCAAGATAATCTTAATACTAAATGTATAATACTTTATACTTTATAGTAACCTAAAGAAAACTGTATCCAATTCCACTCCTGGTAGCAGGGTTTCCTATAGAGCTTTTTAGAAGAGGTGCTGTAGAATTCAGTGGAAGGAGTGCACCTCTTCTAAGGTTGGTCAAAGTCATACATTTTTTATTCAATGAAACCTCATATCAATTGCCAACCTCTGTTGCACAGGCAAACTGCTCTTTCTAAAACCTGTGTTTATTACCGGCAAGACTGGCTTTAAGCTAAATACTGGATTCGCTATGGGCACCAATCACGACTCTGCTCACCCCTCCAAAAAGGCATTTAGCACCTTTATCAACTTTCTTCCAGGGGGACCTATGGTAAGCATAGAGAAATGTGTATTTACCGAATCGCCTAAGAGCTGGATCAATGCTGTTGGGTCTGTTGGTGGCAGCCATGACGATGACATGAGCCCTCTGCTTCAGACCGTCCATCAGGGTTAGTAGCTGAGACACAATACGCCTCTCCACCTCTCCATGTGTCTAAAAAGACAGACAAAAACAGTTAACGGGACAGAAAAAGTAATAAAGAACAGTTATCAAAGTTTAGTTTCCCTCTCCTGACCTTCTCTCTCTTGGGGGCGATGGCATCAAGCTCATCAATGAAGATGATGGCAGGGGCATTCTTCTCTGCTTCCTCAAAGGCCTTTCTCAGGTTACTCTCACTTTCTCCAGCCAGCTTACTCATGATCTCAGGGCCTGGAACAAGTACAAACTTTTAGTTCAGCTCAAGCAAAATATACTTGTGTATTTGAAATGACACACACATACACACAGGATAGCTAAGGGCCATGTATGTTCTATACAACTTTGTGGCTACGGAAAACTTCAGGCTGCTAACTAGGTCAATTGACAACAGATTTTAGGGTAAACTTTGACCTCTGTGTAGCCATAACTATGGAGGAGTGGACAGAGCAATGTCTCCATAGGAAAGTCCCCTGTAATGAAAAGGTCTGCATGAACAGGGTTGTAACGAAATTTAAAATAGTTTAAATGGGCCATGGCTATGGTTTTCATGTTGCCATATTTGTCGTTTTACTAGAAAGGTCTCCACCAAGGGGCCTTGACAAACATGCAACATACAAGTCGTAACAGACGCCTTTACTGTGAAATCCAGAGCAGAAGTCAACCGTTCACGTCTGATATGATGCAGGTTTTGTGGATTAATTAAGATCACTTGATGGAGCTCCTGTGGTGAGAATTGACAGATGACACTTTACCGGAGGGCTGCCTGCCAGCTGCTTGATAGGCAGCTGTCATTTTCATGTCAGTCAGTTGAGTACTGGGATTTGCCATAAAATATATGACAATATAAAGGCAAGGCCTGCTGTGAGTTATAGCTCAACTAGTTCTCACCATTAATAAGGAAGAAGAAGGCTCCAGTCTCATTTGCCACAGCTCTAGCAATCAGGGTCTTTCCTGTTCCAGGGGGTCCATACAGCAGGATACCACGTGGTGGCTGGAGAGGGAATATTGAAAATGTTATAAATTTAGGTACATGGTACAGCGCATGTGTAGAGCTAAATAAGGTCTCTTGTCAATTGCACCTCACCTTGACTCCTATTGCCTTGAACAGTGCAGGGTGTCTCAGAGGCAGCTCCACCATCTCTTTGATCTGAGCTAGCTGCTTCCTCACTCCTCCAATGTCGTCATAGCCAACCTCGTTTAGGGACTCCTCCTCGTCCTGCACACACAAAAGATAAGATCTCATGCCATGTTCAATGTGTAATCTTGACAAAGTCATACCACCCACCCACGGTACAAGCTTTCTGCTACTCACCTCTCTCCTAATGGGCTCCCCCTCACAGTGGATGACTGTGTCAGGGGCAACAATGCAGTAGGGGGAGGGATCAGTCTCTACCACCTTGAACTCCACAGCACGCATGCCCCCCCTGACCAGGAAGATGTCACCTTCAGAGAAAAGCGAAGAATCCAAATATTAGGTTCACTCCTTCATCCAGTACCACATGCAGTTGCACTTTCTAACCAGGTTGATGTGATACTTGCCTTTGCGAATGGGTCTGTATGCCTCTAGGAAGTAAGGCTTGAGGTAAACCTCAAACAGGTTTCCAGTAATCCCTTCTACTGTGTCATCTATTGGGAGCACATGGATCCTTTTTCCATATTTCACATCAGGACATGGTTGAATGCTGGAGAGGGGGGGGGTGTTAAGTTAGTAATTATCTAGCTTACAACTAAAGTTATCTTAAGTTAAAGACATGCAAGTTTCCCCACCTGATGACGTCTCCCAGACGGACCCTTAGATTGTTGCGGACAACCCTGTTCATGCGGACCTTTTCATCAGAACAGGTGTCGTCAGACAGAACTATGCACACAGTCTCCCTCCTTTTCTTTCCCTTCATCAGCACTGTGTCCCCACGGAAGAGCTGCAGCTCATCCATCTTGATCTGAATGCAAATTCAAACAAACTTTATGTCAGGGCATTGATAAATACCTTTATTGATCCTGCATAGAAAGTTCAGTCACCCAGATGCAGCAATGAAGTTCTTTATGAAGTTACAGATGCAGAGTAAGGGCAGATGCATACTCAACTTTTAGAGCCGAATTTATTTCATTCAGGGAGTCACAGAATCTCTGCAGCACCGAACAGCCAAATTAATGACAGTACCCACCCCCTCGAATCTCTGAATGACAGAGTCGAACCGAAATAAATTCGGCTCTAAAATGGCCCTATTGAAATCATTTTTAGTGCTTTAAGTTCTCAAAGCACTTTACAATGGTTCATTCATTGGGAGATGAAGCGACCAACAGTCGACGCCAGCATCCTCACTTCCTACATTCACACACCAATGGTGGCAAGCGAGCAGCGACCAACTCATTTGAGGTAATGTGAGGTTCAGTGTCTTGCGCAAGGACACTTTGTGGACAGGAGGAGCCGGGATTCGAACCGCCGACCCACGGACCTGCTCTACCTCCTCAGCCACAGCCGTGCCATACCAGGCTTGTCAACTCTCCTGGATTTCCCAGGAGTCTCCTGGATTTTGACCCCATCTCCTGGCATGCTCCTGGATTGGCAAATCTCCTGGATTTCTCCTGGATTTGGTATCAAACTCCCAAAATTCACCAGAACACAGGAAATGACATCTACTATGTTAATTTTTTTCTGGGGGAGGACCCCCAGACCCCCCGCTTTAGGGGTGGGGCTATCAATGCAAGAAAGATCAGACACATTATTCACTTAAGTAATAACTTAAAAATTTGAAGTCATCATTAAAGATGTCCTTTGGTTCAGTCATCAAATAATTTGGCATTTTACGGCTGAAATTGTACAGTGCTAGTAAAGCAAGCCTGATAAAAGTATCAAACATGCACAAAATTCAACAGAACACAGGAAAATATAAATCTGTTAAGAGGTTTTGGGGAGAGGACCCCCAGACCCCGGTAGGGGAGTTCCGCACACCTCCCAAAAAATAAATCTCCTGGATTCTGATCGTCCAATGTTGACAACCCTGTGCCATACAGCAATACAAAGGTAAGAAATAATAAGCACCATCAATTACATTACTTGACACAAGCATCACAGAAATAGAAGTAATATCTATCTATATATAAAGCCAGCTCACATTCAAGTCATTTTTAATACCGGTATGTCAATGTGTGATAGAATTACTACCTGAGAGAGGGAGACCACACTATTGTCCTCATTGATAGATTCATCGACAATCAGTCTGTTGGGCCTGCTCTTCTGTTTCAGAATGGCAGTGGAAAGATCATCATTTTTGGTACTGTGAAAAACGGAGATTAAGATGTGATCACTGATTGGAATAATGTTCACGTCAGTGACAGTCAGTCCTACACTCTTTGGTTGTCAAAACACAGCAGCAGTAACAGAAAACCAGGGTCCTTCATGCGCAACAGCTAAAGCGTGAAAATCAGATTTCATATTTCTCGACTAATTTCACTGCCAATATTAAAATAGCAGGAGGGTTCTAGAAACCCTGATTTACTTAGAGTATGTTTCAAAGTTTCAGTTTCGTGTTGTTTATCTGGCTAGCGTTAGCCTCTCTCGGCTAGCTGACTGGCGAGTGAGCAAGCCCAGATGACACAGCAAAAGGATTTAAAAAAAACTTTATTATCCCCTTTGAAAAACAACTACGGACAATACATTTTAATTCTCTGCCAACTTAATTGTACACCCCAATCACTTGAAATGAGTACTAAGCGACAGCACTTTTTACATATATCGAAATGAAAGCCTTTTTAAATGTTTATCAGATTAAATGAATGCAAGCTAGCGGCTAGTTAGCATGCTAGGCTGGTGCAGTGATGATGAATGGCTTTTGACAGCTTGCTATCTAAAGCTAGCACGTACAAAAAAACGACCTTCCATTCTAACGTTAACCAAACAGACATGGGATGATCCTTTAGTTAATGGTAAGTCTGTAGTATATAGAGGTGAAATTATAACCGGGGAAGGCCAACATGCCGGTGCGGTGGACATGGCTTTGGCCTTGATCTAGCTCTGGTCCATAGCGTTAGTTCTACGCGCTGTCACCGATGAGCCCTTGCACTCACAGTACAGGCTGCGCACCCTCTCGTCTGTAGTAAAAAATAATAAATAACAGTTCGCTACTCACCAAACAAAGACGGCTTTAGTGAGTTGAAAGCCTACTTTCCATGGTGGGAACACTCTGAGCCCCCCATCTCAAGTTTAAAATAAACTTTTTAGCCAGAAAAGAATATATTTCACCGGAAGGCAAAATCTGGTCTATGGAAGTTTCTATTGACAAGATATGTATGCAGTGTGGAGTGGCTAAAACCTCCGGTGAAATATTTTATTTTCTGGCCAAAAAGTGTATTTTAGACGTGAGGTGGGGGGCTCCGAGTGCTCCCACTAAGGAAAGTAGGCTTTCGACATCTTAGAAACGTTTTTGTTTTGGTGAATAGCGAAAGCGTATTTTTATTTTTTACTACAGACGAGAAGCTGAGCATCCTGGGCTACCGCAGCTGTGAGCACAAGGGCTCATGGGTGACATAGCGGTGAGAGCTAGCCTTGATCTAGTGGTCGTTAGGCTAACACTAGCCTGTTAGCGCAGCAGCGTTGACTGCGCTTTGTGGAGGACCACGGCAATTTGTTGTCACTTTTTTTTCTTGTTGTCGCACGAGTCCCCAAAGTGACACCGTGCTGCCGCGGTCGTCGTTGTTGACGGGACAAGTAAACGACAATGCGTCGTAACGTTGCCACTTAAAATGCGGAGGCTGAGGCAACTGACCCAGATTAGCCAGCCTGCTAGCGAGCCGGACAGTTCATCACATTCACACAACGAGCTAACGAGCTAACTTTAACCAAACAACGTAGCCGAAGCGAGGGCATCGTATGATACGTTACAACACACACGGTTGTACTTACTCCCCTCCCGAGGCCATGGTCGTCCACCTGGATTAATAGATATAAATAAAGAAAATCTAGCTAAACGTCGGCGAAGATTTGTTAGTCCTTGTTTCTGTCTAATATGACTGGAAAGAGCAGTTTCCTCGCATTTCTTTATAGTTATACCGTGGCCTGGGACAGTTCTATAGTCTGATTGGCTGTCGCGCGTGCATCGGTTTTGTTAAACGTCCTTGAACACGCCCACTGCTTCGCACGACCACTGAGACGAACCACTGGCGTGACGTGTTCTGGAATATTGTGGAACTTTGGCCAGTTGGAAAGGAGTGGGATGTCCTTGTTTGTTACGTCCCTTCTTATTGGTCTAATAACGCCTGTCACTTGCCGTCTGTCCTCCAATTAAGTCCCACCGCGTTGATAAAACGAAGGGACGTGGAAAAAAACAAAAACAATTGTTATAAAATTGGGATGCTTGTTTGCTTCATAGTTCATACAGTAACCCCAACCAATGATACAATATCACCGTAAAATAATGTACTTTTATTCAACATTCCAGAAAACAATGCCAACGAGTTGCAACTATTTACAGTTATTGTATTATTTATTTTACTACTACAATAGTCTGTGCCCCTGAGAACACTACACTGGGCATGTGTAATAAAACTAGACCAGGTCAACCTGGTTGTGCCAGACCCCCTGTCTGTCATCATCATTTATGACATCATGCCTTTTGTAGGCATGTCATCATCATGTCATCATCATATATACCCTTTATATAGAAAAGGGACAGACCAACATTTGCTTATGTAGGCCTACCCATTTCATGGGTCTGGCAAAAAAAAAACATACAATAAATATATATATATATATATATATATATATATATATATATATATATATATATATATATATATATATATAGTGACCATACAAGAGCCAGTCAACATGATAAGTTGTTCTACATTTATTGTTTGGTATCCACAACTTTCCAACATCCCATCGTGCATTCCGCAGAAGGCGAGCGGCATTTCCGGCGTAGCAGCCGAGTGTGATCTACAAGCTCACAACGGTTGCATCTGCGACGCGACGTGAGCTTGTATGTCTGCTGTTAACCGGAAGTGTCCTGCAGATAATGCTACAGTAAAGTCTTGCGGAAACAGGTGGATAGGATATTTTGGATTGTGAGAGATTCACTTGACAATTAAGCAAATTAAAGAAATCTGCACACCAAACAAGCAGATTTTGGTGTAATGTTTCAAACCACCAGGTCTGAGGGTAGGGTTACGTGTTGTAAAAATATGAAATACGAAAATATGTGTTCATTTGATATTATTACCATGTCTATCCAGTTAATGAAGGGAAGAACTCAGTAAATATGAGGAAGAGCCTGGTGGCTTGAAATGTTAAACTGAAATCAATCTGCAAACAGGAGTCTTGTTGGTGTGCAGAGTTTCTTTATTTTGCTTAAATGACAAACTTTTGATCAAGCACCCAGCCTAAGACGTTTGGGATTTGCGTGTCTTCTGCACTGGATTCACCTGACAAGCAATATATATTATTCTAGTCCCTCTTTTGTGTGAGTGAGTTCTTCTATTCTGTGACGGAGGTCAGTGGGGTCCAGGGTGGGGCCAGAGTGGAGGTCCTGTAGGTATAGAGGAAGACTCCTGGAATACAAAATATAGACATTTAGATATTCTAAAATTGCAACCTATTACATGGGTTTAAATATACAGTATATAGTTTTGTAACAGCATTACATGACTGATGAGATGAGCCCCTCTTGACCAATACAGACATTTATTTATTTTATTCATTCACTGCTGCAAGTGGCACTATTCATCAATCTTCAAATGAGTAGCTAAGACAGTGAATACTAATGATGGCATCTTACACTACAGAGGACTCCGCGGCAAAGGCCCATGTCCTTTCCCAGCAGGATACAGCCTCCTGTTTCCTCCCCAGCCTCCATAGCACCTCACCAAGCCACTGGCCTGCATTCACACACTCTGGGGGACAGAAAATAATAACATCAAGACAAAACTCATACATACAAGAAAATTCATATAAAATAGATTCAGATTTTATGTATATAATGATGCTGTGCCTGGTGACGCCTGTAGGCAGAGTTGGAGGTCTCGGAGTGCTTCTCTCAGTTGGTCCCTTTGGGTGAAGCTGATACCCCTTCCAGCTAGTGACAGCCCTTTCAGCCTCTGCAGTGTATTCAAGCCAGACGCTTGTCTGCCAACAATGTCAATAAGGGGAATCTGGGACTGAAAACCTATGGTTGGACATTGAGACTATGAGCTATATATAATGCATATCAAACACCTAGAAATTTGTATTGGGTATGTGTAAATAGACACTCCCTCTCTAAACAGACGAAGAAGAAAGAAAAAAAAACACTCACCTTTCTTTTTAACCTGCACTTTCACAAGCAGATTGATAGACCTATGATAAAAAAAAAATGAAATAAAGAATACTCTCATATGTGTGCAGAATGGCAATAAGGGTGAATGATTTGCGACAGAGATTTGCATCCTTCTAACCTTGTGTACAGAGTCACAGCATTTTTCCAGTCCTTCAGGTAGGCCTGGCAGTGAGCCTGTAGGAGAAGGGCAGTCCCAGACCAGAGCAGCATCCCCAGTCTGTCCTGGTCTGTGCTACTGCCTAGCCTGTCTACAGAACCAAACTCAGCATCACATTCTTCTACAGGCTCCTCCAACACCAGCTTCTCTGGCAGCAACTCCAGTGTTGTGTTGATGACCTCATCACACAGTGCCATGCAGTCAGCCGGTCGCCGGGCCAACAACAAGGCAGCGCCGGCCTCCAGATGAAGCTCAGGTAACCTGGGGAGGGATGGGGCCTCAGCATGCACCTGACACAGTACACACAAGTGAAATCCTCAAAAATGGCAGGACAAAACATTTCATGAACTTATACATAGAAATAAACAGATGTTACTGTGTGTCATGCAGTCTGTTTGAATGCTTACAGTGTGCTGGTCATCTGACTGAAGGGTGGCCAGAAGGTCCAGGTAATGTTCTACACCCTCTGACACCCTGTGTAAACACCCACAGCCAATTAACAAATAATCAATAGCATGCTACACTCAAACCAAATGCTACACTCAAACCAAATCTGTTTTTGAGATACTGAACAGTCAAGGCTGTCTATACAGGAGTGTAGTAAGTAAACAGACACTGGTCTTCTTACCTTCCATGGAGAACACTCTTCAAAGCCAGACTGTGAAGTATGCTAAGGGAGGAGGGTACTAAGAGCAGACGGCTCAGGGATTGGCTGCGGAGCAGCAAGGAAGGGTACAGGAGATTGCTTCCCATTGGGCCAGACTCTGTATTATGAGGCAACATCAGCATCTGTACAGCAAAGAAATCTTAATTTAAAAAATAATTTGTTTTTACATTTTAGAAATGTTTGCATATAATTACATGCTCGAAATAGGGATGCTAGGTTGAAAGCGTTTAATGTGTCAAAATAGATATGTGAACACAAAAGACTTTCCATCTGTCTGTGTATTACATACTGAGTGCAGCAGCTGCAGAGCTTGTATCTCAGCCTTTGTGTTGCCCAGTTGTCTATAGATCAGCGTGCTCTGGTACAGAGCACACACACAGTTGGAATCTGTCTCCAATGCCTTCCTGTAACACTGCACCGCCATCTGCAGGCGACCCTGTTTGAAAAATGCAAACAAAACACACATTCCCAGTAATGCTTCAAGCAGGACGGACAAATTAGCATGTCACATGCTATCATTTCTGTATTTGTGTCTGATGACGTTCTCTGTCTGTGTACCATATGAGCAAGGCAGAGGCCTGAGAGGAGGTGTGTGTTTGCCAGGAGAGTTCTAGGGGCAGGAAGTGAGCAAATGTTTTGGAGAATAGACAAAGCTTCGGAGCTGTGAGCCTCGCTTAGCAACTCTGCACCTGAAAAACAAAAAACAAAGCTAAATATGTTTAAAGCCACACAATCTAATCTTAAACAAAAATACAAGGGATTTGGGGTGCACCAGTGAATAGTGTGCAGCTGTCAAAACAGTTATCTCTCACGGACACTTGGGGCCACCAACATAGTAGGGCTCTATTTTCCGTGCCACCTTAACACTTGGCACTACCCGCTACCTGTGAATTACATAGAAGGCAGCTGGCACTGTCCCTAAACAGTATCTTACGGCTGCACTACCCGCTATACATTATGCAGACACCGTTATTTGCCCCTGGAAGTGTGCCCGTGGTTGTTGCGCTTTCCCTAATATTGCTATCTTGCCCACACACATTAAAGAGCTGTATTCTAGTACTATGATCTATGTACTGTATCTACTATCATCATCAACAGATTAGGTACCAGTAACAACCTCCCTGATGGATACAGACCTTGAGCAATGGCGGTGCAGATCTGCAGTAGATCACTTAGTTCTCTGGGCTCCAACACAACTAGTGGTGTTTCAGGAGACTCACTCAATGTCACACGCCTCCTTTCATTCTCCATTCCAGTAACTAGTTCCTCAGACATAGATGACAGCTCCTCCTCCATCACAGAAAGGCAAAATGACATTTCAACTATTAAATGGTCTGCTTTTCTATTGCAATATTATCCAAATCACTGGTTTCAATGTGTGTTGCATTTAGCCATTCAAATCAATATCAAGGACACTTCAACGCAGACATGGCCAAGAGGAGCCAGGAATCAAACCAGGAATCTTCTGGTTCCCAGGCAGCCACTCTACCTCCTAAGCCACTGCCACCCCTACTATTAGTTGACATGTGTATTTATAACAGTTACAGAAACATTCTGTAGATACAGTACTGTGCATTTTAGGATCATATTATATTAAGCCAATTCAATGTGTATCATCATTTATATAACTGAGGAAATTATTTTGTTGTAACTAAGATCTCCTTTTGTAAAGTCACGTGTGTGTGTGTGTGTGTGTGTGTGTGTGTGTGTGTGTGTGTGTGTGTGTGTGTGTGTGTGTGTGTGTGTGTGTGTGTGTGTGTGTGTGTGTGCACATGCATACTGTAGCTTTCACTGTAAATATCCTATTTAATATTGCCTGCTATGTAGTAGATTATGTTGAAGCAATGAATAGCTAGTCATTTCAGGAGGCTGCAATGGCAAACACACATAAGACAAAGACACATAAAAAGGGATTGTCTTTGTCTTGAATGCTTTCTTTTTTAATACTAAGATTCAGTGACACACCTGGAAATCCTGTATGGCTTCTAGTTTGCAGGTGGACAGCCAGATGGCCCACTGCAGGCAGAACAGCTGCTTTATGGACGAATACAAAACAGACTTGCCCAGGGATTTGGGAGCTGCTCGCCAAAACAACAGTGGATCTAAAAATGGTTCACCCCCAACCACCCCTTGGGCTGATGAGAGGAGAGAGAGGGCAAAAGAGTAATGTTTTTGGTAATTTAAGTGATCCATGCCATGGTTTAACAGGATAACACAAATCCTGATTATATATTAAAGGGCTTACAAGCAATGTCATAATGTACCTCTCTCCAGGCCCTGTATGAGGAGAAGCTCTGCCTCTGGGTACTGCATCTGAGTGAGGGAGAGGACACAGGCATTGTACACTACTGTTAACTCCAACTGGGCATGATCTGCTGCGGTGGGGACACCTGTGGAAGGGTAGAAGGAAAGGAGAAACAGGTGATAAAGGAGTCTATATATTTTGTCTGTACTTGTATGCAAAAAGAAAATGCAAAACAAATGCACCACCTTGAATTGTCCTTAAAAGTTTGTGAAACTCAGAAGAATATGATCTAAGTCTGCTCTGGTCCTGATCTTGGATGAAGGTGTCTCCTCTTTCTTGTTGCTGGAACAATAAAGTGGGGAAAGGCTGAACCAATTCAGTGAGTAATAGGCTACATTAGCTTGGTAGAGTAATGTATTATCTTGTATAAGGACTGTGGTGTTAGCAACAGTGAACTACTACAGTAAGCTAATCCACCAACATTGCAGCTGTACAGAAAGCTTCAATTATCCTCTTTCTGTATGCAAAGTTTTTTTGTTTCATAAAAATCCACCGTAGGCGTAGACATGTTATGAGCTGTGATGAAGTGTTGGAAGCGCTCGTTTTCAATAATGCAACGTCCTGCTGCCTCCTGTATTATGTGCAATTTGATTCCAGATATTAAAAATAGGATATAAGAGTTGCTTGCGGCTACAGCCAACTATGGCTGTGTATTATACAACCACAATGTCTGTAATGTATAGAACACATAGGGCTATGGTCTATGGAATACAAAATAATATCAGCCATTCTAGGACTGCATTAGCCTCATGGATCAAGACGGCCATCGATATTACGGTCATATGACAGTCTTGTATCGGAACTGCATCAACAATGAATACTGGCTATCCAGCTGATCTTACCTTCCATTTGCGAACTAGGTCGTTATTGTCTTGGATCCATCTGTTTAATAAAGAGATGGGCATAGGCCTACTGGACATAATTGTCGGTCATCTAATTGGTAAACATCAGTAGTCTCGCGTAGTTCGAACTTCCCCCTCTTGCTCTTGATAACAGGAAGTTAATGTGACTGATTTCTTAGAGCTCCATTGCCCTCTGTTGGACAAAAAATAACCAAACGTGCAAACTATTCATCACACCCCTTGTCGTTCTCACAAACGTCCAGGAGATGGTGCTTTTGAAAAGGAGAAGATATTCTGGAAACTTAAATCAATAAACGCATCATGTCTAACTATTAAATTATCTCTGCCATTGCCAACAAACACACATGTGCAACTACTGGATCAATGGTGAGAATAAATACAATAAATACATTTTCTTTGTTTTATTTCCAGTTTATTCAAGCCCTCACACACACACACACACACACACACACACACACACACACACACACACACACACACACACACACACACACACACACACAAACTCTGTTTTATTATGCACTTTAGATACATCCTTAACTTAATTGTGTGTCTTCTACCCCTCTCTTTCCCCTTATGCTCTTGCATATCTGTTTGAAGATGTTGTGGTGGCATGCTATCCCAAACATAGGTCTAAACAAGGTAATCTAATCCAAAACCTAATTGTACAACAGCTGAGTCATGTCTATGTTTGCCAGACAGCCATTTCTTTCTACAATTGTCCCTGCCAAGGTGACTGTCTCTATTTCTCCTGCTCCCCTGTTCTCTTCTCTGCCACCCACTCCATCAATTCCCTCCCTTATGTTATTATTTCTACCTCCACTCCAAAGGAGGTCCTTTCATTCATCATCACCCTCACAACCCTGTTGTTTTCCACATAGGGTATGGCAAAGATGGGAGTCCTCATGGAAAAGAGGCATTACATTTTGTATAACACGGTTATATTGTGAAAATAGCAGATCTGCATGCTCACAACGCCTCGCAGCGCGAGGCGTTGTGAGCATGTAGATCGGCTAGAGAGAGGGAATAGGCTATTCCCTCTCTCTCTCTCTTTCTCTCCATTCCTTCATCCTACAAGGACAGACAATGTCATGTCAGTGCAGAGTCAAGCCTCCCATCTGCTTTATTCTTGACCCGGTCAATGTAATTTATTTGGCAAGACTGCAAAGCAAAAGCAAGACTGCAAAAGCTTTTTGTAGAAGAGTGCTATTGTGATTAATTCAATCATGACATGATAACCACCAGATGGTGGCAGGAAATGAACATATAGGTTCTACCTCTCTTCTGTTCTGACCTCTCTGTTAAAAATTGGTCGGGTCAGAATTAGGATTCAAAACTCATTGTGGTCTACAGTTCCTTTCCAAAATGTATTGTTCAAAATTGACCAGATAATAGCCACAAATGTTGGCACAATCATCTGCATTTATCATAACTAAAGGTGACCATCCAAGAGAGGTAACACTTCAACTTAATTTATAGTAAGTAAAATGAAAAGGGTCAAGAGGCAGTAGCAGTGTGCTAAAGAACTGACCTCATATACGCCTCAAGAAAAAACAGGACTATAGATATATGTAGGCCTACAATAAAAATTAGGTAGGTGACTACGAGGGATCATATTATAATGATCATATTATAATGACAAACAACAACAACAACAATAACAACTAGAAATACTGTTCCTACGAAACAGTGTGGGCTCACATGGAACACCATAGGCAGAAAGATCTACCCAACAGGCACTCCAACATATATGGTCATAAAAATCTGCCTAACGGGCACTCCAACATTACTTCTGGGATTCCTACATTTTATATACTTTAGTATCTAAAGATTTGGGAGAACATACAACAAAAGGTTCCAATAAGTAATATAGCGAGCGCAACAGGACGATTGTATTCTGTGACGGAGCAGGGCTGATGATTCTGACCCGATCTACGATGTGAGAAATGCTAGGCTGGACCGTGCATCTGAATGGAAATCCTACTACTGTGACGCAGTTGTCGGACCCGGTCACAAGGTTTACTACTTCGGTGTAAACGGTAGCGACGATCTGATGGATGTGCATGTCCTCAACACAGTGTCTTTGTGCTGGATGAAGTTCACCCCAGAGACACCTGGAAGAGGAGAACATCATTTTGAGCTTTCACCCAGGCACCAGGGTCACAAAGCTGTGCTGATAGAAGATACTGTCTACCTCTGGGGAGGATATCATTACTGCAATGTTCTTTATGCATTTGATGTCTGATGGTTCAAACCACAGGTTTCAGGGACTGTTCCAGAGGGTAGGTACAACCACTCAGCCTGTGTCTTTGGGAAGGTCATGTACGGTATATCCATGGAGGATGGACCCAGACTGGACAGACTAATGACATCTACAAGTTGGACATGCACCACTATGGTCTGGTATTTAATTAACACTAGAGGTACTCCACCTCCTGCGTCATGGTGTCACTCTGCCACTATCATCGGGACAAAGATGTTTGTAATTGGGGGCTGAAATCGGGGTCAGTACTACAACACCATCAGAGTGTTTGACACAGAGACCAACTGCTGGCTGAACACATCTTCTACACCGCTTCTTCCAGAAGGACGCAGGGATCATTCAGCCTTTACCTACAATGGAGAGCTGTACATTTGGTGGCTACAAATGCCCCTAGGCCTTCAATGATGTGTGGAAATTCAATCCAGAGACCTTCTGCTGGAAGGTCCCAAGGGGAAACGCCCAGAAGGGATGACACACCTGGTGGTGACCTGTATGTCTTAGGCTTGAGTCCTAATCTGAATACGTTATGTAAGCTAGCAGTTATTCAGTACGATCTGGAGCAGTCAAAACTCTATCAGGTGGGAACTGGCAGCCATGACTAAGAGAAATATTTCTTGCCTTGTTTGTTTTGGTATGTTTTGTTTTGACCGGCTGTGGGCACTGGGGGCATGTTTTCTCCTCTGCATCATCAGTGCCCATACCCTAGGTGGGGTTGGCAAAAGGGCCTTTCTGTGTGGAGTTTGAATGTTCTCTGTGTCCCCTAGGGTACCTTGACAAAAACATGCAGTAATCCTGGTCTCTATACTGCCTCCCCCTGGTCAGCCAGCATGCCTGATGATGGAGGGGAAAGGAACTTGTAGGAATAACGTGTTCCTTCCACGCGCTACGTCCTGCAAAATCCCTCCTGTCAGGTGAAAAGAAGCGGCCTGTTCACTCCTCATGCACTGAAGGAAGCTCGGGGCCAGTTCGGGGCCCTCCCCAGGTTGGCAGAGGTAGAGTAGCGCCCAGGATTACAGCTTAGTCAATTGGCACCGGGTGAAAAATGTGTTACAAAATCGTGGGATAGAAATTCAAGACAAAACGTCATTAAACAACTAGAGGTTTGCACCCGTTCCATAGTGAAGTGAAACCCGACCAATCATGGAAATTGGCCCACTTATAGTCCAGTCAAAGTGTCACGTGAAGCTCATCAATTCACCAATCCTAAAGCTTATCAGACATATGCTTGTTTATGCCCATCTATGCCCATACGGCATATGCTATGCTATGGGCATAGACGACCCCTCTCATGGCCCTTATATACTGTACAGTATGCCTCAATACTATGACATCAACCTTTACGTTCATATCAGGTAGCACCTATTGATGGTGATGATGACGTCATCACACGATTGATGGCTCTGTGTCTTTCCAAGGGGTACTAACTAGAACTGCACTCTGCCAAGGTGCCAACTTGCACCTAATGTACAAGCAGGCCACACATGGCGTGCACATGGCGTGCCACGAGATGTGCACCGCTGGCCTCATTGGATGTTAAAGAAGACATTACCAAGAACGCTCAGTCTTACCAAACTCTGCTGACATCACCAGTGACATCACCAGGAATCCTGGTCCCTCATTGGCTGTTAATGATGAGACACCGACATACATACTGTACATACATTCCCAGAATCCCAGCCATTTCAGGGCTACGGTCTTCAAAAAAGGGAGACATCTACATACATACATACATACATACATACATTTCCAGAATCCCATTCAGGGCTACGGTCTTCATAAAAGGGAAACACCTACATACCCAGCCGATTACAGTACTTTCGCGCTCTGCTTGCGCAAGTAATAATTAACTAGGTCCTTACCCGTTACCCGTTACTCAGATGGAGGTTTGCGCCCACTTCACCTGTTTTATAGTACTATATTATAGCGTCACATGAAACTTGGCCAATAATGGAAATTGGCCTTTTTATAGTCTGGTTGGCTGAAATGTCATGTGAGGCTGACCAATCCCAGATTTTCTGACATATGCCCGTTCTGATTTGCTACGGGCATAGAAGGCCCCTCTCATGGCCCTTATATATGCCTCGATATTATGATGTCTCCCATGTCAGATTTCCACACTCTCCCCTCCTCATCCCATGCACGACATTCCTGGCAAGTACCCTCTGGACCTTCTGAACCTGTTACGTCGAAGCAGTCCAGGCACCAAGACTACCTTGAGCACTATCCTACTAGCAGTGGAAATGGTTTTCCTCTGTGTTAAAGGCCATTACTTTTGTTTGGTATCGAGCAAACCAACAATGTGGGAGTCAACCCAAGAAGGTGCAGTTAGTAGGGGAAAGAGGCGCCCCACCTATGTAGACAGACTGCGGTGTGACAGCAGAGTTAACAACACTGTAGAGCTCAAGATTCTGATGATAGTTAGAAGAGCGTGGAGGGCAGTGATGCAGGAGTCCCAAGTTGGGATGCATCGTGCATAGGGTTTCATTCTCTGCCGACATTTTCCTTTTTCTCCGTTGTACATTTTGTATTTGTTGACTGTATGTATGATTTTTGCCATGTTGATGAATTGAATACATAGGACCACAATGAAAACAAGTCCCCTGGACTTTTTTGTGCTATCCTTTTTTGGCCTAAATGTCTGACTGTAAAGTATTCAATCAATCAAAAGATTCCTCAAGCCATCTTTCGTTTACCTACGCTCATGGAAATTCAGCCAATTATTTGTGTGGGTATAGGATAATGGACACTTTTTACTGCAGCAATTTTGACAACCTTACTGTGTGTAGGTGTTTAGTTAACGGCACAGCAGTGTTTAGTTAACGGCACAGCATTTTCACAGCAGTGAAAAAGTTTCGACCAGGGGGTATCGACTCTATCAACCAAAACACGTGGCCCAGGTAGGGGTGAGAGAGTTGATCAGCAGCCCTTTATTGCAGCCAGTCCAGGTAACAACCACCTCCCAGCTCCCTTCCTACAAAAGGAAAGAACACACACCAAGCTAAACGAAGCAGGTAGACAAAATGGTGCATGGGATCAGAACCATATAGCTACATTTCACTTAAAGACAGGGTGCCGTGATTTCCCCCCCTACTGTACATGACCATCCGCTATTATGATTAAACTTGGAAGATGTTTTTTCAAAAAAGTGTACAGAAAGTGTTAAAAGTATGTTTTTATGTGGCCACATGCACCACCCACAGAGTTGCTGTAAGGTAAAAAGGGGAGGGAATGATTTATAAAGCAGTGTATTTCTATTGGGCCTTTTGACTCTGGGGCTTTCAGCTTTCAGGAAGGACCAAAAATACACAGGGAAGACATATTTAGATTTACGCACCACCTCTTTAACTTGGTAGTTGCTGGCTGAATCAGTAACCTATAAAGAATTGTGCATGAATAGCATGATCAATATTTGATTTGCGTTAATTCCCCCCCCCCCCCCCCCCCCTTTTTTTTTTTACAAATCAAACCATGAGTACGATATTTATATAACACCATCAAAACACGAAACTTGCTACTCTTCTCAGTTCCTCTCATATATAATAGATGAGGTTGTTAGAGGGAGGTGGTTAGGCATGTTATTTCGGTCCTGGATGCTTCCCTTCCCCTGGGATGCTGAGATATGATATAGGAGATAATGTGACAGTGAATGTATCTCAACACGGAAAACACAGATAAACACTTCAACACAAATGCACACATTTCTCACATGTCAAAAACTACATTAAGGTACTGTAGGGGAGGGAGGGGGATTGGATCGCACTGGCCCCACACAATCACTTCAGTGAGAGCACACAGTAGCAGTCACACAGAAAATGAGATGTTGGTACAGAAAATGACTTTGCTGATCTATCCATTCTTGAACAGTGTAGAAGAGAGGCATCATGAAGAATATACACGATTCTCTTGCCACTGTTCACTGTTCCTTTAAGATGCGGAGTGAACTCATTCACCCTCTGTGTGTGTGTGTGTGTGTGTGTGTGTGTGTGTGTGTGTGTGTGTGTGTGTGTGTGTGTGTGTGTGTGTGTGTGTGTGTAATCAATAGGTGCTATACAGTAGGTGCAACTGAGAGAGAATCTGCCTTCTCACAGGAGACAACAGCTGATGAGAGAAGCTCACAATCCCAGACTGTGGTCAGGTGTGAATGCTGTATTATTTTAGTTCATTGATGATCTGCACTAGTATACTGTAGATATTGTGTAGTTATCCTTTTTCATTCTGGCCTCTCTCAGTACTGTATTATAGGCTACTGCCTACTATATGTTATAGGCTACATTCCAGTGTTAATTTAACTCTAAGACCGTATAAAGGTACCCACGAATTAGGCTTTAATAAACAATGTCTTTACACTTCATTAGCAATCTTGGCTGTACAGGCACACCTGTCCAGGCTGTCCTGCACATCCATGTTGATTGGGTGGACAAAAGAGGCATAAAGTTTAGGCAGTAAAGGATGAAATTCACATATATAGACTATAATGTGGTCGATGTGGCATCAGATGGGGCAGACAACTCTCTACAAAATGTGTATGTGAGCGTGGGCGTGTGTGCGTGCACAAAGATTCTGTCAATGAGCCAGCAGGTGTGGGTCCCAGATGGCTTAGCGTGGATCTGCAAACTCACACTGCAGCAGTAGCTACAGAGCGCATCAGCAGAACACAGTGCACACCCATGCCTCACATAATCTATACAGAAGCAGAACTGTGCAAAGAAAATTACACTGAGTTTAAAATATTCATAAAGACTTTAAAGTCATATGAGTCATGAATGATTTATCTTGGATGGAGAAATACTACACAAAAAGTTCACTGGCAAGTCAAGCTCATCAGCACATCTATAGCCTATAGTAGATTTGTGAATACAAAAATGAGGTAAAAATAAAAGACTGTTCATGCTTACTAGACTACCGGTAGGACCTATATGAAAACATTTCACTACTAATATATAGGCCTAATAATAATTAGATAATAATTGGTATTATATCGATGTAATTTCATCCCTTTAACTTCACAGAAGTTCACACAAACATCCCTGGCACCATCATTTCAATAAATAATTACACTAGTTGCAAACTTGCAAGACAGGCTATAGGTGGGCCACTGACAAAATTCAGATTAAGCCGCTTGAAATACACAGTAAAATCCTCTGTGTTAATGTATTCATTTGAAACTAAATGTAACCAAATGCACCCTTATAGGTCTATTCAAATGAACACCGAGGGTTTTACTGTGTGTGCAGCGCGCGTCACAGTGCTGAGTCTTGCGTTTTCCCTGCCTCGCCTATATAAGCCCAGCACTCGCCTCCTGCTGCAGTGAGCGAGCATCCTTCGGTCCAGCCAAGATGAGTTTCATGGACCACCACCACTACTATGGCCAGAGTGCGTCGTACCGCAAGGCTCGGCCGGCCTCGGTGTCCTCCAGCGGCTTCCACTCTCAGCAGCGCCGCCGCCCTACCTACAGCCAGCAGCCGCCCATGGACAGCCTGGAGAGCTATAACGGAGACATGAGGAGGAACGAGAAGGAGATCCTGCAGACTCTGAACGACCGCTTCGCCGGCTACATCGACAAGGTCCGCAACCTGGAGATGCACAACAGGAACCTGGATGCGGAGGCGGCCGCTCTGCGACAGAGCCAGGCCGGGCGCGCGTCGGTCGGGGAGCTCTACGAACGCGAGCTGTGCGACCTGCGGGCTCTGCTGCAGCAGCTGACCGGGGAGAAGACGCGCACGCTCCTGGAGCACGACCACCTGGAGGAGGACATCCAGCACCTGCGGGGGAGGCTCGAGGACGAGGCTCGCGGCCGGGAGGAAACTGATGCCGCCGCGCGGTCCATGAACAAGTACGTGGACGAGTGCCAGCTCACGCGCTGCGAGCTGGACAAGAAGCTGCGCGCGCTGGAGGACGAATCCGCGTTCCTGAAGAAGAACCACGAGGAGGAGGTGGCCGAGCTGCTCGCGCAGATCCAAAAGGCGCAGGTGAACCTCGAGGTGCGAGACTCGCTCAAGGCGGACTCGCACAAGGCGGACGTCACGAGCGCACTGCGGGAGATCCGCTCCCAGCTGGACACTCACGCCAGCAAGAGCGCAGTGCAGACCGAAGAATGGTTTAAAGGTATAACACAACATACCAGGAGCATATTATATAGGCATATGAATTAAGTATATATTATAAAAGTATAACTCTTCCAGTGTACAAAATGTGACCACCAAAGTTACAAATGGATAAATGCACAGGATTATAGTGTAGCATCTCCTATTAATAGGCTATAGGCCTACATAATTGATAATTGTATAATTTTGTTTACCTCATTAACAGACTCAGAAATATTTTACTTTGTTCCTGTTGTTCAGTCTGACAATTAAACACAATATAGGTTAAAATAAAAGTTTAGATGAAAGGAATTTAGCCATCTGCTATAGTATTTGAACTATAACAGCCCTGCCAATTCTCTGCAGTTCTTTGCTTAATAATTGTGCTACATCATTGCCGCAGGCTAATGATCTTTTGCTAGAAATATGCATTGCAGGGGTCTGATGACAGAGCAGGGAGGATAATTAAGTTACACATCCACTGTCAGTCAGCCTTTTCTTTTTTTTCTAGTTGTGGAGCTTTTCCCATATGTTTGGATCTTACCTACAAATAACAGATTAGGTCAGTCTTTGCTGTTAACAGACAGAGAAAGATCAACCACAATCTATTCTCCCTTGTAGGCTACAGTCTCCCTTGGACCGTTATTGTGAGTGTAGCCTTCCAAGGTCACTTAAAATATGTAGAGCCAAATGTCATATTATGCTTAAAGCAAGGTTATGGCGACTCTTGGCGAGAGATCATGACACAGCATCTTCACCAAATATCTATGCAGTACAGTACTTTTGCAGGACTATGCATCCACTACTTTAGCCTTACAGTATAATGCTGAATCAATATCCCTTATTATTAAAAGGTGAAAACCAAATGACCTTCCCTCTTTGCTGTCAAGCTGACTGCAGCAGTGTGACTCTGCTTGTTGGACAGGAGCTGAGTCAGACTGACAGATGCATCCTTTCAAGGTTACTTTAAGGCTTCTATAGTAATGACTAGCTGCAGTGGCCCTTTGCACAGAGGGCAGGTCAAATGAGTTGACATTAAATGTCTGCTTCGCACGGCCTGGATGTTGAATTATAATGCAAAACTTAAGAAAGCGTTTCACAAGTCTCTATCCAACCTTTTCAGATGTATATACTGCACATAGTGACACAACGTCCACTCCCAAACACTTGTTGCCTATAACACACACGTGTTTGTGTTTGTGCCTGCGTACCCTGCAGTGCGCATGGAGCATCTCTCAGAAGCAGCGAGGACTAACCAGAACGCAATCCGTGGCACCCAGGATGAGATCTCAGAGTACCGCCGTCAGCTCCAGAGCCGCACCATCGAGCTGGAGACACTCCGCGGTACCAAGGACTCCTTGGAGAGGCAATGCATGGAGAGCGAGGACAGGCACAATGGAGATCTCCACTCACTAAAGGCACGGTGTCAGCACACTACACCCCCCCCCCCCCCCCCCTCTATTCTCAACCACATGTGTTACAATTTGGAATGTGGAATCTCTGCACTCTGTGTTGTGAGTGAATCTCTGCACTCACAACACCGTTCTTTCAATCTGATTCTATTTTTGAGAGCTGTGTGCACGTGTGTTTTACGTTTCACAGGAGACCATCCATCAGCTGGACTCTGAGCTGAAGAGCACCAAGTGGGAGATGGCCAGTCAGCTGAGGGACTACCAGGAGCTCCTGAATGTGAAGATGGCTCTAGATATTGAGATCGCAGCTTACAGGTTGGCCAGATATCTTTTCAAATCTGAATGCCATTGTATGTCAAGTGCTAGATGGCAGAATGTCACATTTAAAATGCAAAATTGTGTTGTGTTCAAAATATTACAGCATTTTCTATATTTATCTTTGTGTTACAAACAGGAAGCTACTGGAGGGCGAGGAGAACCGATTTGTGTCTGGAGGCGGTCCATACTCTTTCCTCGAAAGCAGGATCTCTGGCCACTTGAAGTTGAAGGGAGATGACATGTCCGATACAGTCATTGTGGAGGAGCAGACAGATGAGACCCAGGTGACCGAGGTGACAGAGGAGGCCGACGAAGAAGAGGCAGAGGAGGAGAAAGAGGAAGGTGAGGAAGCTGAGGAGGAAGAAGAACAGGGTGAGGAAACCAAAGATGAGGCGGAGGAGAAGGAGGGAGAGGGTGATGAAGAGGAGGATGACAAAGGGGAAGTAGAGGGAGAGGAGGAAAAGGGAGAGGAAGAGGAGGAAAAGGGAGAGGCAGAGGAGGAAAAGGGAGAGGAAGAGGGGGAGAAGGGCGAGGAAGAGGAGACAGGTGAGGAAGATGAGAAGTCCAAGTCTCCTGCAAAGGCTGCTTCTCCTCCTTCCAAATCTCCCCCCAAAACCCCCACTGTCAAATCACCCGAATCTAAATCACCTCAGTCTAAATCACCTCAATCTAAATCACCACCATCTAAATCCCCAATGCCAAAATCCCCTGCCAAGTCCCCTGCTGTCAAATCCCCCGTAGAGGACAAATCCAAGTCACCCGCATCCAAGTCCCCCGAGTCAAAATCCCCAGCACCAAAATCACCACCAGCTAAATCACCTGCAGCCAAGTCGCCAGTGTCAAAGTCCCCACCCAGCAAATCCCCTGAATCCAAATCTCCCCCTCCCAAATCCCCTCTTCCCAAAACCCCGGAACCAAAGTCCCCAGTCAAGGAAAAGGCCACACCCCCTGCTGCAAAAGATACCCCTAAGGAGGAGAAGAAAGTTGAGCCTGCTGCCCCTGTGAAGAAGGAGAAGAAGCAGGAGCCCAAAGACAAAGAGCCCGAGAGCAAGGCGGAAAAAACGGATGCGAAGAAGGAGAGCAAGTCAGAGGAATCCCCAAAGAAGGCAGACACTCCCAAACCTGCTGCTCCCAGCAAGCCTGCAGAAGACAAGCCTGCCCCAAAAGACAGTCCCGCCCCTGCTAAGGATGAGAAGCCGTCCCCACCCAAAACTGAGGACAAAGCGGAAGTGAAGGCCACCCCTAAAGCAGAGCCAGAGAAGGAGACCAAGAAAGAGGAGAAGAAACCAGAGGAGAAAAAGGAGAAGAAGGCTGACAGCAAGGAGGAAAAAGACGGAGGGAAGACTGAGATGGCGGAGAAGTCCTCTGGCACAGAGGCCAAGGACAGCAAAGACGAGAAGGTCAAGAAGTGAGACTACGAAAGCTGTGATAATTTCCAGGGTTTAAAGACAGGAGGAGGTTGAGACGCCAAAGAACTTTAAGGGAGGGGAGGGGGGAAGGGTGGGGCAGAAGGGGCTATTTGGCAGGACAGCAGATGTCCAAAGCAAAGCGGGTGACAGTATGTACTGTATGTAAGCAATAGTGATTCTCTAGCAAATACTTCCCCCTCACACAGGTATGGCCATTACACACCCCTATGATGCTTCTGATGTATGACTGTAGTGAATGCAGAATGCTCTAAAACTCTTATCTGAATGTTGACAACTGCCCTTAATAATTACAAGTGCATTTAAATAAAATCCCACTAAATGGGACCGCAGGGGTTTGTACCTACATGCCCTTGAGGGTAGAAAAAAAAACATGCTAAAGATTGTGACAAATGAATATATAAATATATATAAATGTATATTTATTAAGATCTAATGTCTATATTATATTTACATATATATAGGTAAGAAAGACTTGAACTTGCTCGCTGCGCACCTTAATGCAGTTTCTGCTGATGGCTGAACTGCACCGTTTCACTCTCCTGTCTGTAATGCTAGGACAAAGATGACTGTGCTATGTATAAACTGTTGAGAATATGCAAAACAGATGAATAAAGGTAAAGAAATATTAAACAGGTTTTATGACTTCTCATTTCCCCCTGTATGAAATGTGACCTGAAATGACCCATCAGATGCAACAAAGAATGAAGGCAACAAGTGTAGCTTTCCTCATGCTGTGTCTTGCACTGCATTGCGGCTGAGAAGAGGGGGAGCTGTACCCTCCCAAATCTGCCACCCCACCCATACTGATGTCTCAGAGTCCAGGTTCATACATAGGCCTAAATGAGGAAAATAAGAGGCTACTTACACCCAACAGGAATAATTACCTCCAAAGTATTTTAGCACTTCTATATGAGCTCTACCATATACAGTACTGTAAAACATATGACTTCACACAGTACATCCACACCAGAATGATTTCTCTCTCTGCCAAAACTGGCCTCCGTTAACTGGCCACCAATGAATTCCTCTTAGCCTAGCTCAGCTTGACATTCCACCCATGTTAAAACAAGGTGTAGTTAGCTGCATTAGTATATAGGCTGGCTATGCCAGGCTAAATTCCTCAAGTCTGCCTGCAACAAAATGGTTACACATATTAAGAATATACATAGAAGTTGCCTGTACAATAGGCATGGTGAAATGAGTCGAAAAAAGGTTATGCTTCAGAAAGTCAACTTGAAAGGTAATAAATACATAATGAGGAAAAGCGGATGAGGAAATCTGTTCTTGTCAGATTCAACTGTGAGGAATACTGGTTTAGACTATTCATAGATAGAAATGTACATCATTCCTCAGAATAGCTGTTCTGTAGAATTTTGAACAGGATTTATTACTGACTACACCCAGTAGTGTGCAGTTGGATACAAACGCCATCCTCTTAACCAATCTCATCTGTGTGTATTAAGAGTAGATGCCAGTTCAATTTGGGTAAATGAGAAACCTCTCTTGCACTTAAACGACTTACTGCTGCTGGACACAATTCAGCTGACAGTGGAAAACGTCCTGGCAGGGCCTGCCTCATCTTCTGTATAACGGCCAAATGCAGTCTCACTGCACCTGATCAACTGCTGGTATTAATAGCATGACGAAGATATATAGAAAACACTCAAACTTCCCAAGTAAAAAAAAAAAAAGAATACAAAAATCACACCCAGAGTGAAGTGAGCTTTTATAAATTAATTTAATTAAGTGTCCCGTGGAGAAGCTTGGCCATAATGCCAATGAGCAAAGTGTGGGTCTGTGGGACATGCGAGAAGTGGAATTATCTTCGGGGGGACGAAGATTTACTATTCTGGCCCCCTGGTTTACAACTTCTAACGGAGCTGAGTAGGCTCATGCGACCTTCGCAACGCTCGACACGGCGACTCGTTCGCTAACGCTTGCTCGGCGGTGTCTCACGGTCGCCTGAGATGGCGCGCCTCCGTCAGACGAGGAGTGGACACAGTGACTGGGAGCGTGATCCTTTTGCAAAAAACGGGTAGTATTCCACTCCTCGCGTGGTACATACATACAGACAAAGCCGATTGTAGGAGCGGTTGGCACAGCTAAAAGATTACTACGTGGCACTGTGGCCTCTCGTATTGTCCAGAACCATATCCTCTGCTGATCCTTTTGCAAAAAACGGGGAGTATTCCACTCCTCGCGTGGTACATACATACAGACAAAGCCGATTGTAGGAGCGGTTGGCACAGCTAAAAGATTACTACGTGGCACTGTGGCCTCTCGTATTGTCCAGAACCATATCCTCTGCTTATTCTGTCTACCACAATTATCTCCATGCCTTTTTATTTAGAAGGCAATAAGGTTGCTTTGACCAATGGCCAAAGAAATATGAAGGAACTAATTTCATAGTCTTCATACAAAAGAACAGCATCAAATAAACCACCACTCAGACATTTGGTGCATATAGAAGCATAATGCATAGTATTGCAGCGCCATCGTCTTCTTCCACTGCTTTAAGAATAACCGACAATTTGAAAATGTGCATTAAAAGGAAGACTTCAGACATTTTCAACCTATCTCCATATAATCGGCCCTCACGTTGCTCATTATAATATGGTATAATCTTTGTCTACCCCATCTGTGTCCTAGAGGGCGGCTGTGGACAGTTCAGAAACCCGCCCACCAGTGACATCATTGAGAATCCAAGCTAATAGAAGCGACTTTCTATTCCTGGAAATTTGGCATGCTTTAACAGAAGCCATTGTTCTTGCGTTAATAAAATCTAAATAAAAAATGAGAAATCTGCCTAATGATGTCACTGGTAGGCAGGTTTATGAATGTCCACAGCTGTCCTATGAGACACTGACAGAGTAGAAGACAATGGTACCATTTTATCATGAGCATCAGTGAGGACCTACAGCCAAATGGCTTCAATTATTAATAATAATAAAAGAAAGGTGTGAACCTGCAGCTCTATTTTAGCCAGTGACAATAATGACATGCCCAAAATAGGGACACAGAATCAAAAGTGGCGAAGAGCGGCACAATCTAACTCAGGGGTCTTCAACGTTTTCAGGCCAAGGACCCCTTAGCTGAGAGAGAGATGAAGCAGGGACCCCCTACAACCTTTTCATACTGTAGATTCCATATAGTTTCATCATTTGACAGCACAAATGTCAGTGTATTTTGGATTCATTTCAATTAGTTTTCAGATATTTAACCACGTGAACCGTCAATACTTATTAAACTTGACCTTTCACTCTGTACTTAGTCTGGTCTTTTTCCCCTCTACACCTAACCTCTTTGCCGAAAATAGACTATCTACAAGTTCTCAGAATATGGACACTAGGGTTCAAATGGTCAATATAAAAAAGGACAGAAAGATTTAGAGGACCCCCTGTAGTAACTCTGAGGACCCCATAGGGGTCCCGGACCCCCTGTTGAAGACCCATGATCTAACTACTAATTTAGCAAATGTCTGTCTGTCTGTCCATCCGTCTGACCATCTGCATGCTGACATCACTGATACTACACATTTTCGCCGCCATGGTAACCCTCTATCTGCATGCTACACTGAAATCATAGTACCGACATCACAGACTGGCCTGGACACGTAAACGCCACGTATGGGCATAAATATCTGGCCAACGGGCACTCCAAAATTACTTCTGAGACTCCTACATTCAATCCCTTAGATACTGTGCACACTCCCCGGGTACAGGACTAGTAATATTAATTTCATAATTCAATAATTAATTTAATTAACATTGGTCGTTTGTTGAGTTTGAAATGCCAATTTTAATGTTTTTTTTTTTTTTTCTTAATGACGCATGACTCCCACCCATTTCCTTTCCTTTAAAAAAACTGTGTTCTATATATCAGAAACATTTACCTCTGTGGGAATGACTCAGCTAAGAGCACTGCTGAACCCCAATAGCATAATAATCAGCTTCAGTACTTCTAAACCTATAAATAGAATAGTGGAGAGGCTGAACAAAGGAGGTTTCAGTGAACAGCAGAGTAGAGAAATGAGATTGAACAGCGAGGTATTGAAAACATCAAGTTACAAGATTATTCGAGAAAATATGACAATTTTAATTTTTCGAAGTCATAAAGAACATCACAATAAAATAAAAAAGGACCACTATTATGGGTACACAGTATGTGAGGTTCAAAGGTCCTACAGTAAAAAAGGATAGACCCTGTGTGGAGTTGGGGACGTAAGGTTCTGTATGGTAGTGTAGTGGGCAATGGTCATGTTAACGATGACTGAAGAAGCCCTGGGGATGGTTGTACTTGAATGGCTTCAGACGGTTGGGACCCCTGAAATACAGCGAGGAGAAGAGAGATAGATACTTATTAGTTATGTTTACAAAGATGAATTTGCATCGTTATGTCTTTTACTTAAGTGTGTGAGTGGTTCACTGGTCACTGCTGCGGGTCTGTTAACTGACTGGACTCCCTTTTGTCCGCGTGTTTCGGTTTGATTACGTCTAAACGCAAACATTTAACTTCATTTTAACTTCGCTATGCCTAAACTTAACCCTAACCTCACAAACACTATGCCTAAGCCTAACTTTAACCCTAACCTCAGAGAAAATATAACCTCAAAACCCTGTACGCCTGATACAAAGACCTGAGAAAGAGACCCGTTACCTGACAGTGCGTAAGCACATCTTTTCACGGGGGAACTCCCGAGGTCCTTCTACGCTGTCATCTTGGCCGTCCGTCTCCAAATACACATCCAGACAGACACACAGGCGTGCCATCTGATTGGTCAGTAGCTGGTGGCCTGGACGGGGTCCCTGGAGCTCATTTTTGAACACGTTCACCTCACTCTCCATGGCCTGAGACGGGGTTAAGAAAAATGTCATTCACAGACTGAAAGATTATCTACCATATAATAAAAAGGAATGATATAGACAAAGAAAGAGAGAACATAAACTATTGGACAATTAATCTTTCTTACTCTGAGGTTGTCGTCGGTACGTCCACTTCGCTCTCCCTTCCAGCTGAGCGAGAGGGAGAAAAGAGGGGAAATTCCTGGATAACGGGGGCTCAACACCACTGCAGCCTGGAGACGAGCTGAGGGGATAGAAAAACTGATAAACAATCTAAACAATCTAATCACAGATAGAAAACTCTAGTTTTGTAGTAAAGGTCATCATTAATAGAATCTTTTTCTGCCCCCACCACTTTAATATGGCCTTCCCCAGGTAACTGCACACCCACCTGTTTCATTAATTCCACCAAATCCAGAGTCTCCAATTGGAACAAAATGGACCCTTATGGGTCCATTAATGGACCTTTATGGGTTCATTTGGTTCCATTTATACACTGTCAGAGGTAAAGTAACACTGACAACTTTACAGCACAGATTGGAGTTCCAGAGATAAAAAGCCTATAAAGTGGGGGTCCATGACCTAATGCATATCAACATGCATTAGGAACATATTTCCTTAACGGCTATCCGTTACTAACCGATAAGGCCTAATGGTAACCGGTTAATACAATTTATCTAAATGGCTACCCCCCCCCCCCTTCAATACATTTTTATCCCACGATTTTTTGTAACCCATTTTTTCACCCAGTGTCAAATTTTGTCAAATGTACTCCTGGGCGCTACACTCCCTCTACCAACCCGGGGAGAGCAACAAACTCATGCTCATGCTTCCTTCAGTGCATGAGGAGTCCAAGCTGCTTCTTTTCACCTGACAGGGGGGAGTTCCCCCAGGTGGACATAGCACGCGGAAGGAACATGTTATTCTGACCAGTTCCTTTCCCCCTCCATCAGGTGCCCCGGCTGGCCAGGGGGAGACAGTAATAGAGACCAGGATTACAGCATGTTTTTTGTGAGGGTACCTACCGACACGGGGAGAACATGCAAACTCCACACAGACAGGCCAAATGGCCATCCCTACTGGGGGTACTTGAAATTAAAAAGGTTAAGAATCACTGAGCTAGTCTACACAGTCCCTATTATGTACCTGTGCCTCTCTCCACCACACCCATGAAGTACAGGTCAGTCTCCTTAGCCAGACCAGCATCTATCACATGCTGCGTAAACGTCAGCTCCTGGCAAGGGAGAGAACAGCAGAATATCAGTCTAACGTGAGTCTGTGTCCTTGGCTTTGTATTGTAGGTTTATTACAGGCAGATTCTTATCATGAAGGGCATGCGTGTGTTTACCCTGTACTCTTGGTATGAGATTGTGGTCCAGCGAGCCAATCTGGAGATGACTTTGGCAGGAAAGAGATGCTGACACTCACTGGAGATGGGGATGATGCTGTGCTCTGGGGACAGAATAAAGAATGCATTCATTGACATTCACAATGTCCCGAGCGTTGACCATATATCAAGGGACGGGTAATTACGTCTCGCTGTTGCACGTGTGTGTCATTTTTACCCAGTGAGGCGAACTGTTTGTGCAGGGCAAGACGTGACTGCACGCGCCCCCTCAGCAGTTTCATGGTACTCTCCATGTGGCTGGCACTCAGAGAACTGCCCCTGCCGCGGCACACACCCTGGAAACAACACAGAGCAAGGTCACATCACCAGGGGCGTCGCACCAAATTCTGGGCCCTGGGTACAAGGATTCACTGCGGGCTCCCCATGAATGTTCTTCATAGAGGGGAGGGGGTTTAACCCATTTAGACTGGGAACGCATTATTACGCATTATTTTGTGCTTTAACTTTTGAAAAATAGCAGATATACAAGCTCACAGCTTCAACATTTTTGAATATTTTTGACCCAATTCTAAATCCTACTATGTTTTTTTTGGAAGAACCTGTGTTTCTATGTCTATCTATGCTCAACATTTTTTATTGAAGGACCCCCAAAATGATGGGTATTTGGCCACGGACCCCCATCTCAAAATATTTCGTTCCAGGGACCCCCCAGAAGCAAAATTTGAGTTAAAAAATGTTCGCTTAAAAAATACATAATATATTCAAAGATTTGCACACATTTTCACGACTGCAGATCTACAAGCTCGCAGCGTGGCACATATGCTATTTTTCAATAGCTATAGTATTTTAAGGCCCCTCCACCTTGGGCCCTAGAAACTCAGTCCCACTTTTCCCCACCTTGTGACGCCCCTGCACATCACACCAATGTACCTCCATGTTATGCTGCAGTGGTGGAAAAACTACTATATTTCTTTACTTAACTCATTGAGTGCCTATCCCGAATTAGTTCGGGATATATGATCGTATCACAGGGTGCCTATCCCGAACAAGTTCGGGATATAAAAAAAAAAAAAAAAAAAAAAATTTTTGAAAAAAATTTTTTTGAATTTTTTTTTTTTTTTTTTGGACCCCATCAAATCTGGTGAACATGATTTCAATCGCGATTTTGCATGTTCCACCCCCATACAACCCCATCTAACATACAGGGCAGCCATTTTTGTTTACATTACATGTAAAACATAAGGGCGATTATCTCAAGAATGCCTGAACGGATTTCCAATCGGATTTTTTTGTTTGAAAGCTGTGAACAAACTGCACAAATCCACTCTGGATTGCATTGGATTTTTCAGAGCTCATTCTTCTCTGTTTTTTTCCCATGCATGAGGTGTGCAAGGTTTAATCATGGCTAAGTTGACGAAAATAAGGCTTCTAAAATGCTTGGTAGCCAATAGCTAACTTCAAGCTAACTTCATCCTCTTCCTGTACATGCAGTCATGCACAAAGGAAAGTGTTCAGGCAAGTCATGGCTGCAGGGCTTCTGCATATACCAGCATATCTCTATGGGATTTTCTCTGGCCACTGGGCGCCCTCTAGTGGTGAAAGGGGTGGCACTAAATGAGTTAAGTAAAAGTATCAATACTGCAATATAGAAATACTACTCTGTTACAAGTAAAAGTCTGGAATTAAAAAGAATATTGGTATCAAAATGCATTTAAAGTACCAAAAGTACTCATTAAGCTGAATGTCCTATTTCAATGCATTGTGAGCTTGTAGATTGGCTATTTTCAAATGGTCAAAATTGATATATGGCTTAAATCTACACAGTAACTAGACGTAAAACTATTGGAAATTGGTAATACTCAAGTATAGTACAAATACCTCAAAATTGTACTTAAGTAAAGTACTTGAGTAAATGTAAGACCCAAAGATAAAATGATTTATCAGGGGGTAATTGTTGAAGATGTTTTCAATACCTTCATATGTGGATCTTCCATAATGATGCCTACCTAAAATATCCTGAGAGTTTACCAATCAAATGGGCTCTTACAGATCCATTTGGTTCTTTCCATTTGTACAACCTCTGTGTTGAATTAACAATGTATTTACCCCATTTAGGCCTGAATGCAAATCTGTGTCACTTTAGATTTGAACCACTTTAACCATTATTTTATGTTTTAACTATTGAAAAATAGCATACAGGCTCACAGCGTGGCACAGAGTGCCGCGCCGCCAGTGGTGTGATATTGATTTTAGAAGTGTGGGTCATCTAAATTCATGACGTCATGCGCGCACTCTGATTTTATTGTTAATTCGTGTTTTTATTGTTAATTAATGTGTGCATATGAGGCACGCGTGCGTGCAACAAAATAAGTGTGGCCACGCGAGCCCATGGCATCTCACCCCTGCACGCCGCGAGCTTGTAGATCTGCTATTTTTGAAAAATCGTGAACAGTCTTTGAATATTTTTGACCCGATTCAATAAATGTCTTGAAGAATCCTTCTTCTAAGTCAGGGGTTCTCAAACGTTTTCATGTCAAGGACGCCCAAAATTACAAGAATTTGGCTGCGGACCCTCCCATCTCTAAATATGTTTAGAGATGGGGAGGGACCCCCCAGAAGCAAATATTTCAGTTAGAAATGTTCGCTTTTTATATTCAAAAAAATATTTTTCAAAAATTTTCAATAGTTAAAGCATTAAATCATTCTAGAACAGCCTCACTGTGTCATTATTAGAAGTGAACAGTCACACACCTCTGGGGCATCGCTGGGAAACTGCAGTCCTCCAAGACTCTGGACCCACAGGTAGGGATGGCCCAACTCCTCAATGTAGTCAGCAAATGACACAATCCTTACAAGAGAACATTAGAACAACATGCTTCACTCTGCTTGTTTTATACAGTGATGCAGCAAGTGACATTTCAAACTTATTGTGCTATAATAATTATATATCACTGTCACTGTTCCACTAAGTGAGACCTAAAAGTCTAAAATCTATGAGGAGATGATTTTTTCAGTTTATGTTATAGCACTTAGTAACTTAAAGAAGTTATTAATTATTACAACTATGAACAGATTGTATTTCATTTTAAAGAATTAATTTTGTAAAAAGCCACTGGATTCCATTCCATGACATTCACTTGAGATGGCTAAACCACCAAATATCACTGGAGGTTTTCTTTTTGACAAAGTTGTGTTATTGTTGCGCTCCAATGCATTTTAAAGCACAGGATGATTTGAAACATTTAGCCAAAAATCACCAGCATGGTCCTTTAACATCTACTTAAAGCTTTGATAGACCTAAAAAAGGGTAATTCACAGTGTTAAGATCCTTACGCGACTTTATCAAATTGGTAGCGGTTAGCTGGGTTGGGTGTTTCCCGGCCCTGGTCGTTGGCATAGAGGCAGTTGAGTAGAGTATGAGAGTTCAACAGCTCACTGGAAGAAAATAAAAATAAATTAGAATACACTCAAACAAATCCAAAGTGGGACACAGCGCACACACATACACACACCTATACACACCCTGCACTGATGGCTGTGGTGAGGTCAGTAGCGGTGGACACCTTTGTCTTCACAGTAATAATGTTGAGGTTCATCAGGTAGTAGAAGTACAGATGGAGAACACTGCCATCTGGGGAGACAGGAGAGATGTAATATGATGTTACCTCATTATGTTACAGCTTAATTCAATGGCATGTTTTATTCATTAATAAGTGTGTGTGTGTGTGTGTGTGTGTGTGTGTGTGTGTGTGTGTGTGTGTGTGTGTGTGTGTGTGTGTGTGTGCGTGCTGATGCATGAAAACTGTTACACTCTTTTCACCTGTACATATTTTGTTACGATGTTTTGTTCCGATATTTTGTATTGTATTGTATTTTATTGTATTGTGTATACTTCTGCTTTGGCAATGTAAACGTATGTTTTCTCATGCCAATAAAGCCCTTTGAATTGAAAATTGAAATGTGTGTGTGTGTGAGTGTGTGTGTGTGGGGGGGGGACAATAGGGTGGAGACACTGAAGGGATACTAAAATCGTATGCTGTGTTGATCTTGCAGCACCTCTTTGCAGTGAGTTAACTCAATGACACTCCTGTCACTCACAGCCACTACTACTACTGCAGTCAACATGTTAAAAAAAGAAGGAGGAGGAGGAAAAAAGCTACTACACTCTGCATTAAAGGAAAAGGCAGGGCGGGGAACCAACTAGAGAAAGTAGGTGATGCAAACATGCTTACAGAATGCTGTAGCTGCTGCCGTTTCATACTGCTGCAAGCATTTCTCTCTCAACTCTTCTTTTCTCCCTCCCCACCCTATTTTGGTGCTTTAGATAGAGTTACGCCTGCAATGCAGATCCCCCCTCCAAACTGTCACTGATATCACCAACAGGGGGCAGACTAGGGTCAAGTGTGTTTCTCCCTCCGCATCATCAGCGCCCACACCCTAGGTGGGGTCGGCGATAGGGCCTTTCTGTGTGGAGTTTGCATGTTCTCCCTGTGTCTCCTAGGGTTGATACCCTCACAAAAACATGCAGTAATCCTGGTCTCAATAATGCCTCCCCCTGGCCAGCCAGGGCGCTTGATGGAGGGGAAAGGAACTGGTTGGAATAACGTGTTCCTTCCACGCGCTACGTCCATTCCGGGGAAATCCCCCGTCAGGTGAAAAGAAACAACTTGGACTCCTCATGCATAAAAGGAAGCATGAGGTCAGTCCGTTGTCTCCCCAGGCGCGGCAGAGGGAGAGCAGAGCCCAGGATTACATAGGCAATTGGCACTGGGTGAAAAATGGGTTGCAAAATTGTGGGATAAAAATTATTATATATAAAAAATAAAAAATAAAGACTAGGGTCAAGTGGTGTCACGACCTGATGAGTAATACAGGTAGTAGACTGGGCCAAACAATACAGAACGCTGTTGTATTATGAATATGAATGTTTGCGTCAGACCTATTGGATCTTTTATAGCGTCTTTATCCAAAGCACTCTATAATGTGCATTACTGTTAGGCATTACACTCTTTGTACATGTTGTGTTGTGTTTTTTATTGACTCAACCATAATCGTTTGCTTCAAACAGAGAAAATATTATAACACCATGTTCAACCTCTGCTTTACCAGCTGGCTTATCCCTCCAACAGGCTATGGTCTCTGAGGTATTGGCCTCAGTTGTCTAGATCAGGGGTCCCCAGCCTGGGGTCCACAGAGCATTCACTGGGGGTCTGTGACACCCGGCCTCAAACATTTATATTAATTTGAATTATATACCTTTGTTATTTTCGGCCTGGTGGAGACAACACAAGGCACCAACCAACTCAAGGATTCTTTAACCCAAGGGGGATCAAACCGGGAGCCGTCTGATTCCCAAGCGGCCGCTCTAGCTCCTCAGTTACAGTCACCCCAAAACACAAACAGTATGGCATAACTTGTGAGTGTCTGCAAGTTTACCTTTACACTTGAGATCTAAACAAAGGGACAGAGGGTGTCTCTTCAGCATCTCACGTCGCTTATCATCCAGCTGGCCTCCAGTGGTGGGCCTCCTCCTCTTCTGTAAGATGAGAACATCGGACAGGACACAACACATGAGGGGAAACCAAAAGAAAAGGGCAGAGGAGAGGAGAGGACGGCATCGGTTAAGGGACGCTAAACCACCGTGAACTCTGAACGCCCTCCCCAGATTCTAATTTCCAACCCTAATCATGCCAAACTCATACCATACTATCAGCACCTAACCTTAACTAGCTGCCAGTTATAACCATGTGATTGCCCCCTTATCAATAGAATGGTGTACTAAATAGTGGAGGGTTTGACAGCTAAATATCCACTACCAAAGAAAAACAGCTAAATACATGTTATACATTGTGCAATATCAAGTCTGATATCAGTAACAAACATGTATCTAATTTCAGGTGCTCACAAGCAGTGAAATGTGATCTTGACTTTACATTTCAAACCTTGACAATTACAGGGAGAAAAAAAATGACCAACGTGCAGTTTACTGGGAGGGACTGATGGAAGGAAGGATGGAAGGAGGAGAGGAGGGAGGAAATGTGAGACCTTTCAACAGAGCGCTCCCTGTGTGAGTGGTGAGTGCAGTAACAATGCAAGCCTAAAAGGAGATCCACAGAGGACCTCCCTCAGCAAAAGATAAGTCCCAAAAGAGAAATAAAAAATAAATAAAGACAGATATAGAAGACAGATGGAGACTGTGTGTGAGGGAGGGAGAGAGAGATCGAGAGAGAGAGGGTTTGGGGGGGATGATGCTGTGTATATGCTAGTGTGAGCTCGGGTTACAGTCACCTAGCCATTCTCGGTAAATATTCCCAGAATCCCTCGACTGGCACCAAGCCGGACACAGGAAGCAATCAATAGCTCTTCCCTCACACTGTGCAAGTCTGTGCCAGACCACAATATGTGAGGGCTTTGGGGGAGGGTGTACAACTTTTTGATTGTGGGTATGCAAGAGTAGAGTTGAACTCACTGACGCGCACGTCATTGAGTGTGTGTGTGTGTGTGTGTGTGTGTGTGTGTGTGTGTGTGTGTGTGTGTGTGTGTTTTCACCATGAGTGAGCGAGACTAAAGTGGGAAAGCAACAGACACTCATGGTGGAACTCACTGTTTTTTCCTGCTCCTCTTCTGCATCAGAGTCACTCTCATCATCTGGACGGCACAGAAAACGTGGAAACAGTTTACATTCTTGCTCACAGCAAATGTTTTAAACATTTAAAACATTTCAAAAATAGCGGAAATTGCAATCTCCATCCACAACGCAGTGAGATATGCTATACAATTTAGTCTCAAAGCAATTTGTTAGATTCTCAATCATGAGGGCAGACATTTTGTGCATGTCTCTGTAAATATGTATAGATGTGGGGCGGCCGCTGGCCTAGTGGTCCAGGCGCATATCACATACAAGGCTATAATGCCTGCTGGCGTCGCCGGTTCGATTTCCGATCCGGACGACCTTTGCCACATGTCATTCCCCATCTCTCTCCCCATTTCCTGTCAGAAAATGTATCTATGTACTGATTGCGACCGTCAGGGAGCAGTTTACTATGAAAACCTCCACCGGCCGTCCGTCCGTCCGTCCGTCGGTCACACGTCACACCTTTGCCCTGCTCATATCTCCGCATCAGTATGACATCACACCACATGTGTACACAAACCTTTGTGTACGTTGCTGTGGCAACAGTCTGTTGTTGCTGGTCTGTTAGTGTACGTTAGCAACCACCTTAGCAACCATGGTTTTACCCTAGCAACCAACTGTTTACCCTAGCAACCAACTGTTTACCATAGCAACCATGTTTTTTTTACCCTAGCAACCAACTGTTTACCAAGCAACCAGATACGCAGAGCAGGGATCTTCATATATGGGCATAAACAGGTGACATCACACTGATGTCAGATACTCAGAGCAGGGATTTCTCCATAATATATGGGCATAAAAGGGATTCTGTTAGGGATCTCCATATATGGGCATAAAGGGATTCTGTTAGGGATCTCCATATATGGGCATACAAGGGATTCTGTTAGGGATCTCCATATATGGGCATAAAAGGGATTCTGTTAGGGATCTCCATATATGGGCATAAAAGGGATTCTGTTAGGGATCTCCATATATGGGCATAAAAGGGATTCTGTTAGGGATCTCCATATATGGGCATAAAAGGGATTCTGTTAGCTGTTAGTGATCTCCATATATGGGCATAAAAGGGATGCTGTTAGGGATCTCCATATATGGGCATAAAAGGGATTCTGTTAGGGATCTCCATATATGGGCATGAAAGGGATTCTGTTAGGGATCTCCATATATGGGCATAAAAGGGATTGTATCCCAGATGATGCCCTGTTAGGAGATCCACACTAACAGAATCCATATATGGTCCTACCGACAGCTGCTATAAACCAACCCTGGCGATAAGGTCTGAGTCGAAGAAATGCTTCTTTCCTGGCAAGAATTGCCCCTTTATACTGTAGGGCTCGTTTGTGTATTGTATGACATCACGCCACATCATCGGCTGAGGACTGTGTGATGTCATCATATCTCCATATATGGAGACATAAGTTGCTCATGCCCAAATATGGGCTGGTGAGGTCAGACTTAGTGTGATGCGTAGGTTATCTCCATATATGGAGATTCAACTTCAATGAGTAACCATGGCAAACTGTCAACTGCCCGTATGTCTTGATAATTGGTAAAACAAACTTTTGGCCTATTTGTGGAGATAAGCGACCAACGGTCGCTTATCTCCCGATTAGGGAGTCTTACTGGTGTATATACTGTATGTGTGTGTGTGTTGTGTGTATAGAAGAGCTTTTACCCTGGGAGTCCTCTGGAGGTTTGGATAAAGCTTTGGCCTCCTCTACATCGCCGCTGATCGACACACACAGATTCTTGTCTGAAATATTAACAAGAGAAAGTAATCCGTAAGACACCAAGACTCACTTGATGCTCACAGATGGGATATAAAGGCCATAACATGTGAAGCGTCTGGAAGACATTAATAGCCGTTTACCGCAGGCCTGTCCATAAGCAGAGGCTTGAACAAACAACACGTAGAGAGAGGGGGGCAGGTGCCGGGCGATCTCTGTCTGTTTCTGAGTCTGCTCAAAAGGCATGGACAGATACTCCTGCACTGGCAGAGATGCCTGTGAGACAGAGGATCAATACATAAGTGAAAGAAAATACACCAACGATCAACACAACGAAATCCACAGCAATGAGATATGAAAAGGCATGCTTCCAGAATTTAACAAGAGAAGACAGTCTGATAACGCAGTAATAAGCTATCCAGAGAGTGTGTACCTGCATAATAGCGTTCAGTCCCGGCTGCAGGCTGCTCAAATGCTCCTTCTTTACCTCAATGGTCTTCGCTATTTTCTCTTTAGTGGTTTGAGACTCCTTGTATTTCTCTGCCAGCCTACAACCATCAACAATATAAAACAATCAGGTAAAAACACCACCAAATACAGTGCTTTATAAATTCCACATGGTTGGGACCCGTGTTTATTTGGGTTTGTGTGTCTGTGAACCTCTTTCTCTGTTCCAACTCCCAGTCGAGTCGTGCCAGAGTGAGCTGGTGGTTGTCTTCTTTGGTGATGTGGGGCCTGGATATCACTAAGGGGGCATCCTTGTAAAACTCTTCCTCACTCACCAAGTCTATCTCTTCATGCTTAGACCTGGAACAGGGAAAGAACTTTTAACTTTGTAAAATGTAGATTTGCTGCAGTAGTAGAGGTTAATATGGGAGCACAAATCAATATATAGCACACACAGTATAAACATAATATTGACTAATACAATATCTCTAGGCTATATGGCAAGTTTGGTGCTGGGCTTGGCCTAAAACAATCTACCGGGTAGTTCATTCATGTGATTGAAACGATTTCTAACCATTGCCTACACCCCTTTAGATTTATTGAACAGCTTTTGACCAAACAAAGAAATATGTGGAAAAAGAGTTCACGTGTAACATGTGTATCACAATATTTAGTGGAAATCTCATAATTATTGTGCAGCCTCTAGTAAATATACTTACTTGAACTCCAGACATTTGCTGATTTCTTTCTGCAGGTGCATGACCTCATACAGGAGGTTCTGCAACTGAAGGTGCAACACATCCACTTTCTGCTTTGCCTGCAAGAAACGTCACAAAGAATCAAGATAAAGATGAGAATTCTCGAACATCTTTGATGGATTTCAGCTATGAGTATTGGTGTTTTCCTTAAATTCCTTTTTAAATTAGTTAACATTTATATCATCAAATATTGTGTCAAACGGAATTATTTTGGCTAATTTGTAATTTTTTGTCAACCTAATAGTTTACTGATTCTAAAGGGACATTGTAAGGGGAAAGGGCTTCTCTTTTGGACTGTGGGTGAGCTCATCTTCAACTGTGTCACTTATATATGGAACATAATGCATTATGCAACTTACCTCATGTGTCTGGTCTCGACCTCTCTTCAGTCGCATATGAGCCAAACGATTGAGTTTCTTCAGGTTCATGAAATGGATACAGCTCTGCATGCGTCTCTGCTCAACCTCAGCAGACTGAAAGGGAAAGATACCTCTTGTCAGTTTATCATACATAAAATCCCCAGTGTAACGGTTATATTTCTCAGAGTTGCAAATTGATACATGAAAAGAGGATTTTAATGTGTAGCCTAAGTGCATCCTCAGCATGTTATTATGTAACTGTGTGTATCAAGCAGCTGACCAATGACGGTCAAATAAGCTGTCATATACCATTGCTTTTCATCCTGCTGTCACACACCACAGGCATTGTGTCTTTAAGTCTGCCCCCAAACCACCACAGCTTTACCTGTAGGCTCTTCTTTCCCCTGTGTTTTGTTTTGTTATTTGTTCATATGGTATTCAGATTATCCAGAACATGGGAGTAATATCATATGTAGCAGAAACTGATCGTCAAAAAGTCTGACATACTGTAAGTATTGCTGTGGTGAAGACAGAGCATCAGCCTTGTTTATTATAACTGTTATGGAAAACTGTGGCGTAGTCTAGTAAGAAGAACACCTGCTCCATAGGAACGGGAGTCCCTTTTTTGCAGGTCTTTCAGTCCGAGTGCATCCAAAAAGCACCTCGTTTAAGGTGGAGACGACGGAGGCGTGCAGTCTCAGGCGACCTTGATCCACGTGAGACACTTCAGAGCGAGCGGCAGCGAGCGAGTCGCCGTGACGAGCGCTACGAAGGTCGCGTGAGCCAACTCAGCGCCGTTAGACGTTGTAAACCAGGTAGTAAATCTTCATCCCCCTGACTTTCGGCACCTCCGTGCAGCCAATTACAAGCTTCTGCGGGTGGGTCTTGCCTTAACCGAGGTGCTTTTTTGATACACTCGGACTGAAAGACCTGCTAAAAAGGGAGTCCCCCATAGGAACACATGCCTTTTACAGACAGGAAATGAACTGTATTATGTCCTTCCTAATAGCATGTATAACTATCAGTCAAACTAGGAATTGTGGCGTATTTACGTTTGTACTAACTGTGTGTGCTTGATATGTCTCACCCCATCCTTAGCTCCGTTAGCTTTAAGTTCCTGTATCTCGCCCATAAGTTTGGCCAAACTCTCACACGTTTGTTTGTATTGCAAATAGTCCTGCTCTGGATCCCGTCCATCCAGCTCCACCTCTTCACTGTACACGCGGACATCCTGCGAGAAAAAGAAACGCATACATCTTATCCTTCGCACAACTTTCCACTAACCAATGCAACGAACTTGATCTTTCTTGGGGTCATTTTGTTGAGGGTTGTCCCAGCTCAATTGGTTAGTATTATCATCAAAATCAGTTTAACCACATTAACCCCTTTTAATACTTTATAAGCTTTTCAAATCTAAAAGATCGCAACACAATGTGAAGCATTAAACGTGTAGATCTGCTGTTTTTATTAATTTTTTTATGTGTAAACAAAAAATGTAATTTGGAGGTAATTTCAAACAAACTGTTTTCAGATTCAGATGGGGGTCTGCTTCCAAATCAATGTGAGGGTCCTGTCCTGACCTTGACTTGAAAGAGTTCATGGAACTACTGATGTGGGCTCTCCATCCATCTCTCTCCTCACCTCTCCTTCTCGGTTACGTTTCATCTCAGGAGTTCCTCCTTCACCGCGGAGCACCTTCGCCTTCCGCTTCTTCAGGGCATCGGAAGACATGATTTGCTGGCGATGTAATAAAATCATTAGTCTAAATCAGTGGTTCCCAAACTTTTTGCGTAGATCGGCTATTTTCACTACTTCATTTATGGAATTTCTTAGAAAAAACTTTGAAATTAGTTTTTAATTCATGAAAAAATAGCCTTTTGGCCGGGGAATGTAGGAAACAAAACAAAAAACAAAGGGACCCATAAAAATGTGTCTGCGACCCACAAATGGGTCCCGACCCTCTGTTCGGGAAACGGTGATCTAAATGATTACATTAGATTAGAAATAAGAAGTTAAACGATTGACTACTAAGAAATGGGAAGCAAATACATTCAAGTATTTGCCCATGCCCACTAACGTTGGCCAAGCTAGCTCTGGTCCATAAATACGCTATGGACCAGTTAGCAGCAGGTCAACGGTAACTATGCTAGCTCTGAAGCTAACATGTATTAGTTTCGAACCGTTCCACGTTTCAAAACGATCGAGACACATTGTGATTGGGGAGTTATAACCCAGAATAACGTGCTTACCTGTTGAATTAGAAAAAACACGAGTGATGTCTATAATTTTCGGATTATTTCCTCATTAATAACGTGTACACAACATAGTCCAGGAGCTCTTCTATCCACAGTAGACCGCTGACTCTACGGAAGCTTTTCCAGGCCAAAAAGGCCTCTGTAGCGCTCCAGTTTGGATGATGAAAATGTGTCTATACTACCACCTACAGTAAAATACGGGTCATTTTATTTTAACCATGAACCAATTTTATCACACAACACATTAACAACAACAGCACAGAAGATCATATAAAACAGTTTTATTTGTGGTTCCAGTGATATTTTATACAATTACATGTATGGCAAAAAAATGAAGTGTGCCGCTTTCAAATGACAGCAGGACACTAATAACCTCTACAACTGTCACAACTCTTTATTTCAGCCATAACACTTCATGTGGGCAAATTAAAAATGAACAGCCCTATAGAGGGTATGCGTGTGACATCATCATCATACCCGGAAGTTATGTGGGAACGCCTACCGAGTGTCAAAAAACTACTTTCAGGGCTTGACAGCCCATACATCCAAACAGAAAAGTCCTATCTGATTGCATTAGACGACGTTAAACAACGTTCAACTCACTTTGCCACTCGATTTGCCATTCACCTTATGCACGCGCATACCCTCTATAGTGACACCCTCATGTGGCCATATCTATCAGACTCTGTAATGACGTGGGTACCCATGTCCTTTCTCCTTGTACAAATACCACCCCTCTGTCAATGTAGATGACAATACGCCCAAATGTGTACAACTGTTTGCCCTCGTGACGTTTGGCCACCAGGGGCATGAAGACAATGTTGTTTTCCTCTGCTTTGGTCTGGATCAGGTCTTTGAAGTTTGTCGGCAAACTTGCACCCTGGCCCCTCTGAGCCACGCTCTCCGCATCCCTGCGCTCCTGCAAGGCTTCGTACTGGACGTCCTTACGTCTCTCTGTTTGCGTGAGGTACGCAATGTTCTCCCTCGCACCAGGCTGCATGTATCCAGCTGCAGAGAGCATGGTGAAGAAAAGAGAGAAATGTTTGGATGGATACACAATTTGTTGGCACAGAGGACAAAGCATAAATGTACACATATGCTGTTAAACTGTTACCCACATGCTGTGTGTGTGTGTGTGTGTGTGTGTGTGTGTGTGTGTGTGGGTGTGTGTGTGTGTGTGTGTGTGTGTGTGTGTGTGTTACTAACCCATGCCTGAGGACACTGCTCGGTTCATAATGTCCAGTGCTTCATTGAATTTGTCTTTGATGAGTGGTTGGGCTAACAGCATATCGCTGAACATGTTCTTCCAACCCAGGTACCACTTTGTGATTTCCTCATAATTGGGACTGTTATTCAACCACGAACAAAGGACCTACAAACAACAAGACAGATTAGGATGGAGGATAAAACATTTGAAGCATTACTAATCCTTGAGATTATCATATTATCATATTGTAGCAGTAATGTAGCAATCATCGTGTTGGGTAAGCACTCCTCTGTATGGTTATGTTCATTGGTGTTATGTTCAAGGAGTAACACCCTCTCTTCTACTGTAACAGTCCCACTAACCTGCAGCCACTTGGGAAAGAAGTTTTTGTCCAATAAGGACACCAGGCTGGATGGGGACAGCATGCCTTCCCAGTCCATCACCCAGTTGAAGGGCTCCATCTGCTGCTGGTGAGGATTAATAACCAGCTCCTGTAGACACAGCGCTGCAGAATGGGAGTGAGAAGAAAGCAAAGGCAGGTGAAAAGAGTTGTAAGAAGACAAAGTGTAGCAAAAAGGTCATGCAAATAGATGAAAAATAAATGTGGTAAAATCATTACCAGGCAAAACCAAAGTAGTTCAACTATTGGTCACTATAATTATATGAGTATACCTAGTTTCGGGATGATGTTTTTAACCATGAAGGCCTCCCATGCTCCTGGGGAGAACACGTCTTTCCACGGCTGCAGTATAAGGCGAGCCGAGGTGTCACTGGGATGCCACCGCTGTAGAGCACTGGCTAGCTTGCTGCGGATGGGAGGGTACAAAGGCTCAAGACGCGATTGGAGTAGTGGTAGCCATGGGTGAAGCCAGGAATGGATGGGCACCGTGTCAGTTAAAGGGTTCCAGTTATCCACCTATTGTATAAAGAAAATAGCACGATTGTTTAGAGGAGCATATGCACATGCATACACTGGAGAGTCACTAAATATCCTCCTGAAAGGAATAACTTATTGTTGTTCTGAAAAGAAAGACAAAGTGAGTAAGTGTTATTTCATCTTAAATCTTAATTAGTGTGGTTGCTATAGGCAATCAGACCATTGTTCTTGTCCAACTTTTATTTCACTTGTAGTAAACCTGTTTTCTGTTAATGTTTCTGTAACCCCAAAAGTCCATTGAGCTCAATGGACAGATTTCTGTAACCTTTTCTGTAACCCCCAAACCAAGTCCATTGAGTTCAGGACTTTCTGTCCCAGGATTGGTCGTGCTTCACGTGACATCACAATATGTAATAGAAATGGTAAGACAGAATACATTTCCCAGTGGATTCCTTGTGATTCTCGTCAGTGCAACCACACTTGCAATTTCCCAGAATTGCACCTTTCTAGTTTATATTCTGTCGTACGACTGCAGAAAATATCCAATGTGATATGCTGTGAGCTTGTAAATCAGTTTTTCTGTGAGTGACACCATTGTACTAGGAAGTATGAATCAGGAGTGTGTGAGTGAGTGCGTTTGTATCTTGCCTCTCGCTGCAGGCGGGGTAAGATGAGTTGTTCCAACAGGTGATTCAGTATCCAGAGGGGGAGGAGTGGAGCCCATACTTCCACACAGTCCACCATGGGTCCAACCACACGAGGCTGCCAGCCTGACACGCAGGACCGCATCACTGGGATGAACACCTCCCACAGAAGTCTGGACAAGCACACAGACAAAAATAAATTACTACACACATTCCATCACTGGCTGCAACAGAGATCTACATGTGCACGCGCACGTGTTTGTGTGTACAAATTCTACCTGTGGTAGGGGTCCATGTTTGCATCTGGGGTACTAGAATGCAACTGTCTCGATTCAAGGATTGCCCTCCACTGCCCAACCTCTTCCAGACCATATGAGCTGTCCTAAAATAATCACAAAATATACACACAATGAAAAATGACCCTTTAGCGTGCTGAAAGCATATCTTATCCCAAGATCCCACACATGTGATGAGAAAACTGCTGGAATGTACCTTCAATGGGTCCCAAGTACGTAGCTTCTCTTTAAGTAAAGGATGAACCACAGCCACAGACAGATCAGCCAATCCCATGGTCTTATATTCTTCATAGTATTCTGTTTGCAAGGTCTCAAAGATCCGAGCACATTCCTAGAGAGACACGCATTAAAACAATTAACCCATAAGAAGGTTCACAACTCTTGAGTATGATAAGAGAGCAAAATGGCCATGTGTGAATATTTTCAATGGCTTGATGACTGTCACTGGGACCAGTCTGTGGCCTCCAGGGTGCTGGTCAAACATCGGTCCACAATAAATATAACACTTGCCCCTTTAAGCTCTGACTTGGTACCGTTCCAATTCATAGCTAGCACCTCACCAACATAGGTGTAAGTTTCCAATTTCCTATATGCTTTATGTCACAGCCCTGCCAAACTGCTAACTGGCACAGCAACTGTTGGCAAATATGGAGCAAATACAACCGTGCCATACGAGAAACTAGCTTGCTTAGGTTCTACTAAACTGCACAAAAAAGAATATGAGTGTGTAAACATTCCTCTCAATTTTATAACAATTATTTATGTAGAATTTGTATGCCGCACACATACACTGTGCAAACATGTGAACAATGGACCATAGAGTATGCACTGGAGGAGGAGCTAGTTTTCTACCTGATACATTTTATTTCAAAAAATGTAAACCCATCATTAGTAAATTGTGGAGTGGACTAGCACAGCAGAAAAAATACAATGTGGGGTCAGTTAATCAAAAAAAATTGAACAGTTCAAATATTGCCGTTACATTGGCGAGGGACCTCTGTAATCAGCAACTGCCACACATCATGTTGTCAATCTGCACAATGCCAGTGTGTGTAGTACCTGCAGGCTGGGCCCCACCCCTGGTGCCAAGTCTCCAGACTGAAGGCGCTCCACCAGTTCCAGCACAGCTTCCATTCTCTGAATGGCATCTTGCTCTGCTGTCAACCTAGTCTGCAGGGTGGCGGATTCATGGCTCAGAGACACAACAACATCTCTCTCATGCTGCAGACGTCTGGCAGACTACAGAAAGAGAGAGAGGGGGAGCAGTGACAGATTAAAGAGGGGACAGACAAAAGACACATGGAATAAACAAGCAGTGGTGACGTTTATACAGGTATGATACAGGTTCTTGTCTACTAGTTACCTGTAATATGTCCTGTTCTGTAAGGTCTATCAGTAACTGCAGATTGTGTTCTAGCTCAGGGAGAGCAAAGGCTGATGGCTTCTGGTCCCGTGTGCTGGGTGGACCTTCATCTGGAACACTGTGCTTGTTGCTCATCTGACTGTAACTGTAATACACCTTCTGTTCTCTCCCAGTCATATCAATCACCTAAAGAAGGGGAAATAAGAATTAAGGTGAGAAATCATAACTGCAGCAGGAGTGTGTGTGTATGCAAGTCCTTCCCAACTCACCTTAACCTGTGCCAGCTCTCCAGCAGGTGTTTGCGTGTTCCGTCCAGCCAGCTTGCCTTTAGCCTTCAACTCCTCTACGGTCCTGTAGGAATACTTGGGCTTCTTCTTTCCTCCTGCACCTGCAGGATCCCTCCTCCACTGGCCAAGCTCCTTCTGGAATTCCTACATTAGAGCGAAGGGAATGGGATATGATGTTCTGTGGTCTCATAATATCCGTTGCATATTCACAAAAAGGAGTCTGAAAGATCACTCTGTTATACTGCTCTTTCACTGCGCAAAAAAAAAATCATACTGTCAGAGGATTAGTTGCTCAATGGCCTGCCTCAACACATGATTAATTGTATTCTGCGACACAGCAGCATAGAGAACATACTTAGAAAAATAGCACTTTATTTTGAGGACTTTTAACCATACAATTCTTTGTTTTACCACGGATATATAGCCCTTGTCATCTTAACCAACAACAGATACAACAGAGTTAATTGTGGGATATTGGGCATGCACACATATTTCCAAGTTGATTCCGATTCATAAAGAGAGGACAGCGTGCAGGTGTGCATGCCGTTTTAAAATCAGAAATGCACCATTTTCAGCTTTTGTGCGCACGTATGGATCCTCCACACAAGTGTATAAATGAGACCCCTACAGCGTACCCACTACAGTATTGCATCTCTTATTTAGTTTAAAACCGGAACAATTCTCAATAATCTACCTTTTCCTCCTCTTCCTCCGAGTCAACAACAGGAAAGTCCTGGAGGCTCTGCTTGGTTCGCTCATTGCCATAGGCGCCGACTGCTCCCTTGCCCTTGCGAAGCTTTGCCTCGATGGGGGTTAGAATACCTGCAGCAATTACAGTGTCAAATATTTACCGTAATGTATGATTATCGATATACTCATTAGCCAACGGTAATTCTACTCCCATCAATCCTGTGCTGTCCACATTTGTGCCCACCTTGAGCATTCTTGCCCAGGCCTTTTCCTGGTTGGTAGCCCATCTTCTGTAGAAGTTTCTGTCCAATCCCTTTAGTGTGCTTCTCCCAGCCACCCAGGTCTTGACCTGTCCGTATCCCAGCTGCGAACTTCTTGGACTGGTGCACACGAAAGTTACCCCCCTACGAAAACACAAACACTTATTCATGACAACACAGTAACAAGGTTATTGGCTGTAAGCCATTGCGATTGATAGCATCATAGGTGGAAAAAGTACTCAAATATTTTACTGAAGTAAAAGTATTGATTGATTGATTGAAGAATTTATTAGAAGTTTGCAATAGAAAAAAGTACAGTTTCATGACAGTACAAATCACTGGTACAAGGTCAACTAAAAGGAGATCCTAGAAAGCCGAGGCTTATTTCCACAGGAACCACACTTTAAGTATCTCATATAACATTGAAAGACAGACGGATAGAACATAGTACTTTATCTAGGATAATATCAGTTTCAAAAGCATAACATCAAATACAAAAGGCAGAATACAAAGAAAAGGGGGGGGGGGAGCATGGGGGCTTAGTCTATTTACAGGTCACGGGTAGCTGCTGTCTGAAGGTGACTTTTCATACCAATTTTGAAGGAGGCTAGGGATTTGCTCTCCTTTAGGGCTTGTGGAAGGGCGTTCCACATGTTGATGGTATAGCAGGAGAACGAGTTAGCGCCTTGTTTAGTGTTAAATCTACGCTGATGATGATTAGTGGAGCTGCCTCTGGTGTTATGATCGTGAACATCCTTGACCTTTAAGAAGTAGTTTGTCAGGTACATGGGAATCTTGGAGGGAGGTGTAGTGTATCTTGTACACCAGGCCCATTGCAAGATGCTGTACTCTGTCAGCTACTTTGAGCCACCCCACGCTTTCGTGGTGATGCTCGGTAAGGTGGGTCAGAGGAGGGAGACCAAGCACAACCCTAATTAGTTTGTTTTGGGCTGTTTGGAGCTTTATCTTTAAGGCAGCTGGGGCGTCGCGATACCAGACAAGGACTCCGTAATCAAAGTATCAATATTACAATATAGAAATACTCTGTTACAAGTAAAAGTCCGTAATTCAAAATGAATTGATCAAAAATATTAAAGTGTTGACATCAAAATGTACCAAAAGTAAAAGTACAAAATGTTTAAAAAATAACAGATCTACAAGCTCACAACAACGCATCACATCTAGATCAGCTATTTTCAAATAGCCAAAATATAAAATAAGGCTAAATTGGTTTGTATATGTTTTATAATATAATTTATATCTGCAAAGTAACTAAAGTTTTCAAATAAATGTAGTGAGGTGAGTTCAATATTTGGATCCGAGATGTAGTGGAGTAGAAGTAAAAGTATTGGAAATTGGAAATACTCAAGTAAAGTACACCTCAAAATTGTGCTAAGGTACAGTACTTGAGTAAATCAAAATCAAGAGTACCGTCTGGAGTTTAGAGGACGCAGCCACGCGAGAAGGTGGTGCTGCTGGTGCAGGAGGCTCCTCATCCTCATCAGAGTAATCAGAGCCTGCTTCAGCTTTCTGCTGCTGTTTCTCCTCAGCTGCAGTCTTACGGATACCTCCACTCACAAAGCTCACTGGAGCAGTATAGTCCTTAGACCTGGAAAGATATACAGACAGACATGTTGTACACACACTCACACAGTATATAAAGTACTATTTCACCTTGATGTGTAAACTGTTTGAATGGTTTTCATCAAGGTGCATTTCATGTAGCAGCAAGTCCGCCTACCTCTTGCCTCCAAAGCTGGGCCTCTCATCATCATCTGAATCCCTGTCAGCCCAGATGCCATAGGTGGCCTGGTCCTTGGTCTGTCTGTGTCTCTGACGCTCCGGGTTGAATTCATTAGCAAGGTCCCAATCTGTCACCTCAAAGCTCTCCACCTCCACCCCATCTTCCTCTTCTGCCCTCCGTCCATACAGGTGGGACATGGACATGTCTGGTTTTGCTAGGGAAATCGACAAACAACATGATCAGCCACCATGATCATCACCATGTAATTCCTAACATGGTTAGCCGGTATATAGCCACAAATTGCATCTCTAGCTATATTTTTTATTTTGTATATGTTGAATCTAGAGTTGCAACCTCAACCATTGACAGCCCATACATCCAAACAGAAAAGTATTATATTATTAAATTATATTATTAAAATCACCAACATTGCATTGTACCGAAAAATTCAATTATCCTGTTTCTATCTGCATATTCTATCTTTGTTTCATAAAAATCCACCGTAGACATGTCACATGTTATGATGAACTACTAAGTGTTGGAGTTTGGAAGCGCTCGTTTTCAATAACACAACGTCCTGCTTCCTCTTGCAACATGTGCAATTTAGAAACAGGTGGTACACAGGACCATTTAGTGATTTCCAACGAGCGCTTCCAAATTTCCAATCCTTAACACTTACACCTGCACGCATATTATGTCTACTACGGTGGATTTTATGAAACAAACACTTTACAGATAGAAAGAGGGAAAGAGGATAATTCAAGCTTTCCGCACAACTGCAATGTTGGTGAGTTTCTAGCTCTGGTCCATAGCGCTATGGACCAGAGCTAGTGAGTTTCATGTTGTTTAATACAATCAGATTTCTGTTTGGATGTATGGGCTGTCAGTGTTTGAGGTTGCAACTCTATATTCAAAATATTTAGCAAATAAATGATCTAGTGTTGCAATTTTTGGCTAGCTGGTAGTTTAAAGAAAGAACATAACACATTTATTTGTAGTTGTAAAAGTTATGTATGTTATTATGTTGTTACTAGCAAAGGGTTGCTAATGCTAGTAAGTGTAGTAGTAATAGTAAATGTTTTTTACTGATTACAATATAAAGCCTGGCTAGACAGCAAATAAATGGTACTGGCAGTCTTACCTGCTAATTTAACTCACCAAAAATGTTATTCCCTTAATCCAGGATATCGAATGCCTTTGTTACAATAATAATCTATCAATGGGATACTAGCATGGGATCGAAAACAGATCTGATATGCTAGCTAGCCTAGCCTGATGCTAACACAAGTACATGCAGTTCCGCTATGCTACCGGAACTTCGGAAGAGGAAAGTGGTGTGTTACTCTCAAAACAGTCCCACGTGTCCCACGAGACGGAGGTAGATGGTGTTGTATTTATTGGAAATGTGCTGTCTTTAATCAGATGATATGTGACTTAATGATGTATTTGTGCTTTTGAAGATGTCGGACACGGGAGAGGAGTGGCAGGTGGCACGGCGCCGTAAAGGGGCAGCGCGGAGAGCTCAGCCACCACTGGCAGCCTCAGCATGTCAGGATCAGCTGGACACTGGAAAAACCATTCAAAGGATCAGAGAAACTATGTAAGTAAGAAGGATGGATCTCATGATGAGGTCACCTCCTAATATATTGCACATTGATTATTGGAATGTGAAGACAGTCATTTTAACATATCCTTCCTCTGTAGGTCTGATCTGAGATGTGAGGAATTTTGGAGGGAATGGAAAGGTGAGTTATTGATTGATTGAATACTTTATTGACAGTTTGCAAAAAAGCACAGATCTACAGTTGCATACAAAGGGATGCTAAAAGGATAAACCCAAGAAAGCACTATGGCTTGTTTCCATTGGGGTCCTGTGTATTCATTCAATTCATCTAAGATGTACCTTTGATTGCTTGATTGAATACTTTGTTAGAAGTTTGCATAGGAATACTACAGGACAGTACATTTCCGATACAAGGTCTACTAAAAGGATTTAAACCACGAGAAAGTGTAATCGATGTTTGCATTGGGGTCCTTTTATACTGGTCGAGCTGATGGTTTGGATTTGGTAAGCAACTGTGTTCTGTGTAATACCCTAAGGCATTCTGCTCTTCAGAACAGCTGACAACGTCAGGACTAACCGATCCCTCCTCGCTGTCTGGAAAGGCTCTGTCCACTGAGATGCCTGACGACCAGTCCGAGAAGAACACACACGGCAGAACAGATCTAGAACGACACTGTGTGTGTTATGGCCTGGGCTCCTTCTCATCCTGTGTGTCAGCTCGATATCAGCTTGCAATATTGCTACTACTTCTGGACACCCTTCAGGTCAGAAAATGTTCTGTAAAGGTAACATGGCAAGAGATATGAATAGTAACCTGGTTCTAATGACTGCATGTTGATCTGCATCTTTTTAGATACCATTAAAAGACTGCTGTGTCTATGATCCGGTGTTCTCCTCGGGGGAGAGGAATGTCTTAAGAGAGCTGGGTTTAACCATAATCACAGAGAATGAGGTGGGCTTGTGTTTTCATCCTGTTGCAGTCGCGTGTTTCCTAAACCCACCAGGCTTGAGTTAAGACCTGCCTCGCGGAAACGCCAGAACTTCCAGGAGTGGCTGAAATCCTTGCCGGACACATGGAGGGTGGATAAAGTTAGAGTAAAGGCATGAAGATAATCTTAAAACTTGTACAGAGAAAAGTCTGCATTTGCACAATGCACAGCTATTAAAATAAACTGTGCTAAAAAAAAGAAACTTACTGTCTTTGTACTGTGCTGTAAACTTTGCTAAAAAGAAAAACGTACTGAGAAAAGCTATTAATTTGTCACTACTGTGCTCAAAATAAAAACTATTTCTGATTAGGCTAACAGTTAAATTGTTATACGGTAGTTTGGATATGGCTTTGGCCATATTCTGCGTGTATTATTGTAACGGATTGGTAGGTAGTAGGTACAGTAATGCTTTGCACTAAGTCTAACGTTCATATGCACTTTCATACTTAAGATTATTGAGAGGGGCGTTTCAGCGAGGCGGATCTTAACTCAATCCTGGTGGGTTTAGGAAACATGCGTTGCTGTCGGGCACAGGACAAAAAACATTCAACTATCTTCAGTTTAAAGATATTTTAAATTTAATCTGAGTTGAAGTAAATCTTTGGTGTCCATTTGTTCATCAGGAAGGGAAGCGATTGACAACTAAGCCTACCCTCTTCTACCTGATGCATTGTGGGAAAGCCCTTTACAACAACCTGCTTTGGAAGAACTGGAGTATAGAAACTCTGCCTCAGTTGACCATCATAGGAAACAGCTTCTCTGGCATACGGGACAGGTTTGTTTTTGCAGGGATATTGTCTATACCAGTGGTTCCCAAATGGTGCGCCTCTGTGCATTGAGATATTTTTGACAACCGCACCCATTATTATTGCAATATACAACTAACTATACAAAATGTTATTCTTTATTCACTATCAGTACTTTCCCAATACAGAGGCAAATGGTGTACCCTAAAAAAAAATATAATAAAAATAAACAAGTGAAATGTAGGCTATTTTGCAAGCATATGAATACAGGTGTGCCTTGAGATTTTGCTTTGGGCACAACACACTTGAAAACCACTGGTCTAAGTGGGAGGGGAGAGACAAGCTGACATTTGCTTTCTGTGATCCTGTTAGGATGATTGAGAGAGAATTCCAGCGAGACTACAGCTATATTGCTCAGGCTGTAGTTGTGTGTGAGGAGAGACCCCTGTCTTGTCCATCCCGGCTCCTTGATGTCTTCAACGACACTGTCGTCATCAGCTTCCCTTCAAACGGCCTCAGCAAACTACCTCAATGCACTTGGGTAGCGCCACCTGAGCCACAATATCAACACTGTGGTGATCTGGAGATTATACTGCGAGAACAACAGAGCTGAGAGTGAGAATGGAGAACTAAACAGGGGCTCCTTTTATTAATGACTGAGATTGATAAAGTTCCGTTTCATGTTGAGGATGGAATCTGGAAACACATAAAACGATTTTCAATGCCCGACGGCTACTCCTTCACAGGATGAGAAGGAGCCCAGGCCATAACACACACAGTGTTGTTCTAGATCTGTTCTGCCGTGTGTGTTCTTCCCTGACTGGTCGTCAGGCATCTCAGTGGACAGAGCCTTTCCAGATGCCGAGGAGGGATCGGTTAGTCCTGACATTGTCAGCTGCTCTGAAGAGCAGAATGCCTTAGGGTACTTATTACACAGTTGCTCACCATCAAGTTTTTCTTTTCCAATTATGGGTACATGTTCATAATGTGAAGGGGTTAAAGTAAAATAACCTTTTCAATTTTCAAATTGAAACAAAAATAAATATTTATTTTATAATGAATTGAAAGAAACTGCAGTCTGTTTGCACTTATGTTGTAAATTGGTTATTGCTTGAGTCACAAAACTATGCAAAACGACTGCAATGTTTGCAGTTAGTATGTACAATTTGTACATGTGTCACTGTACCCCTAATGTGTCCACCAGATGGTTCTGAAAAAGCAAAACAAACTTTCAATATGCCACTTGCGCATTGATGCACACATCTAGGATGCCTTGTCTTGCAGATTCATATATTTGCACATATACTATATGTTCCAAAAACAAATTAGACCACATTGAAGAAGCCCATAGTCGATTCATTTGTGTAAAAAGTTTATTGTTGAGAAGTATGCTTTAATATTGGAACCCTTTCCCAGTGTCTGTAATGTTTCCAACAACACCTTGAGAGAAGTACAGAATAACACTCGCTCTCTGTCCTCTTATTGTTTAGTTCATACTCACAGGTTGACCACCCCACTCTTAACGGCTAAATAAATCCAAGTAGGAATGAGCAAAAGTTTAAGCCTGTCACAGCAGTGTTTTGGGACATTCACTATTCCTGCAGTTGTCACTCCTCAGCTATTCCATTGGCTGTGACTGTTGTCTCCACTACTCCATTGACTGCAATGTCTTTCTCTACTATTCCATTGGCTATGATGGCTTTTGGAAGGACAATATCTGCCAAAGCCACTTGATTGTCAAGCTCTGATAGTTTAGCAGGGATGTCCACATATCCATTGATGCCATCATTGGCCCCATCTGTGTCTGACCTATCCACCTCATTGGTCATTACTTCAATGGCTATCCCTTCATTCTCCGTCAAACTGTCCTCTTCATTGGCTTTGGGGGTCTGAGTTTCCTCCCCTGTAGACCTAAACTCTGCCTCTCCGTTCACTGTCTCTGTGAGCTCAGCCTGGGAGGCTGGCTTAACACTATCTTCTGTTTCTGTTCGCGTATTCTCTTTCTCCTGGGTTTGCTCAACTGTCTCCACGGCATGACCATTAACTGTTAGGCCAGGCTGGGAGGCTGGTTTAACACTATCTCCTGTTTCTGTTAGCGTATTCTCTTTGTCTAGGGTTTGCTCAACTGGCTCCACTGCATGACCAACTGTTGCTGGGTCGGAGCTCTCCACTGCAGCCTTTTCCACTAGTTGGTCTGCTAGGCTATCACTGGAAATTTCTTTAACTGGGCTTGCGTCATCCTTTACACTACTTGTTACGTTATCAGAGCTTTTCTCTTCCCCTTTCTCTGTCTCTGAGTTGGCACGCTCATCGTTTACTTTGTTTGCCTCTTCCGTTGCTTCTGCTGCCCTCTGTGCCAAAAGCTTCTGTTTGAACTCCTGGAGTCTGTCACTAAGAAAACAATATGCATGCATTATTCGTTTTATTATGACAAGTGACAGGCAAAACACAAGTAATCAGAAAAATGGCATTTTGTTTAAGCTGGAGAGAGATTCTGGATTTACAGTGTTTTATGTCAATTTTGAATTGAATGCTCACCTCTGTCCATTCTTCCTGATCCCTGTGACCAGAACCATCTGCTCCAAAATGGTGTCTGTAGCGGGCGTCAGGCACTGAAGACAGAGTAGGGAGAGAGGTGTACACAAAGTCACAAACCATGTGATTGAGTCTACAGTATATTGTTGTAGCCTTAAGATTAGTTATTATTTAGGCACAAGATAGTGTAAACGCTTTTCATTGGTTAAATAATATAAACCACACAGACAAAATTGCCCATTTTCAACCGTATTTTGGGTCATATGTGATAGGTGAAAATGCCCAAAATTCAAAAATAGCAAATCTACAAGCTCACGGCACATTGTGAGCTTGTAGATTGCCAATTTCCGCTACTTTTGTGCATCACTGTGCATCATATAACTAATTATAAAATATCGCATTCATTTATGGAAGAACATAAAAAGATTAAATCTGGAGATGCAAGGTTTATACCTGACAGTGATGCTATACTCCTACCTCTATTGTATGCTCCGTTTGGTCAGCTGCTGCCTGTCTGAGAGAACGTTCCACACGCACAGCCTGCTGGGTAATAGTGCTCAGGAACTCTGCGCTGCAACGTGTCTGAGGGTGATCTTCACCAAACTGTGGGAGAAAAGACCAGAAACATCAGCCTACATGGGCGCAGACAATTTTGTACTCTTCAGGTTCACATGCAGTACAGTACACAGGGATACAGACCATGCTGGTGAAAGCAGCAAGGGCCTCTTTCTCATGGTTCATAGCAGAGCGGTAGTCTCCCTTGCTACACATCCACTGAGACAACAGGTGTTGGCTGAGCAGAACGGAAATGAAGACATGAAGGGGAAAAAAAGAGAGATAGAAGATGTGAAAAGGTTGGGCATATTCTCATTGAAGCATTGGACCAAGCTTCTAGTCCATTTTAGAAAACAACTGCTTGCTACGCATGGTTTGGTTCAATTACCTGAGAGCTGTACGGAGATCTGCGGGACCAAAGAAGGAAGTGTTGAGTTTGAGTGCATTCTGTAGGAACGGTCCCCCCTGTTCTCCTGTCAGAATCAAGCCGAGGCAGCTCTGGGACAAAAGGAAAGACATAATGGTGGGTTACAAGGACACGTTTTAGTGAATTATGTGTTTTTCATGAATTTATTGAATTTTCATGAACTTATGTGGGAATAATCAGTAGGCTTCCCCGAAGAGATGATACGTTTTTGGGTTGCAAAAGTTATAATCAAAGTGAATGGACAGGAATAGAATGAGAGATGCAACTTAAAACTGTCCGGGGTGTTCACAATAGCCTGAGTTGACGTTAAAATGACTCCAAACATGTTTGAAAGTGAAATATCCAGGACTCCAAACATGTTTGAAAGTGAAATATCCAGGGTTATTTCTATGTTCATTGTATTAAGGTGTTACAGTTTAGTTTAGTTTAGTTTAGTTTATTTCGATCCTCATCAAAAGTTTCACAAAAACATAAAACATTACAGCAATTTCTAGCTGATCGAAAAGGCATAGGCCGAAGCTCAGAGCTTATTAATGCCTATCCTTTTCCCCTATAATTAACATTTCAATTTAAAATAAAAGTTCATATTGCATGAACACTCAAACATCCGTTTTACTTTAACAATGTCACTGTTCGTAATAAAACGAACCTTTCCAAATTACTTGAATTATTCAGAAAAATAAAATAAGTCAAAAATCAAATCAAATAAAATATCTTACAATTGTATACAGTACATCAGTACATATATACAGATAGTACACCTACATCCAGTGTGGCAGTGTAAGGATGGTCCTCTCCATGGACTGTCAGCATTAGCTGACGAGCTCTGTAGAGACACTTCTGGGCCAGGGTGTTCTCTCCTCCACCATAGACATACACCGCCAAAAGAACCTGTGTACGAATACACAGCAATAGCACTTAAACTACTGTATCCTTAATTCGATGGTGACATTTCTGTAAATTATTTTATTCATCTATAATGTTCAAAGAAAATACCTTTTGGAATAAATAGATTGCCTGCCATAAAAGTGCATTACAGGGGCATTGTTCATCAAAGCGAAAATATCGAGACAAATTTGGAAATAAAAATGTCTTAAGACAAATTTTAACACGGCTAATTGATGACGCAAAAAGACTTGTTTCCATTGTGGTCCATTAAACGTTCAACACTCAAGACAACTAATATGTTTGTATACTCACATATTGCTGAATGGTGTTGGCATGGTCAAAGCCAAGCACTCTCTCACTGACAACCACTGCTTTCAGTTGGACACTGCGAGCCTAAAGGATGGAGGACGTTATAATCTTTGGAAGATGTATTTACACTGACGCAAATACATAATGACCTCTTAACCAACCATTTTACCACACATGTTGACAGACAGTATAAAGTCACAGGTATTATGTTTTTTGTTTTGTTTTGACTAGCACAGTCATCGTGGGACTGGGACACGTAGACTTACCTCTGCTACTTGACTCTGTAGGAAGGCCACCTTGGCCAGCAGGCTGAGGCAATAACATGCCTCTGGGTGGAGGTCGTCACACACCCTACCAAACAGGTAGGCCGACTCTTTCAGACGCTCATGGGCTTGGTCCAACAAACCTTGGGTAGGGAAATGCACCACACTCACTTTCAACATACAGTTAATAATATAATAATACATTTTATGTATACAGCACTTAATAAATAAGCACAAAATAAATATCAAATAAAATTAGCATCAGAATAAAAAAACATACAACATATAAAAGTGCCCTGATAGATTTAAAACATTAACGGGGTCAAATAACACTTCAAAATGTTGTTGGCTACAATTTGACACTTTGTTTTTTTCTCTTTTCTTCGCTTAAGACTAAGACTGTACACAATGGGGGGAAATGGCAATGACAGAATTTGGGAGGAAGAAAGTATGTCAGTGACAGTATAGAAACTGTGGTGCTGTCAAAATGTATTATGTAATAACATATTATTATTATTGACTTTAACCACTGACAAGAGTTGTAACTATACTATCTTTTTCATAATTTCTTTAATGAACGGCAAATTTGAAATTGGACAGTAATTAGTAGCAACGTTAACCCTTTTACGTTTAGGTGAAAATCCACCCACAATCTAACTCTACCTTTCTGAATTGACTTCTGTGCAGCACAAAATGCTTTTGAAGCATCGATGATCGGCATGTCAAGGTGCTTGACGACAGGGACGATGTTGATGATGTCATCAGGTCCAATTGGAGCTTTACTTTGGTCGAGGAAGTAGTCCCGCAGTCTCAACTGACGTAGTGGGTATGCAAGACAATAAAAAGCATTATGGTTCTACATTTAATACAAATATATTTGTATTTAAGATCATCTTCAGTGGCATTTACTTATTTCTGACAGGGTAATAACACTGTCATACTTCTCGATCTGTATTGCAAAGATCTCTTACCTGTATCCCTGTTTTCAAACAGAACTCTCTAAGTAGCGACATCTTCTGAACCCCATACTGCTCTACCAGGTGGTTTGGCCCAGAGCTGTCAGAGAGAGGTAATAGACGTCACTACAACAACACTGGTAGACAATAGCTTTTCTACAGTGGCTCATTGCTACCATTTGGATTTTTGAGGGGTGCTAACTGCTCCTACATCTGGCTTTGTGTGTATGAATGTATGTATGAGCACAGAACTCCATGTATGGAGATTATGACGAGATTATGGAGAACTAACGTCACGGACAGAGCGGCCCATACAAGTAGATAGATAGGAAGGTTGGGTATGACGTTATAACAACATCTTTATGTGGCAAAAACAACATCTTTACAGTATATGGTACAAAAACAACATACTATGTGGTAAAAACTATATCTTTATATGGTAAAAACGACATCTTTATGTGATAAAAACTGATCAGCCAACACAAGGATGCTGACAGAACCCTCGCTAAAAACCCCAGGACAAAAATCCACTCGTCCTAGCCAATTTGCCCTCCTGGCCCCCAAACTGTTGAATAACCTCCCTGACGCACTTAGAACTACAGACTCACTCCCTAGCTTCCACCGTGGACTGAAGACTCACCTCTTCAGACTCCACCTAAACCCATAGCACTACTGTAACACTCCCCTTCCCTCGATGACCACACATGAAGCTAGATAGCATTTTTAGGTGCGTGGTCTACCTATGATATTGTTATTCTAGATTGATATTCCTATGCATTTGTTGTATTGTTGTTGATGTACTGACATATTATCTTGCTTATTATATTGATGTATTACCTGCTTATTGTAAGTCGCTTTGGATTAAAAGCGTCTGCTAAATGCCTAAATTGTAAATTGTAATTGTAAATAGTGCTTTCTTGGGTTTCAATCCTATTAGACCTTGTATCTGAACTGTACTGTCCTATGCTTTTCCTGCTAATAAAGTATTCAATCGTCCAATCAAGCCAATTTTAATATATTGGATAGGATGTAGTTTTTACCACATAAAGATGTTGTTTTTACCTCATAAAATGTAAAGAACATTTCAGAGCATGCCAGCATTAGTGGTGTCCTTATATACATGCTCAAAACACCCTTGGCCAAGCCACGCTGTACGGGACAAACGGACAGACATACGGATGGACATCAAGCCAGATGTGGGAGCGGTTAGCACCGCTCAGAAATCCACATGGCAGCAATGAGCCACTGTACTTTTCGGACAATAACTGAAACATTTATCAATGGTGAAATGTGTGTGACATAAAAAACAAGCGTCAGGTGTTCTCACGTCAGACTGTCAGTGAAGTCATATGTCTCTGCAGCTTCCTGTTCAATCATATTCCACAGTTCCGCTCCAGTGAGCATGCTCCATGGCGTGCTCTCTGTGGTCACAGACCCTTGGGCCCTGCCGCGTCGCCTTGACTTCTTCTTAGTTTCCTCCGCTACCACTGTGGGACTGAAATGCTGAACCAACAGGCAGCAGAGGAAGTGACTGACAGCCGCGGATAGACTGGACACCTCCACGCCCTACAGAGATAGAACAGAAGAATATTACCGTGGTTGCAAGGTTGCACGGTTACATCTCCTCACACAAACATGAGGTCTGGCATTGTGAGGCAGGACTGTGAAGACTAGCACGTACCTGGAGGAAACTGTTGAATATTCGCTGAGCTGAACGAACCACAATTTCACCTGTGACCAGTCTCTGGTGGTATGCAAGAGAAGGCAGTTTAGTGAGCCATTCTATAATCAGAACTAATCCATTTCTTTCCCATAGCTTTACCACGTAAACCCTATACTGTATACTTCATTATACTTCATTGTACGTCAAATAGCCAAAATAGCCGATTTACAACACGCTGTGAACAGGGACTCTAGGGTCCATGTGGTTAAACACACCGTTATATGCCTCAGGCGCTCCTTGTGCTCCGACTGGCTGATAGCCTTAACCACATGGCCAAGATAGCGCAGGTTGATGCCTCTCTGGTGCAGCGCCTGTTTCAGTGAAGCCCCATCCACAGGCACTTCATTACTCTGCAGGCAATACTCCACCTGTAAATCACAGACATATGGCGAGCTTGTAACATGTTTAAAACAGATGTATCTGACCACGAATAGAACAAGAGTAGAGTTCGTCCAGGGGTGTCACGGGGGGGGGGGGGGGGGGCCAAGGTGGAGGGGCCTTAATTATTTTATACTTTAGCTATTGAAAAATAGCAGATATACAAGCTCGCAGCGCGGCACCGTAGATCTGCTATTTCTCAATAGTTAAAGCACAAAATAATGCTTAATAATGTGTTCCCAATGGGTTAAACCCCCTCCCCCTATGAAGAACATTCATGGGGCGTCCGCAGTGAATCCTTGTACCCAGGGCCCAGAACTTGGTGCGACACCCCTGAGTTAGTCTACTACTACTTACAAAGGAAGGTATCTGGTGTGTGATGACGAACGCTGCAGCTTCTCTCAATAGCCTCTCTTGCAGCTTCACAGAAGGACCTTCACCGCTAGGGAATGATATCCCTGAACGAGAACAAAAAGAAAAAAGTAATTTATTTTCTAGCAATAGATTTCTGTGTGTGTGCGCACACGTGTGCGTGCAGTGTCTGGTTTTACCCGGAGTGAAGATGTTTGGATTGAAGCGCATTTCAAAGATGATGTCGCTGACGGAACCCACGTCCTTGCAAGCAGCTCGTACTGTGTCTGTAGCTCGAGAGTCACCTGTAGATATTGTAGACCATATGTTTGATACAAAGATTAGGTACGGTTATTAAGGGTTTTACAATTGGCATTCTATTAGACCGGTCAACATAGTCGACCTCACCTGCTGTTGCACATTCCTCAAAGCCTCCAATCTCCTCCATCCTCTCCCTGACACGTTCAGTGAACTGTAAATGTCTGAAAACGGTAAAGAACAATATAAAAATGTAATAAAAAAGAGGAAAGGCAAACAGGGCTTATATCGAAAGTGTGATAAAGATTTAAGTGAAAAAAAGAAGGAAGGTATATTATAATGAAATGTAGACTAGATAATGAACTTGTGATTCTAGTAAATGTATACGCGCCCCAGAAAATGATAAATACTGTTTCAAGAACCTGTTTGATGTTGTTGTGAATAATCCAGAATTGTCTTGTAAATAGCTGTCAACTATTTTGGTGTATGTTTATGTCATTGTATTTTGTGTTAGTCTTTAATAAAAATGTAAGTGACAAAAAAAAAGAAAAAGAAAACAGGGCTTATGTCAGGTCTTAAAATTAGTGCAGCAATTACTTGTGCTGGATGAAGTCTTGCAGCAGTTCTGGCCTCAGTCTGCAGAGGCCGTGGGGAAAGCTCTTGGGCAGACCAGTGTCAGTGTGGTAATTCACTGGCCAACCCTCCTCTATACCATTTCGGGACCTTTCTGCGTCTTCCCCCTCTTGGAGGAGTTGTTCATCATCTTGTGGTACGTCCTTGCAGTAGTTGGCATCAGCTGGGAGAGTCCTGAATAGATCCAGCAGGTAGAACCTACCATCGGCCCCCACCAGTCCCTGGGCATCCACTGAGGTGAACAGTGGTACCTGGTGACCATTGGGAGCCAGAACAGGATGCCTCTGGAGGGAGAGAGCCTTGGCGGACTGAGCCAGGAGTGCAAGGAGTTGTCGCCGTTGGGAGGATTCCTGGGGTCCTGCGTTCACCCCATACAGCAAGCCCCTGGCAAACAGAGAGTATAGAACCAGAGTTAACATGATGCCTTTTATAATAATAATAATAATAACTTGATTTATATAGAACACCTTTCAAAACTGCGTTATTATGAAGTGCTTTACAAAAGAAACAACGAAAGAAAACAAAAAACAATGCAGATGAATAATAATGCAGATAAATAACTGCATACTACACCAGTGGAAATCAAGTGCAGATAGATTATAATCAGGAGGAGTAGGCATTAAAAGCTGATCTATCCACCTGTTTCTGGGAGAATTTACTGTAGCATTATCTGTGGGACACTTCCGGAGAACAGCTGACATACAAGCTCACGTCGCGTCGCAGATGCAACCGTTGTGAGCTTGTAGATCACTGATCAAATGGGGGACAGACTCAACAAGACTGATCTCCAGGGGCAGAGCATTCCAAAGAATAGGTGCCTTGATAGCAAAGACCTGGCTTCCTTTTGTTTTTAAACTACATGTTGTAATGCTGTTAACTAATAATACAATGTGAGGACCAACAGAGTCCTCACTTCTCCTTCAGAAGTCGAGTGGGTACGATGTCTAGGTTACAGGAGGAGGACATCATAAGAGAGATGGTTGTGAGAAGCATTTCTAAGGATATAATTTCAAAGGAGGAGAAGGAGCCATTGGGGGGACCATGGGAGTTGGGGGTAATTGCGGGTGATTGGATGTTGGCCATCTCTGATCTGTTCAAATAAATCTTTTCAGTAAAAAAGTTTAAAAGAAATTTCTCACAGTGGTCAGAAGAAGCAGGCAGGATTATTAGAAATCATGGTGGAAAGATATTTTTGCTCTTGCAAGTTGCATCCCTAACAGACATGTAATTTGGAGGATTTCCTAGCTCTCTTTTAAGAGCTCTAATTTGGTCATTTAACCAGGGCTAAAATAAGTGAGATGATCGTCAATGGACTGGTGGGGAGCTGGGGCAGTTACAGTAGAATCAAAAACAGTGATGAATTTGCTGGCAGTTAAGGGGTTTAGGATGCGAGAGCAGGTGGGGGCGTTTTCTAAGGAGGAGCAGACAACATTTTAAAAACATCTGTATTACATACTCAGCCTTTATTTGCCTTGGGTGAGGAGAGATAAAAGGACCAAGCAGGTGATAAACTTGTCCTGATTGGTCAGCATATGGCAGCTGACCAATCAGTGCAGCTAAAGTGACCATACTGCTTAGCCATTTACAGTACTTAACTTACTACCTGTATATTCCGTTGACCAGGGTCCCCCACAGGTCTATAGCCTACTTTTTTCCTTCTATAGAAAATCTCTTCGACAAAAATAGGCAATCAACAAGCTTCTTTACAACGCAATGCATCGCAACGCAATGTGAGCATGTGAGCTTTGGGCCTGCTCTCAGTTGGATAAGGGCTGATACGGCAGTAGCAGAATGATCTGGGGAAATATAAGTGCCACCGTGCTCTGAATTTCTTCTTGTTGCCTTCGTGACCAAGTAAGGCAAATGATCAAATAAGACCGATCATCACTCAGGCATTTAGTGTAGCCCTTGGTAACCACTGCTGGGTAGGGCTGTCACGTTTGCATCAGCTGGCTCAGACTGATTCACCAGCCCTCAGTTGGATAGCACAGGCAACGATGGATGCCTGGGAGATTATCTATATTTGTGGGAAAACACAATGACCTCAGAAACAGGTTGTGCTCACTGGGTGACACACACCATCGCCTGATCTAGACATACTAGTAAGACACATCAGGGTGACTTCACCATATATGGGCATCAAGCCCTTAATATTGACAATATAGGAATCTCCATACATGGGCATAAAACGTACGTTAATTAGTAATGCCAAGCAGGGCCTTGGTGGGTTAGGGCCTTGGTTTGATGCCTGTGGATCTCCATATATGGGCATAAGGGGGTACCCTAACATTCTAATTTTCGGCCTGGGATTTATGACATCAGAAATCTCCATGTATGGGCATAAAAGTTTTTTTTTTCTTTTTCTGAGAATTACCATAATATTATGGACTTTTATACCCTGAGAAATCTCGTAGCTTGTCTGACTGTCAGTACAGGAGGTGATGTCACGTGACATCCTTTTTATGCCCATATATGAGTCATTCTGTACCACATCACTGTGACTCACTGACATCACATGACATCACTTCCTGTACTGACAGTCAGACAATACTGACAGTCAGACAAGCTACGAGATTTATCAGGGTATAATGCGACCTTTGGTCGCAATCAAAGATTCTGATGACTTCCTTGTAGAATGGTTCTATACCAGTAAGACTCCCTAATCGGGAGATAAGCGACCGTAGGTGGCTTATCTCCCCAAATAGGGCAAAAATGTGTTTTTCCAAAATGTTCCTGATCCATGTTGATGACATGAGTGTAGACATGCTGTGTAGTGATATTCGTGATTTTAGGGCAAAAACTGTAGGAGCAGTGTCCAAAAATGTGTTTTAAAAATCAGCCTGAAGGTGGCGCTACAATAGGGCCATGTGAGAAATGAGGGGTGGGGTCTCCGCGTTGCCTTGGCGGACGAATAGGTACCGGCCCCGGCTCTCCCGGACGCTCATAGCCCGAGTTACGGCATTTTATGTGCGCTGCAGTGACAGGGGGTCCTCCACTGGGGGCGCCACCACTTTTGCATCCGTTCTGGAGCACCAGGAGTCGGTGGTCCCCGGGAATTCCACGTGAGCAGCCCCGTTGGGGTGGTCATTTGGTCATTTTTTCACATTTGGTCATTTTTTACATCTGGGGGTCCCCCAGGGACCTGGGGGTCCCTGGGGCTCCGGGGGTCCTTGGAGGTTGTAGTTTGGCAGGCAAGGAGTGTGTGTGTAAAATCTGGCATGGATCGGGTCAACGGGTGCGGAGATATAAGCAGGGAAAAAGTGTGACGTGTGACGTGTGAGCACATTTGGTCATTTTTAACATCTGGGGGTCCCCCAGGGACCTGGGGGTCCCTGGGGCTCCGGGGGTCCTTGGAGGTTGTAGTTTGGCAGGTAAGGAGTGTGTGTGCAAAATTTGGCATGGATGGGGGCAACGGTTGTGGAGATATGAGCAGGGCAAAAGTGTGACTGACTCACTCACTGACAGACAGCCGGTGGAGGTTTTGGTAGTAAATGCGACCTATGGTCGCAAAAACAGTACCTTGCAGCAGCTGTCGATTCCTGGCCCTGGTCAGAGCCTTCCAAGCCAGGGGCCAAACCCTGCGCAGACAGACGCACTCCTCTGTAGTCTACGGTGGCTGTAGGCAGAGTGTGTAGCCCTTGTAGCCCTCCCTCCAGGTTGCTGTATAGTTGTACCCCATTCAGCTCCAGCCTCTGGGCAGCCCTGCAAGTAGATAAAAACATAAGGAATTCAATGAGCTGAGTTCATTACAGTACTATAACATGTCATGACACAAGCAAAACAGACCTTCTAACGACCTGCCTAGTTCATGCTCTGTCACACAATGGTGTCGCTCTTCAAAAAAAGAACAGATTTAAATTAACAAGTGATATAATAAAGTGACAGTATTCACAATGCATGGTTGACGATATGATACATGGACGATATTGGTTAATTCATGGTGATATAATGATACTATACGATTCAATTATTTAAAATCGATGCAGTAACTATTTAGCAAAAAAGAAATGTAACTGTTTGAAATGTGTGGAGAGTGCAGGTTCTTTAGGGAAAACTGTATTATTATGGATATAAATAAGTCAACACACTGATTCTTTAAAAAAAAAGAAAATAACTGCAAATATGTACATAAAATGTAAAATAATAAATGTAAAAAATGTAAATCATTGCAATAAAAAGTATTAAAAAAAAAGAAAAACACACTGATTCTCTGGCAAATACTTGGATATTGTATTTGAACACATATGGACAAACCTGCACCTTGACATGAACACAGAGACATAATGTAATGGAAAAGTAATTAAACACCTCTTTCTCTTTTTGGAGCTGTGTGGAACACAGGCTCCCCTATACGTGGCCGTGTGTGTCTGTGGGTGTGTGTGTCTGTCTGTCTGTCTGTCTGTCTGTCTGTATGTAGCCTGAGGAATGTGTAGCCTGAGGAATGTGTAGCCTGAGGAATGTGTAGCCTGAATACCACTGAGTGACCAGAGAGGCTGCTATCAGTCTAGCCTGAGCATCAACTGCAATACACACACACACACACACACACACACACACACACACACACACACACACACACACACACACACACACACACACACACACAGCTCCACTTCGAACAGAGGTTCGATTTTTCTTCCTAAAATTGCTAAATACAACGCACCAGTACTTTGTATTGATACAATTGATTATTTGCATTGCAAAACGATTCGATTAAATTATTTGCATTGCAAAAGGATTCGATACGATTATTTGCATATTTTGCTGTTTGCATAACGATGGAGTAGATCGTTGCAAATTAAAATTGATTCTTCGATGCAGTTAATATATCATTACACCTCTAGACAGTGTGTGTATGTGTGTATATATATATCCACAGTATATATTCATCTTTACAACTTGTGGCACTAGTGTTGTTTTTTTCACCTGCGGCCCCTCTCCCCGCCGAGTGCTGCACTCGCTGCCCCCTGGCTCATGAACAGACCATTCCATAGGAAGGCAGGGTCCTCAGGGTTTCCATTGATGGGCTCCACAAAACCATCCATCACTGTCTCTGCTCCCTGAGTCACGGCCCACACGAATGCACTGTTCACCTGAGAAAAGAGGTAGGGCAAAATATGAATAAGCAATGCATGATATATGAACAAGTTCTCACTTGTTTCCCACTGCTTTATTGGATGACTTTCAGGGTTACCTGTAGCAGAGCTTTATCTCTCTGCAATCTCTCCTCCAAACTTCCCTGGGGGAGATCTCTGGCTACTTGCAACTCTTCATTCCAATCTGAAACCTACACGCACGCACGCACACACGCATACACACATGCACACATGCACACACACCCGCACATACACACTCAAGATTATTGTTGGCAGCAGCACAAAAGACTGACTCATGAATGCCAAACAGATTCCTCCCCTGCAACAAACCTGTGATGTTGCCTGTTCATCTAGACCTAGCCTACTGAAGGCATTTCTGTGTGTGCGGGAGGCACAGGAGGGTCCCAGCCAACTTCGGGTGCGGTAAGGAGTGGGTAGCACCTCTACTGGAGGTTGTTGAGGTCTTGAGGATACATGGACAAATTACATAAGTTATATTACAAGCAATACATTCATTGCAAACAAAACAAAATGACCTCTTGTACAAATTAACCACTTTAACTAATTAACAACTATGGCTTCTCTATTTTGGGCATGCCATTATATTTCCAAACAAAAATAAACTATATATGCTCTACTATATATGCTACAACGCATTACAATGTGACTCGTTGTGAGCTTGTAGATCGTCTTTTTTCATAAAACAAATGTGTGGGGGTTCAGTTCATAATACTTCTTGGAAAATCATAAATCATAAATGTGTGTCACCGTTACCTCATTTTGAGAGTGGTGAGGGCTTGCTTGAAGCTTGGACTGATGTGGCAGAGCAGATCAGTGAGGCAGTGGCAGACAGAGGAAGATTGGGCAGGACGGGGATCAAACACCTCCTCTGTGGACCTGGGAGAAGAGAGAGACAGAGAGACAGAGAGAGATGGTTAATCGTATAAAAAAAAACAATAGTTTGAAATAATATGACAAATGGAAAACACTATCAACTCTCTATGAACTCTATGACCTGGAGAGACTTCTGCTGGGAAAAACTACATTACAGTAGCTTTTTTTTATCACTCCCAAACAGAAATCTAAACAAACTGACTGTGCTGTTGGAGGGAATGCAGAGAGATCCAGGTTGATCGTGCTCATGTTTTTCTAGTCTTGTCCTGTTATTCAGACTTTCTTGTCGTAACATTCATTTCAAAAACCCTATCTCGGACATACTGTATCCCTAGTAAAGATGACTCTTACCTCCTTAAGATTTGCTTGGCAGCAAGTAAAAAGGCAATTACAAAATAATGGCTTCAGAAAACATGTCCTACTGCTGGCCTCTTTGATAAAACAAGTACTTCTACAACAGATAACCTACTCCAAAAAAGAGGTGGAGAAAATGGTGTGCATATTTGGCCAATGTATTAAACAGATCTCTCATAATTACTGTTTATGTACCATGTCTGTTTTATTATAAAATGATGCGCGCACACACAATAAATGTTTTGCTATATTGACCATCGCATGACCTCAAAATGTTGTCCTTGTCTGATTTAAAAAATAATAATATGACAAAGTAATGTTTACCTATTGAGATAGAATCCTTTTGGACAGGATGTGACGTCATAACGGCGTCCTTCTAGTGTGACCACAGTGATATACAGGAAGTCCCCTTGTAGCTTCCTGTGTCCAGGTGGTGGATTCCAACAACTGAGTGACAAGTCCCTCAGATAGCTGGGATTCTGATAGGAGATGAAGTTAGAAAGAGTGTGTATGTGACATTTTGTACACAACAGACAGTACTTAAGTACAGTTTTGAGGTATTTGTACTTTAGTTGAGTATTTCCAATTTTGAATGCTTTGAATACTTTTACTCCACTACATTTATTTGAAAACGTACTAGTTACTTTGTAGATTTTGATTCTTATTACAAAACACACATTAACCACTTCAACCCTATATACATTTTGGACATTTTAAAATAGCTGATCTACAAGCTCACAAAGTGTCGCGATGCTGCACCCACACCAAAGGGGCTAGTCCCAGTTGGGCGGTGTCCCAGTTGGGCGAACAGACTGTAATTATTGTCCACGACATTGCAAGCGGCGCGAAGGCCAGCGGACCTTGGTCCTGCTCTTCGCGCCCGAGCGCCGGCCGTGCCCTGCCGGCCGCACTCTGCCGGCCGCGCGAGTTACGAAGCCTTGGTGAATGCAATCGTTATATTTATGCGCAGGCCGTAAGGCCTGGGCAAGCGCACGATAATCGCATGAATGGGATGAAGATCGCTTGCTTTACAGTCTGTTCGCCCAACTGGGACACCGCCCAACTGGGACTAGCCCCTTTGGTGTGGGTGCAGCCTAAGGGTGCCCTCACAACAAAATACCTAGAGTGGAATCCGCCAATGCATTTCAATGAGAATGGAGCGTTTTTTTGCCAGTAGAGGATTTCTGCAAAAAAGAAACATTCTCATTGAAATGATTCCACTCTAGGTATTTTGGTGTGAGGGCACCCTAAGGGTGCACACACACCAAAATGCATTTCAATGGGAAGGGGGCGGTTTCATGTCAGTGGAGGATATCTGCGCGCCGCGCCAACCTTGCGTTTATGCTGGAGCTCCGGTTTTTCCCCTCTGTCCAATCAGGTGAGTCGAAGGCGGAATGGGGAGGGTCCCGGTGCTGACAGGCGCGTCGCTGTCTTTGGCACAGAATGCGCCAAAGACAGCGAATCATGGTGTTTTTAGTCGCCGCGCATCAAAAGAGTTTATCTGCTAGCGACCATATTTTGGTGTGTGTGCACCCTAACAGAGTATTTCTACATCACAGCATTGATACTTTTACTTAAGTAAAACATTTGAGTACTTTTTCCACCACTGCTGTGAAATACCAAACGAACTAGCCCCCCTTTTTTTGTTTTCAAACCAACAAACTCAATGCTAACCCCCTGTGCATGTGGGCAGAACCAGTCTGAACTAGAAACAGATCCTGGCTTTGTGTGTAGTACCTCTGGCTGGGAACTGTGTGGCAGCAAGGCCATCAGGGGTCTCTCTGGTGATCCGGGGAGGAGGTGCTCCGGGGGGCCTCCATCCTGGTTGGCTGGCTCAGTTTTAGTGTTGCTTGAGGAGCGCTTCAGACTCTTTCCATTACTTGAGCCAGAGTCTACACCAATAAAAAATCGCACACAAGCAGTTCTCTTTTCACTATGTTTGTTGCAGTACAAAACACAAAAGCAGTGATAGACGTCATCGTCATCATATTTTTCCTTAGGTAAGTGGCTCCTGAGCTGGCCAATTCACACATTGCGAGAACAGCCAGGGCCGAGTGGAGCCAACCTAACTTCCGGTTTAACATAAAATGGTTGTGTTTAGACATTATTATAGGGATGGTTATATTTAGGTATGGATTTAGAATGGTTAATATCAGGGTACGGATCTGAGAAGGTGATTGATTAGTAAGCAATTAGCCACTGTGTGACCACAAGCTCCCAGACTCCAAGATTGTAGAATAGTCGCATTGTTCCAATTCCTTTTGTTTATGGCATGCTATACTTTTTGTATGTGCACCGTGTTGTATGTGTGTACCTGCAGTGTGTGTATATGTCAGTGTCTCCAATACACTGGGTGAGCATCCATCTTTCAATGCATCTTGAGGCCCAGATGCTCTCAGTAGCTCCAGCACACGGGCCAGATGCATCCTGGCCGAACGGGGAGAGTAGGGCTCTGGAATGATATACATATACACGATTTGCCCAAAGACATAACACAGGCTTTCTTTGTTGTCACAGCAAAGGCTGTACAACATCTGCAAATGCAGATAACTCATATAAAACTATAATAATCTGAATTCCTGTGTACAAACCATGTCTAAATCTTTAAGACTAGAAGAATTGTATGCTCCATTACAACATTATGTTCCCTCAAATTACTAATGCCTATCTAATATAAATACACTATACAATGTTAATAACCCAAATAAATCACTGGCTCATGGGATAAATTTCCTTATTTCCTGAAAGAGTTATGGTTTGGGAGTCAAGAATGTATTTACGTGCAGGAGACACAGGAGGGTGGTATTTCAAATACAGTAAACTGCTATGTAATTAATAGTAGGGATGGAGCTCGTTATATTGTATTGATAATGAGCACCTTATCAATCCTGCTTATTGAGCCGGGCTTTTATCGAGCCCACCATTGAGCGTTTTCTAATATTTTGTGGAAAGACGCGAGATGACAAATTCTGAACAGAACTGGTATCTTTTTTATTGGCCTGTTGTTGTGAGTTTTGCTGACCACCATCTATAAAATGACAATTGACAAAAGTAAAAAGGAAATGCCTATCATTAAAACAACCATTTATTAATGTGCAATAAGTGTTAAATGGCTTTATATCATAAATAGTACTGTAATAAATTCTTGATCACCTCTTTTTAAACATGACGTCATGGGCCGCTATGTTCGATAAGAGGCATGATAAGCCCAAAGCTTAATGACACCGGAAACTCAATAAATGTGTTATCGAGTTTGTAACAGGCTCATCCCTAATTAATAGGTATGCCTACCTCGTCCACAGGGTAAATATGACAGGCTAAATGTGAAGGAACAGACCAGGGCCAGTATTATTAGTGCATTCATAGCTAGAAGGTGAGAGATTGCCTAACTTGTTGACAGACAGATGTGATCTCTAAACCAGTACAGCAACTGTAAGTCACTTCCACATCATGTGACACGAAAAGCTGAGATAGCGGTTTTACATAGAACTGTTAACATTTGAGTCATTGTAATTGGCATATAAACAACTATTAACTAACGCCTAGTTCACCTATTTTTGCGTTGCAACCTATTGAGAGCATTTAGATCTTAGATTTAGATATTTATCCCAGAACTAATAGACAAAAATGTGATATAAACAAATATAATAGCTATGACAGAGCCTATCTACAAATCCTCAAAGACAGAAATGTCTACAATGATTACATAATACAATTTAATAATAAGTTAAAAATACATATACATACATAGTGGCCATCTAAAAATAAATGCAAACTTAGCAACAAAATCATTGTTGGCTAACCATTGTTGGCATTTACTGATTTGTACTGTGATAATGACTTGTCATGGTAAAAATCAGGTGCATGCTATAAAATGCCAGCTGGAAGAGAAAGCAAATAGCAGCAAACATAGGGAAAGTGAGAGAGACTAAGTTACCTTCAACCAGGCGGAGGGAAGATCCTGGTTTGAGACCCTTCAGGGTTTGTAGTTCTGCAAGGGGGTCCAGAGTCATCCCAGAAAGTGACAAAGACAGGTTGGAACGTGGACATACTTCTTCTTTAGCCATGAGGGCCATTACTGCATCTTGGACCAGCCAAAAGCCATGGACCTGCAAAACACGTGGTTTAACAACAACAACAACAACACCATCACCCAAGACATTTCCCAGCATTTCTATTATTTTGATTACCGGTATTGATCATTTTGATAACATGACAGGTGATAAGCGAGCAAGAGCTTGGGTAAATGCCCAGAGAGATGTTTTACCTGCATCTCAAATGGTTCTACCCCTGCCCCATGAATCTTCACAGGAAATGATGTGTCCTCTTCCTGTTTGATACCAACAGGCACTTTTATACTGCATATTGGGACCTCTGTTGGGACTGAGGGGGGAAATATAAGAATATCAAGGTTTAGTGAGTGACAAACTTTATGACTGAATTCATAATTATCCATTGATAGAACAATATCCTATCAAAATGGTTTTAGCTGAGGCATAATTGCACAAACTCTCCTCTGCCAAATGCCTGTGGACATGTCATGAACTGTACTATAATGCCTGTGGACATGTCATGAACTGTACTATAATGCCTGTGGACATGTGGGCGTGTGAGTGAGAGTGCCTGAAGGTGTACATGTAAAAGTAAAATGTGTGAGTCTGTGAGAAAATGAAAGTGGGGTGTGTCTCTCTCGTTCTCTCTCTTTCAAATACACACACGCACACACGCACACATGCACACACGCACACGCACACGCACACACACACACACACACACACACACACACACACACACACACACACACACACACACACACACACTAGAAGCTGAGACATAGATACATAGGGGAAGAGCAGGACTCAGCGTGTTCATTAACTTGGAAGGGTGACTAAACCTGTTGATTTTAACTATAAGCTTTCATGCCATCTCAGGGCAAAGGGACAACCACACCTAATGCTGGCATGTGCATACAGCAACAAACTGAAACCACATAAATGTGAGTGCACCATAGTAGGGGTGCAACAGTTAACTGAACTAATCAATGTAATAACCAATCCCTAATTTGGGCACGCCATTAATACAGGTGAAATGTTTTTGTAAATGTCAAAAACAAAATAGTGAGAAAAAATATATATATTTTCACTATTTTTGGAACTCTTTAGTGTGCCAAAATATAAAATAGGGCTTGGGAGGTTAATTAATTAGTTGAAAAATGCTACTCAATCATTCAATTGAACATAATCGATAATTGCAGCCCTACTGCAAGATGGCATACTATGAACAGATTCTTGAACAAGGCATGACCATCGCCTGTCATCAGATTGGCCATGGACTTTTGTTTTCATCGACTGGTTGAACTTGAACTTGCAGATACTCTGCAGCACCTTAATCTTCATGTACTGTACATGCACAAACACTTTTCTTGCACTCATGTAGGAACAACTGCTATGCTCATGTACCTTTTTGTTCGAAATCTCATGTAAATAAATGTTTGGATGGATATGCTATGTGTAAATAAATATGTAGATGTCTCTTTTTGTATTCCTTCTTTTGTTTTCCCTTCTCTTTTCTGGAAACAATCAAACGATGGAGCTTGCACAAAAACAAATGATTCTGATTCTAACGGGTACAGCATGTGTTCCAATGGCACCTGATCAACATGAGCCCAAATATTCAGGATACAGTATTATATGTACACAGCCACAAGTTATAGCAGTGTAATTCCTCAGTGCCTGTAGTCAATCTGGGCCCAGTGTGTTCCTGAGCTGCACCCAGCGAAAAAAATGTTTCTGTTTGTGATTGGATGGAAAACCGCCCCTCCTCTGTGCATGCCTTAAATGATCTGCTTCTTTCATATTGGAGCTGCTGTGCCGCTACTACAGAGCATAGTATTGTTTCAGTGCAATACTGTATGTGTTTGTTTTACAGTTGATCTGTTGTTTATTTTAAACTCTTCAAATACTGCTAGCAGCCATCTCACTGTACGTAGATTGTACATAATTCATTCATATACTCAGTGTTGATAGGCACAGCGAGACAGTAGACTGTGTTCATATTTTCACTTATTCCCTCACTCAGAGATCCAGTGCAGATCCTAGGGCAAGCAGCAAAGTATTTTATGTTATCTTTATGTATTCTTATTTATCTGGGGTTGGCTCTTATTCTTACCTGTACCTCTTCTGTGTTTCATTCTCACTGCTATTACTGCTATATATGGCCTGCATTTCCCTCCAGGGATTAATGGCAGTATGTCTTATTATCTTATTAAACACAATTCACATGGTTTCTTCCAAATTACATAATGCCAATCATCCTGTCCCCCCTAGAGGTAAGTGTCCCTTTGAGGGGAGTCACACCTCAGGGCATACTGGAGAAACGCCAACATACACAACAACTGTACATTACTCACATCCATCCGTCATGAGAAGGAGAGGGGTGGGGATCAGTTCATGGCCAAAGCAGATTGGTGCATGCACGAAAAGAGAGGAGTGGGATTAAATAAAAAAGGAAGACAAGAAAAGTGAAGAGGAGAGGTATAATTATGTTCTTTGAGTGTGATAATAAATCACTGGACAAGATGTAATGATACCTGTATCTTAAATTCATATTTAGACATATTCCCATGGGATTCCGAACGAGGTAGCATCATAGTATTTTCGCATGGAGTGCTTCACGTTACAGCTGCGTGGAAAGCTAACACATTCTCCTGCAGACATTCCTAAACCAAGAAGTAACAAACACTGCGAGAAGCAGAGATAAGACAGTAGCACTGGGGCTTATTCAAACCAGCAGAGCTGTGCTAAATCTCCCACCCTCCTCACACTGCTCAGTGAGGGAGGCACCAGATGAAAAAGGGAAACAAATGGAAGGAAGTGTGGAGCAATAAAGAAGAAAAATACAGTGCTGTTTCTCACCAGACGTCTCCGGACTTCTTCCAGCTGCTCCTCCTCTCTTCACTTTGTCCTTCATGTCTGCTAAAGTTTTTACTGGGCTGTGTCTGTCTCTCTCTCTCTCTCTCTCTCTCTCTATTTCCTTGTTTTCTCCGCAGTGGAAGCTGCTCCTGTAGTCTGGTTGTAGATTGCTGGAAGAGCACACAAGAGAGAGTGGCTGAGTGAATGTGTATGTGTGTGTTCGAGGGTATAACAGTGTTCAAATAAAAGTGTATTCAGGACTATAACTCCTGCCACACTGCCGCACTTGGCAAACTCAGTTTATCTGTTTTCCCTAAAGTAAGATAGCCACACCCACCCATTGCTCAACACATTATTCCTTGTCTCTCACTCACTTTGTTGGACTGGGTGTGTCTGTTCATACTGGCTCCTTCCCCTCCTCCATCTTATCCCACTCCTCCCTCTCTTCCCCTCCCCATAGTCTGCCCTGGAGGAAAGGTGTGAATGTTTAATGTATGTTTAATGTACTATACTCTTAAACTTGTGTGTGTGTGTGTGTGTGTGTGTGTGTGTGTGTGTGTGTGTGTGTGTGTGTGTGTGTGTGTGTGTGTGTGTGTGTGTGTGTGTGGCAATGGCATCATGTGAACCGTGAAGTTTACTTTATTCACCATTGGGTCCTATAGCCTATAACCTATATTTGACCTGTTTAAGTGGGCAGCCACTGAACATGTCACTAATATGCATTCCTTTTTAAACCATGACACACTCTGTTTGTTTTGTTGTGACTGTATCTTTGTTTTGAAGTATGTCTTAACTACACATAAATGACATGTAGGCTACACATGAATAGTCACTTTCACTCCAAACCAGTAGCTGGAAAAAAGCAGCAGGTGTCTTGGTAGTTGGTTGGCATAATTTGGAATGCCATTGATAACATTCCTGTTCAGTTCTTGATCAAGATAAAACAATAACAATAGCACTGTGGCCTACACGTTGATAGGACAGACAGACTACTGCTTTTTTGCTTGTGTGTTTTTTTTTTTTTTTTTTTTTTACCTCTGCTGTTGCAAGACAGGAAACTCCAGCCCGCAGTTCTCGGTCGTCACAAAGTTCACCGCCACAAAGAATATTGGGCTGCGCTGAAGCAGCAGTCAGACTCGGAACGATCCATCATGGTGTACGCCAATAGTTTGATGTGTTTTTTTCATAGTAGTGCATAATAATAAGCCTGTAACAACACCAGTCCACTTTTCCCCTACATTACACATTCATGACGTACGCTGGATCTTTGGGGGGCGTGTCCTTGATGGTGTCACGTCGCTGTGACAGTAGCTGCGCGCCAGCGTCGCACGCGAAAACCGCCGATCTACAAGCTCATTGCGCGTGGCGTCGCGATGCGCAATGAGCTTGTAGATCGGTGGTTTTCCAGCGCGACGCTGGCGCGCAACTAATCGCAGGCTTCGGGAGGATATCCTTCCTCCTCCTCCTCCTGCTAACTCAGCTGTGGAGAGAGAGCAAAACGTTGCTCAGTCAGTACACAAATGTAAATGTTACGTGGTTCGTTATGTTAACGTAACGGCCGGCCGCGAGTCGCGTTGGTAACGCTAATAAACACCTGGACGTGAAAAGTGAGAAGTGAGTGTTCAGCCACTGCTACACACAACAGCTGTTAGCTAACTGCTACCCGTTTAATAGCAACAATTTTGAGTCGTATATATTGTCGTGTTCTTGCTGGTTTGGTGGCCTGAGTCTGAGTGTGTGTTCATGCTAAAGTGCAGGACAGTCGAGTCATGGGAATGTCAAGGTTATATCTTCCTAGACGAGCCCGTGTGTGTGTGTCTGTCTGTCTCCAACCACTAACATTAATGCTGAGCTCCAAGCGATCAGGCGTCACAGTTCTCTGAGAACTGAGTGGGATTATTACCTCTAATCTGCTTAATACTGTGTCAATCTAATTATATAATAGCCAATGAGCGTAAATGCCCAAAATGAGACCAAATGAAATGATCTTAGTACTTAGTTGCTATGCCGTTTCTAGTTGTTTAGCTTCGTCTTCGTGGTAATTTTTAGTTTTTGTGTCTCTTTGCAGCGTCTTTCACATTGTCTCTTCTCACCAAAGGTACAGCTTTGAGTGGGACCCTTCAAGTCTGTGAGGGTTGTCGTGGTAGAGTGATGTCACAGAACCCTGGGGAAGAGGGGAGTCCCTCCAAGGCTGCCCCTACCATCAACGTCCAGGACCTGTCTGATAACAACAACCCCACTCAGACCCCTGTTGGAGGAAGTACAAATGGGGAGCAGGTGATTTGTTTGTGTCCAATCCATTACAGTGTGTCTGTTGTTATCTGCGTATGCTTGTACCGTATATATGCATGTGCTGCAAACATAGACCTTAGTACTGTACTGTCTTGCATGTATGTCTTGTCGTGGTATATTCTATTTTTGGCGCTGCATGGCAGGGGGATGTTGGAACATGTTAACATTTTTGGCACATCTACTAGGTCAGAGGACACAAGGACAATAATAAAATAATAGGCCTGCCGCCTGGGCTATAGTTGGCATACGTCTACATGCCAATGTCTAGTAACTGTACACAAGAATGGCTTTCACAAGGCTTTAGTGCTGAAGCCACACGTAAACTGATTGAGTGGCACCTTCTTGGCAACGTCATCCTGCAGGTAAAGTCCACTGCCATCATGTTGTACAGCAGTGGTTCCAAAACATTTAACCCGTGACCCAAAAGAGAAATCAGACGTTTCCCCCCGGCACCCAAACGAGTGAAAACAGCAGATTTACAAGATCTACAAGCTTGTAGATCAGCTATTTTAGTTTTTTAGATTTTTCATTGATTTGTTCCTGAAATTATTGAAATAAATCATTCTTTTTAGCTTTTTAATGTTGTGAAATAATAATAATTAAAAACAAAAATCGGACCCTTAAAAATGTGTCTGCGACTGCGACCCACAATTTGGGAACCAGTGCTGTACAGGACAGGATAGGGTTGTGCTACTTTTAATATGTGATTTCTCAGGCAAGGTATCCCATTCCAGTCTTTTATAATAAGAAATAGGTGTATTTAAGAATGCCACTTGTTTTGCTATGCTATTATTGTTGAAGCATGACTGTGCTTCCTTAAATCTAATTAACTGTTGATGATTAAACTGAGATGAAACCGCAAATCTCTTTTCTGATCTGGCAACCCTTCATTTGACAGATACCATTAGATAAGAGATACCTTTATTGATTCCTAGATACAATTAAGATTACAAATACAGTTAAAGTAAAAACACTTTTAATAATAATAATAAATGTAAAAAAAAATAATACATAAATACAAATAATATATGCGTAAGTATAATCTCCAATCTTTCACCACAATGAACATTATACATCTTTTGTCAATTAATGCATAGTACTGTATGTACTGTACAGCTGCATCTAAAACAAAAATTGTATTGTGGAAAAGTACATTTTATTCCATAATATCCTTCAAAACTTTCATATATTCTAAATTCATTGCTCATAAAGTGAAATATTTCAATCTTGATGATTTCCAGCATACAGCTCATGAAAATTAGTGTGTGTGTGTGTGTGTATGGGTATTGATGATATACAGTCAGTATGCCATCTATCAACAGCAGGGACTGTTTTACTGTGGCAGTCAGTGGCTGCCGCTCCCTTTTTCAAAACAACGTATATCGTACAAGGCCAAATAGAACAGCAAAAGGAGACAGTAGGCTGTTTATTAACGAGAGCCAGATGCTAATGTCGCCTGGTTTCTGTTGGCCATATGATACACCGAATGATAGCCTTGAGTTTGAATGTGTGATATCCTGTGTCTGTCAATTGGTTTGTTTACGAGCTGCAGCTGAGTCAGGTGTGGAAAGAGAGAGGAGATGGCTCTGTGAGGAGGACAAAGCGGGTCTTTGTGCGACGGACCAAGGGAAGGTCTGACGCCTGCCCATAGCTGCTGCTCATTGCCTCTGTCCAGTGGTTTCAGGTTTTGTGTGATAGGAGCTGAGTGGAAGGACACCCTGCTCAGTCAGATGCAATTCCCTTATTCTTCTGGACGCTGCAATGAAGAAGTAACGTTGAGAGCCTTGGGGATGCAGGTGTTCATATAGATTTTGACTGAGATACAATGTCCTCAGGTGTCACTGTCACCAGTGCTGGATGAGGCCACCCCTTCATCCACTTCCTCCTTCGAGATGCTGGACATGGAGTCGGTCCCGCCCCCTTATCAACAAGTACACCCTCATTGGTTTTACTGCCGACTGACTGACAACAGCCCCTTCTGGCATCCGTTCAGTAGAGAGGATTCTGAGAAACTAGAGAATGCTTACACCACTGGTAAGTGTCTTTCATTCCTGCGTGCATGCGCGTGTGTGTGTGTGTGTGTGTGTTTATGTTGCTTTCTGGGCTGTTATCAAGGAGCATAAGGCTCTAAGCTGGGCTCCGATGAGCAGACATTCACAATACAATTTAGGCTATCCTTGTCCTTCATAAACACCCCATTGATTGAACCAGCAAATAAATGAGACCTTTTGAATAAATAAAATAGTCTCACAAACTATTTAGAGAGAGAGAGAGAGAGCTATAAACAGAAGTCGGAAGGATGATATATCACAACTGCCCTGTTGCCAACACTGGCCTGCTGCCCAATGGGGCACTTGGCTGTATCTGACGAAAGAAGATCCAGTGCTAGACCCGATCTAGTGCTAGACCTGATCCAATGCTAACATAACCTTTCAAGTCCAAGAGTGTCAAATGTAGGTTTCACCAATGTTGATCGTATCAATTTCCTGAGTAAATAATACCAGCATTGTAGACGCCCCATACTATCCATTCGTATGCCTACTTGCTAATTTATTCATTTGTAACTCAGTGAGGAATTTACCTTGTAGTAGGGGAGAAGGAGGATGTGGTGGTTGCTGTGGAGGGAGAGCGATATGACGTGCGTGTCAAGGAGAGGACATGCCATGCAGTGTACTGGGAGCAAGCTCCCACCGAGGTGCGTCGCTGCACCTGGTTCTACAAAGGAGACAAGGACACCAGGTTTATACCCTACACGGAAGACTTCAGCGACAGTCTGGAGGTACCTCGATCTGACGCCGTAGCATAACCTGCATCTGCATCCTCCCACTGCCCTCTGAGCTCACCAGCTCTGCTGTCCTCTCTCTCTCTCTTCTCTGTTGTAGGGATGGGACGATAAGCGATATTATCGTTTATCGTGATAAAAAACACTCACGATAATCGTATGATGGAGATTTAATTTATCGTGATATTGTCCTCCGTCATGTACTGGGATCAATTCACCTTTTATTTGCAGAGCTGCATATCTGCTACCACTTAAACCCTCTATTGATAAAACTTACTTATAATATACATACTTTTTTCACTCTCTACCACATCTCTTTGCCAAAAAATAGCCGATCTACAAGCGCTGCGACGCATTGTGAGCTTGTAGATCTGCTATTTTTTGGCAAAATGTTCCGTCCCAGGATAATGGATGTTGGGGATATTTTGATTATCGCAATAATATCATAAATCGGCATTTCTTTGGTCACAATAATCGTGATATGAAATGTTCATATCGTCCCATCCCTACTCTGTTGACCCCCAATCATTCCAATCTGTCTCTTCCACTCCACACCTTCGTCCCTCTTCTCGTCTTCATTTACTCCTGTATCTGCAGTGGCATTTTGAGCTCCATTCTAAGTGTAAAAGGTGGTTGACAAATAAACCTTATTCTGGTCTTTCAGGATGCCTATATGATAGCTGTGACTCTGGATGAGTGGAAGAGGAGGCTGGACTTCCCCTCAGGAGAGACGGTCATCCTGCACAATCCCAAGGTTAGAGCTGCTCACAAATTAGCACAATAACTTTTATTCAGATTGGGATAGTACTAAAACCACAGTTTTACAAAACAGGTTCACTTTGCTGGGCAAAGATTCTCAGACTGGATATAATAGTGTGTAAGGTGAAAGCCCATACCGGTTTAATGTTACAACTTACAATTGTCATTCTGTAATTGTATGCTGTGTCTTTTATTGCTTAGCATTGAGGTTTATAATGATGGAGGTAGGCTGTGTTGACAGGGGGGATTTAAAGCATTGCATCCACCCAATGCTGTTGGACGCGTGCACTTTCATACAGTAGGCATTGCGTGAGCAAAAGCTGATTGGGTATGTCATGACAAGACTGTAGGTGCTGTGGTTTGTGTTGGGTGCGCTTAAATGCACATGTATGTGTGTGCGTGCTTTGCATGCACATGCATAGTTAATGTGATGTCTGTGTGCCTGTCTGTCTCTCTGAGGAATTGTAACACAGTGGTGTACTGTGCTATATGGACAGCTTGCATCGATTAGCTAGTTCCTCTCCATAGCCGCACAGACACTTATCATAGAGGGTCGGTGAACGAATGCTGAAAAATGTTATAGTTGTTGATGGATTAGAATAATATTCAGGGTTTATTAGCAGTGTGCCGCTGATCTGTGTAGTAGTTAAACATACTCTCCACCCCTGCCGTTCCAGCCTGGCAGAGTTAATTAATAATGTATACCTTTCAAGATGTATGACTAGACATACATAATATATAATACATCACACTATTAATTTGTCTTCTATGTTTTCTCCATGATGTCAGCTGATAATGCAGTATCAGCCACTGGGGTTACAGGATGAGTGGGTCCACTCCCCCTCGGAGCAGACACGCCCTCGAACCGTCAAGAGGGGAGTGGACAACATCTCTGTGGAAATACCAGATGGTGTGTGTGTGTGTGTGTGTGTGTGTGTGTGTGTGTGTGTGTGTGTGTGTGTGTGTGTAATATTATTAGTTTGAATAAAGGGCAAATACAAATTAGTGTAATACCCAACCATGATGTTGTACCATTCTTATAGTGATGTGAGAGTCATATGACCGCCATTGAATTATGGTCAACATTTTACTCTTCTTCATTATACACCAGTATAGCCACAGGCTAAACTCCCACACTCCTTTTCTCAAGGTGAGCCAGACAAGATAGACCATCTTGTCTTTATGGTCCATGGAATCGGTCCTGCATGTGACCTTCGCTTCAGATCCATCATACAGTGTGGTAAGTGAGCATGTGTGTGTGTGCAAAGTCTTTGCACGTGAGGGGTAGATGTAGGTTGTTCTGTGTGTTTTTAAAAATCTGTTTTTCCCCCTCCATTCCAGTGAATGACTTTAGGAGTGCATCCCTGTCTCTACTGGCTTCTCATTACAAGCGTGGCCAGCTGGAGGGCAAGGTGGGCAGAGTGGAGTTTCTGCCGGTCAACTGGCACAGCGCTCTGCATGGAGATGCCACTGGTGTGGACGAGTAAGGATACACTAACTTACGTACTAAAGAGAACTATGAAGTTCAGTGCTTTGATTGTAGCTAGTGTTTATTTAGTACCAGCAGGTCTGGAAAAGAGTCTTACAGTTTTTTTTAAAATTGTGTTTTCTAATATCTGGCATTGAAAAGTCTTAAATACAGTTGGTTTTAGTGCTTTAATTGAGTCTCAGAGTTCTTAAAAGAAATCTGTCTTCTCGATACACTGAATCCCTAGTTTGAAATCCAGCATGTAATACAGACTTATTGTTGTATTGTCTCTCATTTTCTACTCTACTCTACTTTATTTTACTGGTGAAATTGAGCTTATATTATTTCATTCTAACCTTTATTAAAATGTCTCAAAAATGTAAATGTACGGGGCGTCCGGTGGCCTACTGGTCAAGGCGCATACCACATAGGCACCGCCACATAGGCATGGTTGCAGCGGTGTCGCCGGTTCGATTCCCGATCCGGACGACCTTTGCAGCGTGTCACCCCCCATCTCTCTCTCTCCCCGTTTCCTGTCAGTCTACTGTATACTATCAATAAAGGCATAAAGGCCAAAAAAAATTATATAAAAAAAAATGTAAATGTACTTACTGATACATGCACTCTCTCCGTTATTGTATCTATCATTCTCAAGCTCCTTCCCCTCTCCTTTCTCCATAGGGACATCCAGAGAATCACTCTGCCCAGCATCAGCAGACTGAGGCATTTCACCAATGACACTCTGCTAGACCTGTTCTTCTACAACAGCCCCACCTACTGTCAGACCATAGTGGACACAGTGGCCTCAGAAGTCAACAAGCTGCACACACTCTTCAGACAGAGACACCCCAAGTTCACTGGGGAGGTTTCTGTTGTCGGCCATAGCCTGGGTATGCAGAACGTGCACACACGCGCACACACACACACACACACACACACACACACACACACACACACACACACACACACACACACACACACACACACACACACACATCAATTCAACCAAGTTAAACATTTGAATGATGAGATTCAACCTTTCCTCTGTTGTCATCAGGTTCATTGATCCTGTTTGACCTGCTGACCAATCAGAGGACTGCACCGAGCGAGACGGCCAGGGAGGAGGTACATGTAGTGGAGTATTCGTAATGGCAGATACAAGTTCTGAACGATAGAGTTCTATTGATGGAGGGATGCTGTGCACTTAGAAGTTAGTTATCTGATGTGCTCTGTTTTTCAGACAGCAGCTGATGAGCCCTGCGCTTTGGCCTGTGATGCCCTGGAGCAGGCTCTACTCAGACTGGGCTTACAGGAGCACCTGGCTACACTGCAGAGAGAGAATCTAGATTTGGAATCTCTGGTAACACACACACACACACACACACACACACACACACACACACACACATACTGTTGTTTCTTAAAGATAACCGTAGAAAGACATACATCATTATATATATCACATACAGTACATACAGTACACTCATGCATAAATTGACCTACCAAGTTGCATATCTGTTTCTCTGTTCTTTAAAGGTGCTATGTCAGGATAGTGACCTTAAAGATATAGGAATTCCTCTGGGACCCCGCAAGAAGATCCTGAACTATGTTAGGAGGAAACGCGCTCAAGAGGTCAGACACACTCTGAAACTCTCCAGTTAGCACTATGAGGTTTTACAGGGTCAAGTGACCATAAATCTGTTGTCCATCTTTCCAAGTAGGATTGTAAGCCAGCGACCGTGCTTCTGGCTCCAGGGCTGCAAGTACCACCTCAGGAGGATCCCTCACCAGTTGATCCCAACGATAACCAGTCTTTTGGAGCGACGAGGCAGGATTCATACTTCCTCAGGGCCCAGTCCATCACCAGCGCTGTGGACTACGAATATTTTGACGTGGGAATTGGACAGGTACTGTAGCACGCGCGCTGCAACACACTTGTTTATGCCTGGTAGTAAAAGTATATGAAGGCTGTGATATGTCACCTTCCTGATTCTCTCCCCCCTCTTTGCTTGCCTGGACAGACCAATGGAGACATAGCCAAGGGACAGGTTTGTCTCACACTGTGTCCCCATGATCCTGAGATGGGTCCCTGCTGTAGTTATAGCGCTCATATTTTCTCATGCTATAAATTTTACATTACACACAGTCAGTTCAGAGAAGACTGGCTTCTAGAACTATGTTTTGTAATTTGAGCCAAACGCTTAGAGTGGCTACTTCACACTGTAAGGAGAAAACTAAATGCAATATTGGGATTGTGGCTATATCCATTGTGCTGTGGAGGCCTACAAACCCAGTGCCAAAATCAGTGCCTGTGTCCATCCTGTCCCGTACGTTTAGTTGTTCCCTGCTCTCCCCTTGCCTGTTGATGTTGATTGATACTTGTTTGTTCATGGTCCTGAACCATCATTGTGTTCCATACTGTAAATAACTTCCAATAGATTTTTTTATAGATTTATATATATGCTATACTTTTAGAAATGTGTGTTAAACGATCAATGTTTTATGAAATTAATAAGAGCACACTCATTTCTCCAGGTATCCATTAACTACCCACAGCTGGCGTTCCATCCTCAGAGCTTTTTCGCATTTGGCTCTCCCATCGGAATGTTCCTGACCGTCCGTGGACTTAAACGCATTGATCCCAACTACACCTTTCCCACGTGCAAGAGCTTCTATAACATCTACCACCCTGTGAGTGAATGCACCTCCCTTTCTAATGCACACACACATCTACCCTTTTGGCACTAGCAGCAACATTAGCAATTAGTGCAAGTCCGAACAAGCTTTACCTTGCTATAGGTAACCAATCATCTGAAGTGGGAGTTCACACCTGTAACGTTCAGAAGGGGGAAAGTCAGCTTTTCGTTTGACTTTAATGTTTTTACAAGTGGAGTGACAGCAATTTACCTCCATGAGCTAAATTTCACTGCTCTGCAGGTCTTGAGTTTATACTACGTTTGCATGTACTGTAGTAACAGTAAATGTTCAGAGCAAGCTGAGGTTTTAGCATGCACCACAGGAAACAAACACCAATCATGTCATCATACAGCGGTTTATGAAAGTGTTCTTGTAATCCCTCAATAATTAAATATGTCCTTTTGCTTTATTTCTAGTATGACCCAGTAGCATACCGCTTAGAACCCATGATAGTTTCAGAGGACCTGGAGCCCATGCTCATTCCTCACCACAAGGGGCGCAAGAGGATGCACCTAGGTATGTCTTCCCTGTTTCTGTTGGCTTGTCTTGGCACTCTGAGGAATGACATCAAGTGTCAAATTCAACAACGTAGAGAATGATAGCCAGCACTCACATTCTGTCCATTCAGGCACCTCTTGTTTTATTTTAATAGACTGGCAACATGCTTGAACTGAGCACCTGGGAAGTCTGTCCTACAGTTAATGTGTGACAGAAGTTGTGCTGACTTTCCTTCTAGTCAAATTCAATAATAACATCTCTGTCTCTGTCCCATAGAACTGAAGGACAGTTTGACTCGTATGGGTATGGACCTGAAGAACAATGTTTTGGGGTCATTAAAGACTGCGTGGCAGTCTTTTTCCAGAATTCCTGTGGCTGCACTGCCCCCAGTAGAGGAGGGAGAAACCACAACAGACGAAAACCTACAAGGGACACCTGGTATAAAGCTAGCATCCCTAACTGTACTTTTGTCTGTCTATGTGTTTGTGTGTGACAGTAGGGGTGTTTGGATGGATGGATTGTGTGCATGTGTCTTGCCAATGTACATCTAATCTTGTCTCTTCCTAAACTCTTCCCTCCCTGCATGTTGCCCATTCCCTCTCCGCTTTAACCTCACCCTCAGCGGTAGGCGCTGCTTCTGCTAACAGGGAGGAGAAAAGGGATGATTTTTGGACTCTAATGCTGGAGTGGCCCAAGGCCCTTCATATGCATTACTTCCAAGGTAAGCCAGTGGAAGTAAATGGCTACAATGATTTGAGTGAATGAACACTTTGTAGCTCACCTTTGGTTTGTGTTGTTATCAGCTACTTGAGTCCATCCCTCTATATACAGAGAAGTTGACAGAACTCTCTTCTGAGCTTCCTTGTCTGCTGCAGGAAAGGCAGATTTGTTTATAGTAGGTTCAAGGCAGTCACGCTGGAAGAGATTTTAAGCAAAGGGGAGCTGCCAACTAAAAGTGGAAATATGAGGTCATTACTTGCGCCAGCAGAGCGAAGTGCTGCATTCGGCTGCGTATGTAGGTATGTCGGTGTCTGTGTTTGTTTAAGCCCGTACCCCAGTCAGGGACCAGCATTTCTGGCAATGTCATCATTAACAGCCAATGAGGGACCAGCATTCCTCGTGATGCCAGTGGTGATGTCACTGACATCACCAGTGGTGAGCGCACTTCATGGCGCTCTCTGCTCGCGCACAAGTAGGCCGTACATGGATGGCCTACTTGTGCACAAGGCGCAAGTTGGCACCTCGACAGAGTGCATTCTAGTTGTTTCTTTTTTGTGTGTGCAGCTTATTGCGACCGTAGGTCGCAGTTACTTGCACACTATCCAAACCTCCACCGGCTGTCCCTCCGTCACTCCCTCCGTCACTCCCTCCGTCACTCCCTCTGTCACACGTCACACGTCACACTTTTGCCCTGCTCATATCTCTGCAACCGTTGCCCCGATCCATGCCAGATTTTGCACACACACTCCTTGCCTGCCAAACTACAACCTCCAAGGACCCCCGGAGTTTCGGGGACCCCCAGGTCCCTGGGGGACCCCCAGGTGTAAAAAATTACCAAATGTGCAAAAATGACCAAATGACCACCCCAACGGGGCTGCTCACGGGGCATTCCCGGGGACCACCCACTCCTGGTGCTCCAGAACGGATGCAAAAGTGGTGGCGCCCCCAGTGGAGGACCCCCTGCCACTGCAGCTCACATAAAATGCCGTAACTCGGGCTAGGAGCGACCGGGAGAGCCGGGGCCGGTACCTATTCGTCCGCCTTGGCGGCGAGGAGACCCCACCCCTCATTTCTCACATGGCCCTCTAGCGCCACCATGAGGCCGATTCAGATTTTGCCCTAAAATCACGAAAATCACTACACAGTATGTCTACACTCATGTCAACAACATGGATCAGGAAGATTTTGGAAAAACACATTTTTGCTCTATTTATGGAGATAAGCGACCAACGGTCGCTTATCTCCCGATTAGGGAGTCTTACTGGTAGTAGGTGTACTGTTCACTATCAAGCGAGGTGCAGAATAAGTTGATACACTAGTCTAGTAACAACCAAAACTGCACAGCACAACAACAACAAGCCCATGTTAGCCATAGACATTAACTGTACAGCACAGCGGCAGTGTTAAATAAAGCCTCACCTTGAATTATAATAATGCAACAAAGGTAGCCATGGTGTGTTCCTATGGAAATGTACAGTATAACTCACATCATGGTAGGCAATCTATCCAGGATGTTACTTTACACATGCATTACAGCAAGATGTGTCAACCTCTTCTGACTCATAGTGCTTTGCAGCCATGTTTTAAGATGTAAGCTGTAGAATGATCTTCTGGACAAGGCAACCAGGGAGGCACAAGTTATACAAACCTTTTTGAGCAGCCCCCTCTTATGTGCACGATGACAATGCTGTCAGAAATCTGTGCAACCTCCTTGGCAGAGCTGAATGTTTTGGTCATAGATTAAAGTCAGCTGCAATTTCAAGCATGATCTGTTTTAGAAGTTGACTTGAACCTCCTTCATTCCCGAAAAATGAAATCAGACGGTAACAGCTACGGTGCCCGTCCCATGTTCATTATTCTCCAATCTGTTCTCCTGTACAGCAGCCTATTACTGTAAATGTCAGTCGATAATGCCACATGACTTTACCTAGTATCAAGATGCTAACATTTGGTCACAATCTGGCACCACAAAAGTAGTCTGCTCAGTCACTAGCTAACTTAATATGTATTAGTCCTATTCTATATATTAGTGCATTTACTGTAACAGGTTGACATTGTAAAATTGTCAATGTCAGCTATGCAAAAAAGGAACTCGATAAATGAAAGCTGTCAATTGGAAATAGAGTGGCAGGAGAATCACATCTTTGTGTAAATCGAGGTTGGGAAGTTTATGTGCCTGCTTTAGAAGAGGTATGTTATTTGACCTAAATAGTTTATACAGTTGTATTCACTTAAATGGGTTTATTTGGAACTAAAGCTAAAGGGAAATTATAAAACTGTTATTGACATGGTGAAAACACTGTCTTCTTCTTTACATAAATTGTGTATCTTTACCACTGATTTGAGTCCAACCAAATGATCCATTTCTAAACACTGTCCAACTGTATTCATAATCTTCACAGATCATTCCTGTGATGTCAGTCTTAAACTAAAAAACATGTTTTGCAATGAGTTTTGATTACCTCACAGAGGTGATTCAGTTTGTTAGGGACCTGTTCTCTATTGATGCGAGGGCAGACCTGTCTGCTGAATGTAAACGGGGACTGTGGATAGTTGACTTGGGTCCCTTCCAGTTAACGGTTAAATATTTATACTGATGCTTGCATAACTCGTTGACATGCAAGCATCGGTTGATGGAGAGGAACAAGTCTGGTCTAGTAACAGTTTGGACAACATCGTAACACAGTGACGCTTTAGGAGGCGTGTACTGTACATCTGCTGCAGATCAACTGCGTTATAGACATACAAATGTGTTTCATTATTTACAAAAGTTTTTTTTTTGTTATCAAAATTATTTACAAAAGTTGATGCACAGAAAGCCCAGTCACCTAAGTGGGCACAGTCATGGCAGTAAAATGTAGTCCTGTGTTATGGGCTGAGGATACAAACTGTCCCTGAGCCTGCTAGATCATCACCCGATGCTCCAGCACTGTTTGTCAGACGGTAGCATTGCTGGGGTGACTAGGATCTTTGATGGTCCTCTTGGGCCGTCACCCTGCTCCTCTGGGCTTAGAGGTCCTGCATGGCCGGCATCTCAGTGCTGGTCGTGCACTCTCTGTTGAACCTTGTGGTCATTTTTGAGCATCCTTGGTGCACTGATGCAGCCAGTCAGACAACATGATGATCTGATGTTGTCTAAACTCTTGTCTCAGTTCCCCATGCATTCATTCAGAGTTGTAATCCTGCAGCTACTTGGTTTCTCTGGCTTTGATTTGTACAATACATTAGTGTCATCATTGACTGGGAAACAGAAGATGAATGACCACCACTGACTGTCCACTGTAGTTTATTGCAAACGAGTAGATGTAGGAGGTTATTGATAATATTTCCTCCTTTACACTACTAGACCTTTCCTGGCCCTCCCTTCCCTCTGCTGTTGACACTTCCAATGTATTCATACATTTTTGTTCTTCCGTTAAATTTCATTGCTCATGGTCTCTGTCTGTTTGTGGTTTCCATTCTTCTTTCTTCATCGTTAACCCCGCTTCCATCCACATTGCGGCTGTGGGATCCAACTAAATTTAAGATACTCCTACCGAAGGTACAACATGTTTTCTTCCCATACCTTTACATATCTCCTAAGGAATAGATGGAGATGGTCATGAAATATGTAGTGTTGAACAAAGTTGCATTGAGCTTGTCTCAGTCACTCTGTAAATGACACAATACTGTGTAAGTTGAAATAAGACACTGTGCTGAGTGAAATGTTAATACTGTCTTGAAATACAAGCCTGTAACATCAGTGTAAGAGATACAAGGTATGTAGCCATTCAGAGTTCTGAAGAAGAAAGCATTGCTTACTGATTTATGAAAAAAAACAGCAGTACATGGCTGTTTAAGCCACATCAGTGCTCTCACTCCTCTGACAAAAAAAAGCAGTGCCAGTGATTGTATCACGTTTCATTGATCTTATGTCAATTAAACCATAATATTAATGCTTTCATGTGGGAATAAATATCGGACAATTTACAAGCATATATTATCAGTTATTAAAGGTTCTGTACGTAATATTTTTTGTTAAAAGGTTAAATATATTCTGTGTTTATTCCGTACTCCGTAGCAGGAGAATAAACACCTCTCCAGCTCTTTAATAAACAGAAAATACATTTTCAGGCGGGACACAAATTTCATCCAATCAAGAAAGCGAACTCTTTTATCATGTAAAAATGTATAGCATCCTGGTTTAAAATTTGTCTGCTCTTTTTGTCCCTTCATTACTTTAAATATCACTTGTTTATCCTGTATGTCTCCTCATGATTGGATGAAACTCATATACATCCCAACCTGAAAATGTATATTTCTGTATTCTAAAGAGCTGGAAAGATGGGAAGACCGATGTTAGTGAACAAACATATATAGGAAGCATTACAAAGATAATATAGAGCTATTTAACACTTATTTTAACAAAATATCACTATAAAATATCACATATTTTACACCTGAATGTCGGATGAAATAGGAAATTGTATTCTGTGCGGCAGCTAATAGTACAACATGAAAAACAATACAATAAATGTCATTATTTGCAGATGACAAAACCATAGCTCTAGTGTATTAGTTCTCCCCTGTCCATTAGTTGAACTGTTCCTTCCTTTTCACAAAAGGACATTTATCCTATTTTCCTGTTTTACCCTTGTCAATACAGGCGTGAATGAAGAGGCAGATTCTCCAATGTCAGCAGAGGAAACGCAGGCGTGTGATATCAAAGTAGGGATGTTGAATGGAGGACGAAGGATTGACTACGTACTGCAAGAAAAGCCCATTGAAAGCTTCAATGAATACCTGTTTGCCATTCAGTCTCATCTTTGCTATTGGTGAGTCATACACATGAGGAATATGACGGTGGAGTAATAGCAGTGGTGGAAAAGGTAATCCAATACTGCAATGTAGAAATACATAAAGTAAAGTAAAAAGTCCCGGAATTAAATATTTTCTTTAGTAAAAGTACAGAAGTATTGGTATCAACATGTACCAAAAGTAGAAATGACTAATTATGCAGAATGTCCTATTTCACAAGTTTTCAAATGTAGTTAGTTACTTTACACCACTGCACATTAGGAATATGAGGTTGGGGTTCAGTGATAGTGCTCTGTTGTGGACTATTTGTTTCAGATCTATTTGCTGTTTTATTTTTATTTTAGTTAATTGTCTTTTATCAGGTCATCTTTGTGTTTTTTGAAAATGTCTTCTTCTCTTTGTCTGCCAGGGAATCTGAGGACACAGCGCTATTGCTGCTGAAGGAGATCTACGACAAGCTGGGCGTTCCGTTTGAGCAGCCACAACAGTATTAACGTTTCTATGAACGCAGACTTGGTAAAAAAGCAAAACAAATGAAGGAAGATCGGCCATAGTTCATAGGCTGTACAATCCTCCACCGGATCGTCTTGTCGTCCAAGTAGCCTCTCCTCAGACCAGGGGCTTTTGGAAGGTGATTTAGTTCACAAATATCAACTCACACAGCGAGTTGTTCACTTGAGTGCCTCTGTATGAGGCGCCGAAGGACCGTTTAGGTTCACAATGGAAAGTAACTTTTTCTTAAAGGCTCTGCTTACGAATGGAAGTTTGTTTCTAATCAACCCAGTTGTCATGGGCATGCCTCGTATCAGCATTTTCATTTTTTTCTTTTTTTTAGTTGTGTTTTTTACTGTGCAATTTCACTTACAAATATCACATACATACATACTACATTATGTACTGTATACTGTACAGTATACTCACGTACTGGTTATCCAGAGCCATACCTACTGTTATGTTTGAGAAAAAAGGACAGCTTTTGTGGAAAATGTTGTCTTTTGACTTGTATGATGAAGGATCTCTGATGAAGGATCTCTTGGCTAGAATTGATCTTTTCAATCACGTGAAACCATCTTTAGAAATTAGACCACTCTCTCTACAGAAGGTCAAAGCGGGTTGTTTTAGAGGGCTAGTTTGACCTTGCCTAAAATGTTAGAATCCTTAATAATTCATTCATTTACCTACCTTAATATCCCTTGTTCAAAACAGGTTGAGTTGTGCTTAATTTATACTGTTGTATGGCGGTGTTGCACGCTGAAAATAGATCTACAAGCTCACAACATTTTGCACCGCTGTTGTGAGATTGGCTATTTTCAGCAAAGTATAAATCGGGCATTATTGTTGTATTGGACTAAAATACATTTTGTTTCCCACAAGGATGATGCAGATTTGCATCTTGTCCATGATACATCATCTGGATGTTTATACTGTATGCCAGTATATAGAGTGCTTTACAGCTAATGATGCTACTCATGGAATTCTTGCGCAATATATTGTCACGTGTCTTTTGATTTCCCAGTTCTAACCATTTTCTTACTGACATGGAAAGTAAACATAACCATCGTCCTTTGTTCTTATTGCATTTTTGTTTGATATTTATACTGGCTAGATGAAAGCTGTCTTTTGAAGAAATCTGTCAGAATTTAAGATTGTTGGGGAAAGAAGTATGCTTGATGGAGAACTGCTTTCAAGTGTAGTCACGCAGGAGTGTGGGCAGTACATTTCTGTTGTACATGGTCAGTTACACCCCAAGGTGTGTGTGCCAAGCCTTCTCCTTTCTCTCCTCTGCTTTCCTTCTGCTAACCCCAACATTCGACCTCAGCAGTAATACATTCCCTATCCTGTGTAAGCTCATTTAATTGGCAGACTGATGTCCAATAGGCACAATTAATTTTTGTGTACAATCCATGGGCACACACTTTCCTATATAGTATGCATCTGTTTCTTCTTTCCCCAAAATTATTTTTTAAATGATAGGCTATACATTTGGCACTGCCTCACAACACCTATACCCTGTAATATTTGTAAAGTTAACTTAAAGTAAGTTGTACTGTACTTCTCAGTTCTCACAATTCATTATTCTGTTCTGATGTGCAGGATAAATGTCAGCACTTTGCTTGAAGATGATCTACAGTTAAATCTACTCGCACTACTCCAGTGTTCTCAGTTTACATTTAAAGTGTTTTCCTTGACTGCTCACTGTCATGCTACTAAATGAATCGGACAGATGGCCACGGCTGTAAGCCTAACCTCTGTAATCATTGATGATGATTGATCCCCACTCAATAACTGGCCCGTTTTGCACTTCATACCACCATATATTGGTCTAAAAACCAAAAATAATTTCTTGTTTTTATTAAGAGAGACTATAAGTATGGTTACATGTTGTGTGTGCCATAATAAACTATTAATAGCATACAGTTTTTTTGTGCCCCCCCCCCCCCCCCCCCCCCCCAATATATTGACTATTGACCTGTACTGTAAATAGATACCTGCTGCAGGATTGTAACAGTGTTTAAACAGGAAGTTAGTGGCCTAATTATCTAGGTTCGCTCACACTATACAGCAGTGGTTCAGAGTGGTTCTGGATCAGAGCTTCTTGAAGGGCATTTGTGGCCCACCCAGATTCTGACCATCCATTTTCAGAGCAGGTTTATTTCAATAATCATTCAATCAAATGTGTTCTGGCTTGGATCAATGAACCGCTTTAAGCATTATTTTATGCTTTAGTTATTAAAGAATTGCAGATCTACACAAGATTGTAGATCTGTAATAAAAAAAAAATGAACATTTGTGCAAGTCTTTCTATATTTAGACACGATTCAAGAAATGTTTTCTAATATAAATCCTTCTAAGGTTTTTGAAAAACACATTTTTCTGTCAGTGGTTCTCAAACTTTTTCATGTCAAGGACCCCTAGAATTATATGTATTTGACCGTGGACCTGCATCTCAAAATATGTTGTTCCAGGGACCCAGAGAAAGAAAGATGAGTTACAATCCATGGTTCTTTCCAGCGGCTTCAACAATGTGCAACGTTTTGAGGTCAGTTTTGTTATGTCTTCTTTCCGGTTGTACTTCTCCAGTAAAGGTGATACTTGTTTGCTGTGATAAAGGGAGTGAGCTGGAGATAAATAGACTATTTGTGATGAAACGGTCAAAGCTATTTTAGTGGCTGTAGTAGCCACCCATTCATGTCAATTATGAAATATTCATAGCATTTTGTAATGCATTGACTTTCATTTCTGTCGTGTGTGCATGGAGTTTTTACTACTGAGAATGGGCTCACAGTGGGAGTAGATCAAGAGTGGAAAAGGCGTGACTCGTGGTTCACTTGAGTGGGAGTAAATATAGGCCTATACAGATACACTAATCTCTCATCTCAAAGCCCAGCCTATTCATATCAGCACTAGCCTCAAATCAAATTAAGAACAGTATGAAAATAAGCTTGTTGTTATAGCTATGACGTCTTGAGTTCCATTTTATTTTAATGACTTGGTTGCAAACCGGAACGTATTTGTTTACTTGTTTGTTACTTTAAATTGATAAAACAACATTTTAGACATTCTAGTGCATTACAACTATCTGCAGTTAGGGTTGTCTTCCCTATTCCACTGAGAAAACCCTGTGGTGTCTGGTAGTAGGACACCTACTGCAGGTTTACATGTAGTAGCAACATATATCGTCATTACTATCATGACATCGTCATTGTTGTCAGTGCTGTACTGTGATGTCAGGCATCTCGATACTGGGCGGAAACTACGGACAGACAGACTGAATAGAGAAATGTACAAATTGCCCAAATATCACCAGTACTAGACAGGGTTAATTATGAGGTGCAGGAAGGCTGGCATTGTTAATCTGCTTCTTTTACATGCAGCTCTTCTGTAAACTACTATCCCTACATCCACACAGTGGGATGGCTCCACTTAGTCTGCACTTAATTGGAAGTAAATAATCGATCGAACATTGTAATTTTGTGTTTCACAATGATGTAATCTCATCTGGTCAGCTGTTGCACTTGCACCTTGTCCTCTTCTCCACATTAAACAAGCGTTAATAGCCGCAACACTGAAGCAACAAACCACATGGACATTATAATTTGACCAGTGGCACTGATGGCGAGCAACAAAGACTCATCAATAATCGTTGCTAAAATGTATTAGCAGAATAATCAGGATCATTTTAATTATAGCCCTAATCCAACATAATTAAATTCAGTGATAAACTACAGAACAGACTTTGCAAGTTCTTTGCAGATGGAAAACTCTGTTTTCATGTGATAGTGGTTATATTTATATTCTATGGTTATTGTGAGGTGTGGTGTGGATGTTTTTAGGGCTAGGTTTATTCAATTTATGGGTTATAAAGTTCTGCTGACAGTTTGCATTACATTGCATCCATGATGCAATGTAATAATAAAATGTCTATGGATGGATGTTTTGTCATGCTAATGAGGGCCAGGGAGGGAGGGCATCCTAATGCATTCTGGGCCACAGCAGGTAGTTTAACAAGAGAAGCTGTGTTTTGCTGCCACTGTCCTCTCCTCCTCCCACCATCCCTCTTTCCATCTCCCTCTGCCCTCTCTCCTTGTCCTTTGAATTGAAAATGTTATTCTGTTGACTTGACAATAGAGTGAGTCATTTCTCTGGAACAATGCCCCCCCCCCCTCCCTCCCATCTAACCCTCACTGAGTGTTATTATTGTGCTAGCTTTTAAAGTAGCACAATTGGTCCTCCCAATATCATACATCTCTATAGGTCATGTAGTGCCTAAGAAGTCTGTAATCTGCTCTATGCAAGAAGGGCTGTTTGTGGTCTGTGTGTGTGAGAGAGAGAGAGGATGGGGATGGATGGAGCGTTGAAAGAGAGAGAAAGGGAGGGAGGCGGGGACTGCTTGCTGAGTGGTTCTAGTGTGAACTGTACTGTAGTACTCCTGGGCTTTCAAACAAAACAGCATCAGCAAAGAGAGATGAGGAGAGAGAGAGGAAGAGAGGACTTCAGTCGGGAGAAGGTCTATCAAGGGAAAGTACTGTGTCATACATACAGAGCTGTGCTGGATGAGATAATGGCCATGGTTGAGTGGCTTGGCCGCTGACTCTCAGTCTCACAATCCAAAGAAGAGGAGGCAGAAGTGAACTTCTGAAGGACATACAGACTGAGCATCTTGGATCAAACTGAGAGAGACGCCACACGAGCAGAGCTCGCCCTTGAGTGCCGAGATGGGGGGCTCCCTCAGCCAACACAGGAAGAACTCTGTCAGCTCCCCACAGAAGAAGAGTAGCATGTAAGCTGAGAACATCATCATTCATTGTCTGTGTGTGTGTCATTATACTAGTTAAGTATTATTGATTAAGGACAGTAGATAAATGTTGCCCTTCTGTACTGGAGATGTGACATCATTTTTATGAACTCGGTGCCTCTGTATTCACTCAGCTAAGGAAGGCAGTTGAATGGTAACAGAACCTTTATGCTGACTGAAGATGATACGTTATCTATTCAAATCAGAAGGAAAGAATACATGCACTGTGGCTGGACAGTCAACTCATATTCAGATTCAATGTTGCGAGAGAAGAGAGACATAGCTAATCATGCTCATTAGTATAAAATCTAATTTAATAAACGTGAGCTGATCAAGTCATGCCCCTGACATTAATGCTGAACTGAAGTATTCCTTTCAGCCTTTCAGCTTTGGTCTGTTATCGTAGCTGTTTATCCCTAATCTGCGTTAAATTGCTTCTCAGGATTTTACTTCGTATGGCCAAGAACAGTGGTAACAAGGCTCTGAATTTGACTATGAAGCTGTGTTTAGTGAATGACATTACACTGGTTGTAAATGTATGTGGAAATTGCCCAGTGGTGGTGTTTTAAATAGAGTTGATTGATTGATGAATCGATTCCATGTTGTAACAACAGCACCTACAAAAATGTAATTTGCTGTCCAAAAATATATTCCTCAAGGATAAATAATGCCAATCAATCAAAGTCTTATTTTGACAGAAAGCAATGAATCCAAATAGTTAAAGAAGCCAACTATATTGTACATAAAGTAACTAATGTGTAACGCAAACAATAAAAAAAAAATGAACAATAGCCCTAAAACCAAACTTTGTCACATAAACCACTTTTTCCACACTTTACTATTCTGCATCGTGGTAATGGTTTTAATTCTAACTGGTAGTTTATTCCATGCAACAATATTATGATCTATACATTTTGTTATGAGATAGTTAGGACAGCTTCCACTGAAGAAGCATATTTTACCTGCTTGAAAGTGTTTGGAATGAACATGTTATTTAAACATGCCATCATTCAAACTCGTAAACGTAAACCACTGCCTCTCTTTGCTCACTAATCCCTAGTAACACACAGTAAGACACTTTTTCTTCCACCAGATGATCCTATCGGGTTTAATCTCCATTTTAATAATGAGCTTCACGCACATGTGTGCGTGTAGTACACACACACACTTTAAGCCATATTATTTAGCCAGTCGTGTACTTACTGTAAGGCCACCATGGCATGGTGACACATTGCTCTATGAACTGTGTTCACACATTGAAACAGTGTTGCTACACATGCTCTCAAGCAGATGTTTGGAGTGATTCACCCTGAGTGGCTCAGCTGCATGCTTCACACAACAGATCAGATCTGAGAGTCTGAAGGGTCTCGGAGGTTCTGAAGCAACCTCTGTTTGATCATACAGCTCAGAGGCCAACTTTACACTGAGCTCTTTTGTTTCAGGGATTACAGATAAAAGCGGTGCGATCACTTTAGTTTGTCATGCAAATGCAATGTGGATTTGTATAAAATAAAATGTGCGCGGACTGCGCGGAGGGATAGATATGTGAGGATCGGTGCTATGCTATAAGGATGAAATGCTGAGCAGCAGCCTGGGTTCTTAGCCTTTCATTCTTTGATCTATTTTTAGTTTGCTTAATCATCCTGTTAAAGTGGAACAGACTCTGAATCCCTGATGTGGATCCTTTCGTTCTCCATCTCCCTTGTCATATACGGTAGCTCAGCGCAGCTCAGTTGGTATCAATGCGCCTGTGACATTAGTCCAGGTATTACGGTAGCTGACAGGCGCTAAGGAGACACAGCCGGTGTGCATGATGTATCGTCATTGTGACTGAGAGACACAGAGAGAAACACAGACACGTTTGTACCTGCAACTTTGTTTAATAAAGCCACGTTCATTATTTGTTTAAAGAGGACTCCGTCCATCTTTTACATGGTGTCAGAAGTGGGATCCGGACGAGAGGACAAACGCACGATGGCCAAGTTTAACCCTCCAGCGAGTTTTGCCTTTGAAAAGCCGACTGAATGGCCCGATTGGAAGCAGCGTTTTGAGAGATACAGGATCGCCACGAAACTAAACAAAGACGAGGGACCTGTACAAGTAAGCTGTTTGATCTACGCCATGGGCAACGAGGCAGAGAACATTTTCAAGTCTTTTGTTTTTGCGGAGGATAAGGACAAGGAAGATTATGCTATAGTGCTGAAGAAGTTTGATGAGTACTTTGTTCCACGGAGGAATCTCATTCATGAACGGGCGTGTTTCTACCAGCGTGTTCAGAAGCCGGGAGAAAAGGCAGAGAGCTTCATAAGGGCTTTATATGACTTGTCTGAACACTGTGATTTCGGCGGGAGCCGTGAGGAGCATATCCGGGACAAGATTGTCATTGGAATACTGGACAAAGAACTGTCATGTAAGCTACAATTGCTCCAAGAATTGACATTAGCGCACACAATACAGACAGTCAGACAGGCTGAAGAAATTGCTGCACACATTAACATGCAGGGAGGGGCAATGGGGACAGTGAATGAAGTTACTAAGCAGGGCCACAGGTACCCAAAGTCTAGAGCACTGAGTGGGCCAAGAGACAGAAAATGGGGTAATGGGGACAAGAAATGTTTCAAATGTGGCAAAACACAGCATAGTAAAGATGAAAGCTGCCCTGCTAAGAAATCCACCTGTCATGTGTGTCATAAATCCGGTCATTGGGCCAGGGTGTGCAGGAATAAGAAGCAAGTGAGTGAGGTTACTGAGCAGCAAACGGAGCCAGAACAGCCAGTGCAGTCAGCTTACTTTCTAGGTGCTGTGACAAATGCAGGCAAGGAAAGGGAACAGTGGTCAGTAGAGCTACTTTTGGATAGAAAGCCAATAGTGTTCAAAATAGACACAGGGGCTGATGTGAATGTAGTCAGTGAGGAGACATATCACACATACACCCCAGATAGTGTCCTAGAGCCCCCTGACATTCCACTGGACAGTCCAGGTGGAGAGCTAAAATGTCTGGGGAGGTTTCAGACTACTGTAACCTATAAAGGAAATGCATATCCACTCACAGCATATGTAGTAAGGGGCCACACTGTTAATAACCTACTCAGCCGCTCCATGTCAGTGACAATGAATCTAGTGAAGAGAGTAGATGCAATTAGCCTGAACAGTGAACAGCAGCCAGCCTATGGGACACTGAAAACAGAGCCTGTGAAAATACAGCTAGAAGACAATGCCCAGCCTTATGCTGTATACACTGCACGTCGAGTGCCAATCCCAATGCTCCAGAAAGTTAAGGAAGAGCTACAGAGGATGGAGAGTAATGACATCATTGAGCCTGTGACAGAACCTACTGAGTGGTGTGCACCTATGGTGCCTGTCCTGAAGAAGAACACAGGCAAGGCCCGCATCTGTGTTGATTTGAAAAGACTGAATGCGTCTGTCAAAAGAGAGCAGTACACCCTGCCTACTGTGGATGAGATAACAGCCAAGCTAAGTGGTGCAACTGTCTTTTCCTCACTTGATGCTGCTAGTGGATTTTGGCAAATTCCACTGCATCCAGACAGCTGCAAGCTCACCACCTTTATTACCCCATTTGGCAGATACAGTTTCAAACGCTTGCCATTTGGAATCACCAGCGCACCTGAGATATTCCAGAGGAAGATGATGGAGACTCTGCAGGGGCTGGAAGGTGTCGAGGTCTTTATGGACGACATTTTGGTCTATGGGACCACTATGGAACTACATAACAGCCGCCTCAACAAAGTGATGGAACGCATACAGTCGGCTGGTCTGAAGCTGAACATAGAGAAGTGCTACTTCCGGCAGCGTCAACTGCGTTTCCTGGGGCATCTCATCGACCAGTCTGGAGTCCGGCCCGACCCAGAAAAAGTCGCAGCCATTCACCAAATGCCACCACCAGAAAATGTCACGGAGTTGAAAAGAATTCTGGGCATGGTGAACTTCCTAGGGAGATACATTCCCAACCTCTCCACAGTGGGGCAGCCGCTCCATGAGCTGCTGAAGAGGAAGAATGACTGGACATGGTCTCACGCACAACAGACAGCCTTTGACAACATAAAAGAGCTGTTGACTACGGCACCAGTGCTGGCTTATTATGATGTCACCAAACCCACTGCAGTGTCAGCGGACGCCAGCAGTTATGGACTGGGGGGTGTGCTACTACAACTCCACGGTGAGCAGTGGAAACCCGTCGCATACTGCTCCAGACGACTCTCAGATGCCGAAACACGCTATGCCCAGATAGAAAAGGAGTGTCTGGCTGGTGTGTGGGCATGCGAGAAGTTTTACCGGTACCTATGCGGCCTGGAACAGTTCAGGTTAGTGACAGACCACAAGCCTTTAGTGCCTCTCATTAACAGTCAAAGCTTGGAAAATGTCCCTCTCAGATGTCAGCGTTTACTTATGAGGCTCATGAGGTTTAGCCCAGTGGCAGAGTATGCACCAGGAAAGACTCTTGTTGTAGCTGATACACTGTCACGCAGCCCACGGACATGCAGTGAAGGTGACATAGATACACACAGTGATGTAGCCTGCTATGTAGCCACAGTAATGGGAGGGATTCCAGCATCACCAAGCAAACTAGAAAGCATCAGGAAGGCCACTGAAACTGACATGGAGTTACAGTTAGTCAGTAAGCTCATTAGGTCAGGTTGGCCTGAACACACAAGTAGCGTCCCTATTGATGCCAGAGAGTACATCAAAGTGAGGTCAGAGCTCTCTGTAGAAGATGGCCTAGTCTTAAGGGGGTGCAGGATTATAGTGCCAAGGTCCATGAGGGGCGAAATCCTAGAGAAACTGCACCAGGGGCATCAAGGCCTGATTAAATGTAGGGAGAGAGCCAAATCATCAGTATGGTGGCCAGGGCTGTCTAAGGAGTTAAAGGACACAGTGATGTCATGCCAGGTGTGTCGTGAACTGAAGAGGACCCAGCAAAAGGAGCCTCTCATCTCCACAACACTGCCTGACCGCCCTTGGCAGAGAATCGCATTAGACTTGTGCGAGCACAACCACCATAACTATCTGATAATATCAGACTACTACTCCAGGTTCCTGGAAATACTACACCTGTCCTCAACCACCAGTGCACATGTTATACAGCAACTGAGAACCGTGTTTGCGAGATTCGGGGTCGTGGACCAGGCAACAAGTGACAACGGTCCCCAGTTTGCAAGTGCAGAGTTCCAGAAGTTTGCAAAGGAACTAGATTTCAAACATTTAACGTCTAGCCCGCACCACCCTCAAGGAAATGGACATGCTGAAAGGGCGGTGCAAGCAGCTAAGAGAATCCTAAAGCAAGAGGATCCGCTGCTAGCCCTGATGGTCTACAGATCCACTCCTTGTTCTACCACAGGCTTCAGTCCAGCTGAGCTGTTAATGGGAAGAAAAATCAGGATGACAGTCCCGACCTTGGAGAGAAATCTCCTGCCCAAATGGCCCAGCAGGAAAGCAGTGAGAGAGAACGACGTGAGACAGAAGGCAGTGCAGGCTCACTACTACAACCGTCGTCATGGAGCCAGACCCCTGCCTGCTCTACGTCCAGGAGATCCAGTCTTCGCCAAACTAGATCATGAAAAGACATGGTCTAATCCAGCGGTGGTCTCAGGAGAGGCTGCCACACCGAGATCCTACAACATCACCACCCAGGGAGGTGCAGTGCTGCGGCGGAACCGTCGTCACCTCCTGGCAACACCCGCTTCCCACCACACTCCGCTGACCTCTACAGAGAGAGCAGAGATGGAGACGCAGTCTGCAGTGACTACGCCGCCAGAGACTGAGTCCAGGACACAGTCTGCGGTACCTTCACAGCCAGAGACAGCGACTAGAACCAGCACACCTTTGCCGAGCCAGACCATGACCAGGTCTGGAAGGGTGTCTAAACCTGTTGACAGGCTTGACCTGTGAATGAGTACATACTCATTATGGCCTTTGGGGGGAGGGTGAACTTTTACACACACGGGACTTATTGTTGTTGAAAGAAAAAAAAAAAACTGAAAAAAGACATTTTGAATTGCATGCTTGAAATTTACCCCGACATGTGTTGACCGAATGTTTATTGTTTGATACAGTGATGAGCAGTTATTGAGTTAAGAGCAGTATTGAATTGCATGTCATTTTGAGTTCTATTAATTCTCGGAAATGTTTACAACAAATACAGTATTATTTGGTTTATTGTTATCTGCTAAGGTAATGTCTGACTCTGATTTGTTTATTGCCTAGATACAGTATCAGTAGTACAGCCCTGTGAAATGCTGTTGTATTTTGTTTCCCTAAAAAAAAAAAAAAAAAAAAGGGGAGATGTCATATACGGTAGCTCAGCGCAGCTCAGTTGGTATCAATGCGCCTGTGACATTAGTCCAGGTATTACGGTAGCTGACAGGCGCTAAGGAGACACAGCCGGTGTGCATGATGTATCGTCATTGTGACTGAGAGACACAGAGAGAAACACAGACACGTTTGTACCTGCAACTTTGTTTAATAAAGCCACGTTCATTATTTGTTTAAAGAGGACTCCGTCCATCTTTTACATCCCTCACCACCAGTGGCGTACAGTTTACTCAAGTACTGCACTTATGTACAATTTTGAGGCATGTTTTTCCAATTTTCAATACTTTTACTTCTACTCGGCTATGTCTCTGAGGCAAATATTTGACTTTTTACTCCACCACAATTATTTGACAGTTCGATCCTAAACTCCCCCAGAGTTAGTGTCGAAGTGTCCTTGAGCAAGACACTGTACAGGTTGATGCCTTGCATCATGGTTTCCTCTGCAATCGGTGTATGAATGTGTATGTGAAATGTGAATGGGTGAATGTAATTAATACGCAATCTATGTAAAGCGCTTGGGATAAAACCACCATTTACCATTTACTTTGTAGATTTAGATTTTTATTACTAAACATACATGAACCACTTCTGCTATTTGAAACTTGCGACCTTGTAGATTTTTATACATTTTGAAAACTTGAAATGGGACATTCTGCATAATGAGTACTTTTACTTTTGATACTTCAAGTATATTTTGTACTTTAGTACATTTACTCGAGTACATTTTGAATACGGGACTTCTAATTGTAACAGACATTGCAGCGTCTTCCATCACTGCTCACCACTCAGACTGCCCCTCACTTGGAGGAAAAAGAAGAAGTGCCCTATGTGTGCTTATCACATTCCTTCCATCCTCCAGTAGGCTGTATAGTAGTCTGAAGTATACTTGTACACTCATAGACCCACATAGCAGCAAGATCTGGGGAAGAATGGAATCTGGGATAAAGAGAGAATTAATTCAATTTGAATGAATCCCAAGAACAGAGGAGAAGGGTGTGTGTATGTGTGTTGTCTCGCCTACTCTGTGCATGCATGTACAGTACAGTAGTACAGACACCAGGGTTATTGTGCCCCCGTGTTGCTGTACACAATGACATCATGTTTGTATGTTTGACTTAGTTGTTGGACCAATGTTACCATTGGTCCAACACTAGGGATGGGACGATATGAAAATGTCATGATTGTTGTGACCAAAGAAATTGCGATTTGTGATATCACGATAATCAAAATATCCCCAACTTCCATCATCCTGGAGTGGTACAGTTGCCAAAAAATAGCAGATCTACAAGCTCACAACGCGCCCGGCTATCTTTTGGCAAAGAGATTTGGTAGAGAGTGAAAAAAAGTATGTTATTTCCAGATCCGTTTGACCAATTATAGAGGGTATAAACCGGTTATGCAGATCGGTAAATAAAAGGTAAATTGATCCCAGATGGATCCCAGATGGAGGATAATTTCACGATAAATGTAATCTCCATGTTACTTTATTGTGAGTGTTCTTTATCACAATAATAACGATTATCGTCCCATCCCTATCCAACACGTTGCATTTATTGTAGAGATTATGTTGGCTTCTTGTGTTAAAACTTTAATGTCAGGCGTGAATAGCAATCATTGCTGGCATATGATGTGACAGATTAGGAAATGTTGTGCACAAGGATCTTTTTTGTAAAACATAACTGCATGAATATGTTTGCAATGATTCCACATTGTTCCCCATCTGAATGGGATGGTTTGTCTGAGTTACATTGATTCATGTTGTTAAAGCATAGTCAGTGGCATGGTCCGCAACTCACACCCTCGATCAACAGCCATGGGGTCTATGATCAGTCTATGGAAACCTGCAAAATGAGAGACAAATAGCGCTATTGAACAACTTTTGGCACAGGCTCACACTATCCTACCACCACGCTATCCACAAACATTTCTGGAAAATCTTTGTACCTTCAATAACTTGCATGTACCTTTTAATACTTGGGTACTTTAACTCAAGTACAAGTTTGACAGAGCAACCTTTACTTGTAGTGGAGTAATATTTGACTCAAGTAATAGTTTGAGTACTTTGTCCACCACTGATTATAAAATAGTGAACTATATAGTACAGTGTGAGTGCACCAAGGCTGAAGTGGTTCTATTCAGCCCAGCTCTATTTATGTCATGCTAGTTTCTTGCTCTGATTGTAGGCTAGCTTATCTGGGTCTTGTATTAAAAATGCAGCTAGTAGGATGTGATGTTACACTGTAAATGCTTCCCAGTTACGCATCAAAGTACGATTTGCAGCATATAGTCTCTCCCATCTCTCTTTCTCTATCTGCCTTTATCTTCATCACTCTTTTCATCTGAAATGAAGGTATTGAGATCAGCAGTAGGCCCTACAGCTGTTGATCATACACTGTCTATCTCTCTTCCTCTCTGACTTTGCCACCCACAGACTATCTCTCTTTCATTTTACACCTCTATATCTGTGTGTGTGTGTGTGTGTGTGTGTGTGTGTGTGTGTGTGTGTGTGTGTGTGTGTGTGTGTGTGTGTGTGTGTGTGTGTGTGTGTGTGTGTGTGTGTGTGTGTGTGTGTGTGAGATGTGTGTGCGCGTGTGTGCGTGCACGCGTGCATGCATACATGCGCGTTGACTTCATGCACATCCTCTTTCATGATGTAATGTATTCGTATTGAAGACCTGAGTTTCCCCAGAGTAATATCATCTTGGCTGACCTAGTTACAGGAACCGTGCCAATCGCTGTACTCCTCTGCTCTGTACCATGCAAATGCACTTAATGGTTACCTCAGTGAAACCAGAGATGTGCTGACTGTGTGATGCTCCCAGAGGTGACATGTCATGGGTATGGGTGTGCATATTCATCATTCCTCTCCTCTCCTCTCCTCTCCTCTCCTCTCCTCTCCTCTCCTCTCCTCTCCTCTCCTCCTAATATCAGTCGCCGTTGGCCCGGTCACTGCCAAAATGAGCACACACACTCCCTGGATGCCAATTCAGAACCTCTGACCCACATTATTCAAATGGGCCTGTTCTAGCGCCACCATGAGGCCGATGTTCGCTAAACAAATTTCTCTACACTACTCTTACAGATTTTGTCCCAAAATCCGACAAATCGGCAGGCAGTATCTCGACAGTCATGTGATCGACATGGATCTGTCCGATTTCGCATATTCCATCCTGATTGGCTAAGATTGGCTTCCAAAGTTTGTAGGATTGAGCCGTTTTGAACAAAATGCCTCAAATCACAAACGCAAAGTGCAATTATCATGAAATCGCACACGTTCCCTCTAGGCAGAGGAAGAAATGCCACTTCAAATTTTTGAAATCAGCCTCATGGTGGCGCCAATTTGTGGTTTTACCTATAACTCCACCGATCAGTTTCAAACTTTTTTCCTATTATTCCTTGAGATTTTATCAAAAAATCATGCAAATCAGTACACAGTATGTCTATAGTCATGTGATCAAGTCCGATCCGTCTGATATTTCATATTCCATCCTAATTGGCTAATATTGGCTTCCAAAGTTTGCAGGATTGCTCCGTTTTTGAACAAAATGCCTCAAATCATCAACACAGCTTGCGATTAGTGTGAAATTTGCCACACATATTCCCACTAGGTCAAGGAACAAATGCTACCTTTTTCACATTGGCCTGTTATAGCGCCACCAGCAGGTAGACTTTAGCAAAACACATTTTTGGAACACAATGCCTCATATTATCCATGCAGCGTCCGACTGCCACCCTTTTTAAATTGGCCTATTATTATTACCAGGACGCCTGGCCTGGTGGAGACCTGTGCTCGGAAGAGCACTGCTTCTAGTTATCAGTGTTTTCAGAAAACTAATGTCTGACTTGCATAAAAACAACTGACCACTAGATGGCATGATACATCTACCATGACACAACAGTATGTGAAGAGAATGCATTGATGCTTTTACAGTGACTGAGGAGATTTCAACTCTCTTTCAACTCTCTCTCTCAAAACTCAGTCAAGTGCTGCACTGTACCACCCATTACCACTTTTTGTATTAAGAAGAAAAAATAAAAAACATTTGAATTATAAAAAAAAAAACTCAGTCAAAGTGTGTGTGTGTTTGATTGATTGATTGATTGAAGGCTTTATTAGAAGTTTGCATAGGAAAATGTACAGATTCATGACGGTACAGTTCACTGGTACAAGGTCTACTAAAAGGAGATCCATGAAAAGACTAAGCTTATTTCAACAGGAAACCATTAAAGTATCTCATATAACATTGAATGACAGACAAATAGAACACAGTACTATGCAGTAGATATGTAAAGAAAAAAAGAAAACAGTAGGTCTATACAATCAGTAAGTACAGTATATACAATATATACAAGGAAGGGGCAGGTAACAGTAAGTCTAAACAATCAGTATGTACAGTATATACAAGGAAGGGGCAGGGAGGGTAGGGTTGGGCTAGGTTTTTACCAGTTGTGAACGGCTGCTGCCTGTAAGTGGTTTTTTAGGGCAATTTTAAAGGATGCTAGTGATCCACACTCCTTTATGGCCTTCGGTAAGGCATTCCACATTTTTGTGGTGTAGCAGAAGAACGAGTTCGACCCTTTCTTTGAGTTGACTCTGGGTTGAACGTGATCTGTGGCACTGCCTCTGGTGTTGTAATTATGGACATCCTTAACGTTTTTAAAGTATTTTGACAGGTACTTGGGTATCATAGTGGTGTAGTGTATCTTGTACACCAGGCCCATTGCAAGTTGCTGTACTCTGTCATCTACTCTGAGCCACCCCACTCTTAACTGGTGAGTAGCGGTGAGGTGAGTCTGATTGGGAAGGTTAAGCAGGACCCTAATTAGTTTATTTTGGGCTGTTTGGAGTTTAGTTTTTAGGGCTTGTGGGGCGTCACGATACCATACGTGGACTCCATAGTCAAAGAGGGGCTGGATTATTGCACCAGCTATGGTCTTCAGTGTGTTGAAGTTGACCATTGGGGCGATCCTCTGTAGGAAACGAGTTCGTTGGTTGATTTTTTGTATTACTTTTGAAGTCATCTTTTCGCTGGAAAGATTAGCTTCAAGGATACATCCTAAGTAGGAGATTTCGTTTTTTCGTGTTATGACCTTGTCACCCACTTTGATTGTGAAGTTCTCTACCTTTTTGAGGTTATGATTTGATCCAAAGAGGATGGACTCGGTTTTGCCCAGGTGAATTGATAATTTGTTGTCGTTAAGCCATGTGCAGATCTTACTCAGTTCAGAGTTAAGTGTCTTTTCAACCTGCAAGTGGTCCTTGCCCGAGACTAGGAGAGCCGAGTCATCCGCGAACAGGAACAGGTTGCAGTCGCAAGCAGATGCCATGTCGTTCACGTATATTAGGAACAACAGAGGTCCCAGTATGCTACCTTGGGGAACTCCACAGCTTACTGGGAGGGGGGGGGACAGGGTACCGTTAATCTCCACCACCTGTTCCCTCCCCACCAGGTAAGATTGCATCCAGCTCACTGCTGCGCTGTCAAGACCGATGGCTTTTAGTTTCTCAATCAGAATAGCATGATCCACGGTGTCAAATGCCTTCTGGAGGTCCATCATGACCATGCCACTATACTTGCCCTGATCCGCTTCGCGTTTGATTTGGTCAGTCAAATAGAGAAGGCATGTGTCAGTGGAATGGGATTTTCTGAATCCAGATTGGAACTCGTAAATCAGATTATTCTCATCGAGATATCTTGCAATCTGTTCGTAGACTATTTTCTCCATGCCTTTGGATATGGAGCTAAGAATGGAAACGGGGCGGTAGTTTCCAGGGTCTAGTTTGCTACCTTTTTTATGCAGGGGGGTTACTTTTGCTAGTTTGAAGTCCTGGGGGACATGACCCTGTTCGATGGAAAGGTTAATTATGTGGGTAATGATTGGAGCAATGGTGGCGGCTGAATCTCTGAGAAATCTAGCTGGGATTTTATCAAGGCCAGTGGCCTTGTGTTGAGGTAGGGCGCTCAATTTTTTAAACACTTCATCAGTTGTCACTGTGGAAAGTTTAAAGCTGTCTTTACTGACGCCCAGTTTTTTGTAGAATGTATTAACAAATTCTTCACCATACCGCCCAGATGGGGCGACCAGTCTTTTGACCAGTGAACGGGCTGTGGTGGTAAAGGTTTTGTTAAAATGGGTAGCCACTTCACCTTTGTCAGAAATGAGAGCGGCGTCCGTTTTGATGTTTATGTTGTGGCATATGGTTTTTGATTTTAAGCCTAATTGGTTGTTAAGCAACTTCCATAGGTCTCGTGGGTTGTTTTTGTATTCATCGATTTTGTCGTCGATGTAGTTTTTTTTGGCGGATCTAACTAGGGCGGTTGTCTGGTTTCTAAGTCTCTTGCATTGAGCAGTAAGATGCTCAATGTGTTTTTTGAGGTCATGGTTGAATTTTTTCTTGAGCTTTTTGCAGCACTTTCGTTTTTCATCGTATTTTTTGTCTCTGAGTCTAGCTGATTCTGCAATATCTGAGTTATACCATGGCTCTTGGCGGGCTTTAACCCTGGTGGTATTCAAGGGGGCCACGTCGTCTAGAGCATCGGTCAATTTGGTTTTAAAACCGCACCATGCTTCCTCGACATCTGTACACTGCAGCTCTGGGGAAAAGTCTACACCCGCTAGTTTGAGATTAAAAGCCTCACTGGAGTAGTTCTTCAGGCTTCTAGCAACGACAGTTCTGTGGCCACTAGCTTTGGGTTTGTGTATTTTTCGGGTAGAGTAGATCATATAATGATCACTAAGACCGCATACAATAGCCCCGCTAGCGGTGACTTTGGACTTGTCAGTGGTTACGACGAGATCTATGAGGGTTTGAGAGTGCTCTGTCACCCTGGTGGGTACTGTGACAAGCTGAGTGAGGCTGTATTGCTTGCATAACCCATCAAAGGACTTGAACATGGGTGCGTCTTTACGCAAAATGTCCACATTCCAGTCGCCCAAAATGTGACACTCGGTACCGTCCACCTTTGCTAAGCTCTCATCAAACAGCTCAAAGAAATCATTCTGATCAGGTGGTCTATAGACAGCGCATATTAGTATGTTTTTGGCATGTTCAAAGATTACCTCAATCCATACAGTTTCAAGTGAACTGTGGTGTAAGTCTGGACGGGGGACAAAATTGACATCATTGTGTACATACATGCAAACTCCGCCTCCATACCTGTTTCTATCATTCCTGATTACAGTATAGTTGGCAATTTCAATGCTAGCATCCGTAAACGAGTCATCAAGTTTAGTTTCAGAGAAGGATAAAATCTTTGCCTTACCGTCATGAAACATTCCCTTAATTAACTCCAGTTTTTTGGGATTCAAGCTATTGATGTTCAAATGGACATGATGAAGTCCTGGTTTGGCAAAAACAACAGAGTGCATGTTCTCTGTAGTAATCGAGCCATCGTCGTAGCTGGGGGGCTCTTTGTCTACGACCGAGACAGGAAAGTTTGTCGTGGGGGGGAGGTGGTCATCATAGCCCGGTTGTAGTTGAGGCTGAAGTGGGGGAGCGGGGGTGGGGGTGGGGAGCTCAGGTTCCTGTGTCGACTGTGAGCTCAAACAGGAGGAGATCCATGCCTTTTCGACCGCACGGGGGGTCGGTGTAGCGGCGCCGACAGCTTCAAAGCCAAGATATTGCGCCAGTCACGACTGATCACGATCCCTGGGGGGTGGCGGGACCAGCGGGGGGGCATCCGGCTCGACGGACATCTCCGGCGATCCAGCGGCTGCGAGCTGGGCACCAGCATCCTCGGTGACGAGGGGGGGCGGCAGGGGGACATCCTCGGTGACGAGGGGGGGCGGCAGGGGGACATCCAGGGGGTGCGCGTGCGTGCGTGCGTGCGTGTGTGCGTGTGTGTGTGTGTGTGTGTGTGTGTGTGTGTGTGTGTGTGTGTGTGTGTGTGTGTGTGTGTGTGTGTGTAGCTTTGTTCAAACCAGAAATACTAAATAAATGCAAGCACATTTTGTATTCATTTCCATGTCCTAATAATAGTGGGAAATGAAAGTATCGCTTGTACTTCAAACACAAATCTACACAGTAAAATCCACAGTGTTTATCCCTTAAACGGGTCCTTTTGGTTACATTTGTACACTCCCAGAATTAAACAAATACTGATTGTCTCTGACATTAGAGACAACAATGCAGGAATATTTACACTGACCCCCTCTCTCAGTGATGAGGACTGGAATAGACACTCTTTGATAGGTGAGATGTCTACATTTGTGTGTTTAGTTTACACATAGTTATCTGATACTGTATCACATCTTGTCTCCTGTGGTTCACTCAAATGTTGATCATAGTTGATCTATTCTTAGCCCATAGCCGCACATGCTGCCATCAGTCAGGAGATAATTGATGATTAAGATTCCACATTCTGACTGAGTTACCTGGCAACACGTAATAATGTAAACACACACGCACACACACATCCGATAATAACCTTTCTCTGCTCTGTCTCTGCAATCTCTCCTGGTCAGCAAATTTGTAGTCTTAAAGTACAAAGTCTGTTTCTCCCACATGATTCACGCGTGTGTGTGTGTGTGTGTGTGTGTGTGTGTGTGTGTGTGTGTGTGTGTGTGTGTGTGCACTCACGCACATACGCCACTGTTCTTCTAATTTATGAGTGCCATTCTATTTCTAGTTGCCATGGAAGTAATTACGTAACATTTTATTCCTCCCCTCTTTCTATTTGCCTATTACTCTATCTGCTGTAGGCTACAGTGTACTCATAATGTACTCTACATGTACTATACTCACTGTGTCCCTGCCATGGTGAGCAATGAGCACCAGTAATATTCCCAGATTTCCCACACTGTCCGCTTTTGCATGCTTGTTTTGTATGTGAGTGTGTGCCATGTGTTCATTAGTGGATTATATGCTTCCTTGTTGGTGTAGTAAGTGTGACTTCAAAGCTTGCAGTGGTGCAGTGTCTAGGATCATAAATTCAGTTTACGCAGCCCAGCGTCTGTGTTGAGTCTGCGCTCATTACTGTACCTCCGGCCCACAGCTATGGCACCTACCCACTCTGTGAACAGCAAAGTCATATGCTCAATGTACAAACATTCATATGTAACTCTGAGAGTTACAAATGAATGTATTGGCGAACATTTGTGCACTCTCAGAGTTTAAATATCTCCAGAATCTCCACCGACAGGTTGGTCGTCTCCCCACTGTCCTGAAGCAGAGATAAGACAACAGTGAATTTAGAGCAGACAATGTAAGGAATGTCCCAGAACGCCCAGGCCTAGAGCACCTCATATTTCAACTCTACAACTCTGAGTGTCAATTTAGGCAAGGCATTTGTTTAACAAATATCAACAAAAAGCCAATTCCAAGTGCCTTACATAAAGATACAGAATTAAGAGTATGCAAATTACACACTTTATAAAAGGAAATTTTAATGCAATAAGGTTAAATTAACACTTATGTGTACCCAAATACGCTTTTGGTTACACACTTTCTCTTCTGCTCAAACCTCTCCTCCTCTCTGATTCTCGCTTTTTCCCATGCTGTATATACAGTATACATATTTTTTTTTTTCGACATATTTTTTGTTGTTTCTCCTCCTCACTCTTTCGCTGTTGTTCATTTTATTCCATCCCACTATTGTAGATTGAACAAAGGTTGTTATTTTGTCTGCTCACCAGTGTGTGCCATTATCTTTGCGTGTACAGTATGACAACATGTGTGTGTGTGTGTGGTCTGTCTGTCTGTCTATAGACAGACAGTTACATAGTGTTGTGTAGTGTTTTATTGGTGTTTTTCCTGTGTTTTCATGGTGTGTTACAGTGGGAGTAGAGAATAGAGATGAAGCAGATGAAAGGAGGAGCATTTCATTATAATTCATATATTCTTCCCTACATTGCTTTGTTCACCGCAGCTGAATGTTCAGATGTCCATTATTAGATTAGTCATGCTCCATGTTTTTCAAACAACACATTTCATTTGGCCTAGATTCTGGATTGTGTGTGTGTGTGCGCGCGTGCGTGCATGTGTGTGCGCGTGCATGCGTGCGCGTGAGTGTGTGTGATGTATAAATACGTTTGGTCCTCAGATGCAGAGTTATCTAAGTAGTCCATGAACAGAATCAGAGCATGGTAGTGTTTGTGTTATCGTGTCGTGTGTGCTTGTATTTGTGTGATTGTATGTAGGTTTGTGTGCGTGTGTGCTTCTTGTGCTTGTGTGTGGGTGTGTTTGAGTGTGGGTGTGTGCCTGTGTGCTTGTGCTTGTGTGGCAGTGCACACAGACGAAGCAGCTTTCTTTCCAGTGAATGATCACAGCGTGTCAGTGGGATGTGAATGTCGCTGTGTTCAATCTATGTGTTCGCATATTGATTTTCACTGTTTGTCCCATATTATCTCCATGAACAATAGCTTTTCTGTAGGCTTTGTCGTTCATTTATTGGGATTTGTATTTGTTCATGAATACATACATCACTTCTTGAAGAATGCTACCTTCTTGGATCGGATTTTATTCCAATGTCACTTTGCAAAGATACTAATGTTTGTCCATTCACATCTTCAGCATCCATTTTTCATATATTAAAAAAGAAAAATCTACTACTAAAACTCATGGTGACCACTGTATATTTGAATTAGTCCTTTAAATGCTGCCAGAGTGTCGGTTAATGTGATGAAATGCACTTATGTTTCTCTTGCACAACTGTGTGTGTGTGTGTGTGTGTGTGTGTGTGTGTGTGTGTGTGTGTGTGTGTGTGTGTGTGTGTGTGTGTGTGTGTGTGTGTGTGTGTGTGTGTGTGTGTGTGTGTGTGTTAAAGCAATTGGATTGTTATAAAACTGTGTAGACTCTAAAGCACCATTTCCACCGGGCACGATAACCATAAAGATAACTATAACTACTAGTCCTTACCCGTTCAAAGTTCACCATTGTTTTATAGTCGGTGTGAACACTGCCATCCACTTGACTTGGAATGATAAAACTATAGTTGTATATAATGTTCAGACTAGAGTGAATGGCCCTTAACAGAGGTATAATGTTGAGGTCACAGTGTGGTAACATAGGCTATAGCAAGGTACAGTGTTCAGTTAAGTTTATACATTAATAGGGAGGTCGGCTATAGCACTGCACTTATATTATTTGATATTTATCAGCTCCAGGTTCCGGCTCCTGTCCTCTCAGATTTCTCCTGTTGGCCAGATCTCTCCCTTCTCCCTACCATCCCTCTCTTTTTCATCCGCTTTCCTCTCTCTGTCTCATAATTCACTTTTTTTAGGAGACGTGCGGGATCCGGTAGTCTGTCCAAACACAGTTACCAGACGCTGCGTTTGACTTTTAATACAGGAAACTTCCACATCCCCTCTCTCCTCCTCCTCGCTCACAGTCAACCCTGAAACATTCCCAGCTCTCCTGACAGTGAACGAGCGAGTTAGCAACTTTGCAATAACATTCTTAATGTCAATTATCCGTGTGTAACTCTCAGAGTTGAATGAACACTGCAGGATTTTACTGTGTATACAGAAAAGGGGAGGGAGGGCTTTGTGGTGGTGGGGAGGGCTGAGGGCTACTGTCTGGTAGCCAGCTGATCATGGCTCTGGTTTACCCAGACAGAGAAGAGAGAGAGGGAGAGAGAGGGAGGGGAACACAGAGAGAGAGAGAGAGAGAGAGAGAGAGAGAGAGAGAGAGAGAGAGAGAGGAGTGACTACTGATGCTTTGGCATTCTGCACTGTGTGAGTCAGTGTGGAAAGCAGAGCAGAGCAGCAGCAGACGCAACGAGACACACAACACACAGTCTCTCATCACACAGACGTTGCCCTGGGAGGAAGTCAGCAATGCAGAAGAGCAGGATGGGGAAGCTGAGAAGCTACACGAGGAAGTGAGAGAGTCGACACAGAAAGGACAACAACAACAGCAAGGAGAACTACAGTAGGCGCCGTACCAGCCTTTAAGGTTAAGGACAAACGCTCCCGTGACAGCTGTCCCTCCCTGTTTGACTGAACACGGGACCCTGGGGTGAAGCATCGCTGAGGCATTGCTGTGTAGAAGAGCTGAGGTCTCTGTGGCGAGGATGACCGTTTAAACCGACCCAGGACCAGAGAAGTGGGATCTGTGCCAGGCGGGCGTCTAGAGAGGCAGCATCAGAAGTGTGTGTTTGTGTGTGTGTGTGTGAGTGTGTGTGAGGTGCAGGGATGTCTTGGCTGTCTCCTGTGCAGTGGGCCAAATGGACGTGGTCAGCGGTGACCGGCGGGGTGGGGGAAGAGGGGCAGGTGGCACCACCTGGTGACAAGGATAACGAAATGGAGAAGTAAGCATTGCAAGACTACAACAAATACCACTGCTGTGATTGTGTGTGTCCGTGTGCGAGCGTGTGTGTGTGTGTGCGTGTGTGTGTGTGTGTGTGTGTGTGTGTGTGTGTGTGTGTGTGTGTGTGTGTGTGTGTGTGTGTGTGTGTGCGTGTGTGTGCGTGCGTGTGCGTGCGTGCGTGTGGGTGTGTGGGTGTGCATGTGTGCCTGTCTCATGATGTCCCATTTTGCATATGGATGCCAGTAGACACCAGTCTGTGTGTGTATATCAACTGTGTACAGACTGTACACACATTACCACCTGTCTGTATGACTCAGGGGAATCGGCAGTTATCACACACACACACACGAACACACACACACAAGAGCACACACGGTTGTCGTTGAGGGGGTAATCTCAGATTCTTTCCTATTCTACTATGTGTAATGACAGGGCCATGTTGTCATTGGCTAAAGACAGACACCTAGTCAAAACACAGACATTCAAACTGCTGTTTTGTGCTCCTGTGTGGCCAGCCTGCCGTGTTTGCACAGTAATATTTCCTTACACGAGAGTAAACAATATGGAGAATCTGTGTGTGTGTGTGTGTGTGTGTGTGTGTGTGTGTGTGTGTGTGTGTGTGTGTGTGTGTGTGTGTGTGTGTGTGTGTGTGTGTGTGTGTGTGTGTGTGTGTGTGTGTGTGTGTGTGTGTGTGTGTGTGCCCGCGCGCGCGTGCGTGCGTGCGTGCGTGCGTGCGTGCGTGCGCGCGAGAGAGGGGGACAGAGAGAGTGGAAAGGAGCGAGGAAGGAACTACTGTTGTCAGTTGGAGACTGGGGGGGAAGGGAATGCAGACTGTTTCTAAAGCGTTTTGGATTTTTCTCTGCACATCTCTAGTTTCTAAGTAACCGCCTAAAAGACAGGGGCTTGTCTCTGTGTGGATGTGCCGCTAGTGCACTGTCACATTCTGAGTGTTCATTTAACCTTTTGAGTGTCCATTTGGTTACATTTGGATTTATTAACACTGTGGATTTTATTGTGTGTGTGCGTAGCCGTGTTTGTATATAAGGAGGATTAACCCCATGGCCCTGTTATATAGCATTTTGTGTGTGTGAGTGTGCGTGTGTGTGTGTGTGTGTGTGTGTGTGTGTTCTGGTATCAAAGAATGAGCAAAAGGGCAGCTTGAATGTTGAGTCTGTGAGCTTTGTTCCTATGAGCCGTTTTTCATTAGTGTGGATGTCTTGATGTGTGTTCAAGTGCCTGGGAAAGGGTACACACACACCACACACACACACACACACACACACACACACACACACACACACACACACACACACACACACACACACACACACACACACACACAAACTCTCTCTGTCTCTCCCACTCTCTAATTCTCTCGGCCTCCACAGTTTGGCAATAAATTTGGGCTGGGTATCCAAGCAGCTGACGCAGCAGAGAAGACTTATTGTGTGTGTGTGTGTGTGTGTGTGTGTGTGTGTGTGTGTGTGTGTGTGTGTGTGTGTGTGTGTGTGTGTGTGTGTGTGTGTGTGTGTGTGTGTGTGTGTGTGTGTGTGTGTGTGTGTGTGTGTGGTTGTTTGTGAGTCGGGTACAATCTGTCCTTAGTGGAGGATGCAGGTGGTCTGAGAGGCTCTGGCCTAACTTCCTCTCCTCTTCCTCCTTTGCACTTCCTCTAAAAACCTTGGTTGTGTTGTTGCCCTACCCCTGGGCTATTATATTGCCTTGATTTCTCATTATATTTCTCTCTCTTTCTCTGTCTGTCTGTTTCTATCTCTCTCTCTGTCTCTCTTTCATTCTCTCCATAGCTCTGACTCTGAGTCAAACTTTAACACACCAGAGGCGGAGTCTCCTGGCGTTCTGAAGCAGCTGAATCAACTGGACAACTCCAACCGCACAGGTGAGGTCACAAGGCCAGCTGGCTGGCTGTCACGCTGTCTGCTACACTGCTATTTATACTGCACAGATGGAAGGCGGACTCACTCAGAAATGTACAGTAAATTAACTCTCACCTATTAGGCAAAGACATAGTAAATCACCCGATATATGAGAAGGGAGAAGGAGGGGGGGGTTCCTGTCTCTTTGTTGAGTCCCCTGAGTGTTCCTTTCTCTTTTGAAGAACTACCATCGTCCCAGACACACCACCCACCAGCCCCCTCCCTCCCCTGTCCTGGTTTCACCCGCTCAGACACAAAATGAGGCTGTGGCTGAGTTTCCGTGGCAACAGATAAGCCGGAGCGCATCTCCTGTGCTGAAACAGAACAAAACAAAAAGACTAAAACAACAATCAATTAACGAATAACGAACTAAATAACAAACTAAATAATAGGGATCACACCGACAATCTCAATTCATCCATCTGCATCAGTTTCTGTCATATCATATCATATTGTCATATTTGTAAAATGTTATTTGCTAGTTTGATTGTGTCACCTGACCTCAAGGATTAACTTCATCTGATGTGGATTGAAAGCCTAGGCTATGCTGAAATCCAACATGTTTTGACTGGAGCATATGTGGGACAATGTGGCATGTGGGCAGATTAAAGGAGGAGAATCATACTTCTCATATTATTCTGTCTGCCTGCCTGAGTACCTGATGCAAGACAATAACAGTGTAGCTTTAACAATAACACGGTCACATGCTGCTCGTGTGCACAAGAATCCGGGTTTGTTTCATGAATAAAACATTGAACACATGGACCGTCTGCTCTTCTATGATTAGACCACAAAGTGCTCTGCTGGGAATTCAGTGCCTCGGTCTGGGCATCAACCACATGTTAGAACCCTGCTGTTTCCACTGATATACCAGGACATCTCAATGGCTTGATATATACTTTGTTTTGTGTGGTGTTGCGCATCAAAAATGCTCAAATCTACAGATCTACAAGCTTTTAGATATGCTATTTTCACTGCGTGACACCAGTCCGCAACAAATTATACTGTAAATCCAACTTCTGCTTGCTTTCTGATTCTGATCTGCTTCTTTACTGTTTGTCCATCTCTCTGTCTCCCTCTCTTTCTCTTTCTCCTCTATTTCTTCCCCTCATCTTGTCCGTTTGCTAGTGGTGGTTAAACTGTAATGGGGCCTCATGTTGTTTTTGTTGCTAGGCCACATGGTGGTGTATTCTGCAGGACAGGGTGTGGTTCCTCCAGCGCTATTCCCTGTCCCTGAAGGGTGTGTGTGTGTGTGTGTGTGTGTGTGTGTGTGTGTGTGTGTGTGTGTGTGTGTGTGTGTGTGTGTGTGTGTGTGTGTGTGTGTGTGTGTGTAGTGGTGGTGGTGGTATATGTGCAGATACTTCTACTACTCAGCTCCATTTCTCATAACATCAGATACGTTTGCATATACAAAATGAACTTTGCATAAACACACTCAAGCTTTCCATCAGACTGTGTTAAGATATATACCCATATACCCCAGCCAAAATAGAACCGCAATTACTTCATTGTGTGTATATATCTCTGCCCTGCTTTGTGCATGCGTGTTTATGTTGGGAAAGGGAAGAGGGAATAAATAAAATGAAGAACAATTAAACAGGTGAATGAACAAAAGAAATGCAGTGAATGTGTGCGAACAGAGGAGGCCTGTGGTACTTTCATTATTGTGTGTAGAGCTGTGTTCCTGGCTTTCTGGTGGGTGGGTCGGGTGTACAGTATGTTTCAGTAACAGAGAGTGCTGTATAGCCGCTGTGACTCAACAGAGACCAACCCACTGCTGGGGTGCTTTGCTAGCTGTTAATGGTATGACTAGCGGAACACAGGATGTGAAGCACTATTCAGTGTGTTCTGATAGGAAGCCAGAGGCCATTCTAAGTGTTCTGACAGGAGGGGGACAGGTCATTCCATTGAGGTTAAATCCCTGAACCCTGAAGTTAAAAATCATTAGCTAGCAAAAGGTTGAAGAGTTTAGGATTTACTGGCTGGAGGACAGACATGCTGGGCGTTAGAATAAAGCTGTGTTCACATTGCCCATTGATGCAAAAGACTAGCTTCAAGTTCCAATGTAATGCAAATGAGCGCTTGGGTGGCAAAAGGCGTGGCTTCAAACCTCCTATAAGACTTTGTCTCCTCTATGCAGTTCTTCCTGGAGATGATGGACACCTGACGTCACAGCAATTCCTGGATAGGAACTCTAATCGAGATGTCCGTCCGGTCTCACTCGGGGAGGTTGATACCTTTAACAACCTCACCGATTGCGCTCCCAACAACGGCGGCGTTGCTTTGGACAAGAACCTCAATCTCACCCTGTGCTCCAACGCCAGTTCAGGAGACCGACTGTCCCGGTCTCAGGCCCTCCGGCCCCCATCACTGTCTGTCCCCTCCCCCCTGAACGGACCTGATCCTGCAGAGGTGGATGATGAAACTCCAATGACCTCTGACTTTAGCCCTGACTCCAACCTTAACGCCAACCACCATGAGCTCTGTGTGGACCCTGACCTGCTCAATGGCAACTTGAACTCTGAGCTCTCAGGTGCACAGTTGACCTGTAACCTGGAAGGAAATGACACAGTGAGACAGTCGCCCAGAAAAAACAACAGCACCGTTATAACGTGAGTAGCACATCCTAACGACCAAATGTCTCTCTGTCCGATGTCTGTCTGATACACTATACCCGCATGCTGACATCACTGATACCACCTCCTGTACTGCACATGCGTCGCCGCCATGGTAACAGCCACATGCTGAAACAGTGCCCAAATTTGGAGATGACTGATGTCACTGATACCGCCGCTGAAACAGTGCCCAAATTTGGAGATGACTGACATCATTGATACCGCCGCCATGGTAACAGCCGCATGCTGAAACAGTGCCCAAATTTGGAGATGACTGACATCACTGATACGTTGGGGTTCTCCAACATTACTTCTGAGACTCCTACATTCAATCCTTCATATACTGTGCACACCCCATAACCCAAACTACGCATAAGTCGGACCACATATTTTCGAACGGGCAAGGACTAGAATAAAGATGTACGTAAATGCAAACTAATTTTCGCTGTCAATGAACCAAGCGCTATTTTCATTGAAAATGTATTAATTAATTGGACCACACACCAGCAACACATGGTAACATGACCAATGGAAAAAAAATCATTCCAAGCACAAGAAAAGTTGGTGCTACAGTAGTTAGGTAAGGTTAGGTGCCAAGGAGGTGCTCCTTTAATCATAATTCACAAAACAGACACAAACCATTCACTTTGAGAATTCAGACCCCTCACTTTAAGAATTCAGACCCCAAAATGACCCCAAATGGGTCATTTTAAATCAATTAAATCATTAAGAACATGAACACCTGAGTCAAGCACCCTTGCACATGTGTAGATCAGTGGATAGAACAGTGTAGGCCTACTAGCATTGTGATCGTAAAGACTCACACTTTTGCAGCTTGTCATACACATTCAACTGAAGAAAGTCAGTGTGTTGGCCCTAGCCCATGTCTTATCCTCTCCTGTGTCTTTTCATAATGCTAATTCATACTTCGTCATATGACGGGTTTCTTGCCGAAATTCTGTTATTTTTTTGGCAGGCGACACGGACATACGATGAGGTATGATTTGGGCTTCATACTTTACTTCCATACATGTCATTCTGTCTCTCTCTGTCTGTGTGGCATCAGGACTGCAGGGCAAGTCCATTTCCTCTGTGTTCTGTTGTAAGTACTGCAGAACTGTGTGTGTGCGTGTGCGTGTGTGAGTGTATGTGTGGTGACTATTCTCTTTTGTGTATATGTGGCTGGGCATATGTGTTTGTAAAGCCTACCACAGTCAGTTATAAACACAAGGGCGCTCATTTCTCGGAAGAGCTGTGCAAAAGAAAAGAAGTTACACAGTAAAATCCGGCGTGTTCATTTAACTCGAGAGTGTCGGAAATGGAGTGGCAAGGCCCCCCAAAGTTAAAATAACATTCTCTATTGTGCAGTGTAGATGAAAGAGTGTGAGTGAGAGAGGAAGAGAACCTTATAAATTATAAAAACTAGCAACTCTTCTTGCTGTTATTTCCTTTTGGCACCAGCCTTTTTCATGAACCACTTTCAACCTGCCTTTATAGGCGAAAATGTCCCCAAAACAATTTGCAGAAATTGCAGAAAAAATTGCAGAAATAGTAAAACAACAACACGTCACATTGTGACACGTTGTGAAATTGTCTATTTGCTCTTTTGTGCACGATGAAGTACAGTATTTAGGGCTTAAGGGGTAAATCTGCCTTCTCCACTGGACGGCTGAGCACGTTTAGCAGAGCATGAGAGCTCAACAGGGACGCGAGTAAAATCAATGCAGTCTGAATTTCTCTCCTCGCCGATACGTAAACAATGTCCAGTGCTTACCCAGCATGCAATGCTCCAACTGAGTCTCTTCTAGAAACCTGCTGAACTGCATGGACAGACACACACACACACACACACACACACACACACACACACACACACACACACACACACACACACACACACACACACACACACACACACACACACACACACACAGACACAGAGAGAGCCATGGTCCGGTTCATCAAGTATTTTTATTGACCTTCAACCTCTTTGTATTCAGGAACTCCTGTAAAGTGAAGCAGAACCTGAAAAAGGACAAAAGCGGACAGGTACGGTAGGATTTACTGTCTCTGTCATAAATGAGTTCAAATCTGACCCAGAACAACTTTTGCCTGTAAATAAGCTGTTAAACCAACTTGTGATGTGGCCTCTTGGTGGTGCAGGGGTAAAGTTCCTGCCCACTACGGCAGAGACAGGGGCTGGAAGGGGTGATCTGATCTCTGTCGCTGCATCAGTGACTCCTACAGTTTGGTAGGAGTACCTGTTCAGTGGCTAACCACTTCAACCCCATATTGTTGAGCGGAGTCCCTCAGGGCTCTATGCTAGTTTATTGTCTGTTTTCTGTCATCACGATGCATTGTAAGCTTGTTGATCTTCTATTTTCCCTGCAAAAGCTTTCCCCGCAACACAGATTCTAGGTTTTAAGTGGTACAGTAGGTGAAACTATTCACAGTCAGTTGAAAAGAAACAGATGATGACGTCACTGCCTGGTATTGGAGGAGACGTGTGGTTGTCAAGACCCTCCCCAAGACCAACCTATAGGGGTCAGCAGTGACAGTGAACACATGAGAGAATTGGGAATTGCCATAGCAACTAAATTGGGAGGAAGCAGTAAAACATGAAAAAAGTATTGGGGGCTGGAAACTAACCTGACATTTTTGGGAGAGAATTAGAAACATTTGTTTTTGTTGTGTTTCTTATTGAAGGATGACCGTCGTGGAGGCCATGCTACAGATGAGGAGAAGTTAGCAAGCAGTGTAGTTGTCAAACCAGACAGTGAGTAAATCAAATTCAATTCTTTACATTTTTTTAAATCCAGAGTCAATGCACTAAAACTTTGAAGAAATAGGAGAAAAGGAGGTACAAATAAATAAAGAAAGGTACAAATATGAAGAGTAAAACTGAGGTGAACGTGCTGCAATCTCAGTCAGTGTTGCGGAGGCTATGTTAACAGATCCAAGCTGTTAGGGGGCACTGTGGTGCAGTTCACTCCTCCGCGTCATCAGCACCCACACCCTATATAGGGTTGGCAAAACGGCCTTTCTGTGTGGAGTTTGCATGTTCTCCCTGTGTCTCCTGTAGTAATCCTGGCCTCCCCCTGGCCAACCGGGGCGCCTGATGGAGGGGAAAGGAACTGGTTGGAATAACGTGTTCCTTCCATGCGCTACGTCCAACCGGGGAAGCTCCCCCCTGTCAGGTGAAAAGAACTGGCCTGCTCACTCCTCATTCACTGAAGGAAGCACAAGCTCAGTTCGGGTCCCTCCCCAGGCGTGGCAGAGGCAGAGCAGAGCACAGGATTACAGCTTAGGCAAATGGCACTGGGTGAAAAATGGGTTACAAAATCGTGGGCTAATTTTTTTTAAAGTCCAAGATGTATGATATAGTTAGTATAAATTCAGTTCAAACAGGATCAATGTTGTTGTGCGTATAATGTCTAAATATTAGGGTGCTTTTCAGTTGCTCCCTGCTTCTTGTTTACCCTTTACCCATAGCTGTGGCCTGGAGTTTCAGTTGTACAGTCATCAGATAGCTGTTTGTTTAAGTACAGATGGTATGCTTTACTTTCCCTCTGGGCAAACAATTGGTTTGATCATTTTCAGACAGAGAGAAAGCTGTCTTTGTTTTACTGAGAGAACACACACACACACACACACACACACACACACACACACACACACACACACACACACACACACACACACACACACACACACACACACACACACACACACACACACACACACACACACACACACACACACACACACAGCATATCCTCAATCATTGACCACACATTTTGGTGTTAAGCTTGTGACTGTGAGATAAGACATGAGCATACAACAGTGTGAAGCTAGGCTTGACTCTATATTGGTATACCCCTTTAAGCAGTATTACTCTGATGGAAGAGCAGCCAGATCATGCTGATCCATGTGTGACTCAGCAATTGCTACCGCCTGAAATAATTTCAGGAGACATTATCTACTGCTTTGTGGCTCTGTGTTATGGTGGAGTCATGTTGTGCTGTGTCTCATGCTCACATTAGAATACTGGTATTTTAATGTATAGGACTATAGGCATTAGCCTTAGCATTTTGCTTTCTTAGATGGAAACAGGGTTGAATAAATATGTATTATCATCACCAAAGGACTATTGTTAACGGGCCGAAGTACTGTCCAGGGGATGCTGAAATAGCGCTAATCGTAAGCTCAGGCAGAGCCCATCACCCTGCTGCTGAAGTGAACGTTATCAGGGCACCACAAAGGCTTAATCCCGCCCTGTCTATGTCCTCCTGGTGGGTGCTCCTCACTAGGTAGAAATTCTAAATATTATAAATTCTAATAATAACAATAATAATACTAATAATAATTATAATTATACTAATAATAATGACGATAATAAAACGAATGTATTACCAATATCTTACCAATGTATTATAAATATTTGTCGCTCTCAAAATAAGCGTTCTCTCCTTTCTTGATCAAGCATCTTTATTGGCATTTCTTGGGCTAATTATGTTGATATTGTGTGATTTGGAGGATTAATTATAGAATTTCCTATAGTGCTGCCACCTGCTGGTCAGTGTCTCCAGAACATATTTTACCTAAAACAGGAATAATATTGGCCCTGAACAGAAAAGTATGGGGTAACAAGCTCTCTCACCAGTGTGTCCATGTTAATATTAGATGTGATATGGTTATTTACAGGCCCAGAGTGTGCTGCATCATCCAGACCTTTGGAGTCAGACTGCTCTTCTACAGTAAGTTGCTGATGATGTATGTAGGGACGTGCTGGCCTGCTGGGCCCCTGATTCAGCCCGGGAAAAATAGCTGGAGAGGCCCTCATTGCGCGCTATAGAGAGAGATCTCGCTATAGCGCTGCTGCTACTCAAAGATTTGCCATTTCAGATCATGACAAGTGACAAGCCAATTATTGTACATGAGTTATATTTCGTCGTTGTCGGGTGGAAACCTTGTATGTCCAAAACCGTTTGTTTTGTATTTATCATTTAAAAAATTATTTAAACTAGTGAAAACAGCCGATCTACAAGCACACAACGCTTCGCACCGCGAGGTGTTGTGTGCTTGTAGATCTGCTGTTTTCACTACTTCTGTGCGACGGCCTTGTATGATGAAGTAGGGCTTTGCTTTGCGAAAAAAATGTATATATTTGAAACTTGGAGATACAAGGTTTCTGTCCGACAGTGAGAATTTACTTTGTTGGCCGCCCAGCCCCCAAAATGGAACGAAGGCCGACATTTTATTTTTTTCTTAATGGCCGGCCTGGACCGGCCGTTCGGGAGTTGTCCCGCTTTTCCCAATGGCCAGCACATCCCTGGATGTATGTACCAAATGTATAAATCAAGTGAAAATATTCTCATTACTTTTAGTTGTATCATCCAACTGCCTCACACTCACATAAAGCATTTAGAAGATGCAAATATTTCATTTACTGGGGATAAGAGTGATGATCCCTCTAGTTACCACTAGGTAGAGCTGAGGGACACTTTAATCTCTGTCTTGAATTCCCTAACTCCCTAATGCCAAGAAACAGCATTTGCTGAAGCCCTATGATTGATCACTATGTTTCACTCTCACTGAAATGATTCCACTGTGACAAAATTGTGTTTGTTTTTTAACATTTTTAACAATAAATAAATAAATATACATATATATTTAAAAAGGCCACACACACACACGCATGCACGCACGCGCACACACACACACACACACACACACACACACACACACACACACACACACACCTATACTGGTAGATGTGGTTTAGCAGGACCCTTTAGCTCAAACCTGCGGTTTACAACATTAGCAGGACACCACTTTCCACTTGCTTTACTAATATGTGGAGCATGTCAAAAAATCTATTTTGAGCCATAGAACACATATTTCACTTCAAAAGTTGAATAAACTCAACACAACTCAAGATTTAACAATCTGACAAAATCCTACATTAGGAGGACATTAGATAATTAGGTTCTAAGCTCCGCCCATGTGAATTAACAGGACTAACTACATTAACAGGACAGCTGCAATTAAACACATGAAAATATGTCACTGCAGGGTATTTAAGGGTCAAATGTGATTAAATGTGACATAGCTAAACACAAACAAGGCATTCTATTGATGTTTTTAAATCTCTTCCTAAGACACATTTGTTTTTTCGCTGGCTTTTAATGTTCCTTAATTTTCCTGCGCAAATCGCTACACAGTATGTCTACACTCATGTCATCAACATGGATCTGTCCCATATAGCGCCCCCATCAGGCCGATTTTTTCAAACACATTTTTTGACACTGCTCCTACAAATTTTGCCCTAAAATCACGAAAATCGGTACACCCCACATTCTCTGAGCCAACCAAAACTATACATTGTCCACACAACTAGGAACCAATGCCAGTTACATCCGTCTTTGTGTATACATGTGACCTGACGGTCGCTTATCTCCCGATTAGGGAGTCTTACTGGTAGGCCTGTTTGTCATTTATGCACCATGTACAGCACTTCGGTCAATGTCTCTTGCCTACAGTGGTGTGTTACTGTTTCAACACCTGACTTGCCCTCAGGATCAACCATACAAGTGGAATATAAGCCAGTAAACATGCAGGACTGGAATGACATCGATACAAAGCTCACTAACTAAGTGTTGTTGGTGCCACTGAGATGGTAAACTACAATTCAATGCAATATGACTACTGTGTGTGACTTAGCAGGCCTGAGAACAGGCTGAGAGATGTGATTTCAACATCTTCAATGTTGAGCTACTGTTAATAAAGTTCTGCAGTGAACAAACTAGCATTTTCATCCATCTTGGTCGAAGGGACATTGAAAATGTCATGACTGAGGGGTCAATAGACTTAAGCTTTGTGAAGTTAACTTTACAGCTCGTCTGTTATTCTTGACTTCTTTAGAGATTTTCATAAGAGATTTACTGGAAGGGTTATAAGACCAAAAACTATAGCTGAAAAACACACCGATCATGAACAAGGTTCAACATTTATTTTTTGTAGGACACAGGAATGTAGCCCTGCCCCACTGTAATCAGACAAAATTCGGGGAAGACCGCCAAAGTACCTCAGACCGTAGGGATGGGACAATATACGATATTATCGTTTATCGTGATAAAAAACACTCACAATAATCACATTGTGGAGATTTAATTTATCGTGATATCATCCTCTGTCATACACTGGGATCAATTCACCTTTTATTTGCCGAGCTGCATATCCAGTACTATTTAAACCCTCTATAATTGGTAAAAGGTACATAATATATGTACTTGATACAGTAGTTTTTCACTCTCTACCAAATCTCTTTGCCAAAAAATAGACGATCTACAAGCTCACAATACTTCGTGCTGCGAGCTTGTAGATCTGCATGATTACTGCATGATTGATCTGTCGCAAAGCCCTCTCCCTAACTGTGAGGATTGGACGACAGCGTAGCAAAACACTTCCACCCAAAGTTGGCTCCCATAACCCGCTAAAAAGCCCGTACCTTGGCCCCCCATCGACCGGGAGAGACGGGGCCAGCACCCAGGGGGTACCCAGGGGCCCAGCCACCGCCAGGGCTCCCCACGGACACCCTGGGAAAAAAATATGGGAAAATAGTCAAAAGTAGCCGATCATAAATGTGACCCGATTAGGGAGTCTTACTGGTATATAGGCAAATTAATATCAAAAACATTTATATTACATTATTACGGCCATGGTGAAACGTTGCTGCTGGGGGACCTGCTACAGTGATTATAGCTACCCAGAACATTTGAAGGGAGCATTTTTCAAATCATTTTCCGAAACCAAAATCTGCCTTAGACTGCAGCCTGTCGATTGTAGGTATAAATTATCGATACATTTGTTGTTTTTGGGTCAGTTTTAAGTGCACTGCAATTAAGCAATGACATTGTTTTTTCCAGCGGGTAAATGCACAGGAAGAAAAATTAAGTGAATCTTTAAAATATAGCAGATCCACAAGTCTAGGTATGCAGGTCGCCGGTTCGATTCCCGATCCGGACGACCTTTGCCACATGTCATTCCCCATCTCTCTCCCCATTTCCTGTCTGTCTACTATCCTAACAAATAAAGGCATAAAAAGCCCAAAAAACGAATCTTAAAAAAAAAGAAAGTCAGGTCTGAGATTTATCACCCAGCCCTACTTTAATGTTGAGTTACATGTTGTATGACATCATTTTTGTAGCTGCAAGGAATAATTATGGCAATTATAATTTGATAATTGATTTGCAGTATCTCATAAGCTACAGTGCGTTACTGCATCCCCATTATTCAGTTGCCTGCAAATGTATAAATAGGCTACTTTTTCCAGAATTATGTTTAATACCAGCGTTAGTCCAGAAACCCCCACATTTACATAAATCAAAACATCTATTTTCAATAAAGTAGTAAATGAGGATCTCCCTCAATTGATCTTTTCGAGAAATTAAATAAAGGTTGAATGAATGCAAATCTTTTGTATTGCTAAATGCTCATGATGTCCCTGAACATGCCATGACAAGGCAAATGTTTTCTTTGGATATTAATGTTATCACCACCGGCACCACCAAGATGGTTACTTTGTCAACTATCATTATTCTGATATTGCTACCATGCTGTTATGTAAAAATGTTCATATTCTGTTCACACAGTGGTTCTCAAAGTGAATTCCAGGTTGGAATCCACTTTGAGAACCACTGTTCAGGCCCAGGGACTCTGACACTGTTGTTTTTGACAACAAATTTTGATTTAGTTTTGAATAAAATGTCATTTAATTTTAGTCATAATTTAGTGACCTGAAGAGTTTTAGTTTTAGTCTAATTTTAGTCGACTAAATATCAAACATTTTTAGGCGACTAAATCTACAGTTCATTTAGTCAACTAAAATGTATTTTGGCAGGCCTTGATGGCATCGTAATGAGTGATTTTACACTTGGTTGCGACACGTTGTGAGCTTGTAGATCTGCTATTTTCAGCACGCAACACTTGAGAACAACCAAACATAAAATGACTCTCTACTCCACTAGTCCCTCCCTAACGTTTTAGTCTAGTTTTGATTTTGTTGACGAAATTGTCAATATAATTAGTCTTAGTTTTAGTCATCACAGCTTAGTTTTTATTTAGTTTTTGTCAGTGAAAGAAATGCAATCGACAAATACTTTTCGTCATAGTTTTAGTCAACAACATCTACACTGCTCTGACAGTACAAATGGAACCAAATGAACACTAAGTCTCATGATGCAAGGTTAAATTAACATTATCTGTCTGTCTGTCTGTCTGTCTGTCTGTCTGTCTGTCTGTCTGTCTGTCTGTCTGTCTGTCTGTCTGTCTGTCTATCTGCCTGCCTGCCTGCCTGTTTGTCTGCCGATTGTTAACCAATTTGAGTTAAGCTCTCCTCCACTCTTTTCAAAGATTTCACCTTGTGCAGGGAAACCCTTTCACTCATTCTTTCCACTGTAGCCCACTTGCTGATTACTAGCTTGCAATGCAATCAGCCACTGATCAAATTCACCTGTGCTGCCTGCCCATCCCCCATCCCCCATCTCCCTCACTGCACTCACTCAAAACTGTGTGAGTGAGAAGCTGCCCCTCCCCCCACAGTCAGTTGGTTTGTTTGTATGCAGTCTGTACAAGGCAAGGCTTTAAATACTGTGAATATGTGTGAAAGTAAATCCTACGTGTTACTTTATGCTTAGGGTAGTCTTACTAGTGACTATATACAAATGGAACCAAATGGAACTCATAATCTGTGTAATCTATGCACATGGCTTATTTTTTTGTTCTGGTTAGTTAAAGCAGTGGTTCTCAACCTCTGGGTCAGGGAATTATTTTGGGGAGGGGGTCCCCAGATGATTATCTAAATGACTGTGCACCATTGCTTTCTCTCTGAATAGTAAACATACAGCATAAGGTTTAAGTGTAAGGGTATCTTCAGATTTCTAAAGTACCCTTCCGTAATCAATGGGGGCAATTTACCCCTTTTTGTGCAGATATATGACCGATTTGTTGCATGTCTGAGTCATCATGACATCACTGAGATGCCATAGACTCCTACCTACCCACTGTCTGACGTGACCTACCACTGCCGGATGCACCCACGCACACGCGCACACACGCACCTCATCCCGGATTGTATAACAGATTTCTTAAGCCCGGTTCACAATGCAACATGCTAGCCCAGATGATCCTTTTGCCGTCCTATAACCTAAAAGCCTAACATGGGTTGTGACAGCACTGAGAGTAGAGACGTGCTACAGCCAATCAGAGAACAGGACAGGTGGCTTGTTTGATTTAATTCACACATTATTTTCTTTTATATAATTAAAAGACTGTTTGTCTGTCTGGATCAATCCAGTGATATAACTTTAATAATTCTCGTGGGCGAATCCAGGTGTGACAGAACACTCTCAATGGAGCTATTGTAGTCCAGCCTGAGGATGCAGTAGCCTAGACTCCGAACCTCTTCAGGCGATAAAAGCAATATAGTTGCAAATTCTTTATCCTCACGTGCGTTGTGTCCCACTTGAGCTCCTCTTTATTGTGTACTTCAAGGAACTTGTGTACTTCCAAGCCAAACGAGACACTCTATTTGGTGCTTTATGATCCCACAGGGAATGCTACAATTTGTCAATCAGTGTCATCACCGATAAACAAACTTTTACTGCACTGTTTTTACAGTACAGTAAAAGTACAGACAGTACAGTACAGACAGTACAGTTCAGTGATAAAAGGTCAAGGTCACAAGCTTATTTAGAATAATTTGACCTTAGAATTGTAGTAAGCTACTTTGGTGTCATATACTGTCTCTGAAGGCTAGTGAAGTCACTGATCTACAAGATGTACACACAATTCGTAACACAAGAATTTTGCCTATACTGTGTAATACTGTGTAGAGGAATAATTCTAGAATCAGTATCGGGATTTAAAGGGATATTCCATTTAAAAAAACTCTGCCTTGCATGGGTCTGCCTCCCCAGGCTCAGGGCCTCTCCCCACACACACCCATTGAAACTTCAAACTCCATTATATTTTTTTCTGGTGACTCATACTACCCTCCTAATACATGAGCAGGCCATGTTTTTTTTTTCGATACAATTTTTCATTTATTTGTAATAATTTTAATTTTTCAAATTTTCCCAAAGAATTATTAAAAATAAATGAAAAGGGTTATTGAGAAAACACGGCCTGCTCACGTATTAGGAGGGTAGTACCAGTAAGACTCCCTAATCGAAATAGGCCAAAAGTTTGTTTTACCAATTATCAAGACATACGGGCAGTTGACAGTTTGCCATGGTTACTCATTGAAGTTGAATCTCCATATATGGAGATAACCTACGCATCACACTAAGTCTGACCTCACCAGCCCATATTTGGGCATGAGCAACTTATGTCTCCATATATGGAGATATGATGACATCACACAGTCCTCAGCCGATGATGTGGCGTGATGTCATACAATACACAAACGAGCCCTACAGTATAAAGGGGCAATTCTTGCCAGGAAAGAAGCATTTCTTCGACTCAGACCTTATCGCCAGGGTTGGCTTATAGCAGCTGTCGGTAGGACCATATATGGATTCTGTTAGTGTGGATCTCCTAACAGGGCATCATCTGGATTCAATCCCTTTTATGCCCATATATGGAGATCCCTAACAGAATCCCTTTCATGCCCATATATGAAGATCCCTAACAGAATCCCTTTTATGCCCATATATGGAGATCCCTAACAGCATCCCTTTTATGCCCATATATGGAGATCACTAACAGCTAACAGAATCCCTTTTATGCCCATATATGGAGATCCCTAACAGAATCCCTTTTATGCCCATATATGGAGATCCCTAACAGAATCCCTTTTATGCCCATATATGGAGATCCCTAACAGAATCCCTTTTATGCCCATATATTATGGAGAAATCCCTGCTCTGAGTATCTGACATCAGTGTGATGTCACCTGTTTATGCCCATATATGGAGATCCCTGCTCTGCGTATCTGGTTGCTATGGTAAACAGTTGGTTGCTAGGGTAAAAAAACATGGTTGCTATGGTAAACAGTTGGTTGCTAGGGTAAACAGTTGGTTGCTAGGGTAAAACCATGGTTGCTAAGGTGGTTGCTAACGTACACTAACAGACCAGCAACAACAGACTGTTGCCACAGCAACGTACACAAAGGTTTGTGTACACATGTGGTGTGACGTCATACTGATGCGGAGATATGAGCAGGGCAAAGGTGTGACGTGTGACGTGTGACGGACGGACGGACGGACGGACGGCCGGTGGAGGTTTTCATAGTAAACTGCTCCCTGACGGTCGCAATGAGTCACCAGAAAAAAATAGTGTGTGTTTTTAATGAAGTTTGAAGTTACAATGGGTGTGTATGTGGAGAGGCCCTGAGCCTGGGGGGAAAGATAACATTTACATCAAATATATAAATATTAAAAACTGTTCAGGGTGTTCATAAAAGCCTGATTAGATGATAAAGTGACCAAAATGATCTGTAGGCTTGAACTTAATTAGCATCTTTACCCAAGGGTAAAAATGGTGCCTGGGTGCCTGCCTACTCCTGTATGTCGGAGTTAACTTAAACTCATATATACTGTACATGATGTCATGGTCATGATGTGGTCATGTGATACTGTATATAGGAGCTACGCTGATCAGCATACATGACTGTGCAGAGCTGCTACCAGTGGTGCTTTGGGGTTTTCTTTTCAGGGCGGACGGTCATTTATTGACGTCACATGCACGAGCGCCTTTAGATGTGTGCGTGCTAACTAAAAGTTTGCTTTGAACAAATCTCATCTATCACTGTAATGGAGCCAGGTAGCCTGAGACACGCACAATGCACATACAGTCACCGCTGGAAACCTACAGTAGGTGTTAAAGTAGCCTATCCATATGAATAGGGGGGTATGTGCAAGCCCACCACTCACTGCCTGCCTGGTAAACCTGTTATGCGAATAGCCATTTGATTACCATGGTCATCACTTGTATAGCTACACATTTTTAAAGTGACAGTTTAAGTACTTTCTAATACCTCTAGAGTGACAGTTTAAATTAAACATTGGCCAAATTGACAAATATTATGCAGAAATTGTGAAAATAGCCAATCTACATCCTCGTGAGCATGTAGATCTGCTATTATTATTAATTTAGGGGGTTGTGTCCTGAAAAGGTTGAGAACCACTGCATTAATCCATTTAGGCCTGGGGCCGATTCTAAAAATGCCTTTTAAATCCGGCCAAGATTTTCATTAAGAAAACAAATGCAATTCATTAATAAAAAATAAAAACATGTAAGAACCACAAAATGTACAGTCCATTAAAATGTTGGCAAACTTGGAAAATGGACATTAATATAAACGTGATTTTTTGGGACGCTTTGATTAATTATTACACAAAATAACAATACAACAATTGCAATATCTGGTTAAATTTGTATAATTAAGAAACATTGTCTGTATGTTATGCAAATCATGTTGCAGGCCCATGGTGTGGCAAACCACCAACATGGTAGACCCCTGAACAGTGTTTATGCCAAGTTTAGTGTGGATTGGAGCAACGGTGTGCCTGTGGCAGCCAGGGGCCCCTGGGAGCCACATTGGGCCCCTTGTGTTGCTATTATAATGGCCGACCCCTGAACGGTGTTTGTTCAATCAAGTTTAGTGTGGATCGGAGCAATGGTATGCCTGTGGCAGCCAGGGGCCCCTGGGGGCCACATTGGGCCCCTTGTGTTGCTATTATAATGGCCGACCCCTGAACGGTGTTTGTGCAATCAAGTTTAGTGCGGATCGGAGCAACGGTGTGCCTGTGTCAGCCAGGGGCACCCGGGGGCCACATTGGGCCCCTTGTGTTGCTATTATAATGGTAGACCCCTGAACGGTGTTTGTGCCAAGTTTAGTGTGGATCGGAGCAACGGTATGCCTGTGGCAGCCAGGGGCCCCTGGGGGCCACGTGGGGCCTGTGGTGTTGCTATTATAATGGCAGACCCCCAGAACGGTGTTTGTACAATCAAGTTTAGTGTGGATCAGAGCAACGGTGTGCCTGTGGCAGCCAGGGGCCCCTGGGGGCCACATGGGGCCCTTGGTGTTGCTATTATAATGGCAGACCCCTGAACGGTGTGTGTGCCAAGTTTAGTGTGGATCGGAGCAACGGTGTGCTTATGGCAGCCAGGGGCCCCTGGGGGCCACATGGGGCCTGTGGTGTTGCTATTATAATGGCAGACCCCTGAAGAGTGTTTATGACTAACGTTATTCACCCAAAATGCTATGTCATTGAAATGTTCATAAAAACATGTATGTGCATTAACAGGACTCTGACACCCAGCCAATCAGGTGCTTCAAAACATACACTGTGTGTGAATATTCATGAGCTTGTGTATGAACATGCAGTAGCATTACACAACCTATGGGGGCGCTGTTCAGACACAAAAAAGTCGGGTGTATGTGTATTAACAGGACATCAAAAAAAAAAGGTGGATTTGGGCTCTCTAGACCAATAGAAACACTTCTGCTATTTCAGAATTGTCCATGAATTAGCAGGACACCAGTCCTGTCCTGCTAATCCAAAATGTCCTGTTAGTGTGGTGTGTATTCAGGCCAATTGTCCCGTTAAACCACATTTACCAACACACACACACACACACACACACACACACACACACACACACACACACACACACACATACACATGACTCGTGAGGTGAAAAGGAGGAACAGCAGGAGGGACATTCTGTATCATTATCTGGTATTAAGGTAGTCTGCAATCCTTGCCTCCACCTCCCTTAGTATGCAACGTGAGAAAAGCCTATCGTGCCATCATGTCATTTACTCCGGTGACAGAAGGATTTGGATTATCACTCATGACATGAGATTAGCATATAACTGTCATAATCCAGGAAAGGGCACGTGGAGATAAAGAGAAGAAGAGAGTTTGGGGAAAAACAGTTGAAAGCAGATCTACAAGCTCAAAAAGCAACATGGATGTGAGGGAATGAGAACAACATGGAATGAAGAGGATAAATGACTAATAACTAATTTATGGTGTAGCACGTTGAAATGTGTCAGGGCACAACACTGTTGTACAAATAACAACACTGTTATTACTACAAAATAAATGTAAATGTACCCACTAACAATGAAGTGATGTAGTTGTTAAATGTAAAATAATGTTTTTGTTGTAGCATCTTTACTTTAATCTCCCACCACTTTAATGCTTTTATAAAGATATGTCATACAGATTTCAATCTACTTTAAAAGTTGGGTTAGTTTAATAGTATTGACTCATTCACACCATGTCCCCAAATGTCAAGATAATGATGAGAATCTTTTCCGATTTGTTTCTCCCACTCTGACCAGTATGACGACCCTTGCAAACTGAACAACAATAATCTGGGAACAAATGAGGTGCTGAAGAAAGGAAGTCAGGTTCTGGATTCCATCTGCATCAGTGCGGCAGAGAAGGATGCGGTTCTCAAGCTTATTAGAGAGGAGGTACAGTCACACCTAGCCATCAGCCTGAAGTTTCATTTCGTTTCACTCCATAATCGCCTGAACACATATATATATATATACAGTATTTTCTGGACTATAAGGCGCACCTGACTATAAGGCGCACTGTCAATGAATGGTCTATTTTCAAACTGTTTTCATATATAAGGCGCACCTGACTATAAGGCGCACATAATAGACGCTACCGCTGCGTTATGCATCCAACAGATGGAGCTGTGCTAAAGGGAATGTCAATGTCAATGAATGATCCATATATAAGGCGCACTGGACTATAAGGCGCACTGTAGTTTTTTGAGAAAATTAAAGGCTTTTAAGTGCGCCTTATAGTCCGGAAAATACGGTATATGTTTTTAAATGGGTGTGGCTATAGCGATTCAGGGAGAGATTTTATGTTTTGTGTGACTCTGTATGACGAAGTAGGGTATTCATTTATGAAAAAACTTTATTACGGAGATACAAACTTTCGATATATTCATTCATAAATTCATTGTTGATACAACAGATGTACATATACTGTAAGTAGTAGTCATATTTTAGTTGCTGATAAGACTGTTGATAGATACGTATTCATTCATATATTGACTGTAGACAGACTACTTCATTCAGTGACAGGCCACAGAATTATCTAAATTAATATTTATTTTTTTCTTGTGTTTTACTTTTACCTGAACCTATGCCTTTCCTATGTTCAATCTTGCTATTTCTGTACACCTACATTCACCTCCATGGATCTATAAAGGTTTATATTATCTTCTATCTTACTGTTTACCTGTAATGTCCTGAATAATTGAGTGTACCTATTTCCACAATCATTTAATGTTATAATAAAATAAATAAGTGGTCCGATGTGAACACATTCGGGGAACATTTTCGAGAGGAAGACAGGGATGATTTAAGTTCTGTGAAATAGTTTTGCTCTGCTCCAAGTATGACGTAAGAGTAAAATGGTAGCCAGAGGGAATATGCTCAGATGATGCACCTTTTATTTCTTTATTTATTATTTGTTTCACTCATGGTAGATGTCTTTTCTAGATCATATCTAAAGAGGTGGAATCAAACGAATGGAAGAGGAAATGTGAGGAGAGCAGAGAAGAAGTCACTGAGATGAGGTAAACACATTGGTACTCATCATTTGAATGACTGAACTGAAAGTGAGAAGATTTGGTTGATTTATAAACGTGCGGACGTGTTTTTCCTCACTACAGAAAGATTGTTGCAGAATATGAAAAAACAATTGCTCAGATGATCGGTGAGTAAAGACCCTCCGTTACATGCAAATAGTGTCCTCTGATAATTTATCAGAGGAATTATGACCATTTATAATTCAGCAATCACTTCCTTCTGATTACAGATTATTATGTTCGTATCCATAACCGTTCTGCATGTTATCTTTATGTATACTGATCTGCCTGACTTCTATGAACAGCTGTTTACACTGGACACAAAGTAAAACTCCTAGTACATGCAAATATACCTTGGCTTAAATAAATGTGTTTCTGTTTCTGATCTAAAGAAAATCTATACTGTCACTGCTTCTCTTCTCCCTTCTCAGAGGATGAGCAACGCAACAACATGAGTTCCCAGAAGGCTTTGCAGGCAGTAACAATGGATAAAGATTCAGCGCTGTCAGACCTGAACTCTGTAGAGCGCTCTCTGTCTGACCTGTTCCGTCGTTATGAAAACTTGAAGAGCACCGTGGAGGGGTTTAAGAAGGTAATGAAGTCTGATGACTAAGAGGCTGCCATAGTTCTGTACTTTTTCTGTTTTGTATGTGTCTAACATTTACTCTAATAGAGTGTGGTTACAATGTGCAAATTTGCCTTCCCTGTGTATTTTTGGTTTCTTCCTGAAAGCTGAAAGCCCCTCCCCTTTTACCATACACCGACCCAACACTGTGGGTGTGGCTAACTTCAGCTGGGTTAACACCCACCTGACAACCAGGCATACTTAATGAACTGGTGGGTGTGGCCACATGATCATCATGTTTTAGGGGGGGAAATGCTCAGGTAGCACAGGGATAAAGTTCTTTCCCAAAGACCGCAGAGACTAGATCCAAATCCCAATACTCAAATTTCTGCCTCCTCACCTCCTCCGCACTCCATCCTTCCTCTATTGGGAATGGGCTTTTGAATACTCTGTGATGTTTCTGGCTTAGCTGGGTGGTCCAACGAACACAACTGTCCGTGTTCGCAGTGTATCCTTCATGTCTTCTGTGATTTCTATCGGTATGCGTTATGTAGACAAACTAGACAAACTAGACATGTTTGTTCTCCTGGGACATATACATTCTCCTCCTCCACATGACAACCCTCTGGGCTCCGGAGAGATCCAGCGATCCAGCTGTGTGTCATAAGCATGTCATAAGTAAATCCTGTCGCTTCAAAATTACGCTGACTGAGCGAGGAGTGTTCCCATTCCTTAAAGTGAACCTGATCAATTTATCCATCATCACCTCTCCTCCTTTCGGAGTGGCGACATGTCGGAATGGAGAGCGACACCCCTCGCCTCCTCGCTTGGAGGCTGGGTTAAGGTGCAAGGAAACAAAGTGATATGATGAGTATTGGGATCTGGCTTCATGTGTATCTGAAGAAACACGTTGTCTTCTACCTCCCAATAGAACCCTTATCAGACAACATCACACATAAGAACCAGTATGCGTTCCCCAAAACAACAGGTGTGGGGACCTGTTGGGATTTGGAATTGATTACATGAAACCTGCAACTGCATGACACATCCATTCTCAATGAATGTTTGTAAAAAAAAGGGAAAAAAAGGAAAATGATTGGTCTATACAAACAGTAGGAGTGGCAGTGACATCATGGAATACAAACCTGGAGGGAATTGTCAATGACTAACATTTGGGAGGAAATACATAAAATAAATAAAAACAGATGATCAAAGAAGAAACAGTAATCGTGCCTAGGTTTAACTCAGCTGGATTTCACATTGATGTTTTTCAGTGTCTCTGCTGGCTGAAATGTAATATGTGGACACTCTCTTTGTTCCTGTGCAGAATGAAGAGGTGCTGAAGAAGTGTGCACAGGAATACCTGGCCAGAGTCAAGCAGGAGGAGCAGAGATACCACACACTCAAACTCCATGCTGAGGAGAAACTAGACAAGTATGATTTAAAATTCAAATTTCCTCTGCCCTGCCAAATCACTGAGAGAGATATGAAATATAAATTTTACATAATATTGATATTTTGACAACACTTAAACCCAATACAAGTACAGTCCCCCAGGCTTATGTACTTACGTACCAAATCTGGGCAGTCATAGCTGAGTGTTTAGTGAGCCAGCCTGAGGAGCCCAAAGCCAGTGGTTGTCCCAGGAAAGATTCCAGGCCAGGCCAGCAATGTGTCGATGTGTGTCCTAATTGCTCTCAGAGCGAATGGCTGCTCACTGCTTCTAGTTGTTGCAAATACAAAGGACTCATGTCCATATGTGCATACATACTCCCAGTCCGGGCGCCTGGCCTAGTCTCCTAAGTAGCCTGACAGCGTGTTGCGGGTTCGAGTCCCGATCCCAAGGCCTTTTATGCATGTCACTCCCCATCTTTCTCCCCATTTCCTGTCAAACTACTATCCTATCAATAAAGGCATAAACGCCTTTATTGTAATATATATATATATATATATATATATATATATATATATATATATTAGTATTTTGTTTTATCTCTTTGTCTATCTCTTTGTCGAACATAACCCATCTACAGTATGTTCACCTTATGACATGTCCTGATTATGGATGCTAGGGTTCAAGTGGTTAATGTCTTGCTATGTCTCTCTCAGGGCCAATGAGGAAATCGCCCAGGTACGTTCAAAGGCAAGCTCAGAGCACATGGCAATGTCCGCCAGCCTGAGGAAGGAGCAAATGAAGGTGGACTCGATGGAGACAGCCCTGCAGCAGAAGGTAACTGACCTCTCTATAATGCTTCTTGTCGGTTAAAGACATGACAGAGAATGTCATTGGATTGCATTATACGACATCCTTATCCTTATGGTGTATTGTTTCTACAGTCATTTCTCCCATCTCATCGTGTTCCTCTGTCATGTTTTCTTTGACAGAATCAAGAGATGGAAGAGCTCACCAAGATCTGCGATGAGTTGATAGCCAAGATGGGAAAAGTAGAGTAAAAGAGACTAAACAAGCTAGTGTCCTCTCCTTCCATCCATGCCTTCAGCCTATAGATTACACCAGTGCATGCACCAGCCACTCACCGTGAGAAGCAGCTCTCATACTCTCTACCACAGTGGTGGGCAACCCTCCCTTTTTGGGCACATGATCACTTAGCCGTTTTCCAAGGCTGCCGTGATCCCCCAGTGTAAGATTAGAATAATTTAACCACTTTCAGTCTGGCATCTTTATTTTCGGCATGTCATTAGAGGCAGAAATTGTCAAATAGTTTTGAAATATTTCAAAAATAGTGAAAATAGCAGATCTGCAAGCTCACTATAAGTCACTTTCTGAGTTTATTGGCTATTTCCTAATTAGATCTAGGTTAATTATTTTTAAATATATAAATAAAGATAAGATAAGATAAATTCTGATTCTGATCAATATTCAGTTTTAGGCGCATCAAACAATAATGGTCAATAAAGGTTCTTTATTATCAACTCAATTGATCACCTCAATAGCCCAATCTGACCACTTACTGTATATCAAAAGTAGGTGGTTGCCCACCCACCAGATCTACCAGATCTGCACCTTGGAGTTCGCTTATGCACAGCTCAACCCCATATAAAATATGTAAAATGACCACCTATAGCTCACCCTGCTCCCAGTGAATGCACTACTGTATTTGTGACCAGAGCACGCATTGTACACACTACTGCTTCAGCTGAGAATTTGTTACGTGACTGTTTTGTATTGGGTGTTTGTATTACCCATTTAGAAAGCCAGAGTGTCCCTTTAACTCATAGCTGATCATGCAAGCGAACAAAGAACCTCTTGTAACAGTATAGCTTCACAGTATCTTCCTCCTCAGCAGAGCCCTCCAGACTGATGATGTCAGGCCTTGTAGAAATTGCTTTGTTATTGCACTTAAGCTTGTGTCTGGAAATATTTTTTGTCTGCAACCTTCCATGCTCAAAGATATATTTTTCTGTTTCTGTTATCGGTTGCGCTGCATAAAATCAGCTTTGAATTCAAGCTGAACCACTTTCAAATTGAAAATGTTTTCCAAAATAGCAGATCTACTGTAACAGGCACACAACGCATCTCAAATCACGATGCAAGGCGTTGTGAGCTTGTAAATAGGTTATTTTTGCTATTCGTCATATAATAAGTACAGAGCTTACCTGCTTAAAATGCATCATGAAGAGTTTAAAGAAACAGAAAGCTTTTATTAACCTCAGAGGCCTTTAATTATCAATCATGTACAGTCATGTACTATACATTCTGCTGCTGACATCAACCAGACTTGTTATACATTGCCTATTAATAGCAAGTATTTTTAATTGTTTGTTTTAACCTTTTTGATGTGCCATACTGTATGAATGAGGAATACCACAGTAGGAGAAATTAAATAATTCTAGATCATTTGACACTACTGATTTTAAATCTCTTGGCACTCACAGTTTTGCGTTGTGTAAAAACCCTCCCATCAGTCACCAAAGTAAGCACACCATAAAATGTATTGCTAATAGTGTTTAATCTAGAACTGCTATGGATGCAGAACAGAGGCAAGTTGTCTCCTACAATAGTACTAATGTGATGTCAAATCCTGTTATGGATATCTCTGATCTCCAGTCAGCAGAGGAAACTTTAACCCAAAGTAATAAGATGTGAAAGAATCCCACGTTCAACGTTCCACCCATGTACAACATCAGCCACTTTGTGAACACATTCTTTACATATTCTAGAGCAGGGGTTTTCAACAGGGGGTCCTCAGTTACTACAGGGGGTCCTCCAAATCTTTGAGTGATAGAAACTTTTTTTATATAATAACCACTTACCCTAGCGTCCATATTCCGAGAACTTTAGCCAAAAATAGCAGATCTACAAGCTCACAACGCCTCGCGCTCAAAACATTGAAGATCCCTGTTCTAGAGTATAGAATTCTAAACTAACTGGAAATAATTAAGTTACTATGTATTTTTTGGATGAAAGTATTTAATAATTATAGAGAGTGCTACAATATTGTAGCCATTTATTTGTTTTTTCCATAAACTACTCAATCACTCCTAGTCACAGACTATGACTGATTAATTTCCACCCTGATTATGTTTACCTCCTGCCAGTAACGCACAGTCAGAGAGGTTGTTTTAATTGAAACATTTTAAGAGGTTTGTTCTGTAATAGACAGGTGAAGATGAGGATAATTGTTCTGGGACCATCAGAGGTCTCAAAATGACTTTATATACAATGGTGCACAGTGTATTCTAACTGATGAATGCACATTTCTTTGCATGTTTATCTACATAGCTTCACTGTGCAGAGAGTGGTTGTTAATAAACATGCAGCGATATAGGTAGGCGTCGAAAGGCATAGAAGAGGTTGTAACAGAATTGTGTTTCAGTTAATTCATTCTTCCATTTACACACCAGAGTTTAGCTTTGGGCCATTCTCAGGTAAGGTTACCTGAACAATTTGTTTTTCGTTTAACAAAATATTGCTTTTGCCAATTATATGTACTGTACTGTATGTCTTTTTTAAATTTTGCTCACTATCTGTACATTAGGAGTAATCACCCAACTGTATTGACTCAATGTGTGCTAACATTGTGACTGTGTATACATTTGCTTAAATAAATATAAATATTATTTGTTCTACCTGGCAACTTGATGAATTGCTGTAAGTGTTATTGGAAGTGTAATAACGAATATTATCATTTATTTATTGTTGTCAGATCAACCTGGCATCCTGTATCTATCATAATTCATTTTGACAATATGAGGGTACTGGGTTTTGTCCATATCTGTGTCAATCTTATCCTCTTTTTTTTTATTTTTAGATCATACCAATCCAGTAGTGAAAAACACATATACCCACACACAAATATAGACATATTTTGCTGAGTTGGTTGATAATAACTTTGAAAGCTTGAGCCAACACATTTGTGGACAGACAAAGTGAAAAGGGAAAAGACAAAGAGTCATCGGCCAAAACTTGTCCATTGTTGTTAGCACAGTGCTTGCTATATCGTACTGTAGAATAAACAGCTATAGCTGTATCTGTATCCCTAAAGTATTACATACAAAATAAATGTACAGCCGCACAAATTGTACACTATAAGGTACTATATATAACTTTAACAATATAAGTGTCATTAACTGTGTCATTGTTAAAGCAAGCTTAAGTCCATTACCACAGGGTGCTGGCTGTGCAACATTAACGCAGATTACAGAGATAAGACCATAATGCCAGTTCCCGACAACCCCCACCCCGACCCCTCTGTAAGAACCTTCTCCAAGCTCAACCATTCTTGGACTGGACTTCCACACCCACACAGTGACCTGTCTGCCATCCAGCATGAGCACTGCCCTGGCCTTTGTGATACTTATCTCTCTGGCCTGCCACAGTAAGTTTACACACTATGTTTGTAATCGTAGAGCTTTGGGGATGGCAAAGTATTGAAGGCTGATGAGCATAGTCAGACCAGCATGTGTTGGGCTTCTCAGCAAAATGAGGAACAGTTTAAACACTTAGGCCTATGCCCATTTTATTGTTGTGGCCTTGTTGGTCGCTAGTTTCTGAAATTAGTTGACAAATCTTCTCTTATGGGGGTTCATGGCACAAAGTATTTTCCTGAAAATGTGTGGGAACCACTGCTACAGAATGCCTACAGAATTAATGTATTTGTGATGTATAGAAGAGGATTTACGTTTTTCCCTGACATAGCCTGAGGTTGTTTCTACCTAAAAAGTAGGCAAGTATAGGCAGCTTCGTTGAAGATAACACATTCCCACACTGGGTAGTGAAACAATTTTAGCTTAACGCCAGAACTGTCTGGGACATTCTCTGCATAAATCTGTCACAAATGTAATACCCCTGGTGGATTTCCCTAACCATGTCACATAACTGACCCTCGGATTCAGGATGATGTATTATGTCTGCTTAAGGCTGCAATAAACCTGGGCTTAGAAACTCTCCAAATTTGTAATGTAAGGGCCGTGTATATGTTAGTGCATGTGCTGTATCAAATGGGTTATTGTGAGACTATGCAGCTGTGATTGTCTCACCGCAGAGTGGGAAAATGTAGTCTCAATCACTAAAGATATCAAGGGAATTGTGTTTGTGTCTGTGTGTGTGTGTGTGTGTGTGTGTGTGTGTGTGTGTGTGTGTGTGTGTGTGTGTGTGTGTGTGTGTGTGTGTGCATGCTTGTGCCATGAACATGTTGCTTAGTGTCAATTCATGTGAACTCTGCTGTTCCGTTCCAAATGTAAAGGTCATGCACTTAAATGTCACACTTGTGTGGCGTCCAATGAGGATGAGTGTAACCGCCAGGGTTCCACTTCCTGTCCCCAGTATGCTGATGCCTGCTCAACCATCACAGGACCCAGTGAGTAAACAGAGCACATAGTGACATTTTAAGTCACTATTTCTCATTGAAAACAATGCTGAAATTAACTCAACCTCATTCAGCCATCTCTACCATTTGGTTGAGGTGTTTGATGGCCAATAATATCCACCTGAGGGTGCAGTGACTTCACACAACATGCTTTCCAAGTCCATGTGACACAGAGGAAATCTGACACAAAGAAATCACTCCTGACAGCTTGGCTCTCTCCTGCAGGAATTTCAAAGCTAGGATGATTCTTTTGACATATTATCATCTCAGAGATGTTACTGAACATGCATATGTAACAAAATGCAATAACAATAAATCTAATAATGGTCAAATATCTTTTTGAAAACATGCTTTCCCAAACGGTAGATATGTCAGTTGATGGTAAAGGTAGTGCAAGTAAAACTAAAGTATTAAAAACATACTATTTACTATGAATAATTACAACTTCTACTAATTCATTGTTGTTATTATGATACATTGAATGTTTTTTCATTATAATATATGCTGAAATAGTTCTATAACTAAGATTTTATTCTTGTTTAAAAAATATGCTCTACCAAACAGTTGAGATGTCTGTTAGTGGTAAATGAGTAGTGTCTAATAATCAACAATACACAGCACACCTGTTCACCTATTCAACCCTAATTATCAAAGTTCAACATATTCTCTAAAGTTCATCATCTGTAATTTGTTTTGTCACTAATATGTCAAGAAAATGAAACAATAGTTTTGAATTTTCCATTATCCAATCTTCAGATTTATGTCCCCAAAATACATGCAAATTGGGCATTTTTGTGCATATAATGCCCAATTTGCATATTTAAAAATATAATTTCAGAAAACTTTTAATACAACATTTTTTTTGTTTTAATGTAAGTAATCAACTGGAGAAGTTTCATTTTTATAGCTATAAGTAAAATCTTTTACCCTATTAAATGCACCTTTAACATTAACGTACATTCTACCGTTTATAGAGGCTTATATTTTAATAACTGGGGGGTGTATTGTAAAAAAACAATTGATTGTTGTTATTATTGCCTAAAGGGAATAGAAATGCAAAGAAATATTTTTTTGACAGCTTTCTTCTTGGTGCAACCTTCAAAGGGGTAAACACACAAGCACCCACCAACACAAACACACACACACACACACACACACACACACACACACACACACACACACACACACACACACACACACACACACACACACACACACACACACACACACACACACACACACACACTCTCTCTCTTTATCACTCTCCTTTTTGCATAGACTGACACGCATACACACAAACACATACAAAGGAAAAAACAACACTGTAAGTTCTGGAACTTTTAAACATAGGATAGGTTCTCTTAAACGCCACTAGATGTCAGCCTTACATTAAACTCAGACTGTCTTGTCTTATTTTCACAAAGGAAGCTGATAATACTAAATACAGTAGACATGCTGCTTCCACAGTCAAAGTATGGTCTGGTTTAAAAACCTTAAAGCTGATAATTTGTGCCACGTGCAACTCCGTTTCTACAGTAAGATTTTGAAATACATTAATATGAATGCAAGAGCAACTGCACTATTTTTAGATATAAGCTATTCATTAATGTGTCAGTATTCTGTTTTCCTACTTTGTGTTATGTTGTGGGTGTGCGTTCGTGTGCATGTGTGCGTGTGTGTGTGTGTGTGTGTGTGTGTGTGTGTGTGTGTGTGTGTGTGTGTGTGTGTGCTTACAGTATGTGCTTGTGTGCGTGTGACCGTGTGTACACACTAATGGTAAAGCTTCAGCCCTCACATCCTCTCATCATTTGAGGTTGCTGGATGTGATCCCAGCAGTTTAAACACACCACAGAGAGAGAGAGAGAGAGAGAGAGAGAGAGAGAGAGAGAGAGAGAGAGAGAGAGAGAGAGAGAGAGAGAGAGAGAGAGAGAGCAAATTGTGTGGGGGCGGGGGGAGGGGGGAGATGAATGATCACAGAGTTCAACTGGTTCAGATTATAAACTATAATAAATGTAAAACATTATTGTGGGAAAAGTATCTTATAGATCTCCCCCCCCCCCCCCCCCCCCCTCCACACCCTTTTGCTACAATGTTTCAGACACTGTGATGAAATCGTGTACCTACAAGGATTTCTGTGCCAAGGCCAATGGCGCCAACTCTGGAGCCAAAATGGAGTGCTGCTTTGGTGATGACTGCAACGGGCCCCACAGGAGCCGCAGCTACCGCAACTCGGCTGGATCCCTAGACTCCAGCCCCATCCTACTGCTAGGCACCCTGGTGCTGTGCATGGCCTTTGTCGGCTCTAAACACCTCCTCTTTCACTGACCCAGCCATCCATCTCTTCCTGTTCATTCATATATTTGTCAATTTCGTCCACCTACCCAATGATTCATCAGATTTTCTTTGCTAGTAGTCATCCACGCCAATTTTGCAAACCCGTCTGTCTGTCCGTTCATCTGTTCGTCCGTCCGTCCGTCCATCCATGCATCCATCCATCCAAGCTCTATCATGATTCCCCAGTATATGTGTCTGGGAGTTATTGGATCAGAGTTTGGGGAAGGGAATATGTAAATGAACCAGATGTAAAGTTAGTCAAAGAGGTTTGTGTGGGTAATGGCATGGTTGTGATGAAGAGATGAGGTGCATGTCACTGGTGTGATTACAGGGGTTGGTACAATATGAGCTATTTAGTGGCTTCACTTATAAGTGCGCCAGTGCCTACAGCTGGTCCTTGAATGTTTTAAGTGTCATATCACAATCCTTGTTGTGACATTTCCATGGTGACATTAATCACTGTCATGTGATATAAGCAATGTCACTTTGGAAAGACTTTACAGCAGTGACAAATGTGTTCAGGCTGACATTCACAAGTGCGGGCTATTTAGTATAAACAGACAGATTATTACTGTTGTCCCTACTGTAGGTACTGGGTGCAGGAGAGGACAGTTAGCGCTGAGCTCATATCAGTCTATAGGCCCATTCGTATACAGACACATATAGTATTCACCATACATTATCACATATCAGCAGTATCTTTACTTTGGTAACAAGGTAGCTATGACTGTAACTAACATGAGTCTTCACACGTGTATCTAAAGAAAAATAGATTTTTGTTTAGCTTTTTAGCAAGTGTTTAGGACTATAAAACATTTTGTATAAAGAATAAAAATGTTTGGCACCCTCATTTTTGTGTCCATGTAGCCTGTGTATGAATGCAATATATAGCAAATGTGCATTGCAATGTGCACACCAGGAGTTCAATGTGACTGTCACAGTGATTTTCAACAGAGGTGGGTTGTGAAAACTCAAAGACTTCCCTCTGCATAATGTGTGTGACTTCTGTCCTATTTACTCACCACAGGAAATAAAGTCACCCAGGTAGTTCTCCACCCCGAGGGTTTATATGATATAGAGTAGACAACCACTTCCTCTTATGAAGACTCACATTTACACCATTTTGCACCAAGAAAACAGCAAGCATGCTATTGCTGACACATCAATCTAAACACAATATTTCTATTCCTTTGAAACCAAGGGCAGTAACAGACTCAGACTGCAGGAGACTGTCTTTATGGCAGCTTTGAGATCAAACACAGGTCAGTTCAGTCTCTAACTCTTTTTTGTTTGTTTTTTGTTTAAAACTGGTTCTGAACTGGTGTCTGGGGATTGACCCCACCCAGCAAAATTACTTCATATAGCAATATATTAGGCCTATATATTATGCAATATATGTTGCAATCGGTTTAACCACTTTAATCATATTTTGTACGTTCAGCTATTCAAATAGCTGAGGCATTGTGAGCTTGTCAATCAGCTATTGTTGAAAATGTTTGGAAAATCCTGAGAAACAAAATTAAAATATTTGGCAATATTTGGACATTTTAACACAAATCTCTTCTTGGGCGTCCCTGTCACAACAACTTTTCAGATGGCTTCCTTGACATGAAAATGTTTGAGAACAACTGCTCTAAAGACACTGGACAGAGCTTGGTTTATAGACTATTATACCTGCATCAACCTATAAACTTAAATGCTAACAATAACATTTACAATACAAAAATAAATTCAACCAATTGAATACATATTAGGCCTACAACATACAATACAGAATAAATATACTACTGGTTGCACAAGATATTAACACAAGCTACGTAATAACACATTACATAGCAATTATAACAACCACATACATTTACATTTGGCTTCTGTTGTGTTATGCTTATGCACTATGCCATATATGCACACACACACACACACACACACACACACACACACACACACACACACACACACACACACACACACACACACACACAATGTGTGCCCATTAATGTACCAGCGACTACAGTCGGTTGCACGCTCATGCCTTTCAAATGGAACATACATCACATCAGTGTGTCAGTTGAGTTCTGCTTAGTTCCTCATATTTGACAACTGCAGCAAGAGCAAGGAGGAGCACACACAGCACGCGGTCAGAGCGCAGCGAACTAGATCATCCGGGGCTGGTTCATTCTAATCGCGAGCCAACGTCCAACCCGGAAAGAAGGCGAACTGACATTCTGTAATTCGATCACGGCACAGATACAGTCATACAGATAGCCTAGAGACCGCATCTCATTCATGCCAGCCTACCTACAGAATATGATGAGCTGAGAGTCGCCATAAACGTCATACCGTCCGTACGCACAATGCGCACTAGATGCAACTGCTGCTACTTACGGCTCATTTCTTTGAATACTTCGGGCGCTGGCTGCTGCTGTGGCGCACACTAAACTTTCAAAACCGGGTAAGCCTGTGGTGTGTGTGTGTGTGTGTGTGTGTGTGTGTGTGTGTGTGCACGCGCGCGCGCGCGTGCATGCGTGTGTGCGCGTGTGCGTGCAGATATATCGGAGAGAGAGTAGGTGTGGCAGACAGACATGGAGGTTCAGGACAGCCAGGTCACCCTAGATGAGCAAATTAATTCTTCTCAGGATTGTATTGATTAGGTGTGAATCCAGTTTCATCATGGTATGCATGTAATCAGAATCTAATCACCAACTTCTCTCATTATAGTAAAGTTAACTTGATGTTAACTGTTTTGCTTTCTTGTAATTGATTATATTGATGACTGACTACTGGCTTTTGCTTTCGTATCTATGATATTGATGATAAGGCTGACTTTTGCTTTTGTATGACATGAAAGAAAAAGTCAGACTCCATAAAATACAGTCTTGATCCAAGTCATAAAAAGACAGTCAATCTGACAGTCTCAGAGTCAGAACTGGAGAGGATATTAACATCTGGAATATAGAATTATATACGAAATTGTAGATATTTGACAGATTCTTGTTTTTGGAAGCCTGATAAAAAAAACAGATATTGTTTTTGAATATTGGACAATAATGCCCACATACTGTAGGTTACTTCATGACCTCACCACTGCTTCTGTAGATTTATAATGGATAAAGCAGATGTTTTCTGATGCCCAAAATTGTTTCCATGCTTGATTGTGTGTGTGTGTGTGTGTGTGTGTGTGTGTGTGTGTGTGTGTGTGTGTGTGTGTGTGTGTGTGTGTGTGTGTGTGTGTGTGTGTTTGTTTGACCAGTGCTTTTACTTTTACAATGGCTTAAAAACATTTCTATTTCTATTTTTGACCCATTTTTATTGATATTAGGAGAAGCATAGTAGAATTAGCTAACCCTAACCCTAACCCTACATTAAAATAGCTTAAAGCAGCTTAAATAAAAAAAAGATGTCCCCAAAGCCATAACCCTACAATCAGTTTCATGGAATAACAGAACACAGAACAGATGCAGTGCTTGTCTCTGATTCGTAATTCAATAATTTTGTCTTGGCGATTTGATTTGATTTATTTATTTCTGTGTGTGTGTGTGTGTGGGGGGGGGGGGGGGGTCACTAACACTATAATGAACATTTTATGTAGGCATGTAAACGTTTAGGGTGAAGTAGTTGTGTGACCACAATAGACAATATGCCTAATAGTCAATTTGTCATCAAGAATCATTTTGAGTTATGTGGCCATGTCGATGACACATTGACTGACCATTATAAACATACATCAGAGAAAAACATTCAAAGCTTGAGAAATGAATGTCTGTGTCTGTTACTCCCTCTGTGGTTAAGGAGATGACTGTGGAACCACTCACTCAACCCTGGAGGCATTGGACTGAATCCCAGCAGTGCCGTCCTCCTGTGCCCCCTGCATTGTAAAGCTCAATTTAACCACATAAAGCATAACGTCCCTGACTCCCTATACTCTACAACAGGGGTCTACAATGTTTTCAGGCCAAGGACCCCTTAGTTGAGAGAGAGATGAAGCAGGGACCCCCCACAACCTCTTTAAAGATTACATAGTTTCATTGTTTGACAGCACAATCAGTGTGTTTTGGATTCATGTCAATTTGTGTTTTCAGATATTTAACCACTTGAACCGTCAAGACTTAATAAACTTGACCTTTCACTCTGTACTTAGGTCTGCTCTTTTTTCCTCTACACCAAACCTCTTTGCCGAAAATAGACGATCTGCAAGCTCACAACGCCTCGCACCGTGAGGAGTTGTGAGCTTGTAGATAGGATATTTTTGCCTCTCAGAATATGGACGCTAGGGTTCAAGTGGTTTAAAAATAAGCTATACATTTCTGTCACTCAAAGATTTGAAGGACCCCCTGTAGTAAAAACTGCAGATTTACAAGCTTACCATTCATTGCGTTGACGCTTCGTTGACTATGTCAAGTGAAGAAATCTGATTAAAAGTGCTAGACCTATAGAGCCGTGGGGGACTGTGGCCAACAGAATATATAGGTTTGGTTAAAGTGGTTCAACTCCATTGCACGACAGTGTTGCTTGCTGGAATGAAGTGGTGTTCATGCTAACAACTTGTCACATCTTGGCGTTGTTAGCTTGATCTGATTTATGATTTAGGTATACATACATTATAGACATATCCCTCTCAACTTTGTTGCTTGCTCACTCTATAAACGATAGTAATTCCAGGAAATTGTGATTCCCACCTATTTGACCCTGTCTGTGTACAGAGCAGGTTTGTGTGGAGACCTGAGATGGTCATGTAGATATTGCCGTCTCACCATTACATGACCATGCCCAGCCTATTCAGCATTCAAAGACAGATTTAATCTCTTTGCTGAGAAGAAACTCATGTCATTTCACAGTCAGATGTCTAACATGGATAATGTTGCCTTTTAAATGTACACATGATATCGTCACGGCAGCAGCGTACAGCATACCTGTAGTACTGTGTATCTATCTGCCGAATTGTGTCTTGATTTGGCCTTGATAAGGAGTCGTGGTGAGGTGTGATTCACATGCATGACCTCAATGAATACATCTCACCACTCTCCTCTCCTCTCCTCTCCTCTCCTCTCCTCTCCTCTCCTCTCCTCTCCTCTCCTCTCTGGCCAGTTGAAATGTGCATGTGTGCAGATCTTGAGTGCAGTCTGTAATTTTTGGCTGTGGTATTATCCTCAGCTCAGCCCCGGGCTTCGGGGTTAGCTGTAGCTGCCTCAATCACGTCACATGAAAAACTGCTGAGTGTGAGTGGCTCTCGTTCTCTTTCTATGTGCGTGCAGTGTGTGTGTGTGTGTGGGGGTAAGTCAGTGATTGTGTATGTGCTTGCATCTCTCAGTGTGTCGTGTGGGTTTGTGAGACGAGAGTACCGAAAGTCAGTGAATGTACTACTGTATGTTGACTTCATGTCTCTCTGTGTGTGAGTGTATTTGTCTGTGTGTGTGTGTGTGTGTGTGTGTGTGTGTGTGTGTGTGTGTGTGTGTGTGTGTGTGTGTGTGTGTGTGTGTGTGTGTGTGTGTGTGTGTGTGTGTGTGTGTGTGTGTGTGTGTGTGTGTGTGTGTGTGCGCGCGCACGCACGTGTGTGTGTGTGTGTGTGTGTGCATGTGTGCGTGTGTGTGTGTGCGTGCATAAGTTCCTGTGAACACTATATGAAAGTGTGCAGTAGATATCTCTCCCACATGACATCATTCCTCTGTCTGGCTGCCTCTGTCTCACAACCACATCTGTTTTAATCTCTCAAACTCTCTGTGTTCCTCTATCTGACTGCACATCTATCTAGCTGTCTCTCTGACTGCCTGTCTATCTCTCTGTCTTTCAGACTGTCTGTCTGTTCATCTGTCACTCTTTCTGCAGTGCATTTGGTTATTTGTATCTCTGTTTATGATTGTACGTCAGTCTCTCTTCTTTTGGTTCATACTTCATAGAGACTCAATCGCCCTGTGTCTGTCTGTCTGTTTGTCTGTCTGTCTCAGTGATATGTGATAGCAGCAGTATGCCATACGTAGACAGGCTGAACCGTGTGTGTGGGTTCCTGGACATCGAAGAGAAGGAAAACAGCTGTCGATTCCAGAGACGATACTTCATACTCGATACACAGGGGAATGTTCTGCTGTGGTATATGGACAACCCACAGGTACTACACACACACTCACAACAAACACTTAAACAAACAAGCCACAGTAAGAGGAAGTGGAATTGGCCAATAGAAGTTGTATGCTGTAACCTTGGACTCTGAGCCAATGGTGACACTGTGTGTTTGTGCTTGTATACAGAACCTGCCCAGTGGGGCAGCCTCTGTGGGCAGCCTACGGCTAACCTACATCTCCAAGGTATCCTCTTATATTTGTCTACCTGTCATTCCCCTAGTTATTTCTTATGTCTAAGCTCCTTAATAAATGTATATTGTTATTGTTGGGTGGGAAACCTTGTATGTCCAGTTACTTTTCAGGAAATGAAAAAAAGAAGAAAAAAAAAGAACCTATTTGAGAATAGCAGATCTACAAGTTTGCCTTGCGATGCGGTGCGCGCTTGTAGATTGTCTATTTCCGCTGCATTTGTGTGACAAACTTGTACGACGAAGTAGGGCATTAATTTATGAAAAAACATTTCAACAAAAGTTTAAATATGGAGGTACAAGATTTCTGCCCAACAACAGCGACACGTAGAAGTTTCAACATTGCTAATTTAAAATTGAAGTTACTGTATAATGAGGACATAACAATTGATATATCTCAGAGCGAGCAAACATTTTCGATCCAGTGCTCATATGGGCGGTTACAGCTAATGTCTACGTGCATGGCTGTGCTGAAGCAGACACTGTGAAGTTTTCCACATGTTTGTGTGCTGAGCTAACCAGAGATAATGGCATATGGCCTGACTAGACTGTAGTGCTGACAGCTGGTCACTGGACACTATAAGTGAAATAAGCTTTACTCTGTCAACTAGATGACATTGGACAAAGATAATAAAGACGCTTTTTCTCATCGTCTCCTTTCATCCTCTCTGTTTCCTTTTCATCTCCATTCTCATCACCAATTTTCTCATCACCAATCTTCTCTTCTCTTCTCTTCTCTTCTCTTCTCTTCTCTTCTCTTCTCTTCTCTTTTCTCTTCTCTTCTCTTCTCTTCTCTTCTCTTCTCTTCTCTTCTCTTCTCTTCTCTTCTCTTCTCTTCTCTTCTCTTCTCTTCTCTTCTCTTCTCTTCTGCTTTCATGCCATGTCAGGTGGGTGAAGCAACACCAAAGCAAAAGCCCAAGACTGAGTTCTGCTTTGGTGAGTTTCTTTTTTTTAAACTGAGACTTTAATTTTGAATGTGAATCTTATCTTGTCTGACATCTACGTCTGCAATGCAGCAGACTTCATTCTCATGTAATAGAAATATTATGTGTGCAGTGATCAATGCAGTATCCCGGCGGTATTTCCTCCAAGCTAATGATGTGACTGACATGAAAGAATGGGTTACTGCTCTTAACCAGGCGAGCAAGATCACGGTGAGTTGCGCACGCACGCATACACACACACACACACACACACACACACACACACACACACACACACACACACACACACACACACACACACACACACACACACACACACACACACACAATTATAGCAACGTTATGCTAACATTGTGCCAAAGTGAATGACACAGTGATACTGGAATCACATGATCCAGTGAACATATGGGTGTGAGCTGTTAAGGGTGATGCAATAAATAGACATCAGACAGATAGTAATCTGACTCATAGCTCTTGTTTTCTTTTTTTCAAGCCATTTGAATCAGTCTTCAATGTATTGATAGACTTGGGTTTGTGTCCATCTTTACAGGGATGTATTTTATAACGGGCACAGAGTAACAGGAGTGACTTTTTCCCCCCCACTTCCTCCTTCAGAGGAAGAGGAAGTAGGCACACTCCTCCAGTGGAAGAGGAAGTAATGTGTGATCACCATTTTTCCAACACGCCACCCAAAAGTATCATCTCCCTCACCTCTGAGATTATGTTGTAATGTGTAAGTTATAACATACAGTAGCTCATATGTGGAATGTGCGATGATGAAGACGAAGACACACACACACACACGCACACACACACACACACACACACACACACACACACACACACACACACACACACACACACACACACACACACACACACACACACACACACACACACACACAAAGAGGGCAGGTGGTGCGTTATTGTCCAATGGGCCCCAGATGTGGTTGACAGAGGCATTTCTCTCACCTGCAAACTGATACAGGAAATGCCGCTCTTTCTCTTTCACTTCCCCTTCTGAGAGGCTCTTTCTTTCTCTCTTCCTCTGAGCATTATTGGCATCAGTCTGAAAATGAATGAATAGTGTTCTATTTTATGATACTGTAAATAGAATAAAATGTTCCTGTCCATAGGTTTTCTCATTGTCAAAGATCAAAGATTGGCAGAAATCATCAAAATAATTGCCTTGTTGGCATATCTTATTGGAGACATTTGGTACAGATATTGAATGAGCTACAGCCAGAGCAGACGATGGGTTAAATTAGCTATAATTAGGCCTGTCACAATTATTACATAATCGTCTAATCACAGTTATTTGACATAATCGCAATTATTTTGTCATAATCGTCATAATCCTTTCCAAAAATAGCAGAAATAGCAGATCTACAAGCTCACAATGCGTCTCATCAATGTTCTTTTTTAAGTATAAAGTTGACAAATATGTCAGTAATTCTTTTAATATTTAGGTTAAGTGTCATATCTGCAATGTGCAACTTCAAAGCCTACAAGCCAAACAGAAATGTGATTGTCAATGACAAAAACACAATTAAATCTTTAATGGCAGTTATTTGAGTGATAATTAATCGTCATGTAAAATGTCATAATTGTCACGGCTCTAGCTACAATGCCCATATCGTCGTTATCGGATGGAAACCTTGTCCACAACCGTTCGTTTGGATTATCATTTAAAAAATAGACGATCTACAAGTTTGTAGATCTGCTATTTTCGCTACTTTTGTTCAACACTTTTGTATAATGAAGTAGGGCTTTAATTTACGCAAAAACATACACATTTGAAACCTGGAGATAGGAGGTTTCTGCCTGTCAGTGACGATATGTTCTTCTGTGTCCTAGGTACCTAAAGCTGGCCCTGTTCTGCCCAAGACAGATGTGTCCACAGTAAGTGGTGATACTCAGAGGAGGAAACAGCAGGCCTACAAGACGGAGATCATCGGTGGAGTAGTGGTTCACACTCCCATCCAGGTATTAGGGCGTAGCTGACACAATCATTGTTATCAGGACCTGAGAACGATTCTAAAAATGTCTTCTAAATCCTATCACTGCTTTCTGAAAAACCTATGCTTCTATATCAGTGGTGCCAAAACAATTACATGTCAAGGAACCCCAAAATGATGAAAGTATTTGGCCACGGACCCCCATCTCAAAATGTGTTTTTCCAGGGACCCCCAGAAGCAAAGATATGAGTTAAAATAATAAGTATTAAAAGATTTGCACACATTTTCACGATTTTCACAAAAATAGCAATAGCCAAAGTATAAAACTAGAAGCAGTGCTCTTCCGAGCACAGGTCTCCACCAGGTAAGGTAGGTCCTGGTGGCGGTAAATGTGAAAAGGGTGCCATGTCTTCTTGGCCTTTAACAGCAATGTGACCCTGCATGACTTGAGGCATTTTGTTCCAAAAATGTGTTTGGAAAAAGTCGACCTGCTGGTGGCGCTATAACAGGCCAATGTGAAAAGGGTGGCATTTGTTCCTTGACCTAGTGGGAATGTGCGTGCAGAATTTCTCTGTAATCACAAGCTGCGTTCATTATTTAAGTGATTTTGTTCAAAATGGACCAATCCTGCAAACTTTGGAAGCCAATGTTAGCCAATTAGGATGGAATATGAAATATTGGACAGATCTGTCTTGATCACATGACTATAGAGATACTGTGTACTGATTTGCATGATGTTTGGATAAAATCTCAAGGAATAATAGGAAAAAAACTGTTTTACACAAGTCGGCCTCCAGGTGGCGCTATAAAAGGATGATATGAAAAAAGCAGGGTTTTTCCTTGGCCTCTAGGGAGTGCACATACAAAGTTGTACACTGATCAGTGGAGTTATAGGTAAAAACACGAATCGGCCTGTTATAGCGCCACCGTGAGGCCGATTTGAAAACATTTAAGTGGCATTTATTCCTCTGCCTATTGGGAATGTGCATGCACAATTTTACCAAAATCGCATACTGCGTTCATGATTTCAGGTATTTTATTCAAAACTGACCAATCCTGCTAACTTTGGAAGCCAGTTTTAGCCAATCAGGATGGAATATGGAAAATCGGACAAATCCTTGTCGATCACATGACTGTAGAGACAATGTCTACCGATTTGCGTGATTTTTGGACAAAATCTGTAGGAGTACTGGCAATAGTTCGTTTTGCAAAAAACGGCCTCCTGGTGGCGCTAGAACAGGCCCATGTGAAAAATGTGGGGCAGAGGTTCTGAATTGGTATCCAGGGAGTGTTTTCCAGGGAAAACATACTCTCCCCCATGCCTTCGGCTGGTGGAGACAATAATGACTAAGTGATTGAGTGGTTAAAATCTAAAGTGACACAGATGCTTTCCCGGTCTTAATGGGTTGAACTGATGATGAAAGCCAGGACAATGAGGGGTGCTGTGTTAATGAACATATAGAGTGTACAGTGTACTATTCTAATGATGACGATGTGTTTCAGAATGAAGGCGAGGAGACCGAGATCAGAGAACGAAAGGTCATCAAGCCAGGCGTCCTGAGGTGTGGTTACTGTGTGAAACAGGGTAATGTGGTGAGTACACAGTACACACACGTAATACAACTGAAATCGGTGTTCACATGAAAGTATCTTTGGTTTAAGATACTGAAGATTCAACGTGGTTTGTGTTTCAGAGGAAGAACTGGAAGAGGCGTTTCTTCACCCTGGATGACAATGCTGTCAGTTACTACAAGGGTGACACAGTGAGTTCACAAGTCCTCTTTTTCTTGACTATAATGTGGTGGATTTCCACATCATGGTATCGGCTCAGCTCGACTTGACTCTGCTCCCTTTTTTGGGGGGGTTTCCCATCGGGCAAAAGTTGTTGATAGTACCTAGGCTGGTACCTTTTTTTTGTATCTCCTCTATTGAGGCTCCAAGCAAGTTTAAATAATACTAAAAGGTGACTTGAAAACACTGCAGACCACTGATTGGTCAGTATAATACACTGAGCTGTAAGACGAATCAAGAAAAGGGGGGATTTTTGTCGCTCACTCAAGCAGAAAATTTGCAAACGCAATAAAACAACATAATAAAAAGAATAATACTGGTTCTGGATGTAATAAGTAAAATAAGAAAAAAATAAGAAAATTATAGAAATTAAGTTAAAAGTACAGGTATGGTAAGAGGTAAACCTCTTAAAGCATTTATGGTATCTTAATTGGAGAAAGTGCAAGGCGGAAGGAAGGCCTTCTTAAAGTGTCTGACCAAACAGTCTCAAAATGTTTCAGAGAATCGAAAAACCACAAATACCATGGATCTGAGGTGGACACGCCAATTCTGCAGAGGTCGCACAGATTCTCTGTGTTTGAGGATTATATGCATCAGCTTGTCTGATTGGCCCACCCAAACCGCTGGCTTTATGGTTTGTTGGAGCATTATGTCACATTTGTACCGCTTAGACAGTATAAGTCCCTGATTGGCCAACCTGACCCGTCGGTTTAACTGATTGGCCGAGCTTCACATACAGTCTGTGCCGCCAAATATAAATGAAAGCGTATGCAATGGAACGGAAATAAGCCAAAGCCATAGTATGGAAGAATGTGATAGAAGCAAGAATGGCGGTAATGTTGGGATGGAGGAGAAGGAAGGATTTTTATCACATTCAAAGCAAAGTGCGCGAGAACAGAAGTACAGTATGGGACATAGGAGAGGGGAGGTCATAATATGGTTAAGTGCATAATTAAATAAAACATTGTATTTGATTGGCAAAAAACCCAAAGGTTTATGTGATCACTGCCAGAAGGAAAGGAAGAGATAGCATGGTTGATGAGCTGAGGGAGGTGGGAGTTGAAGAGGTGGAATATGCTATTATGAACTGGAGCTCCTGGTGTCCATGGCAGTGACCAGCCAGCCTCATTCTCCTGGCTGCTATCTTCTAACTCACCCTTGATAGCCCCCCTTCTGATGTACTCGCTAAAAAACATACCGTCTTTCTTTCTTTCTTTCTTTCTTTGTGTCCTGTACAAGGTTGACTAGCTCAGAGACAGCGAGTGTAACATAATGGGATGAAATTAATATCCTCACGTTTTGTGTTTCCCCCTTTTCTACCCTATTTTATAATTGTTCCCCCTCAGTCCTTTGATAGTGGAGGGTTGGGTTCACTTTCTCTTTCATTAAAGAAGAGAATCATCACCATGAACTGCTGTGTCACAGCAGTTAATGTATCTGCAGTGGAGAATGAAGTACCTGGAACCACATGCAGAGTCAAGTCAAGCCACACCATGTGGTGGAAATGTGCCAGTTAATCTTTGTATGCTGTGCCCTTGGCTAGAATCTGAAGCGTATGTCACATCACTGATGCAATTGTGTATGTGTCAGGATAAGGAGCCTCTTCGAGCTATTCCACTGAGGGACGTTCAGAAGGTTCACGAATGTCTGGTCAAATCTGGGTCAGTCTAAAATCCTGTTGCATACCTCTATTTTCCTTCTTTTCTGCACATCTGTCAGTCTGGCCCATCTGGTGTGCCTGTCTCTCTCTCTTTCTCTCTACTTCTCACTGTCTCTCTGTCACAGTCTCTTTCCCTCGCTGTCTCTTTCCTCCTCTATCCCTCTGCAGACACCAGTATGTTTCAGAGGTGAAATGATCATCTTCTGTGTTTGCTAGGGATCTGTTGATGAGAGACAACCTCTTTGAGATCATCACCAACTCCAGAATCTTCTACATTCAGGTACATGACAACTTGAGTCTTTTAAGGGTGGATTCACACTGCGGTCTCGGGGCTGCTTGGCAGATGTTTTGATAGTGTGAAGCATGTGTACTGTCCTTAGAAACGCTGGCCCCGAGACCACCTCCGGAGTCCGCATGATGCGTCCTTGAGAACGGTGCGCTGCAATGTGAAGCTACCGTTCCATAAACCAAGGAAGTGACGGTCAGCTAGGATGAAAATAACAAGGATTGGTCCGCCACGTCACTATTAAGATACCAAGGATGCACCAGTGACGTTACTGTTATGCGATGATTACAGGCGGCGTTACATTGTAATGTTTCAAAGACAGTCAGCACACACTGCTTTGGTTGTGTATTGTTGTTCTGTTATTGTTACAACTCAAGATAACGTCAGGAACACAGTAAAACGTTAATATTAGCTCTAAATTCTGACAAGATACTCTTCTTCTGTGACGTGACATTTTATATCTCCCAAAGCCCCATAGTCAACAGCGTCCCCCGGGAGGCACACAAATACAATTACAGTTGAATGAAGTGTACTCCAGGGAGTCCAGGCACAGAATGCTGGTCAGCGGGGACTAGGCAACTGTTTTCAGGAACCGTTCAAATCAATCGGACTGCAGTGTGAATCCACCCTAAGATATCAGAAACACTTTCTTCCTCGCACACCCAAACAGTACCCATGGCTGCTAAGAACGAAGGACTACTGATGTCAGTACAACATAAGGGAGAAATGTGGTTGCTCAGTTAGTGCAATGTGGTACAGTACAGTGCAAGACAAACTACATTATGTAGAGAGCATGCTAATAAACAAAGATCCATTGGAACAGGTCTAAAGTAACTTAAGTTATAGTAAAGAGGTGTGTCGCAAAGTCTAGACATTATTTGCTACACTTTGCGCTCCAACTCAGTTGCTCTATTTGTTGAAACAAAGAGCTCTCCTTGTTGACTTGTATGAATAATAGTGAAGCTGAACCTGTCTTTTTTTCTCAAACTGCTTTCCAGTTTTAGAAAACTGGCCTGTCTTTTTTTCTCAAACTGCTTTCCAGTTTTAGAAAACTGGAATGCACTGAGCTGCAGTAACGAAGGGTTTGTATGTCTACACTAGGGATGGGACGATAAGCGATATTATCGTTTATCGTGATAAAAAACTCTCACGTTAATCGTATCGTGGAGATTTAATTTATCGTGATATCATCCTCCGTCATGCACTGGGATCAGTTCACCTTTTATTTGCAGAGCTGCACATCCGGTACCACTTAAACCCTCTATTGGTAAAAGGTACTTATAATATACCTACTTGATACAGTATTTTTATCACTCGTCTCTATCAAATGTCTTTGCCAAAGAATAGCCAACGCGTTGTGAGCTTGTAGATCTGCTATTTTTTGTCAAATCATGTTCCGCCCCAGGATAATGAATTTGGATTATCGCGATAATATCGTAAATCGCGATAATCAAAATTTCTTTTGTCACAGTAATGTCGATATGACATTTTCATATCGTCCCATCCCTAGTCTACACTGGCGTCTCCTCCAGCTGTCGTTCCATATGCTAGAGTGCTGGAGATGTTTCCTCACTGATGTGTGGCAGCGCTTCTGTTTTTAGAAGGACGAAAAGTATGTTTTTGTGAACCAGGCAAAACCATCTGTTACCATAACAACAATAACATCCTGTTCTTCCTCTTGGGAGAACAGCTGACTGAGAAGGCTAGGGTCACTCGGATCAGAAGGGAAACCCTAGGAGAGAGAGAGAGGGGGGGAAGTCGAGTGAGACCCACACAATTTCATGAATAATGTTGTAAAGAGTTGAGACCATGGTTAACATTTAAGACAGTGGTTCTCAACCTGTGGGTTGGGTCCCCAAATTATTTTGGGGGGTCCCCAGATGATTAACTTAATGTGCAACATTGTTTTCTCACTCAACAGTAAACAAACCAACATAAAGTTTAAGTGTATAGAGGGAATATGCACATTTCTAAAGTGACAATTTCAGGACTTTTTAATACCTCTAAAATGTCAAATTAAACATTGGCCAAATTGTCAAATATTAGAGGCAGAAATTGTCTACATGCTCACAACGGCATTGTGAGAATGTAGATCTGCTATTTTCACAATAGAACCAACTGTGTTATACAAAATGTAATTCCTCAACTCTTAGTGCTCATCAGGGTATGGGGGTCTCCAGTTAAAATATGATTATTTTGGGGGTCACTGCCTGAAAAGGTTGAGAACCACTGATTTAAGATACAGTCTGCGTGCGTGAGTATGTATTTTATGCGTGTATACTGTATAATACCTGTTGTTCCCTTCATGTTTGTCTATAGACTGACTCTCCAGAGGAAATGTATGGCTGGATCAGGGACATTGACATGAAGATTCAGGACTTCAGAGGCCCTACTAAGGTTCCCTACTGTCCTTTGTCTCTCATCAATATCTTTTTTGGATCTATACATTATTTAGGGTTTAGAATTTATGTGCAAATCTCTGCAAAGGGGAAAGCCCTACTTCCCTCCATCTGTCTGTCTGTGGCAAGTGTGGCATGTGGTGACAGTATTTTGGGGTTGTGCGTGCCTGTATGAAAAGGCATGGAGCAATGGCTATCATAAACGCCCATCATTACATAATTACGGTGAAACCAGAGTATTAATAATAATAACTTTATTTATATAGCACTTTTCTACACAAAGTGTGTACAACATCTAATTGAACTAATCAAATTATTAATAGTTTTATTAAGATAATATATAAAAAAAACATAGATTTTAATACATTAATACATTTTAAAAAGATGATTCAACTGTAAATACATTAGCAAAATACAGAAAATATCGGATTACGATCTAGTATTGAAGACTTTTGTTAAAGTAAAATCAACACAATTTTTTCATATTCATTTGTTTTAATTAAAGATTTTCTTTTTTTTAGATATGCTTCTTTATTATTTGATTAATTGGAAAATTAAAGTAATCGACAGTTGCCAGAGTGACAGGCTGCATGGAGACAAATCTTTAGATAGTGACACAAGGACAAACTTTATAACATAAAGGCCAATTCATAGTCCAGACATAACATACAAGGGTTGGACTCCGCTGTGGTTTGCACAGACTAAAATTATGCAATAGTGGGCCTCAGTATATGTCTGCCTGAGCTCAATGTTTGTGACCATGCGTTGACCATAACACTATCACAGTGTTATGGTGTTACAGTGTTTTAGCTGTTCAGTCTTTAGACTTGGAAATGTAATGAGCTTTGCATGCTTTTAACTTGCAATTGCTCAAGAATAGGACCGTAAAAAGTATTGATAATTATGTAATGTGTGAACACGATTGGTGTCCTTAAAAGGAATCCATTGCATTGTTTGACAAACTATGGAAGATAGTGCTTTTAGAAAAGGACAAGGTACCTCGTTGAAACCGGGCGGTAAGCCATATCTCGACCCGTCTATGGAAAGGAAAATGTCTGAACTGTCGACAAGAGGACATTAGGCAACGAAATTCAGCGTAGGCAGTTTACAGTACGCCTGTCTATTAACGGGCATAGCAGGCAAGAGTCACTACTTCAACAATGTTGGTACGACTAAGGGATATATATATTTTTTAACATGCATTTAGATTATCAACTAGTAATCTCTCAAGACAGACTCTGATGAGAAACAGACAGATTGATCAACTAGTAACTACAATGTAACTTTGATGAGTTGCCATTTCAGCCTCAATCCGTATTTCATGCCTGCGATTGGCTAATACCAATATATACCCATGAGCTGGAGGGTCTGGCAGCTGGAGGGTCTAGCAGTGTAGATCCCATAAGCTGGATGGACAGCTTGTGCCCAGCTGGCTAGTTCTGGTTCATAGCCTCACAGGACCCATCCCGTAGTCTTTAGTGGGATTGCTCTGCAATGATTCATTCACAGAAAAGACATAGTTGTTGGTGATTCCAAACAATATATTCGGGAATTGAGGTACTTGACCTTCTGGCAGCAATGATCTGCCAAATATTTGCCAAGATTAGCTGTGGGCGGGCGCCTGGTGGCCTACTGGTCTAAGCGCATACCATATAGGCATTGATGCCTGGCGGCGGCGCCGGTTCGATTCCCGATCCGGACAACCTTTGCCGCATGTCTCTCCCCATCTCTCCCCCTGTTTCCTGTCAGTCTACTGAACTATCCAATAAAGGCATAAAAAAGCCCAAAAACAAATCTTTAAAAAAGATTAGCTGTGGGCACACAGAATGCAATATTTCTGCCTGACAGAGATAGATCATTGTTTGAATGCTCAGTGTGTACAGCTATATAGTATATTCCATGGGTCTTCAACGTTTTCAGGCCAGGGACCCCTTAGTTGAGAGAGAGATGAAGCAGGGACCCCTACAACCTTTTCATAGATTCCATACTTTCATTGTTTGAGAGTACGATCATCATTGTATTTTGGATTCATGTCAATTTGTGTTTTCAGATATTTAACCTCTTGAACCACATCAATATTTACTAAACTTGACATTTCACTTTTAGTTCCACTTAGTCTGCTCTTTTCCCCCTCTACACCAAACCACTTTGCCGAAAATAGACGATCTACAAGCTCACAATGCCTCGCACTGTGGGGCGTTGTGAGCTTGTAGATCTGCTATTTTTGGCTAAAGTTCTCAGAATATGGACGCTAGGGTTCAAATGCTTAAAGGAGTAGTTCACCACTTTTCAACCTGTCTTCATATAATAGGTCCTCACTAATGTTCATGGTAAAATATCACAATTTTTGTCTACTCAGTCCAAGTCTCCTAGGAGAGCTGTGGGAAGTTCAGAATCCATAGTCTTGTGACATCATCATTTTCCAAAAAAAAAATTTAATCAATATTTTTGAAAAAAATATTTAGATTTTTAATATCGCGAGAACAATGGCTTCCACTTTAAAATTGCAACTTTTCAGGAATAGAAAGCCTGCAGTTTCTATAAGCTGGATTGGTAATCGATGATGTCACAAGACTATGGGTTTCTGACCAGCCCACAGCCCTCCTCTGAGAAAAAAAAAGAAAAAAAAAAAGAAGAAAAGCTATTTTTGAGTGAGGACCAATTATATGAACATAGGTTGAAAAGTGGTGGAGTGCCCCTTTAATATAAAAAAGGAGAAAAAGGTTTCTATAACACAAAGATTTGGAGGACCCCCTGTAACTCTGAGGGCCCCCTAGGGGTCCTGGACCACCTGTTGAAGACACTTGGTATATACTGTATACATATCACATACTAAGCCTTTATTTGACATGGATGAGGGAAGTGATGAAAGGAATTATGCAACTGATTGCGCTGATTGGTCAGCTGCTGTATCTTCCCTAGGCGTTACATGGCAGCTGACCGGTTCCTTTGTGCGCTACTTGCTTCTAAAGGAAATCACCATGTCAAACATGGATAAAATTCAGCCGCCAAACATGTTTTCTGCAAATAGTTTTCTAGAATTCTTAGCTGAGGAGACAGCAGACATTCACAGAATGGCTGCATACCAATTAGGTTGCGGCATGCCAACAGAAACGTTTGTGTTCAGAGTCAACTCTCTCCCCACACTTTTGGGGACTCAACATTTTGTTCACAGGGGCAGTTCCTTCTTGACAATGTATTAACATTCCAGTGTTTGTCTTAGTGTTGAGCAAATAGTATTTGTGAATAAAATAGACTATGGGGCGATGGGCAATTGGGCATGCTCTGGTGGCTTACCTCGAATCTCACCTGAGGCTCTTTGCTGCATGTCATCACATCTTGCTCTCTCCTGCCTTTATTGTTTGTCTCTTGCTGTCACTATCAAAATGAAAGCACAAACCCGAAAAAGATAATGTTTTAATAAGTCTATGGGTATGTTATAAACAAATTAAACATATATATATATATATATATATATATATATATATATATATATATATTAACAAATTAACTATATTTTCCAAATAGGGCAAGGAAAATTGCCCTGGTGATAAACTGGTGGTTTCTGACTCTCTGCCTTTTTTCTCTCATAACCATTCATCTCTCTCATCACAGGATTTTAAACGTGCATCTTCTCTCTATCGAAACTACGCCTCTGCATCCCGCAATCTACAGACTGAGAGACCTACACTGGTCAAGTCCTGTTCTGTGGCCCCAAGCTGGCAGCCTTGGACCCCTGGGCCCCAAAGTGAGGCCTCCATCATGGACACAGAAGACATGGATATCACGTTCAGCCCCTTGCCCACCCTGCCTTCTCCTTCTTCATCTTCCACCTCCTCCTCTACCTCCTCCTCCTCTAATTCCCTGTCTGCCACGGCTCCTTGCTCGAGTGCTCTTCCCCCGGCTCCAGCTCCAGCTATCAGCCCGGGGGATCTCACCACTTCAGGAAGCTTTTCCCGTGGCCGAAGGCGGCACCGCTCTCAGCCCCAGACTCACACAGACCGAAGCTTCCCCTTCAGCTTGGATGACGACAGCATCCGCACCACAGATGTATAAGATTGATGAAATCTCTCTGATTTCCCTTCTGGACCAAGATTTAGGTGCCTGTTTTTAAATGAATGTGGCTATGGTACCCCCCTCCCCACTTCCCAATGACTTGACAACAAGAGTCAGTCTCACAACCGTAGCCTGCTGCTGCGGAGCCCCCTGCTGAGTTTATGTAGTAACTGCGGGCTACATTGCAGTATTGTAAGGGAGGGTAGAAGTGGATTAGAGGACAACAGTGTTAGCGTTCAAGGGACTGTGAAAGGGTTTAATGGTGTTTTATATATACTGTATAAATATAATCCTCTAAAAACTTGAATATTGTTGATATTACTAGTTAATTAGTGGGTTGCTCTTGTAGGTTCACAAGTTACGGTACATATAGGCCTACATATGCTAGATCTAATCTGTCCGCATGCACATGGCTCTCATCAACAAAGCATCCAGAGGGTTTTAAAATTTGCTGGAAGTATCTAATAGTATTTAGCCCTTCAGCACATGATAGATTATTTACCCAAGTGGCACATGGTACATTTGATTGATTTGAGCCAAGTCATTTTCTGTGTCCGCCTGCATCTGTAGAGAATCCTAATCACTTGGATTGCAAAGGTCCACCCAGCAGTGTTTTGTTTGATTTGATTTGATTTTTTCTTTTCTTTTACTTAACGCCCCTGGAGACACATGTTGTAGGAGCTATTGTTTCAAAACATCAGTCTAAATAGTCTTAAACACGCAATCTATTACTGGAGTCTCTCCTCTGTTGTTGTACTGTCGGACAAATTTGAGTCAGCAGCAACTTAATGCCTTTATGTGTTTGCACAATGTTTTAACCCATTTAGACCAGGTACACATTATTGTGTATTATTATGTTATGCTTTAGCTAAAAATAGCAGATCTACAAGCACTCGGTGCCGCGCTGCGAGCTTGTAGATTTGCTGTTTTTGAAAAATCATGAACAACTAGGTTTTTTGAAAAACACATGTTTCTACGTCAGTAGTTCTCAAACTCTTTCATGTCAAGGACCCCTAGAATTATGTGTATTTGGCCGCCGACCCCCCAGAGGCAAATATTTGAGTTACAAATGTTTACTTTAAAAATTAGATATTCAAAGATTTTCATGATTTTACAAAAATAGCAGATCTACAAGCTCGTGTGAGCTTGTATATCCGCTATTTTTCAATAGTTAAAGCATTCAATAATTCTAGGCCTAAATGGAAAATAGAAGCCCATGAAACTTGTGTTAGAGATCAATCATCTGGTAACTGTGACTCCTGTTTCAGCTGATACTAGCCCGATGAGGTACCATGATGACAGTACAGTTGTGTTGAATAGTATGTTCTAGAAAGTGTCATGTAACAGCTGGTCGGCTGATTGACAGGCTTATAAATGTCATTATAATCTTTGTGTTGTTGCAGCACGTGCAGGAAGATACAGCTTCGTTGCCACTTTGGAGTTTTATTGTAATTTTGCACTTTTACTTTTCTTTGTTGGTTCTCATTCTATCACAACCGATTTCACAACAGATCTGAAATGGCTCAAGTGCTTTATGCTGTTACATCTGTAATCTTAGTTCTTTCAGCCTCACCTCAAGATATTCTTTGGTGTGGTGCCATGTTCTACGCGCCTACTTCCTACTGCGGAAGTAACTTGCACTTGTCTGCCTAATGTATGTTAATTCATTTTCTTGTATATTAAATGATGCCTTTTAGTAGTCCTGTTGAGGTTTCCTTTGTAGATATTTTACAGAAAGATACATTGTTTCCCTTTTGTTCCTATAATTACCCAGCAATAGAACATCACGCCACCTAGTGGTGTGTGACCCTAACACTCGCCTACAGAACTTTCCAACATTCTGATAACATGAACAGAATTAAGGTCTTCAGCTTGTGTACCATTGTTCTCTCTTAAGGGCAACACAGCGTTTGTAGGCAGGTCAAGAACAGCCACCTCTACTCAACCACTCAACCGAGCACACTCATGGCCATTCATCCAGTGCACATAGACCCTTTATTTGTAAACTTGAACTTGGTCCTCTCTTTTTCTCCCCTGTCTATACCAAATCTCTAGATTTATTCAGCTGCGGGGACCAGCTGGACTAAAAGGTCTCCTTTCTGCAAAAGGGTTTAAATTGTGTGGCTAGGTAAAAGGCCCAGAGTGCCCATGAAATGTCAGCTGTGTTGAAATGACTTTTCAGTCTGTTAAAAACACAGCTCCTTGAGGTACTGAGAGGAATCCAAGCAGAAACACATGACCGAGCCAGCAGGGAGATCAGGACTTAAGTCAATCTGATGGGGGCTGGGGAAAACTGAAAAGTGACGTGTGTGGGGGGAGTGAGAGCTAGGCTATACCTAACGAAACTATTTAGACCCTGGACAAATGTACTACTGAATTATATATGTTGTATTTTGTTTTAAACTTTTAGATTAGTATGCTGTTTGTATAATACTCATCTCAACTGAAACTGAAATGTATTTGTATAGCCCTTCATTGGTTGAAGGGTTTATTAGCAGTTTACAATGAATGGTGTGAAAATGAAGGCTAACTCCACAAAATTATAGAAATCAATCAAATGCAAAGTGTTTGGATCACTGACCAATATTGGATTGATAATTAGGAGGTGGATTCCGCATCCACACCACCTAATCACTTCATTAAAAAAAGCTTGTGAGGAAAGCCACAGTGAGACCAACAATCACTTTGAAGGAGCTAATATGGAGTTCAGTGACTGAGATTGGACTCATGTGCACCAGTTAACAATATCAAGAGCTGGCTTAAATGAGAGGGTAACAACAGACAAGAAAGAAGACATTTTTCAAAAAGAACGATATGAAAGTATGTATAGAGTCTAGTCAGAAAACATACTGTCACCTGGCTGGCTGAAAAGAAATACAGGATAAGCTTTTTGTCGTCAGAGGAGACTTTTCCTCCGAATCCAAAGTGCTGCTGTATGTGGAGGCAACCTAATACTTGGTCAAGTCCTGTATATAATTAATACTGTCCATGCCTTAAGAAACACCATCCCTATGGTGATGTATGGTAGTGGTAGCATCATGGTGTGGGGATGCTTTTCAGCAGCAGGCACTGAGCATCTTGTAAAAATACAAGGAAATACTGCCAGGGACTGCAAAAAACAAACAAACAAACAAACAAAAACAACTTGGGAGCAATGGTGCCAGGGCCAAAGCAACATGATATTGGACAAACAAGTGGATTGTCCTTCAGTGAGCTCTAATCTCAATCCCACTGAGAATCTGCAGCACTGTCTACACTACAGTATTTAAAACTGGTCTGCAAAGTGCCCTTCAAGATTGTATTTTATTTGCATACTTCATAAGCAAGATTTAAAGGCCAACTCTTTAAGTGATTTACACTGCAGCCAAATCTAGCCTGAATCAGATCTGTGTCACATCCAGATTGGAATCTGATTGGTTTCTTATGACCATGTGACCATTTAAACCAATCAGATTCCAATCTGGATGTGACACAGATCTGATTCAGGCTGGATTTGGCTGCAGTGTAAATCAGGCCTACACAGTGTGATGCCTCAGGCGCTGTACAGACATTTGCGTGAAACATCTTCTCTGTATCGTATGAGAATGGCCACTGGGAGCGCCGTACTAATGCATTGTCAATGGAAGGTTCAGTTGTTTGGTGTTTTGTCGTTACCGTGTCTCTTGGCCAAAAGACAGGCTGCGGTTGAGCTTGAGACACGGCAACGACAAAAAACCAAACAACCTTCCATTGACAATGCATTAGTACGGCGCTCCCAGTGGCCATTCTCAGACGATACGGAGAATACGGAGAAGATGTTTCACGCATATGTGTGAGTCCAGCCCCAGAGTGACATACAGCCAGGCCTCTGACTGGGGCAGATGGAAACAAGTGGGGGGACTGCATGGTTTGTTATTGTTCCTATACGGATGTCTTAACCTGAAGGGGCTGTTATTGATAAAAAATAGCAGATCTAAAGCTCACAATGTGTTGCATCGCGACACCATGTTGAAATAGTGCTGAAGTGGTTAATGTACAGTATGTTTTATAATAATAATCAAAATCTACAAAGTAACTAATAACTAAAGTTTTCAAATAATTGTAGTGGGGTAAAATATTGGGGTACAATATTTGCCTCTGAGATGTAGTGGAGTAGAAGTAAAAGTATTGAAAATTGGAAATACTCCAAAAAAGTAAAAGTACCAAAAAGTAAGTGTGTGTGTGTGTGTGTGTGTGTGTGTGTGTGTGTGTGTGTGTGTGTGTGTGTGTGTGTGTGTGTGTGTGTGTGTGTGTGTGTGTGTGTGTGTGTACTGCCCACCAAACTCAACCTCTCCATCTGGTATCCCAATAAACACGACTCTTTCTGCCTACATCATGGACAGCAGCACATGATAGAGTCTATGTCTCACATCCTCAATGGTTGTCACTTTTATAAAGGACTTTACACAGCCAGACATGACACAATCGTCAACATAATAATGAAATCAGTTTGTTCCATCTCTCCTCCTGCTGTGTTCCACTCTAACATCCCAGTGAAACCACACATGTTTGAAAATAGTAACCCCCATGCTTTTGTAAATATTTCTGCTAATACACCTGATATAATCAAAATTGATGAGGAACGCAGGGAAGTCGTCCTACTGGAAGTAGGCTGTACTTTTGATTTTAGCCTGGAGGAAGCCTTCCTCACTAAACAGCTGAAGTATCAGCCACTAGTACAAGCCATTACTCAGATGGGTTACAACTGTCAGCTTGTTGTCTTTATATTTGGCAGCCTAGGCCATGTCCATAGGCTAGTGGTCAGGGGCCTTAGGATTATGGGGCTGACCAAGTGCAGAGCAAAGCAGCTGGCTAAGTACTGCTCAGTCTCCTCCATTATAGGCAGTCGCTGCATTTGGAGGAGGAGGAGGTGTTTTTTGTACCCATAAAAGTGATGTTTTCTTTTTCTTTCTTTGGTAATTGCATGCTAATATCCTGCTTGATTGAAAATTGTGATGCATGATCTTAATATGAAGTATACTTCATCTGGCAACTGAAAGATTTGAGACCTTGTTTGTATTTTATAAAATGTGGAATCAAATAAAGAATTAAAAAGTGTGTGTGTGTGTGTGTGTGTGTGTGTGTGTGTGTGTGTGTGTGTGTGTGTGTGTGTGTGTGTGTGTGTGTGTGTGTGTGTGTGTGTGTGTGTGTGTGTGTGTAGCCTATTTGTATAGAATATTTCATTGGAATAGTCAGGTAACCCATGCTTGCTGATGTAGCCTATTTGTATAGAATATTTCATTAGAATAGTCAGGTAACCCATGCTTGCTGATGTGATCCACTAGAGGGAGCTGTAACACTATGTAAACAATATGTGTGCAACAGGCAGATAATGGTGTAGTTGTTAGACCATTATTATGATTGGGGGTGTTTAAAGGTGACTCAGGTATGTTTCTCAGAAGAGTATTAGCTCACCATGCATCCAGACATTTTACCCCGGCCCTTATAGTGACATAGGGTTGCCAAATTCTCACCTCCTCAATTACCACAATACCCTTTGTCACGGGATGCATCTGAAGAATGGGCTTGGCAACAAAATAAGACGATATAAATGGAAAATAGATTTTACTGTACAGTGTATCGCTCTGCCAACACGTAAGAAAGTATAGCGGGACTACATGTGTAATATGAAGTCATTATAATTCGGTGCAGGTTTTCATCTGGACTCGGAGGCCCTGTCTGGACCGCTGCCAAACCCCAACCTTTATGTTCCACATCAGACCACGTTACACGGATAGAGGAGGGGGGTTGGAATGTATTTTGCCCTGTGTGATGTGATTGTTTGCAGAGAAATGGGTTGACCTTGCCCTCCATTGCCACACACACACACACACACACACACACACACACACACACACACACACACACACACACACACACACACACACACACACACACACACTCTCTCTCTCTCTCTCTCTCTCTCTCTCTCTCTCTCTCTCTCTCTCTCTCTCTCTCTCTCTCTCTCTCATGGTCAGCCTAGGTGTGTGAGACAGGCCTGCTGAGTGCAGGAGGTCTGGGACCCCTTCATCACTTCCTCCAGACAGAGAACAGAGGAACTAGTCAGCTGAACCCCAAATGGGACAATAATGAGCAGCCACAGCCACCTCATTTCAAATATTATTAGATCTCTTCTCCCAGCACTTTTCCAATGCCATGCATTCTCCCTACAGGCTATATTATTTATATAAGGATACAGAGAGGTTTATTCCATTATTTAAGAAGTATCATGTTTGGGGGGAAGTGGAACGAGAGAAAGTTATTTTTGATGCCAATGCCAACCATGCCTAACTGTTCAAGCAAGGACAGTTCTGCATTATGTTCTTCAGATCTAACTTCAAAAAGAAAGTGGGATACTTTCATCATCCCAGCGATCAATTGATCAATTGACGTTTTAATATATTTTGTCAATAACGGTAAAATTAACATAAAGATTCAACATTAAAATAACATTTCTACATAGAAGCGTATTTGCCCTTTCGTCTTTCTCAAAGACAGGCCTACATGTCCTTTAGGAAATGACTTTCATTTTACCGTTAACATAATGACTTAATCAATATACAAATAATGAATTAATGTTTGTTGATTTAAATTTAGTTTTATGGTGAACCGCGAGGAGTAGCCATATAGGCACATGTGTCAGAATTGAAGTTCTCAATTGAAAGAAAGCTATAACATAGCCTATAGATTCCTTTATTGTAAATATAGACTAATGACTTGTTGCTTCCTCAGGTGTGTATGTTGTCACACATGCAGCAACACATTCTCCAATCGATAGCTTTCTTTATTGTAGCTTATAGTCTGCATTGGGGTAGCTTTTCTTTTTACGACTGTTTTTCTGATGATATCTTCTGCATAGTATTTGCTATTTGTTCTGTCTGTCATTCAATGTTATGAGTTAAAAAAAAGTGAACTGTACTGTCATGAAACTGTACCTTTTCCTATGCAAACTTCTAATGAATACTTCAATCAATTAATCAATCAATCAAACGTAGGCCTAATGCCTATTGTCACAAAAAAATATCCACACATGCAAATATTTGGCAGTTTGCATAAGATGTTATATGGTTTTAAGATATTAAAGCATTCTCAGATAGGCTATGCAATGTTCATGTGCGCTAATTTGGAATTCTTGAAAGTTTTCATGAAAAAATGTTTGGGCTACATCTTCAAAACTGTGTTTACAGGACATATTCATTAAAAAGTTTGTTTCGGAACAAGTTACTTTTATTTATTTTTAACAAATGGTACTTTTAATTATAAAAACAAAACGATAAATGAGTAACATTTTACCACCTTATTTCAGTGTAGAAAATACTGGAATATGGACAATATTAGGATATTGTAATTGCATATTTAATATATTTGAGGATATAAAGACAGATTTAGACCTATCAGTTTAGAGACAAATGTTGTCTGTATTTAGCTCTTTCAATTTAGTTTTACAGCCTTCGCATGTTTTTAAGTGGTCTACCTGTAAATTAACTTAAATTATAATTGTATAATTGTTTGAGTGTGTGCCATATGCCTTTTGGATTAAGGCTATTGTGAAGTAATGTTGAAATATTTGTGTTCTTTTAAAATTATTAGTATAGGCCTATAATGTATCCAAAATACTTGTTGAACTCTTGTTGAAATTAAAGTTTATAAAATGTGAAAATCTGTTGTTACAACGTTAGATGCCTACATATTACCTTTACCATCATATACATTAAATAATCAATGTGGATCAGTGATATTTTCCCTATATGAAAAGTGATATTTGTCCCTTTTCAGGGACACGGGTTTATGTTAGTAGGTATACGGCCTAAAACGGGTGTCGTTTGACAAGAGTGACATAAACTATAAGATAACCTCTTCATGTGTGTGTGTGTGTGTGTGTGTGTGTGTGTGTGTGTGTGTGTGTGTGTGTGTGTTTAATATATATATATATATATATATATATATATATATATTATATATATATATATATATATATATATATATATATATATATATATATATATATATATATATATAACATAACATTTTGTGTTAAAACGTGGCTGATTGAGAACATCGTCAAGGTGCAGCCAATCAAATCAGTAAAGGTGTGCAAAAAACAAGAGATTTATTTTTCCTTCGTGATGCTATTTACCAAAAAGTTGATAGTAGAGAAATAGGCTCTGAGAGAAAGATGTCACACATTCGACCCCTTTTTGCGGTCAAGCCTTTTATCAAGGTCATACCGATTGTGTAATGTGAATGGTAGGCCTTTTGAAATGTAGAGTAAAATGTAGGGCTATGTCTGTGTGTCTATTTGTTGCAGTTTGATGAAGAATTTTCAAGTCAGTAGGCCTATACCTATGAAACAGCTCAATTTGCCCGTCAAAGAACATATGCAGGAAGACATGTAGGCCAGTCCTTATATTGTTATATGATTTACAATCATCCAAATCGTATAACTTGTTCAATTGCAATTTAATTCATGTATGTATAGGCTAAACAATGGGTATATCCTAAAAAGTGGCTTTTCGTTTGTGAATTACTTGAAAAATATGGTTCTCTTGTCAGAGTCAGACATCCAAAGAGCACGTTTGAAATGTAATCAAAAGAATAAAAAATCTCTCCCTCTGTGTGTGTGTGTGTGTGTGTGTGTGTGTGTGTGTGTGTGTGTGTGTGTGTGTGTGTGTGTGTGTGTGTGTGTGTGTGAGTGAGTGTGTGTGTGTGTGTGTGTGTGTGTGTGTGTGTGTGTGTGTGTGTGTGTGTGTGTGTGTGTGTGTGTGTGTGTGTGTGTGTGTGTCTCTCTCTCTCTCTCTCTCTCTCTCTCTCTCTCTCTCTCTCTCCCTCTCTCTAATGCGTATAACCTTGGTTTTAGGAGGAGGGCTGAATTGAATTTGAAATGAAATAGTCGTAGTAGGCTTGTGGATACATTGGTGATGCCATCTCAAAGGTCACGTCACGTGAAGGCACAGAAACGTAGGGTATAGGCTCTTTCCAGTGATTATCACACAGTGGCATGCTGCAGCATCACTGTGTACCGTCAGCGTGCCTCCAACCAGCCAGTGCGCTTTGCGTGCGAACCTGTTCAATGGACTGTGGGGTCTGGATCATCAGATAAGAGATAACTATACCTGAAGACCTGGCACAGCTCATCATCCTTGACTTTTAAGGTAAGTGCTTTAAAATGTTGATATCAAATATTACAGAAAAACGGGACAACCTTGTGCGCAACGCAGAACATTTTACGCATGCACGAGAGCTGCCAGGATGCTATTTAAACAGGTTATGCAGGTTAATCTAATTGTGTCAATAATAGCCTAGCCTACAAGTGTTCATGAAAATGCTATGGTTTGACCTTCCACGATCCGTTGCTGCATGCCCATGCCAAAATCAAAGCAGTTGTCGAATTGATGCAAACGGAAGAGATATGGAATGGAAAAGCAGAAATTGGTTGGGGTGGGGCCCGGGGCCGGCGGGGCCGGATCTAGGCATAGGCAAGGGGGGGCAATGCCCCCCTAAATGCCCTGTCTGCCCCACCAAACATGATGGCATGCAAAAATCAAAAATCGGCCGGTATGATATCAAACCGGCCGCATCGGTGACCGGACGGTCACTGACATGCTCTGGACTAATTTAAACATTAGCAAATAGCAGCCAGTCTACTTAGTGGCAGCCTACAGTACAACAGAATACAGATGATGCTGATTACCTTTGCAATGGGATATATTCCATAATCCTGTGTCAATGTAGTCTCAAAGAAGAAGGAAAAAAAAAAGCATCGCAAGGCTTTCCTGCCTCCAGTCCAGACGGTCCATGCAGAATGAGTTTACTTTCACTTTCATTTAACAGAAAGCAACAGCATTGCAAAAGCTGTTGCAAGCGACAGAAAAAGCCATCCTATACATGTCCCTTTATTTTAGCCAGTTTCAAAGGAAAACCACCTCCCGTTTCTCTGTTGTTGGAAAAAAAAAAAGTCAGTTCACTTTGCGTGGTGTCACTGTCATGTGTGTCTGTCCACACGCTGGATTAATCAATGCATGTCCAGGTGAAGCCTGTTAAAGGTCGTTATAGTATCCTCCGATAGTTTCACAAAGTACATTAAGCAACAGAAATGTATTATGTAACATTTTAAGTCCCTTACAGAGGTTTTACAACCCAAAACAACAGGAACAGCCAGGGTCATGAGGTAATATTTTGCCCTTAAATATTTGAAAGGAAGGAATAGACTAGAGTCAGACTACTGTGACACAAGGTAAATTTCTCACCTTGAAGACAATGAATGCAACCTTATTTATTTTAGCTTTTAAGACAATCGTTTTGCTTGTTAAAAAATATTTATTCAATAATAATATTATTAATAATATTTGAAATAAATGATCTCAATATGTATACCAATAATTTTAAAATAAAGGTTTTGCCATAATCATGCAGCTCTAACAGTGACACAGACAGAAGCAATGGCACAGCAATTATACAATATATACAATAGTATGTATTTTTTACTTTAGGTGGCATATAGCTCAGGGGTAGAGAAACTGGTATTAGAGCATGAAGGGTATAAATCCCGAAGGGTTCCCAGTTCGAATCCGGGCTCCCCCTGAGTTAATGTCGAAGGGTCCTTGGGCAAGACTCTGAACCCCTAATTGCCTCCGGTGAGTAGGTTGGTGCCTTGCATGGCTTCCTCCGCCACCGGTGTATGAATGTGTGTGTGAATGGGTGAATGTAATGCACAAGTAAAGCGCTTTGGATTAAAAGCACTATATAAATGCACCATTTACCATTTAGGCCTTACAGTGAATGATCAGCTGGCATCAATATTATATCCATATCATATTAGACTGGATATTGTCTGTGATTTTGGATATTGTACTTTTGTGATTGATTTGGCATTAGTGTTCTTCTAGCTTATTGGTACTCAAATTGAAGTATGTCTTGTAGGCCTACTTGGCCTGAAAAAAGGGTATTGGAGCAACCCTATTTTCTAGTTCATAGCTAAAGAAATCGGTATCGGAAAATCAGTTTTGGCAGGTCAGACCTTCATAAAACCGGTGGATCGGTACCGGCCAAGAATTTTGCAATCAGTCCATCTCTACTAGAATATATAGAGACAGAGAGAGATAGGTGTAAGACCTGTTGTTTGTAATGCGTGTTATAGGTATAAGTGTGCCAAAATGCTTTGTTTTTTATGCATTTCGGGTGTTTTAGGGGGTTTCATCCCCCCATTTTTTTCCGCCCACGCCTAACGGCGTGGGCTGGAGGTGCCCCCCTATCATTTCTTGCTGCCCCACCTACTACTAAAGGCTAGATCCGGCCCTGGGTGGGGGGCAAGTCAACCGTACGGCGGGGCCGTTAGTAGGCCTACTAATGACCCTTTCAACTTTAAACTCCAGTTGACTGAATAATCCCGTCAAAGCGATGCGCGCTCACATCAACACAGGGCTGATGCCCCAACATAACCTAGGGCTGGTGTGTGTGTGTGTGTGTGTGTGTGTGTGTGTGTGTGTGTGTGTGTGTGTGCGTGCGTGCGCGTGTGCGCGTGCGCGTGCGTGTGCGTGTGTGTGTGTGTGTGTGTGTGTGTGTGTGTGTGTGTGTGTGTGTGTGTGTGTGTGTGTGTGTGTGGCGCTCACATATGAGATTATAACGGTGCATCTGTATTCTGTGTTATGTGTAAATATAGGTGGAATTGAGATCCGCGCGACTCAACTTGCTTCTATTGTGTGCGCGCGCGCATGTGTTTGCGCGTGACGTGAATGCGAGCATCCGCTTCTGTGTGATTGGCCAATATGCTAGTTATCATTTGGTTCCAGATATGAATGTCCTGTGTAGACCTATAAGGAGAGAGATAGGGGAGACAGAGGGAGGGGTGTATTTCACAGGGGAAGTGGGAATTGACTTCCATTCTTAATAAAGAATTTGACGAGCGGAGTTCAGATTAGGACCGGCGCTGACTGAGTCCGCGAAGATACAGAATGGGCTGAAAATAAATGACCAAAAAAACACAGCTGATTTGATGTAGGCCTACAATAATCTACTATTAGCCTGCAGCTTTCCACTTCCAAGGGCACCGGGAGGGAGGGGTGCTGGGCGGGAGCACACGATCAGCGAAACAAACCGATGACATTCACCAGCGGAGAGAGCGCGTTGCACGTTCTGACTGAGAGAAACCCGTGGACGTGGATATTTTTCAAAAGCACCCTGAGCCCATTCGCCCCACTGAGCGCACACACGCACCAGAGGATGACCGTGGCCGTGCCTTCTCCAGTGGGAACAGAACAGCGTGTTTGAGGTAAAGGCCTGTGTAGTGACGAGTGACGAACCCGAACAAATATGCAGTACCAGGAGAACAGCAGTGAACGAGGAATCGGATGTTTCCAATTTAAAAACAAATACAAATGATCAGGATGCCGTGGACACACAAACTGTGAAATAAGTTAACCTTTCTGAAATAAGAAACATCATGTGTAGTGTAGTAGCCTAGTAGGCCTATATCAATATAGCCTAAAAAATATGCAGAATATAACACTGATCACAGCGCATTGAATGGTTATTTCCTATTTATATTACCCTATTTGAATGATAAAATAATGTTATTGTTCAGCCTGTTTAAGTTGGATTTGTTTATGACAGATTATAAAATGTAGACCGACACATTGTAGGATAATAGCTATAAACAACTTAGTTGTGCAGCTATAACAGGCTAATAACAAAGCATCGATAAATCTCAAAAAATCATTTAGACTAGACATGCCTCAAACGATTCAGCACTACAAGTCCTACTGCAAATATCAAATAGCTTATATTAACAGTTTAAAGTTTACAGCTCTTGTTTCTGTTTAAATTAAATCATAACAAAGTTACAGCCTTTGGCTATAATATATAACTTAGGCCTATGTTTTTTGTTTTTTTTACCCGGTATGGCGGGTCACCAAAGTTGAACCTCGGGCCTCAAAATGGATGTCCTGACCTATATATATCCTACATATAGGCTACGATTAATGTTCCAACGAACGTGGGAAAATACAGATCTTTGACATTACAACCAGGCTATATATTAAATTCCAACGTTCTATATTGCCCTATAAACTAGCTTATTTAGCTTATTTTGTACCGTGTGTGTGTGTGTGTGTGTGTGTGTGTGTGTGTGTGTGTGTGTGTGTGTGTGTGTGTGTGTGTGTGTGTGTGTGTGTGTGTGTGTGTGTGTGTGCGTGCGTGCGTGTGCGTGTGCGTGTGTCAGTGCGACATGGCTAACGGAGGGGACCCATTCGGCCTTCCAGAGCGCCCGGACACTGACAGCATGGACTCACCGAAAGAGAAGAAAGCAGAGAACCACAGCAAGGCCCTGAGCTCACCAGCATCCCCACAGACCACCTGCAACCAGCAGGTATAGGAATATGTAGGCTAGTGTTTCTCTACATTTCAAGGTCTCCCCTTGACTCTGACAGTGTACAAATGGAACCAAATGGACCCAAATGGACAGAGGCGCGCGCGCGCACGCACACACACACACACACACACACACACACACACACACACACACACACACACACACACACACACACACACACACACACACACACACACACACACACACGCTCCATACACACACACACACACACACACACACACACACACACACACACACACACACACACACACACACACACACACACACACACACACAGGTAAGTATATGTGCATGCACTGTATTTTGTCTACACATTATTAAAAATACAAATCGTGTGAAGAGATTTTTAATAATTCGACTTTCCTTATTTTTCCTTTTTAAAATGCATATTTCAATTTAATTTAATTTATAGCTTCACCCATGTGTTAACAACCACGACTGATAAGCATTCAGGTCCCCAAATGCTTATTCAAATGTTGGTGCCTTTTTACAGATGGAAGGAATCAAAGTTTTCCTTCATGAAAGGGAACTTTGGACGAAGTTTGACGAAGTTGGAACTGAAATGATCATCACCAAGGCTGGAAGGTATAATTTATAATAAACGAGACAAATACCGGTAGATATACTTTAATTTTATTATTATTCGGGTTGATTTCGGCCCGATAAACTCATTTTGCATAGGTCTTTGAATATAGTAGGCCTAGTCTATATATCCTATTTCTTACAGGGTGCGTCCTCCTATTCATGGATAATTAATTAACATTCGCATTTTACAATGATCCTATCCTCATATAGGCGGATGTTCCCAGGCTACAAGGTGAAGGTCACGGGTCTCAACGCAAAAACCAAGTACATTCTTCTCATGGACGTTGTACCTAGCGACGACCACCGCTACAAATTCGCCGACAGTAAATGGTTAGTATATGGTTGCAGCTATTACAGAGGCCTCCCTGTGTCAAAAAGCCAAAATAGCTGCTCTTTAGAGCCAAAATGTGAAATGGCACTGCGCGGCTGCAGAAAACCATCCAAGGGTCAACAGGTTATAGGAACTTAGGCCTGTCCTACATTTAAACAAGCTACAAATATCTCTCTGTTTTCTGCTATCTCTCTGTTTATTATTATTATTTAATCGGATTTGCTCTCTAGACTATTACATTGCACTGCAGTAGGCTAGCGATGGCCTGTTTCCCTTCTGCCCGCGAGTTCAATCTCAGCGTAAAAGCCAAGGTTCACGAGGCGGACAGATGAAACCATTCAAGTGTGCGTTGAATCTGAGAAAGGAATCCTCACACCAGCAGCAGCAGGACCGAGATTATAATCAAAGACCGATTTTCCGCTATGGGATCGGTTGACAGATATAGTCAAAATTGTTGACAGATATAGCCTAGTCTCATGCATGTTAAAGCGTAATTTAAGTGCTCAAAACGTTTTGACAGAAACCCAAGTCGGTGCGTAATTTTAAAGGGCTATCATTTCTATTTCTGATGGAGCTCTGACATTAATAGGCAGTTACTTGGTAGCAAGTGTGGACTATGCGCAGAGTCGCAGACGATTAAATAAGACCCATAAAGGCTATATATTTGACAGTAGCTAATGATTTTGGTTATGCTTTGTTTGATTACCAGTTAAAGTCATTTGGGATCCACTCCTTCCAAATACGACATGCAGCAGCTAGGTCAAATAGACAGTTTGTAGGCCTAACACTCCTCTGAGTTGTGCCCACTTAATTAGCTATAAAATATAGTCTATAGTGCGTTTATTATGCCACTGTTACAACGTGGCCCTGCATCATTCTTCGTGACTGGCTGTTTGAACAATTTAGAGAGTTATTTTGTTCAGATACAGACCGCTACAGTCTCACGCCAGATGTAATTCTCTGCCAAACTACAGTGAAGCATGCATTATGAAGCTGTCTAAAATATATTCTGCCGCCGGCGGCCTTCTGCTTGAGCACCGCTGGAGTTTTAGTGCACTATATTCTGGGTCAGTCTCATGGGGACGACTGAGACACAGTTTCCGTTGTGCTGCATTTTGTGGCCATATAGGTCGATGTCGGGAAAGGCAGAGCCTGCGATGCCCGGGAGGCTCTACGTCCATCCAGACTCCCCCGCTACGGGCGCGCACTGGAGCCGCCAGCTCGTCTCTTTCCAGAAGCTCAAGCTCACCAACAACCACTTGGACCCATTCGGACATGTGAGCTTTCTTCCTATTAACTGACTACTAGGCTACAGATGAATTGTGAATCAAACACATTCACTACTTGTAGCTCGTTTTTATAGGCCGCTAAATGCAGGCGTGGACCTTTGGAAACGCACAAAATTACGCATGGCTTTTTTATATATATATATATTTGGCACACCCGTAGCCTGTATAGTAAATCATCGTGTTTATGAAAGCCATAGTAAATAGCCAAATCGTGGATTTCCAAGAAACAATCTTGCATGTTTGTACATAATTCCAGAGAAATGATTACACTACTACTGACCAGTTTTCATTAAGTCGAGCATTTTCTTTCACTTTTGCATTCGGCTGGCAGCGCACGTACACACTCTCATCTCATGAACACATCACTGATCACCAGGGGCGTCACACCAAATTCTGGGCCCTGGGTACAAGGATTCACTGCGGGCCCCCCATGAATGTTAACTTTTCAAAAATAGCAGATCTACAACGGCACTCGGTGCCGCGCTGTGAGCTTGTATATCTGCTATTTTTCAATAGATAAAGTTATTAGGGCCCCTCCTCCACCTTGGGCCCCAGTAACTCAGTCCCACTTTCCTACCCCTTGTGACGCCCCTGCTGATCACTGCAACGAACATAAGTCACTAAACATCACAACACAGCGCAAATCAACAGAGCAGCGTTGTCACAGCTGATAACACTATAACAATCTATATGCATGCATGGTACGAGTGGAGAAGGACCATAGGGCTGTCAGTGTCTTTATTCATCATTATTCCTTAATTATTTACAGCAGTGGTTCTTTAAAGTGGTGTCCAGGGACCCCCATGGTATCAACATTTGATATCAAAATCAGTTTAACCTATAAATTACACAACACATATTTTAACAACACAGATGAGGTCCGTGGCCAATAGCAAATTAGTGGGTCCTTGACATGGAACAGTTTGAGAACCATTGATTTACAGAATTAGTGCCATATATATATGATATCAATCATGATGCAAGAAATGTGAACTTGATGCAAAGAAAACCACACAAGAAAGACAGCGTCTAAGACTAATAAAGCGCCATTTAGTGACTCGCAACTCAAGTCAAGACTACAGCCTAATGTATAACAGACGTTTGGAAACGTCACTGATGATGACGTATCATGTCTCAGCACATTCAGTGATTTAGTGATTAGCCTAAACCCTAAACCATGTATAGGCTAATGTGATCAGCTGATTACCTGACCTACAGGTAATCAGCTGATCACATTAGCCTATAAATCAATTAGCCTATACATCAATTGGCAGTGGCACACACACACACACACACACACACACACGCACACGACACGCACACACACACGCACACACACACACACACACACACACACACACACACACACACACACACACACACACACACACACACACACACACACACACACAAATTAAAGCCACGTTTGACAGGTAATTATTGTGCATGTAGTCCTACTGTATATTGTCGGCAACTAGACTATAGGCTATGTTATTTTTAGCCTACTTATTTTAAATGAATAATTTTCCTCGACAGATTATACTCAGCTCCATGCATAAGTACCAGCCACGGCTGCACATTGTCAAAGCGGACGAGAACAACGGGTTTGGATCAAAAAACACTGCTTTCTGTACGCACACGTTTCCAGAGACTGCATTCATCGCAGTTACTTCTTATCAGAACCACAAGGTAAGGCCTGTTGATATGCGTTGTGTTCAGCTAGCTACAATTCATTGTGTGTTTAAACTTTAAAGGCAATCGCATAATTGGTGTATGGAAATTTGCAAAGGCCATTGAGTGGAAAATAAAGTGCGCGGGTCTTGCCCTCTCTCTCTCTCTCTCTCTCTCTCTCTCTGCCTCTCTCACTAGCAGTGTTGCAGTGGTCTTGGGTCGCGCGCCCCCGACGACCCATATCTTTTTTGAGCCGGGGTCTCGCACCCACCGAAGTTCACACCTCGACAACCGTTTAACAAAGAAACTAGCCTATTTGCATATCAATAGACCTGTATAGTAGGTGTTGAGCGACGTTCGCGACCCCCCAAACATTGAATCACCACTGCACCACTGCTCACTAGCTCTCTCGCTCACTCTCTCTTTCACATACACGCGCACGCACGCACGCTCTCCTTTTGTTTGTATTATGTATCCAGAAAGTCAATTTGCATCTTCATAGTTTATCTTCTTGCTCTGTATTTGTAAACACGGGCAAAAATAAAGCAGTGGAGAAGTGTGTGCGTGTGTGTGTGTGTGTGTGTGTGTGTGTGTGTGTGTGTGTGACTGTGAGTCAACCATACGTAACTATAAATGGCCCTTTACTGTGTGTTTGTGCGCGCACGATGTGTTTCCCCGCTTTATCGTTAAGTTCGGACCTTTCAGAGGCCTGTATCAAAGTTTCTTGCTATAAAAGAATTTAAAAATGAACATAATTTCTGCAAAGTTCTTACAGTTTTTATTTTATTTTATTAATCTTAGCCTTATAAACGAAAATGCTCCAGAAAACTGTAATAGTAAAATTTAGCATCACTTAATTTGTAGACCCATATTCACCCAAAAATTCAGAATAAGAGTTATCTTATTATTTATTTATTTATTTAATATTTTTTTCCATTAACTATTATAAATGAATATTAACAGGCTTATACTGTTTTGTGATGTAGCCTAAGGTAGGTTTCTGAGCATAATAATTATAATTATGTGTTGTATTAATATGAATAAGAATAAGATTCACAATATAAAGATAATAATAGGCCTATATACATTTTTGTGAACACTGACATTTTGGGTTATTACAAAATATTTAGTGATTTCTTTGATTTTAAATGCAATTTGGTTATTTTATGATTCAGTGATCAATGATAATAATAAGTTAATAACATATATAGCATATATAGTACTCATTCAAATATTCTTGGACAGAATGCCGAGCTGGTAGTTCAGAGCTTATCAGCATCATCATCGCTATACGAGGTGTGTTTAGACCAAAGCCTGATAGATTGTCGTGCCACATCTCAGATGTACCCACATGCTACATGCGATGATGGACGTGGTCAGGGGCGTCACAAGGGGGGGAAGTGGGACTGGCTAGGGCCCAAGGTGGAGGGTTCTTAATTATTTTATATTTTACTGTTGAAAGATAGCAGATATACAAGCTCACAGCGCGGCACTCGGTGCCGAGCTTGTAGATCTGCTATTTTTGAAAAGTCGTGAAAATGTGTGCAAATCTTTGAATATATGTATTTGTAACTCAAATTTTGCTTCTGGGGGTCCCTGGAACTAAATATTTTGAGATGGGGTTCTGTGATCAAATACATATAATTTTGGAGGTCCTTCACATGAAAAAGTTTGAGCACTACTGACATAGAATTAGAAACATAGAGTATAAGGATTTGAAATATTCAAAGAATTGCGCAAAGTTTCACGATTTTTCAAAAATAGCAGATCCCGCCCTGTGAGCTTGTATATTTGCTATTTTTCAATAGTTAAAGCACAAGCACAATAGTTCATGGGGGGCCCGCAGTGAATCCTTGTACCCAGGGCCCAGAATTTGGTGCGACACCCCTGGACGTGGTCCTGCACCAAACAGGATCCATCACAACACCAGAGTTTCCCTCTGTGACATCACTGAGAATATAGGCTTCGGAGACTTCAAAGCCTCCAACTTGGGATCACTAAAAGCTTTGGCCCGAAATCCTTAAACCTGGCGACTGTTTGGGTAAACAGTTTATTCTGTGTCAGCTGGTGAGAACATTGTCCGCTCCGTTACAACGTCAGGGGCTGAAGAATGTTCATGGAGGAGCAGAACTACTGTAGGGCTGCCTTCAACGCCTCATCTCGCAGTGCCTCTTACTGTGTAGTAAACCACAGACTTAAAAGTAAAAGTCCATGCAGATAACAAACGAGTGAAAGTGCGTGCGTGTGTGTGTGTGTGCTTGCATGTGCGTCTTTTATGTTCAGTATATATGGGTGTTTGCTATAGTGTGGGTTTGTTTAGTTTCAGGGTTTTTCTGTGGCTGAGTGTGCAGCCATCTGTGTGTCTGTTCTGATGTCTTCTGTCTTTTGTCCTTTTCAGATTACGCAGCTGAAGATAGAAAATAATCCTTTCGCCAAGGGCTTCCGTGGCAGTGATGATATAGAACTGCATCGCATGGCCAAGATACAAGGGTGAGCATGTGTGTCGTCTTATTAAGAAGGATTATGGTCCTGAACCATATGTCATGCAGAATGTATCTAAGAGTCAAAGGTAATGTTGTGCCCAATTACATTCAGGGACCTTACCATTGGCTTTGGAGACAGGTAGATTCATTGGGACTCCTGAGGAGGACAGAGTTTGTTTGTTGTGTGATTTGGAGGAAATTGACAATGAGGTTCATTTCTTGTTTTATTGTCCATTATATGATGAATTAAGACATAGATTATTTGATAAAATGTCATCTATTTGTGTTAACATTTTTTGGTTGGACGATTATGAAAGACTTGAATTATGTTTTAGTAAAGGTATTTTCTTTTTGGCAGATTATGTGTGTTCTTTTTGTCTGTCTGTTTGTTTTTATTTTATTTTTAAATGTATACGATGAAATGATAATGATGTGTCCTGTAAGTCCATGTGGGCTGGGCACCTTTTTGGTGCACGACACAATGTGTGTGTGTGTGTGTGTGTGTGTGTGTGTGTGTGTGTGTGTGTGTGTGTGTGTGTGTGTGTGTGTGTGTGTGTGTGTGTGTGTGTGTGTGTGTCTGTGTGTGCGTGTGTGCGTGCGTGCGTGCGTGCGTGTGCACGCGTACATGCACACATACCATATATACTGTAGTGTAGGTACATAATTATGTTTGGAAAATGTACAAAGATTTTACATTTATTTCTCTTTTCTTTTCTCTTTTTCTCTTTTTCTCTCTTTCCTACTCTCCGACCTTTTTCTTTTTGCCTGTCTTTCTCATTCCATCGCCCTCTCGCTGGGGGGAGGATTGTTATGATAGAATACATATGGTGCCCCCCTCCCTCTTTGTCGCCATAAGACATGAGTGTGTGTGAACTGAGCCGAGAAGTATACAGAGACTTCAGTTGTTGTCACCTGAAGGCTGATGTTTTGCATGGATACAATACCTGTTTTGCAACTGTGAACAACGCCTTAAATCTGTACAACACCCAACAAAGTGGCCATACAGCAACATTCTGAGTGTTCTTTTATCTCTGAGAAGGGAAAAACTCTCAGTTACATTAATACTTAGGATTTTACTGTGTAATTCCATGGTGCCTTTGCCAGTTCTGCAAAATACACGTCATCCTTTCATCATTCACTTCCTATTTAAGTGAATTATCTTAATGAATGTTCCAGTCGGTTAATAATTGTGATTGCTTGAGAATTACTTTCTAAGAAGTTACTTTGGACCAACCTTAACCAACTGGGCAAGAGTCGAGCTATAATCTAATTTAGCTCTAAACCTCAGAAAACCCAACTAATCCTATAAGACAAACCAGGGTTGCACCTGTGGATTGTTATACCAGTAATTCACTCCTAACAGGCAACTGGCATATGCGGCCCTCACCTTCACTTAATGCGGCTGGCAAGTTAATATCTGAATACTGAGATATTGTTGTTCAGCAGATACAATTCCAAACACGCAAACATGTCTGTATTCTATGGTCTTTTTTATGTCCAATGTGTTTGTATTTAAGTTCATAAATTAACTTAAGAACATATAAATGCATTTGAAATTGAATACAATCTTTTCTTTTCAGAATTCCAATTCAAAAATAGCAAAAATAGCCGATCTAGCGTGCCATGTTTTGAGCTTGTAGATCAGCTATTTTTGCTATGTTTGACTGTATATGGGGCGGCATAGCTCAGGGGTAGAGAAACCGTTATTAGAGCATGAAGGGTTCCCGAAGGGTTCCCAGTTGGAATCCAGGCTCCCCTTGAGTTAATGTCGAAGAGTCCTTGAGCAAGACTCTGAACCCCTAATTGCTCCCGGTGAGTAGGTTGGTACCTTGCATGGTTTCCTCCGCCACCGGTGTATGAATGTGTGCGTGAATGGGTGAATGTAATGCACAATCTATGTAAAGCGCCTTGGATAAAAGCGGTATATAAATGCACCATTTACCATTTATATGCATTGTGGCCCTTTGGAGTGAGTGTGAAGATACTAATAAGGGAAACATAACTAAATCGTTACTAAGAAATTTCTTCACCAATGTTTTTCTAAAGGTGTGTAAATACTATAAGGTTGAAATTCAGCTCCCGGGGGAAACTTCATAAAAAACTGATAAAAGTGTGTGCCACATTAACCTTACTATACAGGAAAAAAATACAAAAAATAAATCTGCTTTAAGTAGCATGTGAGGGGTCAAACTAGGGGTTTTTCATGATGCTGAATCCATTGCAAGCATTTGTTTTGCACGAAAAACATTTCTTGGGCTAAAACGCCCCCACAAAATGATGGTTTAGTGATGAGTCATCACTTTTCCAGTTTTGTGGGGGCCATTTGTAGCCCACAGAATGTTTTTCGTGCAAAACAAATGCTTGCAATGGATTCAGCATCAAAAATCCCTAGTTTGACCCCACATGCTACTTAAAGCAGATTCATTTTTGGAGCTGTGTGAAGCACAGGCTCCCTATACGTGGCTGTGTGGGTCTGTCTGTCTGTCTGTCTGTCTGTGTGTGTGTCTGTGTGTATGTAGCCTGAACTTCCTAAACTTCGGCACGCTACTAGTCCCACAGTTTTGCCACCACACACTCGCGCCATATGTCAAATCGACCGGCTTACTCGGGAATCGTGGGCTAGTAACTTGCTAAGAGAAAGGTTCAATAGTTTAATTGATATTAATTTATTAGTGAATTAATTTTCCCCATTGACTTATAATGGGAATCGCAAAAACTCACATTCAATTATTTGTCTCTCGCAAACCATAGGGGCTAGAGTTTCAAGACTTGGAGAGGAGGTTCATAATGATTTCAAGGATTAAATAAAAAATAATTGTGTCATTTGGCCGCATGGTGGCGCCATAACACCCCACTTTACGTTTTGGCCTGTAACTCTTGAACCGTAGGTCGGAAAATTAAAAATATTTTTTCCCTGGATTCCTTGGGTCATGACGCATCTCCCCATATAGGCCGCGCCCATTTGCGCCATGATAGATTTTCCGCCATCTTGAATTTTCTCCAAAACACCCTTTTTCCTCCTTTTCCTACATATTTTCTTCAAATGTCACAAAAATCGGTACACATGATCCACACACACACACACACACACACACACACACACACACACACACACACACACACACACACACACACACACACACACAGCTCCACTTCACACGGGTGTGATTTTTTGTATTATTTTCCTGTATAGTAAGGTAATGCATGGGACACACACTTTCATCAGTTTTTTATGAAGTTTCCCCCGGGAGCTGAATTTCAACCTTTTCGTACATATTATTACACACCTTTAGAAACACATTGGTGAAGACATTTCTTGGTAACGATTTAGTTCGCAGATTTGTCAAATATCTGATAAAATCCCCTTATATACGGTATAGTGGCCCTCTCCATCATCAAAGTTGCCCACCCCTGGCCTGGTTTACACCATGGTATCACACACTTGTGCCTGATCAGCTGATGGCTCCACGTACTGTATAGCTTCTGTTTCTCATGTATAGGCCTATATCTCCGTCGATGTACATGTTGTCTCAGGCAGTTTAGAGATTTCAGCAAGCCGATGGCAGAGAGTGTTACTTGGGGAGGTAAAAACAAGGGCAAGGAAAAGGTTAGTGGGGAGGGGCGGGGGGTTTGTGTCCAGGGGTGTCACAAGGGGAGGAAAAGTGGGACTGAGTTACTAGGGCCCAAGGTGGAGGGGCCTTAATTATTTTATGCTTCAGCTATTGAAAAGTCGTGAAAATGTGTGCAAATCTTTGAATATATGTTATTTTTTAAGCGAACGTTTGTTACTCAAATTTTGCTTCTGGGGGGTCCCTGGAACTAAATATTTTGAGATGGGGGTCCCTGGCCAAATACATATAATTTGGGGGGTCCTTCACATGAAAAGGGTTGACATAGAAGCATACAGTAGGTTTTTCAAAAAAAAAACAGAAGGTTTTGAAATATTCAAAGATTTGCACAAATGTTCACAGAGTGGCACTCGGTGCCGCGCTTGTATATCTGCTATTTTTCAAAGTTAAAGCACAAAATAATGTGTTCCCAGTCTAATTGGGGTTAAACCCCCTCCCCCTATGAAGAACGTTCATGGGGGGCACCCAGGGCCCAGAATTTGGTGTGACACCCCTGGCTCCTGTGTTATCCATGGTGTTATCGTTCTGCCGTGCCTGTTGAAGGGGGAGCGAGAGGAGGAGAGGAGAGGAGCAGAGCAGAGTGGAGTGTAGTCTATCTGAAGTGACATACGGCTGGATGCTTATTTTTAGCGTGCCGCATTATCTCACAACATCGCTGCGAGTGTTCATGAGTGTGTGTGTGCGCGTGTCACGTGTGTGTCACTGGCAGAAGCGAGCGACAGAACGATGTGGCCCACTGTCCCTACATACCACAGAGTTCACCAAGAGGGCAGTATGCACAGAGAGAGGGAGGGAGAGAGTGTAAAAGAGAGATAGGGAAAATAAATATATATAGAGAGAGAGATTAGCATAGATAGGATGGAGGGGGAAAAATCAACCTTTTCAAGGATTTGTCTGAATGGAAAATATATTGTCCAATCGGAAAAGGGACAGAAAAAGTCTATTGAACTCAATAGACTTTTGGTGTTGTGGGGTTACAGAAAACGTCCACTGAACTCAAAGGACTTTTGGGGTTTACAGAAAAGATTACGGAAAAAATGCGCCACCGTTGCCCCGATCCATGCCAAACTTTGCACACACACTCCTTGGCTGCCAAACCACAACCTCTACCCCTCATATCTCACATGGCCCTCTTCTAGCGCCACCATGAGGCTGATTCTTACAAAACACATTTTTGGACACCGCTCCTACAGATTTTGCCCTAAAATCACACAAAGCGGTACACAGTATGTCTAGAGTCATGTCATCAACATGGATGTGTCCCATTTAGCACTACCATCAGGCCAATTTTTTCAAACACATTTCTGGACACTGCTCCTACAGTCAATCATTGTTTAAGAGGTTAATATACTTGAGGTCATTACAGTGTCAGTAAACCCCAACTCAAAACATGCTATTGCTGTCAATTTACATCTCTCTTTCTCTCATCTTGCATTTTTCAGTAAAGACTATCCGGTGGTCCCTCGCAGCACAGCCCGGCAGAGAGTGTGTTCTAGTGGTAGTCCCTTCACTGGTGAAGGTGGGGTCCTGGGAGGATCCCCCGAGGCCGTCCGCTCCCCCTACCCCTGTGAGAACGGCCTGAGCAGCGGCAGCAGTCCCCAGCACCTCCGCAGTGCTCCACCAGCCTCCTATGGCCTTCCCCATCCCCCACTGCAGCACCACCCGCACCCGCAGCCGCAGATGTACCACTACACCAAGAGGAAAGGTAGAGTCACTGCTTCATGTGCATTGAGCATATCGCCACTGTCGGGCAGAAACCTTGTATCTCCAAGTTTCAAATGTGTATGTTTTTTTCCCCGCAAAGTAACGCCCTGCTTCATCAGACAAGGCCGTCGCACAAAAGTAGTGAAAACAGCAGATCTATAAGCACACTACGCGTTGTGTGCTTGTAGATCGGCTGTTAGGAGTGGATTACTGGTATAACAATCCATAGGTGCCACCCTGGTTTGTTTTATAGGATTAGATGGGTTTTCTGAGGTTTAGAGCTAAATTAGATTATAGCTCGACTCTTGCCCAGTTGGTTAAGGTTGGTCCAAAGTAACTTCTTAGAAAGTAATTCTCAAGCAATCACAATTATTAATCGACTGGAACATTCATTAAGATAATTCACTTAAATAGGAAGTGAATGATGAAAGGATGACGTGGGCAAGTCGTCACTCCTGACATCGTCTGTTTTCACTAGTTTAAATGATAAATACAAAACGAACGGTTTTGGACATACAAGGTTTCCACCCGACAACAACGATATTCACATTATGGCCAATATAAAGGCTTTCTTTTTACAGTATTAAAAAAAAACTTGGTTCGAAGTGAAGCCGTGAATTCTTATTCTATGTGTTCTAGAGCTATGAAATCTGTGTTCTAGATCTATACATTCTGTGTTCTAGATCTATACTTTCTATGTGCTTTAGTTCTATATTTTTATGAATTCTGAATGAATTAATGATTTTATCTGGAGGGCCAAATTGTCATGTGAGGCTTGACCAATCCTCAATCCTGGACGCACGGGACACACAAAGCCACTCCTTGGAAGCGGCTTTCACCGCTTCAAAAAGCATGATTTCCATATTAGGCAAAAAGTCCAATTTGTAACATCCCCAGTCATGTTGTGATGACCAATTATTTTTTTTGTCTTAAGTTGTCCCAGCCCCTCCAATTGTGGATAAAAGTATTTCTCTGTCTCTCTCTGTTTCTCTGTCTCTCTGTCTCTCTCTCTCTAGTGGAAGAGAGCTGCCCCTCAGCAGATCACCCGCATCAGTACAAGAAGCCGTTCACCGACGGCTCACCAAACGAGGGAGAGTCTTACTACCACCCCTCGTCCTACCCTCCTCCCCCTCCGCCTGGCCTGCCCAATAATCCTCCACTGGGGGGTCTCACTGACTCCCCCTACAGCTCAGACATGGGACAGCGTCAGGCGTGTATGTTTGCGGGCTCCGAGCCAAGACTGGAGGATCTCAGCTGCACTTCATGGTCCTACACCTGCCCCTTGCCCCCTGCCATGACTCCTATGGAACCCTACCCGCCTTACGCCCCTCACCCCCCCTACAGCTCCAGCCCGCAGGGCTCCAGGCTCAGCGGCATGGCCCACCAAGGTTCTCCTCCACTTGGGGACCCCTACCAGACGCAAAGCTCCGGACCTCCATCTCACCAGAACATCCACAGTAGACAGCAGCTCAGCCCTCCGCTCCGAGAGTATCCCCGCTACACCCCCAACCTGTCCCCTCCTCTCTACCACACATTAGACACACACACTACCATCAGGGGAGGCGTCCCAGAGTGGAGCTCAGCATCCTAATCGGACCGTGTATACAGAAACACCTGAATTTCCAGAATCCTTGCTGCTTTTATGACAGAAGTTGCTGCACCACGCTGGGATTAAATATTATATTCATTTTGTAACATAATTGTGAAAAATGTGGTCTATGTGAAGAGAGTTTTTTTTTTTTTTTTTTGCCAGTTGTGTTGCGTTTCCATTCGTACTGGATGGACCCATGGAATGCTACAGTTAATTGGTTCCTTTTTTGACTCGGATATTCAAACTGATTGACAGTAAGTCTCAATAAACAACACACACAGAGCAGAGGTGTGTGGTCCATAGGGGTGTTAACTATTTGCACTGTGAGCCCTGTCAGGATTTAACATCAAAGGTGCTGTTTTCCTGTCTCAATCACTCACAGGTCTCAGCATTGTGAAGGACATATATTGTGACCCGCCTTCTGACAAGCAGTAACCTTTGCTGACTGAAAATAATAATGTTGGCTTTTTAACGGTAGAGCCTGAGGCAGACTTTTTTCTTTTCTTTTTTTTGTAGAGGTGCAAAACACAGCTCCTTGCGTCTCTTTGAAGGACAAAGCCACAAGTGTGTGTGTGTGTGTGTGTGTGTGTGTGTGTGTGTGTGTGTGTGTGTGTGTGTGTGTGTGTGTGTGAGAGAGAGAGAGAGAGAGAGAGTAGCGCATGTCAACTTAGCTCAATACCGCTATGAGCTAATTGACCGGTCGCTGACGCTATGCCCCTCCTAAAGCCGTCCTTGTCCAATGCCAAGTTGGCAACAGGTTACTAACGCAGCTGATGGCAGCTTGCCAAGCCTTAGTAACCTGTCGCTAACGTGGCATTGGGCAAGCACGGGTTTAGGAGGGGCATAGCGACCGGTCAATTCCCTATGATACAAACAGTAGTGGCAGCAGGCATTGCAACACAGAGATAAACCGATTGTTTAGATAACACTACAGGCTGTACACAACCTGTACACAGTTATGCATTCTGGAAAGGTCAGCTCAGCATCATAAAGCTGTCGCTGTCCTCTCTGTCACCCCCAATCTGACCAATCAGGACTCTCCTTTTCCTGTGAGCCACCCGGTGGGTGCACATCAGTCCAACGCCTCATTACTCTGACTACGTGGCTATGCATGCGGTTATGGTTAGGGTTATGGTTAGGGCAGGGGCGTGCTGGGCCCCTGATTCAGCCCGGGAAAAAGAGTTGGAGGCCCTCATTGCGCGCTATAGAGAGAGAGAGATCTCTCTATAGCGCTGCTGCTACTCAAAGATTTGCCATTTCAGATCATGACAAGTGACAAGCCAGTGGGCCAATTACATAAGTTATATTTTGTCTTGTCGGCTGGAAACTTTGTATGTACAAAACCGTTTTTTGTATTTATCATTTAAAAAATGATTTAAACTAGTGAAAACAGCCGATCTACAAGCACACAACGCTTCGCTTGTAGATCTGCTGTTTTCACTACTTTTGTGCAACAGCCTTGTATGATGAAGCAGGGCTTTGCTTTGCGAAAAAAAATGTACACATTTGAAACTTGGAGATACAAGGTTTCTGCCCGACAGTGACGATTTACTTTGTAGCCTACAGCCCCCAAAATGGAATGAAGGCCGACATTTTATTTTTATTTTTTTCCTAATGGCCCGCTTTTCCCAATGGCCAGCACGTCCCTGGGTAAGGGATAGGGATAGGCTTAGTAATGGGGAAAGTCGGACAAACGCAATGTCGCGGAGTAATGCGTGTCAGAACAATGACACGCACCGGAGCCAACCAATCAGTTGGCACCACACTTTCATCCCTGGTTGACGGGTCAGCTTTATAGGTTAGCCCTTTCTGACGAGTTGGTGAATGATGTGAGAGTATTGCCCAGAAAACATGCCAAACAGGGTAGTCACATATAGGCCTACTGTAAATGTGATAACTATAACGAACCAACTGTTTTATTAATGTCTGCTTTTAAATCCTAATGGACCTCAAGGCATTGCCATTTCCTAATCTAATACCCTTGACTGGCCTAGTGGCCTTAGTTGGCCAAAATAATGAAACGGAAAAGGTTTTCTCCCTATCCAATCCTCCTGGTATTACAAATGTTTGTTTTTAATATACCAGCTATTTTATTTATTGTTTACCATTACCTCCTTTACCTCTACAGAAAGCTATGATTTCTACACTGCAAATGAGTACCATGCAGAGAACTATAGTTATTTAATGTTTTTATGATCCTGTTTTCGCCCAGGTGTTTTATATGCAGCAACATGTCAGCCATTACAATGAAGTCCTTCCTCATCATTCCTTCATGTTTGTGTGGGAGTGTGTGCGTCTGCACGTTCATGTGTGTGTGCGTAGGTGCGTGCGTGCGTGTGTGTGTGTGTGTGTGTGTGTGTGTGTGTGTGTGTGCGTGTGTGCGTGTGTGTGTGTGTGTGTGTGTGTGTGTGTGTGTGTGTGTGTGTGTATGTGTGTGTGTGTGTGTGTGTGTGTGTGTGTGTGTGTGTGTGTGTGTGTGTGTGTGTTACTGACTTAGACTACATTTGGGCCCAAATGTTGGACACAAAATCTGTTTTTTGGGCACAACATGTCACATTGGGGACAAAATTGGTGTACCCAATAAGATTTTACTGAATTTTCATAGGGTTGGGTAAGCCAATGCAATATCTACAAACGTTTTCAAAACCAAAATATGCTTGTGTGCGCGCGTGTGCAGGTGTGCGTGCATGTGTGAGAGAAAGAGAATGGTGTGTGAGTGTGTGTGTTTGAGAAAGGGAGAGTGACTAAAGGCCCTAAGAGAGAGAGAGAGAGCTCCTGTTTTGGGAAATGTTGGTGTTTTTATGGTATTGTTCCTGCTCATAGTATTTATTATTCTAGGGTTGTAAAGATTAGTTTGTTGTAAAATTGTGAATGAGACAGTACTGTTTGAAGTTGTTTGTTTCTCATGAACAGTTTCTGATTTCACCCTCCATTTCCTTGTGGTGACAAATGGTTGTGGTAAACAAAGTAATTGTTTGTTCCTATGACAATAAAAGACAGATTTATATACAGAACTGAATTACATTTTAGTGACATTTTGAAACTTTGCAGCGTCCATCTTTGTCAAGGAGTAATGCAACCTTCCCATGAGGTTATTTAAAGGACCATAGTTAGGGTGACCATATTTCCAGCCACTCAAACCGGGACGCAAAACACTGTTGCCTAAAACTGGGACCCTAAAATCAATGCGCACGTTACCGCACGTGCCCATTCTCTAACGTTCGTGCACGCGCACACACGCACCGCAGGGTTGCATACAGGCAGTGAGTGATTGACAAACAGCCTCAGTGTTGAATTCAGACACGCAATGAATTTGTTCCTGTTTTCTGATTGGTTAGGTGAGCATGTTTTCATGAAAAGAACTTAACAAATGTCTATGCAACCACTGAAAACAGCTACTATTATTTTAATTCTGGCGAAAACCGGGACAATTTTGCAGTGAATGTTGAAAAGCGGGACATATCAGTGTTTTAAAGATATTTGTCGGGACACCGGGACACGCAGCTTGAAAACGGGACTGTCCCGGGTAAAACGGGACGTCTGGTCACCCTAACCATAGTGCCAGATCTCAAGTGGTGTACAGTTTATGTAACCTGACTCCGCCAGATGGTGGCAGCAGTGGGTACCGCCCTACTTTACCACCTGAGACTGCTCGGGGAGAGTTGATATCACACGTAAAGTCCCAGACCGGACGAATCAGCGGCAGCTACGGGCGGGCTCTGAGCGGCTCTGAGCCAATAGATTCCCGGATTCTGGGTGTAACGTCATGCAGACAGGCCAATATGAGTGGTTGGAGTTGGCACTTAACCCTTAACCCTAACCCAGACTGTGATAGACAGACGGCCCCATCCAATCACCTGCTAAAGAATTTGAAAAAATGGCCCGCCCCTTACATCGGGTCTGCCCGAGCAATTCCAGATGGTAAAAGTAGGGCGGTATATGCAGTATACGAACTACTGCCACCATTTGGCGGAGTCAAGTTACAGTTTATGAGTGTTAATGTAGATACCAGTACAAATGACCTGAAGGTCAGGATAATTTCCAACGCTACAAAGAAAGACAAGGAAATTGAATAAAGCCACAACTTTGTAGATGTGCATGTGTACATTTAACGACGACAGTGTACACGTTTAACCAAATGGTTACATACTGCATGTACACTCTCTCACAAATGGATTAATTAAAACTGAGGATTTTAGAGGTGACGTGTTGACATACTAGCTATTCTAATCCCATGGAATTGGAATGGAATGTACTCTTTTTTTGTTTTGTTTTTTATTAAGTCCTTATACCAACCTCCAACGCCCCCACAAAGGAGTGGGGTCCCGATATTTGTTTTTTTCTTGGAAAACAACTGAAGATACGACAAATATTGCTCCCATGCAGTGGAGTGGGGTCCTGGGCTAGTGTGCATGCCCCTCCCCCTCCCAGTTGAGTGGGGTCCTGGGCTAGTGTGCATGCCTTGTCCGCCTCCTCTTATCTCTGACAGGTTGTTTGGCATCTCCAGTCTCCACCAGCTGGACCCACTCACTGACAACCTGTTGCCCAGAAACGGGAGGGGTTGGACGGGATGGGGGACACAGCAGGGTGGGGTGTGCTGGTGGTCTGTCTGCCTCTCGTCTTTTAGCCTTACACACGTTTCTCCCCTCTCCAACACAGTAAAATCCTCTGTGTTCATGTGATTCCAAAGAGGGTAAAATGAAAACCAAATGGACCTGTAAGAACCACATGCATGCACGCACGCACGCACGCACACGTGCGCTCACGCACATGCACACAACCACACAACCCCACCTTCTCGGTCGATACATCTGGTGTTTCTGTTCTCCTTTTGTGGCATTAACCTCTCACACCTTACACCTGCTCAAAGCTCACACGAATGCCTGCTTTTACAGAAGACATAAAAGTCACTCTTAGAGATTTGTTTGGTGTAGCGTTTGTAATAATGAACCTTTCTTGCCTTCTTGTGCATGCTGCCTAATTGTATTATTTAGAATGTAGTTACCAATTGTTTTGATCATGGTTTGGCTATGATTCCAGTCTAGGCATTGGACATCACATTTCTCTCTCCATCTCCATCTCATCTCCATCTCCTCTCTCTCTCTCTCTCTCTCTCTCTCTCTCTCTCTCTCTCTCTCTCTCTCTCTCTCTCTCTCTCTCTCTCTTCTGCCTCTCTTCCACTCTCCCTCTCTCTCTCCCTCTCTCTCTCACACACCGTAGGGTTAGAGGTTAAGCAGGCAGCTCTTCTGAGGGTCTGTTCCTCCTTAACCCTTTGTCTCCAGACAAACAGAGTGCTGAGAGGGGTGAGGGGGGGTCCAGGAGGCCTCTAACTGTGGAGATGGATCATCATTGCATGTTTGGATGTACAAATATACAGTACGGTAACAGCGCTTTGCAGAGACTGGATAGGATAGGTATGAAAATTAAGCTTTTAGTAGTGGTAAGTAAACACACTGTAAGTGAGAGCGTATATACGTACTGTGTGTGTGTGTGTGTGTGTGTGTGTGTGTGTGTGTGTGTGTGTGTGTGTGTGTGTGTGTGTGTGTGTGTGAGTGCAAGCGCGCGTGCGTGCGTGCGTGTGCGTGCAGATGTGCGAACACGTGTGTCTGTGTGGAAAAGCTTAATTCATCAGCAGAGGACTTTCTCAGACACACTGGTCTGACAGTAAATTGATGACCCTCTGTGATCAAAGAGCCTAAGTGGTGCTTATCATTATATGTCCAACCCCCCCTAACCCGCCCCCCTTTCTCCCCCCACCCCCCTTGTCTCCCCCTTCCTCTCTCCATATTCTCATTTTCTCATCCCTTTCTAATTTACTTACTGTCGCTGTTTTCTAACATAGACTGACAGAGGACAAACAGACAGACTGTTATGTTAAGTGTTTAGGACTGCATACACAAGTGGTTGAAAAAAATACAGACTGACATTTTTAAATGTCATTTATTTGGCCTGGAGACCTACATTTCCATAGCTTCTAAACTGGGGTTTAACTATGGGTGTCTAATCCAACCTTTATCAAAAAGGTTTGTGTTTTTCTGCATAATATTTTATATTGTTGGTGTTATAGGTCTACATCTAATGTCTGACGGTGCCAATGATTTCTCTCTGAAAATTATCTAATTTTCTTCTAGAGGCATTCGTGTCTGATTCAAAGCTGATTTGATTTAAATCTAAACTGCAGCATATAATGGCTTGAATATATAAATGTGTAGTTTGGACTCTCTTGCAAGACATTGAAGGGCATTTGTTTGATGTTCTTACATTAATGATGCCATTTTTTGTGGAATAAGTGGTCTGAGATGGAGCGTAATTGGAAAAGCTGATTAAGTTTTCTCTCCAGTGGTTTGATTGTGCTCTGGTCTCATTGATGGTGGTGGCAGCAGGGTTTTGTGTGCGTATAATACAACTCTGATACAAAACCTCTGAATGCCACAGAGACAAAAAAGAGAGGCAACTTTCACACACTTCCATTCTATTCCATTTTGTATCATTAAAGGTAGGGACATACCGGTATAAAGGACAGCCTCTGATATTTACACGGTCAATCTAGACAATAATATCAGTTGCACAGAGTATATGAAGGATTGAATGTAGGAGTCTCAAAAGTAATGTTGGAGAACCCAGATGTATCATCTCCAAATTTGGGCACTGTTTAGTATCAGTGATCTCAGCATGTGTATATCAGACATCGGACAGACAGACATTTGGTAGTTTATTGCGACCATAGGTTGCGTTGCACATTTACTATGAAAACCGGCACATCTTGTCCACGTATCCGTGTATCTCTGAAGGTCACACCTGACACTATGGTTCCTCTGACACATCACTGTGACATCACAGGTCATATCACAGGTGACATCATGTATGTCAAATTCAAGTAAAATGGGTATTCCCCAGAATCCCTTTATGCCCATATATGAAGATCCCTGATGTAATCGATTTCTGGAGGTGGCGTAGATTTGACGGCCCGTCTTGAATCTGCTCCTCTGCGCAGGTTCTCCAAGATAGCGCCGCCCATGGCTGCTGTGGTGACTACGTGTTGCGTTCTGTGATTTGAATGCAAAAATGTAGTATGCCAAAGCAAATTCCTATGTGTATTACACAATGGTTAATAAAGTAATCTGAATCTGAATCTGAAACACTGACTAACATAAACTTATATATTGTTTATGGGCATGCCAAATGTATAGGTACTGTTTTTCACATTTGATTTTCTAGCATTTAAAAGTATCTGTTGCCCTGTCTTTGAAAAGCTCAACAGTAGACACAGTAAAATCAGTAGGTACTGTATGAAAATTATCTATTCTTTGTTGGCTTCACTGTATTGCATTAGCAAAGCTTATGGGTAAATAACGGGCCGTCAACGGGCCGTCAACAGAATTGTCTCTGGAATGTCAGGTCAGACAAAAAAACTGGAAAAGGGCTAAGTTGATTGGGCTTCAATGGGAAACTGAAACATTAACATGACTGCCTGATTAAGACATGCTATATTATTGTTTTGAAATGCCTGATTTACCAGTTTTATTTTTGTATATTTTGGGGATCATCCTAATGTGATTAATCAATATAATTATAATATTAAAATCAGTAAGTATACAGCAATGAGAAGGTTCTGAACTTTAGCTGTAAAACATTCAATTTCCCCAACGGTGGAACAAAGTTGGTTGGCAGGGAGAGCTTATTTGAATGGTATTGTCCATTCCATGCTAGCTTTAATTTAAAAGCCACAATAATGGTGATTCTATTAAGCACTGTATAGTAACGAGACCCAGACCCAAGCTAATTTCCTCCAAATGAGAGTTTATGGCTGAGATAGCCACCAAATCACTGGAGTAGATCTTAATATGAGCATAAGGGCTGTCAGGGATAAGAGGGTATTATGCGTGTGTGTGTGTGTGTGTGTGTGTGTGTGTGTGTGTGTGTGTGTGTGTGTGTGTGTGTGTGTGTGTGTGTGTGTGTGTGTGTGTGTGTGTGTGCGCGCGCACGAGCGCGCGTGTGTGTGTGTTTGTATGTGCGTGGGTGTGCTCGAGTTGTTCTGTGCGCTGCATTCAAAAGACAAAGGCTGGGGTCAGAGTTCAAACTAACAGCAGACCGGGCAGTCCAGGGTCAGACGACCCAGACTATAACTTGATCAGGGAAGGCTGTTTATCTGGCGCCCCCGTACGTCCCGCACCACTAGTACTCCCACACCACTAGTACTCCCACACCACTGGTACTCCCACACCACTGGTACTCCCACACCACTAGTACTCCAGTACCACTAGTACTCCAGTACCACTAGTACTGCAGTACCACTAGTACTCCAGTACCACTAGTACTCCCACACCACTAGTACTCCAGTACCACTAGTACTCCCACACCACTAGTACTCCAGTACCACTAGTACTCCCACACCACTAGTACTCCAGTACCGCTAGTACTCCCACACCACTAGTACTCCAGTACCGCTAGTACTCCCACACCACTAGTACTCCCACACCACTAGTACTCCAGTACCACTAGTACTCCCACACCACTAGTACTCCCACACCACTAGTACTCCAGTACCACTAGTACTCCTAACACCACTAGTACTGCAGCACCACTACGTAGCACTCCCGCACCACACTAGTAGTAGTAACGGGCACGTACCTTTTAGGCGAAGCCCGAACTGGCGAAGTGGGGAAATGTCCGATACCGTAGCGATCTGGCGAACGTCTTCTGGACAGGGCGTGTATCGTGCGCTTGCCCAGGCCTTACGGCCTGGGCATAAATATAACGATTGCACCTGCGGCGCTCGGGGGCGAAGAGCAGGACCAAGGTCCGCTGGCCTTCGCGCCGCTTGCAGTGTCGTGGACAATCGATTCGCCAGATCGCTACGGTAGGAGACAAATCCCCACTTCGCCAGTTCGGGCTTCGCCAGAACAGGACTTTCCCGTAGTAACTACTAAATGTTTTTAGAATTAGTTCGTTTTTTAAAAGCTTTTGAGATAATAATAATTAAAAACAAATAAAGGGGTATTTACTCACGACCCACATATGGGTGCAGGCCCCCCTTTTGCACTAGACTCAGTATCTATAGTGACTAGTGCACCCCCATAAACTAGAGCCACCCTGCAGCACTAGAGCATCTCCGTCCGTACCACTAGATCGCCTCCGTAGCACTAGAGCACCCACTCTCATGGAAGACTCTCTTTCCAATGATTCAATGATTTCAGCAAACAAGTGGATGAGAAATTCAGTGATGTATAAAGCAGGCATAATTGCTTTTCAACTCTTTACATACCGCCATGCTCCAAGGTCTCGAGTCCCAAGACCGGCAGGCAAACACGCTTGACAGACTGAAAGGGAGAGAGGCGCTCCCACAGTGGGTGGTGGTGGGGGCTGAGGGCCGACATGGAGCCAATGTCCCGTCTGATTACAGCCACAGGAGTGGAGAGGCACGATAATCCCCCCCACACACACACGCACACATACATACACACGCACGCACGCACGCACGCACGCACGCACACACACACACACACACACACACACACACACAAACACACACACACACGTGCACGTGCACAAGGACACACTACACATACACACGCACAGAACTACTGGATCCAGATCATATCCGCTACCCCTGATCTCACTCCAGACCCCTTGTCTGGACAGGGGTACCCAGCGTAAGCATATCACTACCAGCAGGAGGTCACTGAACACAAATCAGCTCTTCTGTTTGAAGTGAGGGTCACCACGCATCCTGGCAGTGGCCCCTAACGGGTTGCCCCTCTAATTTGAGGGGCAAAGAATTCTTTTGAATGTTTTCCATTCTAAATCTGTCCCTTTTTGGCACACATTATTATAATGTATGCCTAATGAATTTCATTTTCATTATTTTGTTTGAAAGTCTTCGGCGAACGTCATTGCCGTATGACAAGAAGTGATGCATTTAAGTGAAGGTGTGCAGCAGGTTGCTCCAGAACAGACTATGGCCTGTTTCTCTGTCTCTGCCCTTCAGTTCCCCAGAGGCTTGTTTCTAGCCGTGTACAAGGATGTTTGCAAACAGGTCTGACAAGACCACCGCTGGGAGACAAACACAAACATCAATAGACAAACAAATGCAATGATACACATTTAGACCCCCCCCGACCCCACTCCCAGCATCACCTTCTAAATTCTGCATGGATCTACACAAAAGCCTCTCAGAAACCTCCACTGCAGTCTCGCCCTCCCCTCGAGTTCCATTGTTTCCTGGTAGCATCATTGTTTTGCCCGCATGTCCCTTGCATTTCTGGGATCTTGTCTCATTACTAATAGATGGTGTCAGAAAGCCGCAGCCCCCGCTGTCTGACAAGGGCATTAGCATAAACACAGACTTCCTCTCAAAATCTGTTTGCACCGCAGTGTTGACCTTTAATAATGGATACCTAAATGTTTGCTACCTGTCCACTCAAGTGTGAGTGACTGTGTGTGAACGTGTGTGTGCTGAAGACGGAGAGAAGAAAAGGGGAGCGAGACAGAACAGGAAGCACAAGTTCAATTATACAGTATCTATATCATTGTTTCTCTTTTAAGTAATTTTGTTTATTGACTTTTCAGGAGTATGAAGTTCCTATTTAATGATCAACTGATCATGCAAATCAGGTAAAGCATGATAATATGTTGATTCGTTTTAGTCGGGCAGAACAAAAAATAAGGATGCCAACAATTTTAATTGACCTGCAGGCTTTCAGGTAGTCAGATGTCTTCAAAAACTCTGAATGATTAATTTTCTCCTCCCCTCTTCCTTGGAGACCATTAAAAGGTCTGCAGGTGTTTACATGGGTGTTATGTCTCCATCTCCACAACTTCACACTCACCCTGTCATCCAGCAGTGCAGCAAAACATGCTTTTATTCTAATTCTCTCCATTAGTATTAATAAAGTGGTGTGTGTGTGTGTGTGTGTGTGTGTGTGTGTGTGTGTGTGTGTGTGTGTGTGTGTGTGTGTGTGTGTGTGTGTGTGTGTGTGTGTGGGTGCGTGCGTGCGTGCGTGCGTGCGTGTGTGTGTGTGTTTAGCATGCCATCTACTCATCAAAAATGGATAGGGCATCATCTCTGCTTCTAGTTATCGATGTTGTTGTTTTTCCCCTTCACTGACTCATTTTCTGTCTTCGTTTCTCTCTTTCATATGTTCTCTCTGCCCAGCCACACTGGTTGATGTGCATACACATCTGTATCTAGCAGATAGACTTCTTTGGTTATTGTCTCCTCCAGGCCGAACGGCATGGCCGAAACGGTTTGCTCCCTGTCCGTTCTTTCCTGTGTGTGTCCGTCCTTCTGTCTGTTACTAATCTCCGGCACCGTTGGCCCGGTCATTGCAAAACTGTGCACTGACACTCTCTGGATGCCAATTCAGAACCTCTGCCCCACATTTTTCACATGGGCGTGTTTTACAGTACTCCGACAGACTTTGTTTGTACCTGACCTGGTGGAGACCCATGCTCAGAAGAGCACTGCTTCTAGTTGTTACTGTCACTGTCTGCCCCTCCACACCTGACATATACTGTACTATACAAATATAACACCACAAGGAATTTCCATTATTGCCCTAATATGACTCTCCACTGTCACCCAAGGCACTGTACTTATCTGACAATGTGGCCAGAGTACCTTTGTGTCACTTCTGTATTCTCCCCAGAGGTGAAATCCTCAAAATCTCTGAGAATCTTTTTAGAAATACAATCAATGAATGCATGAGTGAAATGAGTACAGTCATAAGATTTACACACTAAATCTGATGATAATGATGATTAAGAAACTTAAACAAATCATACCTGACCCTATCTTTAAAGTAAAAATATGATTGCCAAATCACTTGGAATCCCTGATGATAATATTGGTAGGCAGGTTTCTTGTCTTGGCCAGTGGCTTTGCGTTGTTGTAGGGCGCTCAATTTTTTAAACACTTCATCAGTTGTCACCGTGGCAAGTTAGATTATTATAAAATTATCTTTGCGTACCCCTAGATTTCTGTAGTATTTTTTGACGAGCTCTACACCAAACAGCCCAGATGGATCGGGTAGTTTTCGACCAACGATGTGGCTGGTGGTAAAGTATAGGTGTTAAGACATTTAGCTACATCAAATGTGTCTGTGTAGAGAGCGACGGCTGTTTTGATGTATATTTGTGGATTAGGGTTTTCAGTTTAGACCTGCAGCCTATTGGGCTTTAAATAGGTTCCATATAGCTCACATGGTTTGTGTGTGTTTTCCTCGACTTTGTCATCAATGTAGTTTTTTTTTTTTTTTTGGCGGATTTGATTAAGGAGGCTGTCCGGTTTCTCAGTTTGTTAGCCTGTATGGGCTTTGAGATTTCCGTTGGAGCTTTTGTTGAGTTTAATTCTGCACTTTTGTTTCTCATAGTCTCTGAGTTTTATTGATTCTAGGATATCTGAATTCATCCAAGGCTCTGAGTGGCCTTTAACCCTGATGGTTCTCAAAGGAGCTAAGGCGTTTTAGAGTAGCTAGGAATTTAAAACCCAACCATCGACCTGTGAACTTGCAATTTCCGGGGACCAGTCTAGATTCATCAGTTTGTGTTTAAAGGCCTCGCTAGAGTAGGTTTTAAGGTTTCTAGCTTTGACTGTTTTGTTACCGCCGGCCTTAGATTTAGTTTACTATAAGAACCGTCACATCTTGACCGTATCACTTGTGTTTTTTGTTGATTGCGACCTCGCCCTAAGGGCGAGGGCCTTGGCAAGTTAGGGCCTGGGTATGATGCCAGGGGATCTCCATGGGCATAAGGGGGTACCCTAACAGGGCATCATCTGGGAATACCCATACTGTATATGGACATTTTATTTATTTTATCCTTTATATCCATATACATATATGGACTTAATATTAACGTTTTCGGGGAAGGTAGGGTTTAAATCAGAGTAAAGCAGGCTCTTGGGCCAATTAGGGCCTAGGATTGATGACATCAGAAATCTCCATGTATGGGCATAAAATGGATTTTGTTTCTGGGAATGCCTATACAGTATATGGACTTTTTATTTAATTTTATCCTTTATTAATAATAATAATATGTATCCATATACATACAATATATGTTATGCCCATACATGGAGATCCCTATCTGAACAAGCCACACAGATATGGGCCATGACTTGGCCATCTGGCCAGTGATATCGATGACATCAGGGATCTTCATATATGGGCATAAAAGGCATTCTGGGGAATACCCATGGACTTTTACATAGGTGATGTCACCTGTGATATCACCTGTGATGTCACAGTGACAAGGGTAAAATGTGTACTGACTGACTGACACAGACCAGCTGCGACATTTCGCAGCTTGTCTCTGCGACACAGAGACAAGCTGCGACCTTCGGTCGCAATAAGGACCGTGATACTGGGTCAGGGTACTAAAGTATCGTTAGATTTTCAATAGGAATTCAATTTTAAAAAATAATTTTTCTCTCAATTTTCAAATTTTCTAGCTCCCCATAAAATCAAATATTGGTTCATTTTTCCAATTTTCTAGCTTGCAAAAAAATCAGGAAAATGCTTCAATTTTTTAAATGTGTGATTCATATTTGTCATTATTTGATTTGGAACCGACAAAGGAAAAACATCTTTAAAAAAGGTATTTTTAATTTTTTTACCACATTACAAATATCAAAAAATGGACCAATTTTTCCAATTTTCTAGCTTGCAAAAAAATCAGGAAAATGCTTAAATTTTTTAAATGTGTGATTCGTCTTTGTCATTATTTGATTTGGAACCGACAAAGGAAAAACATCTTGAAAAAGGTATTTCTTAATTTCTTACCCCATTACAACAATCAAAAAATGGGCCCATTTTTCCAATTTTCTAGCCCACAAAAAAATCAGGAAAATGCTTAAAATTTGCTCAATTTTTTAAATGTGTGATTCATATTTTGACATTATTTGATTTGGAACCGACAAACAAAAAATAGGCCCATTATTCAATTTTCAAGTCCAGGAAAGAAATCGTCATCATGAATGTCACGTGACCACGTGTCAAGTCACATGGTACACAACTTCAAAATAAAAGCTGTAGGCTAGTCTAACATCCAAGTAATAGGATCAACATGCAGGCAGGCAGGGGGTCCATGAGGGGTTTACAAGGGGGTCCATGGCTGGTTCCCAAAGTGTGGTTTGCGGACCCCCAGGGTTTCTATGGCTGGTTCACAACAGCCTGGTACACGTACAGCCATGGCTGGTTCCCAAAGTGTGGTTCGGGGACCTCTTGAGGTCCATGACGGATTTCCAAGGGGGTCCATGGCTGGTTAGCAATAAATGTGGTTCGGGGACCTCTGGGGGTCCCTGAGGGGTTTCCAAAGGGGTCCATGGCTGGTTAGCAATAAGTGTAATTGCGACCGTAGGTCGCTACTTACTATCACAGCCTGCACAAACTGTCCGTCTGTCTGTCTGTCTGTCCCTCTGTCTGTCACACCTCACACGTCACACTATTGCCCTGCTCATATCTCCGGGTCCCTGGGGGACCCCCAGATGTAAAAAATGACCAAATATGCAAAAATGACCAAATGACCACCCCAACGGGGCGGCTCACGGGGAATTCCCGGGGACCACCGACTCCTGCTGCTCCAGAACGGATGCCAAAGTGGTGGCGCCCCCAGTGGAGGACCCCCTCCACTGCAGCTCACATAAAATGCCGTAACTCGGGCTAGGAGCGTCCGGGAGAGCCGGGGCCGGTACCTATTCGTCCGCCAAGGCAACGCGGAGACCCCACCCCTCATTTCTCACATGGCCCTCTTCTAGCGCCACCATGAGGCCGATTCTTGCAAAACACATTTTTGGACACTGCTCCTACAGATTTTGCCCTAAAATCACGCACATCGGTACACAGTATGTCTACACATTGCCCACACAACTAGGAACCAATGGCAGTTACAGCCCTCTTTGTGTATACATGTGACCTACGGTCGCTTATCTCCCGATTAGGGAGTCTTACTGGTAGTGTAATAGGTGAAATAGTGTAGCCTAATAGTGCATTACTTGTAATATTGAAATAGCATAAATGTTATTGCGACCGTTAGGTCGCAGTTACTATCAAAACCTCGACCAGCTGTGAGTCCGTCCGTCCGTCCGTCCGTCCGTCCGTCCGTCGGTCCGCCAGTCAGTCTGTCTGTCTGTCTGTCACACGTCACACTTTTGCCCTGCTCATATCTCCGCAACCGTTGCCCAGATCCATGCCAAATTTTGCACACATACTCCTTGCCTGCCAAACCACAACCTCCACCCATCAATTCACACATGACCCTCTTCTAGCGCCACCATGAGGCCGATTCTTGCAAAACAAATTTTTGGACACAGCTCCTAAATTTTTTGTCCTAAAATCACGCAAATCGGTACACAGTATGTCTACACTCATGTCATCAACATGGATCTGTCCCATATAGCGCCACCTTCAGTCCGATTTTTGAAAACACATTTTTGGACACTGCCCTAAAATCACCCTATTAGGGAGTCTTACTGGTAGTGTAATAGCGCAATAAGGGTAATAGTGTAATATTGTAATAAGTGTAATAATATAATAGTGTAATAGTGTAATTGCGACCGTCAGGTCGCAGTTACTATCAAAACCTCCACCAGCTGTCAGTCTGTCAGTCAGTCTGTCAGTCAGACTTTCAGTCACACTTTTTCCCTTCTCATAGTGATTTTGGCTGCCAAACCACTACCCCCATTTCTCCCTCTTCTAGCGCCACCATGAGGCCGCTTCTTGCAAAACAAATTTTTGGACACTGCTCCTACAAATTTTGCCCTAAAATCACGCAAAGTGGTACACAGTATGTCTACACTGTCCAAGATAGCGCCACCATCAGGGCGATTTTTCAAACACATTTTTGGACTCTGCAAAGCGTGATTTTAGGATGCCCTGATGGTGGCGCTATCTCGGACAGATCCATGCTGATGACATGAGTGTAGACATAATGTGTACCGCTTTACGTGATTTTAGGGCAGAATTTGTAGGAGCAGTGTCCAAAAAATTATGTGTTTTGCAAGAAGCGGCCTCATGGTGGCGCTAGAAGAGGGAGAAATGGGGTAGTGGTTTGGCAGCCAAAACCACTATGAGAAGGGCAAAAGTGTGACTGAAAGTCTGACTGACAGACTGACTGACAGACTGACAGCTGGTGGAGGTTTTGATAAGAATGCACTATTACACTATTTCACCTATTACACTACCAGTAAGACTCCCTAATCGGGAGATAAGCGCTTATCTCCACAAAAAGGCCAAAAGTTTGTTTTACCAAAATCGTCCTGATGGTGGCGCTGGATGGGACAGATGCGTTTTGATTACATGACTGTGCGATTTGTGTGATTTTAGGGCAAAATCTGTAGGAGCAGTGTCCAAAAATGTGTTTAAAAAAATCGGCCTGAAGGTGGCGCTAAATGGGACAGATCCATGTTGATGAGATGAGTGTAGACATACTGTGTACCGATTTGCGTGATTTTAGGGCAAAATATGTAGGAGCAGTGTCTCTGTGTAGCGATTTGCGTGATTTTAGGGCAAAATCTGTAGGAGCAGTGTCCAAAAATGTGTTTTAAAAAATCGGCCTGAAGGTGGCGCTATATGGGACAGATCCATGTTGATGAGATGAGTGTAGACATACTGTGTAGCGATTTGCGTGATTTTAGGGCAAAGATTGTAGGAGCAGTGTCCAAAAATGTGTTTTAAAAAATCGGCCTGAAGGTGGCGCTATATGGGACAGATCCAAGTTGATGACATGAGTGTAGACATACTGTGTACCGATTTGTGTGATTTTAGGGCAAAAATTTTAGGAGCAGTGTCCAAAAATGTGTTTTGCAGAATCGGCCTCATGGTGGCGCTAGAAGAGGGCCATATGAGAAATGAGAGGTGGGGTCTCCGCGCCGCCGAGGCGGACGAATAGGTACCGGCCCCGGCTCTCCCGGTCGCTCCTAGCCCGAGTTAAGGCATTTTATGTGAGCTGCAGTGGAGGGGGTCCTCCACTGGGGGCGCCACCACTTTTGCATCCGTTCTGGAGCACCAGGAGTCGGTGGTCCCCGGGAATTCCCCGTGAGCAGCCCCGTTGGGGTGGTCTTTTTTGCACATTTGGTCATTTTTTACACCTGGGGGTCCCCCTGGGACCTGGGGGTCCCTGGAGCTCCGGGGGTCCTTCGAGGTTGTAGTTTGGCAGGCAAGGAGTTTGTATGGAAATTTTGGCATGGATCGGGGCAACGGTGGCGGAGATATGAGTAGGGGGAAAGTGTGACGTGTGACGAGTGACGTGACGGAGGGAAGGACAGGCTGACGGCTGGTGGAGGTTTGGATAGTAGAGAGTGTAAAAGTAACTGCGACCTACTACGGTCGCAATTAAACACACTTATTGCTAACCAGCCATGGACCCCCTTGGAAACCCCTCAGGGACCCCCAGAGGTCCCCGAACCACACTTTGAGAACCAGCCATGGACCCCCTTGGAAATCCGTCATCGACCTCCAGAGGTCCCCGAACCACACTTTGGGAACCAGCCATGGCTGTACGTGTACCAGGCTGTTGTGAACCAGCCATAGAAACCCTGGGGGTCCCCAAACCACACTTTGGGAACCAGCCATGGACCCCCTTGTAAACCCCTCATGGACCCCCTGCCTGCCTGCATGTTGATCCTATTACTTGTTGGATGTTAGACTAGCCTACAGCTTTTATTTTGAAGTTGTGTACCATGTGACTTGACACGTGGTCACGTGACATTCATGATGACGATTTCTTTCCTGGACTTGAAAATTGAATAATGGGCCTATTTTTTGTTTGTCGGTTCCAAATCAAATAATGCCAAAATATGAATCACACATTCAAAAAATTTAGCAAATTTTAAGCATTTTCCTGATTTTTTTGTGGGCTAGAAAATTGGAAAAATGGGCCCATTTTTTGATTGTTGTAATGGGGTAAGAAATTAAGAAATACCTTTTTCAAGATGTTTTTCCTTTGTCGGTTCCAAATCAAATAATGACAAAGACGAATCACACATTTAAAAAATTGAAGCATTTTCCTGATTTTTTTGCAAGCTCGAAAATTGGAAAAATGAACCAATATTTGATTTTATGGGGAGCTAGAAAATTAGAAAATTGAGAGAAAAATGATTTTTTAAAATTGAATTCCTATTGAAAATCTAACGATACTTTAGTACCCTGACCAGGTCGACCATGATAGTAGAGGGAAACTGGCACAGAAAGGTGAAGAAACTGCTCTGCAGAGTACAGACTGAATATGGCTAGCAGGCAGCATTCTGCACTTCAAACGAACTGTAACCTTTTTCCTGCTTGCGAACAAGTTCTAGAATCTAGAACTTGTTCGCAAGCAGGAAAAAGGTTTAACATCTCTTTCCAGGGGGCCATACTGACTTTGATATAGCCTAGTGAGTGAAGGGCCACACATTGGACAAATGAAACTTGAAACACTGAATTAAGCTGAATTAAGCTGAATTAAGTTAAAACTGCATGCATTTGATAGACAAGACGGACAAACATATTGCCTATTTTGTGTGGTGTCTTTTAAGGCGTATGAATTATTTTATAAATATGGATCCATGGCAGTTTCACTGTTTATAAACTTTATAAACTTTTAACATTTGAGAACATACGGATGGAATATACACAAATGGTACATAGACCTACATATTAATTACTAATAATTAATTGGAGTTGAGTTAAATTGATTTCCCTAAAAACATCATGCTGCCATTTAAGATGTAGATTTTATGGGGGTTATTTCGTTTTTCTTAAGGACTTCGAGGGCCATTTTGAGAGGGTCAAAGGGCCGGGTCCGGCCCCCGGGCCGTATGTTGCCCATGTGTGCTAGATGCAGCATATATCTATGGATGCAGCGCCGACTCTTTCCTCCATAGCATAGTGGACACTGGACAGCTGAGCCTGGAGCCTGGTGGTGACCGAGGTTTATGCTTTGGGTTCTGATTCTGAAAGTTAAACCCCGCCTTCTGATAACTGGAATGGTATTTTTGAGAGGATCTCCGATCTTTGTTACATCACCCTTCGACGTACATTGACAGTATTATTAGCACGAGTAGGCCTAATAATGTGTAAACAACCGTGATGTTTGGACGTTTTCGTGACGTGGTAGAGCACACACACATTTTGTCCAATGAATTGAGCTCACAAAAAGTCAGCCCTTATGCCGTGACATTGTCTCGCAATGCCGTGACCCGGATTCGAACCGGGGTTGCTGCGGCCACAACGCAGAGTACTAACCACTATACGATCACGGCGAGCTACCGGGGCTTGAGAGAACATGCTGCCAAAGGCTATAGGATTGTGAAATACTGATGTGCACATTTCGCCACTAGGGGTTGTAAATGGTCTATGTATGTATGTTGCCGTGGAAACCGAAGCATTATGCGTTCCTAGAATAATTTGTTTGATAGAAAGTTTGGTAACACAAGGAAAAAAGAAAAACCTAGAATTCATAGTCATATTTTTTAAAATTTGGTTGCAAAAATGGCCAAGGATTTGGAGGATTATTTCAACATCGTCCATGAGGAACAACATGCAATGTGAGTGTGTTGATAAGTTTTGTCAGCTAATTTTTGAGGTGTAGGTGTAGGTGCTTGCCTGCTTGCCTGCTAGCCTACCACATCCACATAACTAAATCGATCAAATTGAATATTCAAATTTGTTTTTCTCCCTCCATGTGCTTGCTTGATGTGAATAGAAAGCTGTCTGCGGACGAGATGTATCTGATGACAAGGGCCACACGAATGTTGGACAAACGCAGAGAGATTATGGAGGTGGATAAACAGCTCAAAGGGCACATAAAGGTGCAAAACTATAGTCCTTTACATGTCATAACAGGTGCATTGTGAACGGCCTATATTATTTTACTTTGTAAAAGGAAAGGACAATTTCATTAATTATTTTCTACATCAACATTCTATGGTCTGTAGGAATTTGACATGAAAAGCAAAACTTTGCTAATACGCAGAGATGACGTGCTGATGAAGGAGGAAAGCCTGAAGGAATCACTTCTACACTTTGACAGATTTCTCAAGGTAGCGACTTTATGGTCCCGAATAGGGGGGAAATGGGGTAAGAGCAGCCACAGTCATCCCATGTATGAAACCACAAATAATGCAGTATAGCTTACCAATTGTACATTGATCGTCACACAGCATTCTTGTGATGGTTTGGATCCCTATAATGTAGGACTAGTCAACTAGAGCTAGAGTTAAAATGTAGTTTTTTGCCACTTGAAGTTGATTTTACTGAGCTCATGAACAACAAACATCATCAGGTAGTGTTTATGGCTGCCTTTTCATTCACATGAAAAGGGTTGAGCTCCACAGACAGAAACATAGGTTTAAAAAAAAACCTTAGAAAGATTTGAAATATTCCAAAGACTAGCTCAAATTTTCACGATTTTTCAAAAATAGCAGGTCTACAAGCTCGCAGTGCAGCACCGAGTGTGAGCTTGTATATCTGCTATTTTTCAATATAGTTAAAGTACCCAGGGCCCAGAATTTGGTGCGACACCCCTGGGAACACCATTTTCAATGATCAATAGGCTAAATATCTTCATTAGTGCACAAAACCCTGCACATAAAAAGTATGTGTGGTTTCATTACATACTTTATTGAAATCTTTATGTTTCTGGCCATGCTAAATATAAATTTACCGTTACAGTCAAATTGTACCATTACAGCTGCAGTGGATAACTGAGGTATCAGATGACCTTTTATCTCATTATTAATCCCCACACAGGAGAACGATGCTAAACGTAACAGAAGTCTAAAGAAAGTTGGGAAAGAGAGGCAGATTGTGCTTCAAAAGGAGGCCGAGGCAGAGGAACTGAAGGAGCAATGTGTTGCATTAGAGAACAGACTGAAGACGTTACAGCGAAGAGTACAGAGGAATACTCTGTACTGGACTTTCCTAGAACAGGTTCTCAAAATGGCTAAGGTAATCTAATTATGTTTGCACTTTACACTGCAACAACATTCTCATGTGGTCAAAGTCAAACCTGGGACAAAATCTCAAAATTTGTTGTTACTATTAATTATTATTATTTATTTTGTCCACACCACGTGAGTGCTACAGTTTGAGGAGGTGTGGCAGTTGCTGGGTCGCTTTGAGACCCTTCGTGTCACTAGAGATCAGCTCCATCAGAGGCAGAGGGAGGTTCAGGAGCAGACGGACAACCAGAGAGCAGCACTGCAGAGATACACTGGCCAACAGAGCTGCCTGCTGCTGCAAAAGAACAACCTGCTGTCCCAGCTACAGACACAGCTGGACCAGACACGATTAGAAGCTCTCAGATGGGTATATGACCTGCTGAATGAGATAAAACATCAAATACTTAATTTAGCCAGGCCTCTTTTTTTGTGTGTGTAATGAAAGTCAGTTCTTCCGATACCCTACAGGAAAATAAGCTGAATCACATCCAGAACACTGCAGCAAAGGAGACTCTGCTGCTGGGCCAAATCAAAATGGTGACCCTTAACCTTTACCAAATGACAGGTGGGCACATAGGGGAGAAAGAAAGTGTGGCTGTCGATGACACAGAGACACAGTTGGATAAGGTGAGCACTTTCACAGCAAGGGTAACGCAAAGTTCATCCTGATGAACTGGGTGTTCTGCTTCCGTAACTTGTCTAACATTACCCTGACAGCCAGGGGCGTCACAAGGGGTAGGAAAGTGGGACTGAGTTACTGGGGCCCAAGGTGGAGGGGCCCTAATAACTTTAACTATTGAAAAATAGCAGATATACAAGCTCACAGCGCGGCACCGAGTGCCGCGCTGCGAGCTTGTAGATCTGCTATTTTTGAAAAGTTGTGAAAATGTGTGAAAATCTTTGAATATATGTATTTTTTAAGCGAACATTTCTAACTCAAATTTTGCTTCTGGGGGTCCCTGGAACTAAATATTTTGAGATCGGGGTCCGTGGCCAAATACATATCATCTTGGGGGTCCTTGACATAGGTTTCTTGCACACATTTTCACGATTTTTCAAAAATAGCAGATATACAAGCTCGTATATCTGTGAGCTTGTATATCTGCTATTTTTCAATAGTTAACATTCATGGGGGGCCCGCAGTGAATCCTTGTACCCAGACTACCCAGGGCCCAGAATTTGGTGTGACGCCCCTGCTGACAGCCATACAGGCATCTAGGCTAAACAGCCAGAAGTCCAGCATTATGAAAAGTTCTCATCTGAACAGAATCTGCTCTCCTCAGATACAGATGTTCATCCTGAACCAGAGTGGCATAGTGAATGACATCAACCCTCCTCCCTCAGACACAACGGTGGATTTAAGATAAGAACAAGACAATACCAAGAGTGCATATCAACTGCAGCGGATTGTCTACTAGACTGCATAAAACAGAATACATTGCCAGCTCTTTTTTTTATTTGAACTGAAATTAATGAAGGAATGGTCTATGGGAAATAGATCGATCAAAAAACAATACAGCATAGCTGTACTGCCACTCTGTGGCCATTGTCGGGAATAGCAACCTGAATGCCATACAATAAACTGAACAGTGCCATATTACGCCAAATACTATTATATTATTTTTTAATAATGAAATGCATTCGGGGCGCCCGCTGGCCTGGTGGTCAAGGCGCGTACCACATACAAGGCTATGATGCCTGCTGGCGTCGCCGGTTCGATTCCCAATCCGGACGACCTTTGCCACATGTCATTCCCCATCTCTCTCCCTATTTCCTGTCAGTCTACTATCCTTTCAAATAAAGGCATAAAAAGGCCAAGAAAAAAAAAGATAAATAATGAAATGCATTCCCTGAAAAATTGCTTTTCGGTGTGCTATTTCATTATGTCGTATTTCGACATTAGTTTCAGCAATGTAACACTGTATTTTAAGTATTGTAATCTCAGGGGCTAGGAGTCCCCAAGGTCCCCAATGGAAACCTTTTTTGGTGCAATCCTTTTAGACCAAGTGTTTGACTGTACTTACTGTTTGGCTGTTTTACATTCTGTCTAATAAAAAAATCAGTCAATCAAAACCTACGTCTCCTAATGTACATCCTGAGAGTGTAAGAAAATAAACAGTGACAAGTTTTGTCCATAAAAGAGATGTTTCTTTTTAGATAGCTGAATGACAAACATATACAACAACAGGAGATGGAACACAAGTATCCCATAGTATTTTCAGTGGCCTCCCTGAAAACTCTTTCACTTTTTTCGGCAAGCAACATGGTCGTACGACCCAATATGAATTGGGCTTAATGGGCAATCCAAATAAAGTAAAACACAGTTCATTTTAATGTTCTGAAAGGGAGCCTTTGCAAAACACTTCAGCATCAGGTTTGTGAGCATGTATGTTGTGAGCTTGTTGTGAGCTTGTAGGTCAAGTTTATTAATTATTGACCGTTCAAGTGCTTATTGATATCAGTTAGTAATATCAGAAAACACAAATTGACATGAATCCAAAATACACTGGTGATTGTGCTGTCAAACGATGAAACTATATGGGATCTATGAAAAGGTCGTGGGGGTCCCTGCTTCATCTCTCTCTCAACTAAGGGGTCCTCTGCCTGAAAACGTTGAAGACCCCTGATTAAGCTATTTGCCTTTTTTGGATTTTCCCTTCTTGCCCTTCTTGCTTTTCGCCTTCTTGCTCTTGCCCTTCATGCTCTTGCGAACGCGGAAGCCCCGCCACCAGGCCTGGATGACGACAGCAGCTCTGGTGTTGAACTCCAGGTCTCTCTCCTCCTCCTGGAGCCTCTCCTCTGCCAGCAGTCGCTCCTCCTGGATCTGGCTGTACTCCACCTCCAGGACAGCATAGGCCTCCTGCAGCTGCCTCAGCTCCTCCTTCTCCTCCTCATAGATGGCTGCCATCTCCTCCAGCTCCACCTGAGTGGAGGGGGACGGTAGTGAAATGGATGGAACGAGAATTAGAGTTCTCAACGGGCCTAAAAATTATGGCCCGGCCCAAACTGGGCCCTAACTGGGCCGGCCCGAGGCCCTACCCGGCCCGAATAATTAGCATACATTTTAGGCCCTACCCTACCCTAAATGTCGGGTTGGGTTCGGGTATGGTCGGGTTCGGGCAGAATTTGAGAACTCTTACGAGAATGCCATTGAGGAGACAAAAATACTGTTGTGACCTCTGTCCGCAGTAGGTATTGACAAATGTATATTACATTTACATGTAAAAGTCCAGTGTTAAGTCTAGTATTCACTGGTATTTCATTCAGGAGTGGTTCTGTATCATGTGTACAGCCAGGGTAAGCTCATGTTCCATTCAAAACCTGAATATAATAGTTTTGGTATCTTAGAGCCCAGAGGAATTCATGGAAACCCTTTTTTTGGGCTGCTTGTGCAAGTTATTTCAAATATATAACATATTCTGAATATTATGTTAATCAATGCAGACAGAGGTGTTTGTGATCAGGAAGTTTATGTCATTATACTTTAACAGGGGTATTTGCTAGAATATTCTGAAACCACACAAGCTTGGCAGCTCAGCACTGAACCTGTACCTGCTTCTCTCCCATGTCAGCATCATACTTCTTAATCCTGTTTTCTATCTCTGTTTCCAACTTGTATTTTTTCTGCCGGGGACAAAAATAGAATAGAATTCTTACAGCAAATCAATTTTGTGGTCCACACTATAGCAAACCTTTTCAAATGGAAGGTTTAGGTATAATTGTATATATGAGATGCACCTTACGAAGTGCTGATTCCGCCTCCTTGTTCTCAAGGATAAGATTGTTGAGCTGAGCTGTAAATTGATTGGCCTCCTGCTGCAATCGAGTCTGTTTCCCCTCCGAAGCCTTAACATCTGCTTGGCTTTGCTTCTCTGCATCCTGCTGTGTACGCGACACAAAGTCTTCTGAGAGCTTTTCCATCTGGTGCAGAGAACTCTTCAATTTCTTGATCACATCATTTTTCTTAGAAATCTGGGAGACAAACAGGAAGAAAAACATGGAAAAGGGTTGGGAAACAGTGGACATAACATTGTCCATAGTAATTGTCCATGAGTTTTCTTAAGGTGAGAGCTGTAAATATCATGTACTTTGTCACCCTATTATAAGTAAAATACTGTCATTAGCCATGTAGTAGCTATACACCTTTAATTAAACATCTGTCTCACCGCTTCATCTCTGTCCTTGGTGACTGCTGCTACTTCTGTTTCTAGTGAAGCCACCAGCTCCATGTTCTTGCCATGGCGCACAGACAGCTCTTGCAAATACCGTCCCCGTGCTTGTTCCTCAGTAGGACTGGTGAGCAGCTTCTCCAGTACAACACCATGGAGCTCCCTTAGTCCTCCAATTAGACATTGCATGTTCTTACTCATCCCACTTGCCATGTCTACTTGTGTCCTCAAAGTATCGATGGCAGTTGGATGGGCTCGGAATAGTCTCAACACGTTCCTCAAGGACATCTGGAAATCCCTCTCAAGCTGATCTTTCTCTCTCCCCCCTGCTAATTGATTGATTGAAGAGTTTATTAGCAGTTTGCAATAGAAAAAAAGTACAGTTTCATGACAGCACAAATCACTGGTACAAGGTCAACTAAAAGGAGATCCTAGAAAGCCTTATTTCTTAATATTAAGCCAATTTGTCTTTCCGCTTCCTTACCTTGCCCCTGCTTTAGATGTTCCAGACTCTTCCCTAAGACTTGGTGCTCTCTCAGTGCCTCAGTTAGACCCTTATCTAGCCTACTGGACAGAGTGTCTAGGTGAACCAACACAGCAGGCAGCATGGCTACTAACTCCATTCCACCAATGCAGTCTTCTATAACACCAGATATTTGCTGTGTCTCTAGAGAAGACAATTTCTTCTGTAGAGGGTCAAGGATCTTTTGGGAGTCTTCCGGGAGTCTCTTGGACCTTGGCTGGGGAGTGGAAGACAACATCTGAAGACTGGCATCCACTGCCACCAAAGTTGCCACCTCTGCAGACATACTATTGGAAGATTATAATTAACTTTTAGTTTAGTTAATTGTATTTATTTATTTATTTCACATCACTCATTATGGCATCATTATAGGTAATTTACACATGACTACTTGTTATCGAGCTGGAAGTTAAAATAGCGCTTACCTCAAGGTTAGACTTTAGGCTAGAGTAGACACTTTGACATTGACAAGATCTGTAATATTACGCAGTTACATTGCCTGACGTTCGCCTCAGTGTCTGCCAACAGTATCTCCTATGCTTTTGTTTTAGTCTCGGTTGCTAAGATACCATCTCCAACTGAACTGGCATATTGACTAGTCAGTCAGCGTGTACCTACCGGGGCAGATGGCAAATCACGTTATTAGGCTACTTGTTGTTTTTTCAAACTATTATTTAATTTAATTTAATGACAATTTAAGAAACACATTGATTTTAATTTGATCCAGATGATGAATACGCCAATGCTTGGGAGCCTGGTGGTTAATTTCCTTTCTTTTCTTTTTTGTGAGAGGACAATGTAGACTATAGGCCTATATTAACAAGTATGCGCATCGTTGCTATTTCACAGCAATGTGATGTGATTATGATAAGCAAAAGTTCTTGATTTGCATTCGTCAACCTGCCTTTCAAAATAAGAGTTTGTATTATTTACTGTGGAATGTGGATGTTTAAAAAAGAAAAGAAAAAAATAACACTTCGTTATTACAATCACAATACAAAAAAGCCGGTGTGCATGGTCAGTATCACGGTGGTCTGCAGTATCATGGTCAGTAGGCCTACTAATGGCCAGTATCATTATAGTCAGCAGTGTCACAGTATCTTAGTATCATGTCAGTAATGTCATCATGTCAGTATCATGACCAGGTCAGTATCATGTCAGTAAAAAGGACAAAAAAAGGTTGCACACTTTTTTTGGGCTTTCCTCAGAATCGACAAAGCAGTAGGCCTATGTCACTGTCTGTCAGTATCATCATAACAGTATTATGGTCAGTGTCATCAATCATGTCAGTAGGATGGCCAGTATCATGTATGAATACATGGAATGACTAGCAACCAAAACAGGACCGAGGAAAGAAGCTGGCGTAGGAATTAAACTACAGAGTTTGTGCTAGTCCAATACTTTTTACTGGATGGTGTTATAGATCTTCAGTGACTTAGATGTTTCTGTTTTAAAACCGGTTTCCTTTTTCTTGGTTTATAAATAACATCAACAACTGCATCAAGGCCTTATGTGCCACAAGGCACAAAGTGGATAGGTAACAGGTAACTGCATCCATTACAACTTTTAATTGTTGAGTTTTTCTTTTCATGATTAAATTGTGAGCAGTGTGTGCAGAAAACTAATTAAAGCAATCACTTTTATTATTTTCATTTGTATCCACAAACAAAAATAGAGAAAACTAATATATATAAATTAAACAGTTTTGATCCTGCACTTCAGCTTCTAATCACTATGCAAAGTTGGACATTTTATTTTGAAATGTTAACTGCCGTGAATTGCTCTGGTGTCGCAAAAGTTTGTTGATGAAACAGTAGTCTAGTCTAGTCTGGTGTGTAGGCTATTGATGCAGTGGCTGGATGACGTTATTTGCTTTGCGAAACTATGTTGTTTTGGTTACGGTGAGATCGCAACATTTTGTACTTCACTTTCGATTAAACGTTTGAAAAAAATACTGAAACGCAGCTAAAACGCCTGTGTTGTTTTTGTTTTGAGATGTGATGGGCGCAGAGAGACACAGCAGGAGTTGTGACACCGTGAATGACAGTGGGTCGATGACAGATGTCATCTCAAGACCAAAGACAAAAACTGCAACAAACAAGCACCCCCGCTTGTCAGACGACTTTATCTAGATTTTGCATTAATCGAAACCTGAAAGCCATTTTGCTAACTAGTTATTATCCTTAGACAGCGGTTTTATAAAAACGTACAAAAGTTGCTTGCATGCTAGCAACTAATTAGCTATCAGCGAAGAGTGCGCACCCAAGATGTCATGTCCTGCTACGGGTAGCGAAGGAGTTTGTTCCGTTATCTAGTTTGGAAGCTCAAGGCAAGCCATCTGCCTAAATAACGCTGCATACTAGGCAAAGTCAGCTCGCGGTGGCCTTTTACTTGTGCTATTGAAGAATGGAGACGGATGACGATGTGCCTCTCATCTTAAACTGGGACGACGACAACAGCGGTTTGCTTAGCGACGACACGGAGAGGGGAGATGAGAGTAAGTTTTACTGGCATCCTCATCCTTCCTTGTAATGTAGACTGCCTATGTGAAATGAGCAGAAATAGCGTTAGCAGAAATAAGGCTTCCGGCGCCGATCTCTTCAGAATAAGAGTACCCGTAAAGCCATTGAAAAACGTTGAAAAACGGAAAATTTTGCCATAATATGGACGTTAAAAATATAGATTAAGTATCTAAGCGAACATACAAAATGCTAATTAGGTTTCTGTGTAAAAAAGAACGATTTTAATAACATAAAAAAATGATAAATGAATAAATGCTGTTCACTGGAGTGCATAGCCTTTACAAATTTGACTCTGGACAGCAGGCGTCTCTTTGCGTCGCAACTTTGGAGACATGCACGCGTTCGGGGAGACCTCCTCTATCACGCCACACTCTCCGCTAAGCGGGAGAGGTGTAAAATCTATTTCTGTTGGCTTTCCAGTGCAGCCACCCGCTCAAAAAAGTGACATTTTCAGACATTTTCAAACTCTAGTTGGCGCTGGAGAGCAGACGGCTCGCTGCGTCAGCACTTTGAACACACACACACGTTCGGGGAGACCTCCTCTATCACACCACACTCTCCGCTAAGCGGGAGAGGTGTAAAATCTATTTCTGTTGGCTTTCCAGTGCAGCCACCCGCTCAAAAAAGTCACATTTTCAGACATTTTCAAACTCTAGTTGGCGCTGGAGAGCAGACAGCTCGCTGCGTCGGCACTTTGAACACACGCACGTGTTCGGGGAGACCTCCTCTATCACATCACACTCTCCGCTAAGCGGGAGAGGTGTAAAATCTATTTCTGTTGGCTTTCCGGTGCAGCCACCTGCTCAAAAAAGTTGACATTTTCAGACGTTTTCAGACTCTAGTTGGCGCTGGAGAGCAGACGGCTAGCTGCGTCGGCACTTTGAACACACGCACGCGTTCGGGGAGACCTCCTCTATCACACCACACTCTCCGCTAAGCGGGAGAGGTGTAAAATCTATTTCTGTTGGCTTTCCAGTGCAGCCACCCGCTCAAAAAAGTCAAATTTTCAGACATTTTCAAACTCTAGTTGGCGCTGGAGAGCAGACGGCTCGCTGCGTCGGCACTTTGAACACACGCACGCGTTCGGGGAGACCTCCTCTATCACACCACACTCTCCGCTAAGCGGGAGAGGTGTAAAATATATTTCTGTTGGCTTTCCGTTGCAGCCACCTGCTCAAAAAAGTTGACATTTTCAGACATTTTCAGACTCTAGTTGGCGCTGGAGAGCAGACGGCTCGCTGCGTCAGCACTTTGAACACACACACACGTTCGGGGAGACCTCCTCTATCACACCACACTCTCCGCTAAGCGGGAGAGGTGTAAAATCTATTTCTGTTGGCTTTCCAGTGCAGCCACCCGCTCAAAAAAGTCACATTTTCAGACATTTTCAAACTCTAGTTGGCGCTGGAGAGCAGACAGCTCGCTGCGTCGGCACTTTGAACACACGCACGCGTTCGGGGAGACCTCCTCTATCACATCACACTCTCCGCTAAGCGGGAGAGGTGTAAAATCTATTTCTGTTGGCTTTGCGGTGCAGCCACCTGCTCAAAAAAGTTGACATTTTCAGACGTTTTCAGACTCTAGTTGGCGCTGGAGAGCAGACGGCTAGCTGCGTCGGCACTTTGAACACACGCACGCGTTCGGGGAGACCTCCTCTATCACACCACACTCTCCGCTAAGCGGGAGAGGTGTAAAATCTATTTCTGTTGGCTTTCCAGTGCAGCCACCCGCTCAAAAAAGTCACATTTTCAGACATTTTCAAACTCTAGTTGGCGCTGGAGAGCAGACGGCTCGCTGCGTCGGCACTTTGAACACACGCACGCGTTCGGGGAGACCTCCTCTATCACACCACACTCTCCGCTAAGCGGGAGAGGTGTAAAATATATTTCTGTTGGCTTTCCGGTGCAGCCACCTGCTCAAAAAAGTTGACATTTTCAGACGTTTTCAGACTCTAGTTGGCGCTGGAGAGCAGACGGCTAGCTGCGTCGGCACTTTGAACACACGCACGCGTTCGGGGAGACCTCCTCTATCACACCACACTCTCCGCTAAGCGGGAGAGGTGTAAAATCTATTTCTGTTGGCTTTCCAGTGCAGCCACCCGCTCAAAAAAGTCACATTTTCAGACATTTTCAAACTCTAGTTGGCGCTGGAGAGCAGACGGCTCGCTGCGTCGGCACTTTGAACACACGCACGCGTTCGGGGAGACCTCCTCTATCACACCACACTCTCCGCTAAGCGGGAGAGGTGTAAAATATATTTCTGTTGGCTTTCCGTTGCAGCCACCTGCTCAAAAAAGTTGACATTTTCAGACATTTTCAGACTCTAGTTGGCGCTGGAGAGCAGACGGCTCGCTGCGTCAGCACTTTGAACACACACACACGTTCGGGGAGACCTCCTCTATCACACCACACTCTCCGCTAAGCGGGAGAGGTGTAAAATCTATTTCTGTTGGCTTTCCAGTGCAGCCACCCGCTCAAAAAAGTCACATTTTCAGACATTTTCAAACTCTAGTTGGCGCTGGAGAGCAGACAGCTCGCTGCGTCGGCACTTTGAACACACGCACGCGTTCGGGGAGACCTCCTCTATCACATCACACTCTCCGCTAAGCGGGAGAGGTGTAAAATCTATTTCTGTTGGCTTTGCGGTGCAGCCACCTGCTCAAAAAAGTTGACATTTTCAGACGTTTTCAGACTCTAGTTGGCGCTGGAGAGCAGACGGCTAGCTGCGTCGGCACTTTGAACACACGCACGCGTTCGGGGAGACCTCCTCTATCACACCACACTCTCCGCTAAGCGGGAGAGGTGTAAAATCTATTTCTGTTGGCTTTCCAGTGCAGCCACCCGCTCAAAAAAGTCACATTTTCAGACATTTTCAAACTCTAGTTGGCGCTGGAGAGCAGACGGCTCGCTGCGTCGGCACTTTGAACACACGCACGCGTTCGGGGAGACCTCCTCTATCACACCACACTCTCCGCTAAGCGGGAGAGGTGTAAAATATATTTCTGTTGGCTTTCCGGTGCAGCCACCTGCTCAAAAAAGTTGACATTTTCAGACATTTTCAGACTCTAGTTGGCGCTGGAGAGCAGACGGCTCGCTGCGTCGGCACTTTGAACACACGCACACGTTCGGGGAGACCTTCTCTATCACACCACACTCTCCGCTAAGCGGGAGAGGTGTAAAATCTATTTCTGTTGGCTTTCCGGTGCAGCCACCCGCTCAAAAAGTGCAGTTTTTACTTGGCAAAGGCAAACAGCTGGGAGTAGGCATAATATGTGGGAATGAGAAAGTGAGTATTTATTGATGGAAATTAAAACGACTTGCAAAAAATGTTTCATGTGTTTGTCCTATCTTGGAATACTCCTCTGGAGTTTGGGATTCAGGTAACTTAACAAAGGTGTAAGTGTGCATGAGAGGGATATCAGATATTTTCTTTGAGTTTACAAATGTGCTCCTATATCTGCTTTAATGGTGACATGGGATGGATACAGTGTGAAGTTAGGTGGAAGATTAATATGATAAACCTGTGGAACAGAAAACTTGACCTGCCAGATGACAGAATGGCAAGTAGGATTTTCAGGTGGGATATTTTAATAGTGTATAAATGTTAAAAATGTGTTGCCAGTGATCTCTGCATGTGTGCACTGTTTTGCTTGGGAATATTGCCACTTCGTATTGAATCAGGACGGTATACTGGAACAGAATTAAATCAAAGACTATGGCTAGTGGAGGATGAGACCCACTTTCTATTGTACTGCCCATTTGATCATGATTTAAGAAAACACTCGACATTTTCTGACATCTGGCTGCACTGGACGGCCCGCCACGCTTTTTTATACAGCTCTCCGGCTTAGCAGAGAATAAAAGAATACAGACAAGGTCCAAACTCCTTGAGGAGTAATCCAAGATAGGACAAACACATGAAACAGGTTAAGATTTTCCTGACATGTCGTACTTCATATATTTATTGCTTTTTACATTTGAGTGTGTTTGCACTTAGTTGGTACATTGCATGTTGCACCTTTAATTGAACAGTTTTGTCTGATTTGTGTTTGAATAATGTTTGCCATTATTAGCGCGCGCGCACACACACACACACACAGAGTAAATTGATCAAAACTGTGATTACTAAACTATTAAAGTAACCTTTCAGTCCAAATGTTATGTTTTCATTTCCAGTGAAAGTGTACACTGTTATTAACAATGAGTAATAAAAGGGTATTTTAAAAAAAAACTTTAAATCGTCTGTATTTGTTTATTCTCTGCTAAGCCGTATAAAGAAGCGTGGTGTATAAAAATTACTAGAATCTGAAAATGTCACTTTTTTGAGCGGGTGGCTGCACTGGAAAGCCAACAGAAATAGATTTTACACCTCTCCCGCTTAGCGGAGAGTGTGGCGTGATAGAGGAGGTCTCCCCGAACGCGTGCGTGTGTTCAAAGTGCCGACGCAGCGAGCCGTCTGCTCTCCAGTACCAACTAGAGTCTGAAAATGTCTGAAAATTTCAACCTTTTTGTGCAGGTGGCTGCACCAGAAAGCCAACAGAAATAGATTTTACACCTCTCCCGCTTAGCGGAGAGTGTGGTGTGATAGAGGAGGTCTCCCCGAACGCGTGCGTGTGTTCAAAGTGCCGACGCAGCGAGCAGTCTGCTCTCCAGCGCCAACTAGAGTCTGAAAATGTCTGAAAATTTCAACTTTTTTGTGCAGGTGGCTGCACCGGAAAGCCAACAGAAATAGATTTTACACCTCTCCCGCTTAGCGGAGAGTGTGGTGTGATAGAGGAGGTCTCCCCGAACGCGTGCGTGTGTTCAAAGTGCCGACGCAGCTAGCCGTCTGCTCTCCAGCGCCAACTAGAGTCTGAAAATGTCTGAAAATGTCAACTTTTTTGAGCAGGTGGCTGCACCGGAAAGCCAACAGAAATAGATTTTACACCTCTCCCGCTTAGCGGAGAGTGTGGTGTGATAGAGGAGGTCTCCCCGAACGCGTGCGTGTGTTCAAAGTGCCGACGCAACGAGCCGTCTGCTCTCCAGCGCCAACTAGAGTCTGAAAATGTCTGAAAATTTCAACTTTTTTGTGCAGGTGGCTGCACCAGAAAGCCAACAGAAATAGATTTTACACCTCTCCCGCTTAGCGGAGAGTGTGGTGTGATAGAGGAGGTCTCCCCGAACGCGTGCGTGTGTTCAAAGTGCCGACGCAGCGAGCCGCCTGCTCTCCAGCGCCAACTAGAGTTTGAAAATGTCTGAAAATGTCACTTTTTTGAGCGGTTGGCTGCACTGGTAAGCCAACAGAAATAGATTTTACACGCCTCTCCCGCTTAGCGGAGAGTGCGGTGTGGCAGAGCAGATCTCCCCGCGTGCATGTGTCCAAAGTGCCGACACAAATAGACGTCTGCTGTCCAGGGCCAACTAGATTCTGAAAACAGCACTTTTTGTACTCAATTTTAATTTGAAAATAACAGATCTACAGGCTCACAATGCGTTGTGATGCAACGCATTGTGAGCTTGTAGATCTGCTATTTTCAAAAGATATTTATTTAAACATTTGAAAACTTGAAATGGGAATTCTGCACAATGAGTATGGTAGTCCTACTTTTACTTTTGATACTTTAAGTACATTTTAATGCCAATACTTTTGTACTTTTACTCAAGTAATTTTTTTATTCTGTGACTTTTACTTGCAACAGAGTATTTTTATATAGCACTTTTATGGTGAGTTGTTACAGGTATATTTTCATTAATTACATTAATATAGTAGCCTACCATACTCTGCATCTGTCCTGTCAAAATAAACAGATAAACCCCTGCTCTAGCCTATGATAGCTCTTTTATGGGATTACAGTAGAACAAATTGAATTGGAATGGAATTAATTTTGTTAAGTGGCCTTTAATAGCTCGCATTCCACGAATTTCAATCTGAAAGAACCTGGAAAATGTGTTAGGACAATTAGAAGTACACTAGATAGAGACATACATCATATACTCATCTTTTAAATACATTTGTGTATTTTAAATATACATTATTTACTGCACTTTTATTTTGAAGGCTGGAGCCTGGCTTATTTCTGCTAGCGCCCAGACCGGAAACGTTCTTTCTGCTCATTTCACGGACCTATGTAGACTGACACTGCTGCTGCTGCCCGGTCCACACACACACACACACACACACACACACACACACACACACACACACACACACACACACACACACACACACACGAGTGCTAGTTTATGTCGAGAGTCGAGACCAGATTAATTTGAGACTGTGCTGCACTCATGATGTTCATCATGGTGATGATGATGAATGAAACATTGATTGATTGATTGATTGAATGCTTTATTAGAAGTTTGCATAGGAAAATGTACAGATTCATAACGGTACAGTTCACTGGTACAAGGTCTACTAAAAGGAGATCCATGAAAAGACTAAGCTTATTTCAACAGGAAACCATTTAAGTATCTCATATAACATTGAATGACAGACAAATAGAACACAGTACTATGCAGTAGATATGTAAAGAAAAAGGGGGGAAAAAAGAAAAGAAAACAGTAAATCTAAACAAACAGTAAGTATATACAAGGAATATACAGTAAATCTAAACAAACAGTAAGTATATACAAGGAATATACAAGTATATACAAGGAAAAACAAACAAAAGATGTTCATCCCATTTGAGAAAAATCCCAACAAAAAACAAACAAAAACACTTGACAAAATAACAATTACCGGTGCTTTTGTGTCTGTAATCTGTAATATTCATTCATGTAGGTATAACTTTGTTACCCAGTTGAAGTTCATTATCTGAAGTGAATATAAAGTAAACGATAAGTATATACTTTTTTTAAATATATTTTTTATATCCACGGTGCTTGTTGCGATTTTTTCAGTCAGTGTATTTTGGCATAGCAGTATATTGTATATTGTTTCATGCCTACCTACCTAGTACCTACCAGAGGCATGCCTCCCCATGCTGTTGTAGGACATGATGTTGAAACTCTCCCTCTGAGGATGTGATGCTGGTTGCCAAGGGCAACCAGGGAACACTGTTGTTTTTCAAGGGAAAATAGAAATGTCCATAATTCTGAGATCACGTGTCTCTGTGTGTCATGTGTCCACTCTATGTTGTAATCCTGCTGCCTTTGTATCCCTCACATATACACTACAAACTGACCCGTGCACGAAACTGCCTGCTCAGCAGTGTGTATGAGTGGCCCCATTACCCCCCATGCTCATGGGCAGCATTTGTGGTGTGTGTGTCAATGTCTGCAGTCTCTGGTCAACTCTCGGGCTAGCTGAGCAGCATGTGTGTGTGAGACCAGACCTCCATGACACAACTGTGTTTTGTTTTCCTGCTCTGGAAGTGAACAGGAAGAGGAGATCTCCTTTCCCCCCAGGATAATAGGGAGTGGGAACTTCCCTGAGACTGGGAGGATTGATCGGTGTGTTCTTGCTGGCTGCTGCTGTTGGGAGTTCTCTGGAGACAGGGAGGGAGTTTGAACACTGACACAGGGAAAAAGAAGTCACCATTTGGACAGCACAGTTCAACCTAGGAGGATTCTCACTGGCTAGGGAGAAAGTGTGGTGTTTAATTTCTCTGTTATTGAACGCTGGCCATCGTTCTTAAAAAAAAAAGGAAAAGAAGAATAAAGGATTTTTACTGAGAAACAGTCACCATAGACAAGTGTGTTTGTTTTGGAAGAGCCGGCTCAGTGCCTGACCTCACTGTGTTATTGACTGGCAGCAACAAACGCATTATTGTTCTCAAACAAATGATGGGTTGGAATAGCGCACAGCGGATAGTGGCTTTGCTCCTGCCGGAATAACAGCTAGTCAGTCCTCAGCTGGACTACAGTTTGATCTTTACTGAGGCTGATTCAGTTGCTGTCATACAGGAATATACCACAGCGGACTTCCAGGGACTGATCTTTACCTTTTCTATTCTGTTCTTCCCCTAAGTGTTTTGCATTTTGTATTTATTCTAAGGATTACTGCCTGGGGCAGCAACGTGACACGAATGTGGCGAGAGGACACTCACAGGCTCATAACGATTGAAACGTGTTGCGACCACAGACACATGTGGACTAGTTGTTTGGTGAAGACGTAATGGACTGTAACCTCAAACATATGGATGGAAACTGGAGATGTTAAACTAGAGCTGATTTAATATTTTTTCCAATTATTTTTTATTATGTCCAGTTGCTTAAGATAAAAGTGACCTCTTTATGGAATTGTGGAACTGAATTAAGGATTACAGTGTTATATGCCTCCTCTTGTGTGTTGAAAGAGCCATAAATAGATTAATAGATCTTCCTCGTCTAGTGAATACACTTTCAAGTTGCTGTCCACATTCTGTTAGCATCAGCTAAGGAACAGTGCTGTGTTGAGCGAGTCTAGCACTCAGATAAAGATTTACTGTATTTACAGTCAGCACAGGGTTCAATGTTCAAACTCCTCTGAAGTGGCAGCTACAGTTGGTGGTTTTGGAGGTAATGTGACAGTTCTGTCTGTTATTATTAGTTCTGTTATTACGCTCCGTGGCTGGCATCGTGATCTGCAACAGCTTGCTGTCTACTGTTTTCTGGAAGGAGAAACAATTTTTGAAAGAAGTTCACAAGAAGACTCTAATTATCAGTGACGACACCGGTGCCAGTTTTCTGGAAAGGACATCAGTGTTAAGTGGAATGCTTTCCTGTCTGTATCCTTGGGTGGGTGTGAACACTGGAGCTGGACCTGTGGACTTTAAATGACACACACATTTTCCGCGGTGGACTTCGGGGGACTGTAATACGTTCACATATGCTGAGACAAATACACACATCCAGGCTGAGCCATGGAGTGCTTGTCTGAGCAAACACAAACAGCTGAACAGCATCAAAGTCAGATCCATGAGGAGAGTCCAGTTGTAATCAACTCTTATATCCTACACTTAGAACTAGACTGCATTGGTAGGCATGCACCCTTGTGTATGTGTGTGTCTTTGTCTAGTGTGTCTACAGTAGATCTCTAATAATGAAGTAACTTTATTCACAACAATTGCCAACAATTGTGATTTTATGTAGGGACTATTATACTGTGTATGTGTACACGCACACGCGCGCGCACACACACGCACACACACGCACACACACGCACACACACACACACACACACACACACACACACACACACACACACACACACACACAATGTATGTGATAACACATATACAGTATACTGTATGTATATATAGTATACACCTTGTTCTTATTTTCTAGATGGAGGTGGAAATTACGATATAGTAAACAATGCAGTGATTCCAACTCCTGGCCCACAAAACTGCAGGGCACAAAATGCATCATTACAACACAGCTGGGAGATGAACTACCAAGAGGCAGCTATCTATTTACAGGTATTCACAATCACAAGCACTGGACTGTCCCATTTTTTAGTTTGTTTGTTTGTTAAGTAACTAAATTGCAGAACTTCCATAATTAGTAGCCTACTAGCTCATGTGATCATATGATAATGGTTTTATTATATCCTCGGGACTTTGGACCTTTTAATAGAGCCCATTCTGTTCTGTTGCAGCTGCAAGTGTTTAACTATAAAATCAGTCGGCGGCTGCTTCTTATATGTCACAATTATTACATGATCGCCTGATAGTAAATTATTAAAGACAAACACAATTAATTAAGATAATCACAATCATTATTTTGCATAATCGTTTCCATGTTTTCAAAAAGCTTGTAGACCTGCTATGCTTGTAGATAGGCTATTTCCACTAGCCTATTTTGTTTTTTTTAAAGTATAAAGTTATTACATTTCTTTGTATATTTCAGTTATTTGTCATATCTGTCCTGTGCAATTTTCGTTTATAAAGCCTAAAAGGCCATTTTTATCCACATGTTCCAATGTTCAAAGCCACAACGAAATAGTTATTTTCAATTATATGTGCGACAAATAATCGTCACGTAGAATCACTAGAATGTCATGATCGTGACGGCATTACCTCCTTATATGCTCTCTGCCGTATGTGCTGTATGTGTAGGAAGGGGAAAACAATGATAAGTTCTTCACGCACCCTCGGAACCCCAAGGCGCTGGCAGCATACCTGTTTGCCCACAACCACCTGTTCTACATGATGGAGCTGCTGACAGGCGTGCTGCTGATGGTGCTGTCGCTGTGCGAGGCTCCCGCTGTGCCATCGCTTCGCCTGGACGTCTATGTAAGTGGATGCACATTTACATGTCGTCGCTTTGGGGTGGAAACCTCTGTATGTCCAAAATGTTCCTTTCAGAAAATGGAAAAAAATAACCTGTGTTGCAATGAATCCAATATGGTTATTTTAATCACAAGCTTGCATTGGTTCAATATTTATACCAGTAAGACTCCCTAATCGGGAGATAAGTGACCGCCAGGTCGCATACACAAACTTTAGAAGGCAATCGTAGCCAATCAGGAGGGAATATGGGAAATGGGACAGATCCATGTTGATGACATGACTTTAGAGATACTGTGTACCGCTTTGTGTGATTTTAGGCCAAAATGTGTAGGAACAGTGTCCAATCGGCCTGATGGTGGCGCTAGAAGAGAGCCATGTGAGAAATGAGGGTGGAGGTTGTGAGTTGCCATCCAAGGAGTGTGTTTGCAAAGTTTGGCATGGATAGGGGCAACGGTGGCGGAGATATGAGCAGGGCAAAAGTGTGACGTGACGTGACGTGACGTGACGGACAGACAGACTGACTGACTGACAGCCGGTGGAAGGTGACGCACCATCTATAAGCTCACAATGTGTTGCATTGCGACACGTAGTGAGCTTGTAGATAATAAATGATAATGATAACTGTAGTCTGTTTTTGTGTATGTCATGCTTCTTGTAGGTCCATGCCACTCTGGAGCTGTTAGCTTTGGTCATGGTGGCGTTTGAACTATGCATGAAGCTACGTTGGCTAGGCTTCCACACCTTCATACGACACAAGAGGACCATGGTGAAGGTAACGGATGCACCTCTGATACTTGCAGATGACATTAGGTAACAGTGTTAGGGTGTCTGTCCGTGTGGTGTGGGGGTAAATTACCTGCTCACCACATGGAGACGGCTTTGATTCCTCAGTGGTGCATCTGGCTTTGACGAGCACATCAACGAACACAATTCGCAGTGTTCGTGGTTGGAAAGCCTGCAGGGGAGGGCAATCACTATCGCTGGACTAGCGATTTCTGCAGGTTGATCAAAGCACCAGGAACCAGAACTGGGAGGTATAGTGTGTTCCTCCTGAAGCATGGTGCTCTCCTTTTGAAACTCCTCACTGTCAGGTTAAAAGAAGTAGATGTATCAGCGGAGACGTGGTTGTCGTAATACCTGCCTATTCCAAACAATGGGGTTTGGTAGTGACAGGGATTATAAATGTGACAATGTCTAAATTGGGAAGAAAATTTAAAAGAATGTGCAAGATATGTAATAATGTATAATTTTCTGACTGATCACATCTCTTTTCTCTGTGACATAGTCGTGCGTGTTGCTGCTACAGTTCGTTGAGGCCATTGTGGTTCTCATCAGACAGACGTCTCACTTGCGTGTGACCAGAGCTCTCAGACCCATATTCCTGGTGGACTGCAGATATTGCGGTGCAGTGCGCAGGTTCATAACAATATATTCAACACCATATATTATGTATGATATTCGCTGATCATTTTACTATTGGGAACTTGTTAATGACAAGCCTGCTCCTTCCTTTCTTCCAATTAGAAACTTGCGTCAGATCTTCCAGTCCCTCCCCCCTTTCATTGACATCCTCTTACTGCTACTCTTCTTCATGGTTATATTTGCTATCTTGGGTAAGTGTCACGTCTTGTACTACTGTATGGCCTACTGTCACTAAATACACACTTATGTTCTTCCAAGTTGATTTAACCATATTGACACAGTGAAAGTTTTGCTCTTGCACAAAATTACCACAGGGTGAATATGGTCAATTCACCATCGGACTGTCCTTTCAGCCATAGAGTACTGTACAGTTTTTCTGTTATTCTGTGTTTGTTTGACTATGGTCCATTGTCTCCTCTCAGGCTTCTGCCTCTTCTCTCCAAACACTGCTGACCCGGTACGTCTGATAGTTTAGTCTGGGTGACATTAGTTTGTTTGGGCTATGTTGTGTTGTGTTATGTATCTATGCATCTATATTAAGGGCTTTGGTTTCCTGTTTGCAAGTTGTGTCTCAGTTGTGGTCAAAGATGACTGATTTGAGTCCGCTCTTCTCCCCACAGTACTTCAACACTCTGGAGAACAGCATTGTCAGTCTCTTTGTACTGCTGACCACAGCAAAGTAAGCACAACAGAACGCACTGTATTGTACATTGCCCTTTGCTCAGATGACATGCGAGCTATACGCATCATCTCCTTCCTACTTCCGTTGCTCAACTAAAACTTTAATGTTTTCCATAGCACAAGTCTGTTTGGCCTACTTCCAGATATTTTTTCTTTTTTAACCATTGCTGTTGAATAACTTTTGTCACTGGTTGAGAACAATCTTCCCTGTTTCCTGTAGCTTCCCTGATGTGATGATGCCAGCATACTCTAGAAATCGCTGGTCCTGTGTCTTCTTCATTGTTTACCTCTCCATAGAGCTGTACTTCATCATGAACCTGGTACTGCACACACAGCCTGCTCTCACTATCTTAAATGCTCTGATATCTAAACATTAGTTTTGTATAGCGTCAACCGTCAACAGTCCAACTCCAAATGAGATGCATTGCATTCTGAAAACTGTTTAAACAGGCGTGAAATTGGTCAGCATATTACTTCCTCTTTGTGACCGACTATGGTTAAATTTGAAACTATTGTTGCTGTCTCTGTTCCCTTTACAGCTCCTGGCAGTGGTGTTTGATACATTTAACGGCGTTGAAAAGATGAAGTTTAAATCTCTACTGCTTCACAAACGCTCAGCCATTGACCATGCCTTCCAGCTGCTTGTTAGCAGACAGGTATTGTATACCCTCAGTTGTTCCTGTTTAATCTTGAGTTCAGTTTTCAAAAAGCAGTCGTAGCTGTTGCATGCATCACCTCTACATCGTATATTCCTCTGTGTGTGTGTGTGTGTGTGTGTGTGTGTGTGTGTGTGTGTGTGTGTGTGTGTGTGTGTGTGTGTGTGTGTGTGTGTGTGTGTGTGTGTGTGTGTGTGTGTGTGTGTGTGTGTGTGTGTGTGTGTGTGTGTGTGTGTGTGTGGTTTTTGTCTGCAGAGGCCGATGGGTGTTTCTCTGAAGCAGTTTGATGGTCTAATGCGCTTCTACAGGCCGCGAATGTCCGCAAGAGACCGCTTTCTCACATTTAAAGCTCTCAACATCTCAGGGGCTCCAATGCTTAGGTACCAGCATTACACACAAGCTTCCTATTAAAGGAGCAGTAAGTGATTTGATAAAATATGAGTTAAATAGCTTTATTTTCTGATAAGTAATAGTAATTATTGCTGTAGTTTCTTCAGTTACAGGCTCTTTGGTAAACAGAAAATGCATTTTCGGACCCCTGTTACTGAACACTTATAGCAATGATTACTATCAGAATATAGAGCTATAATCTTTTCACAAAAAATATCACTTACCCTACCTTTAAGTACTTTGTACCGTAGAGACCCCTGGTGGCTAAGTATATTAATCGAATCCGCCCTAAACTTAAACAATGCTTAATTCTCTGCTCCTCTTTCTGTTACAGCCTAGATGACTTTTATAAGTTCTATGAGGTCATTGGCCTTAAATGGAAAGTAAGTTAAAATGAACTTACTTAGATACACATGACATTTTCCACTATTCCATTCCCTGTGTGTCCGTGGTTTTATTTGTCCGCAAAAATGGTTCTTTGTGTTTGATGGCCAGGCGCGACGAAGTGGAGAATACTGGTTTGATGACCTTCCACACACAACTTTCCTCATTTTCAAAGGTGAATTCTCTCTTCGTCTCCTTTAAATCAAAGGCTGACATGAACCCTATCCTTCATTCCTCCTTCTGGGTCCCACTATCTGCTGTGATCACACATATACTGTCTAAATATTTATTTATGTATTCAATTTTAATAGGCATCAACATTCTGGTGAAGTCAAAGGCCTTCCAATATGCTATGTGTGAGTGCACTCATTCATTATACTCAGTAACTCAACATACCCCTTTTTATTCTTATTTAACCACTATTCTCACATATTTTTATTTTTAATTGGGACATCAGTGTCAAAGTATTTAAATCATATGCCTATAACCTCTCTTCTCATACCTGCAGACGTGGTGGTGGCTGTTAATGGCGTGTGGATCCTTGTTGAGACATACATGCTAAACAGTAAGACCCTTCCAGCGACACTGATTTGATTATGGCAGTCGAGAAGACTGCGTGGTTCTCCTGGCCTGTGACCTCTGTATCTCCCTCTCCTCCTACAGCCGGATTTTCCTGGTCCAGAATTGTTCCATGGAGTTACATTGTCTTCCTTACCAGTGAGTATGCCTTGTCCTGCTGTTACTCACTCGAATACAAAAGCCTTAATATGGGGCTGTGTCCACAGAAAGCATTTTATGAGCGGAGGAGCGCTTTGGATATCATGTTTAGAGTGTTTATATTGATGCCTGCCATGTTAAAACTTAAAATTAACCGTTGCTGTGCTCAAACGCTGTGTTATATCTGCGTTATTAGCTGAAACAACGGGTGTGTTCGGAAATGTGCACCGGGTGTGTGCTCAATAGAGCATCGCAGTTTAAGCCCCGCCCGTCCTCACTCCGGGGGTCGGAAGCGTTTTCCCCCATGCATTTCATCCATAGACATTTCAAAAAGTATTTATTTAAACGTCTTTTAAGCCTCTGACAAAACCACCCCGGCTGGTGAGTAATCATGACAATACACGCTATTTTTTGCATACAACGATTAATTAGAAAGCTGAAAAAAAGACGAGGGTACAACTTGTATCCTCGTCTTTTTTTCAGCTTTCTAATTAATTAAGCTAAAAAAAAAAAAAGCTTTTTGAGGACATGGCCCAGTATCAACATGTGACCTATACTGGTCATCAGCATTTGTTAAGTACTTGACACACATCCCATACAGACTCCATCTCTGTTCACCCACTTTCTCTCCAGTTTATGGTGTGGAGGTGTTAATGAAGATAACAGGTTTGGGGCCGATTGCTTATTTCAGCTCCGGGTGGAATCTGTGAGTACTAGCCTCTCTCACGTGTGAAATTTTTACAATACTCAACAGTAATCCAAGAATGTCATTTCTTTTCTTTTTATACTCACAGTATATAATATGTAACAAAACCAATTTCTACTGTGTTGTTTCCTAACTACTGTTCTTCCTCAACAAGGTTTGACTTCTCTGTGACTGTGTTTGCCTTCCTGGGCTTGATTGCTCTTGCGTTCGACATGGAACCTTTCTACTTCATAGTAGTGCTCAGACCACTTCAGCTTCTCAGGTGGGCCTCAATCCAATGTCCTTTTGCATGTGCTCTCTTTTGCATATACTGTAGACGTATTTATATTCATACTTCTCTCTTTCCCCTGCTCCCAGGTTGTTTAAGATAAAGCAGAGGTATCGTAATGTGTTGGACACCATGTTTGAGCTTTTCCCCAGGATGGCAAGTCTGGGCCTGACCTTGATCATCTTCTACTACTCCTTTGCCATTGTTGGGATGGAGTTCTTTGCTGATGTGGTCTACCCAAACTGCTGCAAGTGAGTTGATGGCATCTCCCGTCAGAGTCATCACATATACATATGTGATCATGATTGCTGCTAGCATTGATTTGTAGTCCTCACTCTCGTACAGTAATTCTTTTAAATGACTGAAATGCATACGGAGGTACCCTGTACTTGTGATTTATTCCCACTTTCACTGGTGTTCCTCTACACAGTATCTATGCCATTTACCACAGCCCCCATTCTCCCAACAAAATAGTTTAACGATTTCTACTAACTGTAGTCCTTATCCGATCAACCCCTCAGCACCAGTACAGTCGCAGACTCCTACAGACTAATCAACGTCACCATAGGCAACAAGACAGTTCTGGAGGAAGGCTACTATTATCTCAATAACTTCAACAACATTCTCAGCAGCTTTGGTAAACACCCTACTTGTAATCTGTTTTTTGCTTTTAATCAGAGCATCACATACCACCCATGTGAACACCCATACTTTACCCCTTTTCTCTTTACCTATAAATCTGTACACTTACCAAACTGACCATTTGCTTGTCTTATTTCTCTCTCTAGTGACACTGTTTGAACTAACAGTAGTCAACAACTGGTATATCACCATGGTAAGATCAAGTCACCTATCCATATCTGATTTTCAGCATCATCACATACAATATACAGTACAGCGACAAGTGACCTCGCCCCAAAGGGCCTTTTTTTATTTATAAGGGCCTCCATATACAGTATGGGCATTCCCATATGCGACAAACCCATAGACCGCACAAAAGTGTACACGTCCAGACGGACGGAGTCAGCATGTGCCGTTTCACATACTAAACTGCTATCTTCGGTCGCAATAATAGCTACAATATTCACTCTTTCTCATAGGAAGGAGTAACATCTATGACCACCCACTGGAGTCGCCTGTATTTCATGACCTTCTACATTGTTACCATGGTGAGGTGTGTGCACGCATATTTGTGCGTGCAATGCATGTGTGTGTCTGTGTTGTGTGTGAGAGAGACGCCTGCTTTGTGAATGGATGAGTCTAGACTCTAGACCAGTGGCATCCCAGTAACCCCTTAACATTGTATTCGTAGTGCCTCCTATACGCTAAAACGTACACTTGCACACTAGATACAGTATCTCAAAATCTGATTTGTGGATTGCCATTGAAACCTGCTATTGTGAGCCTCAGGCCATCATTTCTCATAATCTAAAAGGCAGATTGTACTGTAGGATCAACCCTACAGATTTTGGTTATCCCATTGCCTCTTCTCTAGCACCATCTTCAGGCCAGTTCTGCTTGTTCTTTTGTTTTAAAGTCACTTTGTAGCTTTTTCCATTTTATTTTAGTACTTCTTTTGATTTCACTTAAAGCTTTAGTTGTTGTTTACAGTATGTGTTAATCCTTCAGTAATCTCTCGAGAACAGACTCTGATGAAAAGGAACAAAACAGAGTGGGCATTCCCTTTTATTTTACGATGGTTAGCAAGATTGAACCTTCATTGAATATACAATATTCTCCACCTATTTTTTTCTTTTTTGCCTTGGTAGTAATCAAAAAGGGATCTCTGATAGTGGAATCAAAGAAGGGGACCCGCACACTAGAACTTGCAAAAAAGTAGAAAAGCTTTATTTTGACGTTTCGGTCATTTCGACAGACAAGCATTGGTAGTAGTTAGTATAATAGTATAATTTAGCATTTTAACAGCATAGTAGTATGACTTATTTCTGATTACATATATTATAATATGGTTTATTTACATATTACATACCGTAGTACTGTATTCTTTGGTCTATTTTTGGTGTGTCAGAAATTCATGCAAATTGGAGGTATGGTTGTAAACCTTAGAGGCTCTATTAATTAACTGCTATTCCGTTATTAGATTGTGAACCCCTAGTGTACCTTTATATGTGTGTGTATTTTGTGTGTGCATTCTTGCATCTGTGAGTGTGCTCATGAAATCACTGATGTGTGTCTGTCCTCCCCAGGTGGTGATGACCATCATTGTGGCTTTCATTCTGGATGCTTTTGTGTTCCGCATGAATTATAGCCGCAAGAACAGGGAGCCAGTGGAGAACCCAGAGGGTGGGATTTTGTGTGCATGAGAAAGTGTGTGTGTGTGTGTGTGTGTGTGTGTGTGTGTGTGTGTGTGTGTGTGTGTGTGTGTGTGTGTGTGTGTGTGTGTGTGTGTGTGTGTGTGTGTGTGTGTGACATGTGCATGCTCATACACGTGAATGCTTTATAGCAGGGGTCTTCAACATCTTCAGGCCAAGGACCCCTTAGTTGAGAGAGAGAGATGAAGCAGGGACCCCCACAATCTTTTCATGAATTCGATATAGTTTAATCGTTTGACAGCACAATCATCAGTGTATTTTGGATTCATGTCAATTTGTGTTTTCAGATATTTAGCCACTTGAACCGTCAATAAATAATAAACTTGACCTTTCACTCTGTACTTAGTGCGAGGCGTTGTGAGCTTGTAGATCTGCTATTTTTGGCTTTAGTTCTCAGGAAATGGACACTAGGGTTCAAGTGCATGCATATAAAAAAGGGTTAGGTTTAAGGTTCTCTCAAAGATTTGGAGGACCCCCTGTAGTAACTCTGAGGACCCCCTAGGGGTCCCGGACGCCCTGTTGAGGACCCTTGCTTTATAGGCACTGGCAATCTGTTAACTTTGAATGTATATACAGTTTGGGTGCTTAGGATGTTTTTATGTTCAGGTAAATAAAAGAAAGTGATCATGTAGTATAGTTATCTGACCGTGTGTGTGTGTGTGTGTGTGTGTGTGTGTGTGTGTGTGTGTGTGTGTGTGTGTGTGTGTGTGTGTGTGTGTGTGTGTGTGTGTGTGTGTGTGTGTGTGTGTGTGTGTGTGTTAGATGAGAATGGGATAGTATTTGAAACAGAGGTAAGTCGTGATGAAGCCTTGGCCACACTGGAGCTGTTCAAACAGACGTGTCCAGGACAGAGCTCTCTACAGGGAATCCTACTGGTTATGGACCGCAGTGGGGTGAGAACACATCAACATGAGCCACACAGAACCTGGACGTTTGTGTAATAATCTATCTAGTTGACCAGTCAATCAGCCTTTTATGAAGGAGAAACCTACCGATATGCCTTCAACAGTGCCAGTGCATCATGACACACAACTGTTGTGTCATGGTGTAAGCATTAGTCTTAACCCTTGCCACATGTGGGTTGTAATGCATACAAATTGTATTAACCACTTGAACCCTAGTGTCCCTATTCTGGGCATGTTGTAATAGGCGGCCATTCGGCGGTGCGCTTGTCAATCGGCAATTTTTGCTTAAGAGATTCTGTGTTGAGAAAAAAAATAACTGGGCCAAGGATAGACCCCTCAGTCAACAAAGTATGTAGGATTTAAGTGGTTAAATATTTTCTTTCCCTGCAAGAGGGATTTATATAAAAATTGCATGACAACATAAAGTGAGTTTGTGTGATTTTTGAGATGTCTTCACCAACTAAAGCGACAAAAATAACATAAAAGACAAGCACACACTTCGCTATATGCTAGTTTAGAGGGTCGAAGCAGGTGGATGACGAACAGGACAAATAAAAACAAAACAAACTAAAAAAGTGGTGTTGCTTTGTAAAATGACCCTGCTCACCGCTCACAAGAGTAACCTCAAAGTGTAAAATTGTGCTGTACCTTTTGGTTACAGTATGTGTAGTTAAACTAACAGCCTTTCATCCATCCTGTGGCAATGTATGCAGCACTCGTCTCTGGTGTACATTGGGCGAAGATCACGAACTAAGAGTGACCTCAGCATGAAAATGTATGCAGAGGAGATTCAGGTGAGACACTGTTTGGAAGCGTCATAATGTGTCTCAGCCTATCTTTTGCTTGTTCCTTGAACATTGGTCTTTTTGCTTGTTTTCCGCCACAGGAATGGTATGCAGAGTACTCAAGGGAGAACCTCCCTCTATCGGACCAAAGGCTGCAGCGGGAACTGGAGAGTCCCGTCTCGGACCCATCTCCCTCCCCTGAACCCCAGCTCAACTCGCAGACTGGACCTCACAGCATCAACTAACACCCAGTCTCCAGCGCTATAATACACCGCTGTCTGAGAATTCCCATCACTCCATGTCTCTCCTACGTAGTTGCCCTCACCCCCTGGAATTGGAACTTCCAGATTGGAAGTGAGGGTGCGAGCAGCAGCTAAATAAACTGCTTGGACTCCTCACAACAGACAGACAGAATGACATAATGACTGGCTGAATGGTTTACAGGTCTGTCATGAACCTTCTTTGGCCTTCTTAAAGGCTCCCTCTCTAGCAGTTTGTGTTAGGAAGGAGGCATGTATGGTGTGTATGTATACTGCTGTACGACCCGTTTGGACCTCTTGTAGATGATATACAGTACTTTACACCTGATGCCTTAGTTGAATGGCTCATCTAATCAGTGTTAGACAAGGATGGTACTATCCTTGTTCCCAATGTTTATACACAAACATACACTCCTTTAAGCCTCTGCCATGTACTCCTAAAAACATAAATTATATCTCCTAACTCAAATCTCAACAGACCGGAAGAGATGGTTTTACTTTTATATAAACGTGTTATTCTTTTAAGTGTATTATAATGTGTTTGATCTTCACCATTTTAATAAAATGTCAAGTGCATTGATGTACTTTTACTGTTAATCTTACAGTACATCAATCAATTCACAAAATGGGGATGGATCTGTATGTTGACAGGGTGATGTGGTACTTCAACACATTACACACACAGACAGACACACACACCCTGACGAGCACCAATTTGAGGCATTACATTTTGTATAACACATCTACATGCTCACGTATAGTAGATGAGCATGTAGATCGGCTATTTACAATTTCTGCCTCTAATATTTGACAATTTGGCCAATGTTTAATTTGTCATTTTAGAGGTATTAAAAAGTCCTTAAATTGTCACTTTAGAAATGTGCATATACCCTCTATACACTTAAACTTTATGTTGGTTTGTTTACTGTTGAGTGAGAAAACAATGTTGCACATTAAGTTAATCATCTGGGGACCCCCCTGGGGTTGAGAACCACTGGGTTAGGTTAGGAAGGTTTGACCAATGTTTGAAAAATGTCTATACATCCATCAAGGTGCAAATGTTTGATTAGCCAGTTTTGGACACGCTTGTATCAACAAAAAAAGAACGATTGGTCTGAAATGTTATGCATATGCCGCCCCACAAAAGAAAAGAGGCAAATACTGAACCAAAGTGATTTAATCAAAAGGTAGTTACCAAATAGTTATTTACACAAGTAAAAAACAGTATTGTCAAAAGCAGCTTTGTGCCAGGATATTTAACATTACAGTTGCTGTAAAGCCCAGTTATTACATTGAAATTGATTTGCACAACAAATACCCTTGTTTCTAGTCTCATTGATGGCAAGAGCAGTCATCCATGTGTTTGCACTCTTGTTGAGGTGCTACAGCAGCTCTGGTCGATACAAACAAAGGTAAAGGCACAACGTGATCTGGTTCAATGCTCCCCAAGGAGAACATCTTTTTGGCTGTGTTCCAAGGGCCATTCACGGCGTTCCCATTTCCCCCAAAATGATCAGTGCCCTTAATATCAGCTCACATTGTTCACAACGAAACCACGCTGTGTCCTGAAATATCCGTTTGGTCATTCACGTTGATGCAGGTCTCCCTTGCAAAAATAGATCTTTGATCTCAATGTGAAAAACCTGGTTAAATGGTGGGAGGAAAAAAAGATGTATCCTTCTTGTTTCCTGGAACCAACCACAGCACAGCTCTGGATAATACGCATAATATCTAGGTGTACTTGTTATTCCAGAATAAAGTACTTCTGAGAGAATAAGGTGTCCACAAATTGCATGGCCAGTGTTTGCACTAGTAGATGCAAAAAGAGTCTTGGACTAGACGAGATGGATCTTTCCAAACTCTGTAAGCAGTGCAATGACAAGAAAGACAGCATAGAAGACGATAAGGAAGATCCCGTAGGTCCGACCCAGATGGAACCGGCACAGTGGAACAATAACGAAGGAAAGGACTAAAGACAAACCCAGAGAACCTGCAAGAATCCATGTCAGCAAACCCTCTGGTTCCAACTGCAGAAGGGAAAACAACATAAAGGTGCATGATGTGATGTCTGCTCATTAGTGTTCAACACAGCTTAACCTCAATGCATGTCAAGTAGCTACAGTACTTGTTTTCCTGTACATCTGGTCAATTCTGCCGTAGCTAGGCCTGCAATGTGAGTCACAAAAGTATAGGGATTTGGGGTGGGATGGGGACAATACCTGTACTTCAGAATGGCTCGTAAACATCTGCTTTAGACAGCCCAGACCCACACCAAACAGCATATCTGATGGAAGCAGTCAAGGTTGACAATCATATGCCACAAGTATGTGTAATGCATGTCCACAATAGACATTTGAGGTTGACAATCATATGCCACAAGTTTGTGCAATGCATGTCCACAATATACATTTCATGACAAATATATATTTCATACTAAAGGATACTGAAGATGATGCCTCCGAAGCAGGCAGATATGGCCATTCTTGGGTAACCCTGACGTGCAATGGTGATATCGGAAAAACAATCTGAAAAGACATTTAATACAGTAGGTCAAACTTTTTAGCCAGTGACCCAAAAGAGAAATTAGACATTCGCCTGGGACCCAAACTAATGAAAATACTGTAGCAGATCTACAAGTGAGCTTGTAGATTGTCTATTTTAACGACTTCTTAATTATTATATTTTATTTATGGAATTTCTTAGATGTGTTTGTTTCTTTGTTTGAAAAAATCTTCTCAATCTTTTTTTATTGCTAAAAATAAAAACATTTTGGGGGGAGGGGATTTTTTAAATGTAGCCTATATAATTGTATTTTTTGTAGGAAAAGAAAATTAGTTTTTAACTAGAGTTTTAACCCACAAATGGGTCCCGAGTTTGGGAAACAGTGCACTAGGCCAGTGGTTCTCAACCTGTGGGTCAGGGCCCCCAGGGGGGTCCCCAGATGATTAACTTAATGTGAAACATTGTTTTCTCACCAGTTAAAATATGATTATTTTGGGGGTCACTGCCTGAAAATCTTGAGAACCACTGCACTAGGCCATCAGTTGAGTTAATTATAATCCCAGATATCATCTTTTCACAGGGTCTGATAAAGGTGCGTATGCCTTGGTTAATCTTACCTCCTATACTGTTGCCCCAGGCCAGCAGGGTGAGTCCCAGCACAGTGTTACTGAGTTTCAGCACCACACCCAGCATGTGGAGAAGGCTGACCACCTCTGATGCTGCTGTGCTGATCAATATGGCACTCACCACAAACCCCAAAAGAGCAAACAGCTGGAAAAACAACATTGGACAAGCATGTCAAACTGACTGAGCAATAAGCACAATCCATTAAAGCACTGGTTCCCGAACACTAGGTCGGTACCCAATTGTGGGTCTCGGGACAACATTTTTGGTTTCCTACATTTAGCTTTTAATTATTTTTATTTCAAAACATTTTCAAAAGCATTCCCCCAAAAAGCTAAGATTTTCATGAATAAAATCAAACAAATCAATTTTCAGGTCGCATACACAAACTTTAGAAGGCAATCGTAGCCAATCAGGAGGGAATGTGGGAAATGAGCAGAGGAGGAAGCACGCACATCTCCAAAATATTTACAGGTGCTGGACCAAAAATACGCACCATGAAAAGAGAAGGAAGTCCGCACACTGTTTTGACGCTCCAGCGACAACTTTTATTTCATCATGAACAACGTTTCGACCCCAGCGGGTCTTCTTCAGGTCTGAGACCTGAAGAAGACCCGCTGGGGTCGAAACGTTGTTCATGATGAAATAAAAGTTGTCGCTGGAGCGTCAAAACAGTGTGCGGACTTCCTTCTCTTTTCATAATGTGGGAAATGGGACAGATCCATGTTGATGACATGACGTTAGAGATCCGCTTTGCGTGATTTTAGGCCAAGACCTGTAGGAGCAGTGTCCAAAAATGTGTTTTGCAAAGATCAGCCTGATGGTGGCGCGGGAAGAGGGCTATGTGGGAAATGTGAGTTGCCATCCAAGGAGTGTGTGTGCAAAGTTTGGCATGGATAGGGGGAACGGTGCCGGAGATATGAGTTCTACAAGCTCACAACACTGCGCGAAGCAACGCATTGTGCGATCGGCTGTTTTCATTAGTTTGAGTCCCGGGCAAACAAACTCGAAAACAGGTCCTCGCAATTCACAAGGAGCATGAGGGTAAAGAACTAACTGTCTGCCCCAACAGACACCCCAATGGCTTAGCCATAAGGCTGAGGGGTGAAATTATTATTATTTTTGTTATAATTATTTCTGTCAAGCATCGACCATCAAAAGACAATAGAAATATTTGTTTGTTGTGCTTAACCAGATACTACAGGCTTTATGAGACCTTTATCCACCTCCAAAGCCCACATTACTTACTGGGTGATAGGTGGGAGGACAGTCGTTTGTGGTGGTACAGAAAATGATGGCAGAGAAGAACATGCCCAGGAGAAGAATCAGGAGCCAGAGGGGGAACTCTCCTTGGATCATATATCCAGCATCTAGACCCAAAGCAAGAGGATACTAAGGAAACCTCATACATCACAGATATGTCTCAGACGACCGAGATCAGTGGTTCTCAACCTTTTCAGGCTGTGACACCCAAGATAATCATATTTTAACGACCCACAGGTTGAGGACCACTGTCATAGATCACGTCGGTGCTTCCATGTGGATCTCGAGACCCACACGATTCCATTTTGTTTTCGTAAAGATTTAAGGCAAATCAGCTATATCAGTACAGCGGATAAATATGACATGTGACACCGATTATGAGTAGTATTCACACCAATTACATAATTAGTGCATGTGTGTACATTAATTCTACATCTGTTTAATTTAGGTGTTTCTGTGTGCCAGTATGAAGGTAACACCTCAATGAAACATATATACAATTCATGTCATCATACCTTCAGCTTTGTTTACTCATCTATGACATGTCAAAATGTCACAGTGAAAATGGTCCATTAGTGACATACTAGAGCACATGAAAGTTAAGGGACTGTGGTGGTAGTAGGTCTTTCCCTTTCTCTTCGCCAGGGAGGTGACAACGTGCAACAGTGACTTACATATTCCAGACTGGAAGGTGAGCACACACACCATTGGGGTGGTGATCAGATGGAGGCAGTTTAACGGCCGCCTCCAGTTCTTGTCTTCTTTATCAGGATCAACGACAGGGACACACAACAGAAGCAGAACCTCCAGTGGCATCTGGTGGACGAAAGGCACAGTTACAGCTTAACTGCCCCACATAACACAATGGCAGATGCACAGTCAATTTAAAAATTTCAATACATTTAATTAAACTCTCTGTATTTTGCTGTGTGAGAACAAATTAGGGCCTTTCCATTCTTTTTCTTTTTGGAACGGGGCTGGGAACAGAAATGACATTATTGTTCACCTGACTAGTGGTGTACTGTAAAGTACACCACTAGTCAGTACAAGTACATTTACTTACCGGTAAGTACAATTTTGAGGTAGGCCTATTTGTACTTTACTTGAGTATTTCAAATTCCCAATACTTTTACTTCTTACTCCACAACATCTCAGAGGCAAATATGGTACTTTTACTCCACTACAATTATTTGAAAACTTTAGTTACTAGTTATCTTGCAGGTATACCGGTACATTATAATATTATAAAACATACATTAACCACTTTAGCCCTATTTTATACCTAGGCGACACGTTGTGAGCTTGTAGGTTGGCTATTTTCAAACATTTTCTACTTTTACTTTTGGTAACTACATTTTTATACCTATACTTTTGTACTTTTACTCAAGTATTTTGTATTCCAGACTTCTACTTTTAACGGAGTATTTCTATATTGCAGTAGTGATACTTTTACTCAAGTAAGGAATATGAGTACTTTTTCCACCACTGCACCTGACATCGAACTGCTCTCTGTAAATCTGAGACGTAGATATCTCCCCCTTGAATTGGCCAGCTTTAACATTGTTCTGGTTTACATCCCCCCTCTGGCAATGACTCCAGACTCCCTGGTCTTAATATTGGGAGACTATAACAGCTGTCAAAAGCTGAAAAAGACTCTCCCCACATACAGTTAAGCAAATGTTAACTGGGAAACAAAACAATCGACCTCTGTTATAGTAACGTGAAGAAAACATGTAGAGCATACAGTACAAGGAACCCCCATTAGGGCAAGTTCACCTCTGGGACAACCATATATCATTTTATTGTTGTTTGGGACAAGATCAACACAATTTTTGTGTTCAATCTGAGTTTTGAGATATTTTAGTATTTCAGCATGAATGATGATGTATCATAAGATGCAGCATGATGCATCATATGATGCAAAATGAATCATCACTCAAGATTGTGTTGATCTTGTCCCAAACAACAACAAAATAAGATCTGGTTGTCCCAGAGGTGAATTGCCCTTTAAGTACACCCGATCATAATGCCATTCGTTTAGTCCGTGCCTACATTACAAAGAGAGGGAGCTGTCCAAAAGGCAGGTTGCAGCAGTGGAATGAGGAGGCTAGTGAGACTCTGCAGGCTTGCTATGACTTGCTATGTACTCTGGGAAACGTTCTCGGAGGGGACCATCTGGTGATGTACAGTAACTGTATTTATTTGTCACATACGCTGAATGTGACTGTGAATGTACTGTACATTTGCTGACTGTATCCCAACAACCCGATGTCCCAGTCACATGCATGACATTTGTCATTTGTTCTTGTTTAAATCAGCCTCATGGTGGTGCTACAGTATAACTAGCTGCTTTACATTTTGGCCTAGAACACATGAACTGTAGGTCATACAATCTTTTCACTCCCCATATAATAGGCCCATTTCCGATTAGTAGATTACTACATTTTCTGTCATTTTTAATTTCCTTCAAACCACATTTTTTGCTACTAACCTTACCGACCAAAACTCTCACAAAAAGTCTCTGGAGTCATGTGATAAACAACATTTTCACATTCCTTTCTGATTGGCTAGGATTTTCCAAAGTATGCGTGAGGAGCCCATAAAAAAGAAACTACCCCAAATTTTAATTACACAACCAGGGGCCTCTAAACACAGAGCCCAAAGCAATTTTACTTCACCCTTTACGTCACCCATTGTTGCAGAGACATAATTGTGCATTGTCGTAGTACAAACTATGCACACACACGCAGTCACCTTCATGACTTTAAGTACTTTCCAGGACCAGGGCTTCCTCCTCCACTTCCTGCTGTCCACCGGGTTGAGGGAGCTCAGCAGAATCTGACAGGTCGACTCAGAGTACGGGAGGAGAGGCCTATATTCGGCATCTGAAATGCACACGTGCAAGGTAATAGCACATGAGTAACTACAGTCCGGTGTATATTAACTTATATTGTGGTGTCACAGTAGTGCTGCATTACCCCCATATAAATAAATCTTACTTGAATTATGCCTTGTTTTCATTACATGTACTGTGTTGATCATTGTTGACTGTCACACCAACATTTAACCACACAACCCAATGTCCATATTCTGTGCATGTCAGTTTTTGGAGATGAGATTTGGTAAAGAGGGGGAAAAAGGAGGGGACCAAGTATAGACCTCTGGGGAACTGTGGTCAACAAATTATGTAGTAGGGCAAGGTAAATTAAATGGTTAACTGCAAATACTTGTATGAGCATGTGACAAATGTAACCTCTTGATAAATATATAGAACAGTCATTTCCATTTAATGCTGTGCTTCTGTGTCAAATACAGCAGAGGAAGAAATCAATTCATAGGGGCCTCCGTGACGCTTTGATCCATATGAGGCTTCTACAAGCCAAGCTCACAATGCAACATGTTGCAATGCGTTGTGAGCTTGTAGATGTGCTATTTTTGAAACTTTTTGAAAACCTTTGCCAATAACGATAGTTCAAAATAGGGAAGCCTGTTGGGGAAACAGCAGCTGCATAGCTGCTGATACCGATGTTTTCAAAGGTATCGACCAGAAAGATAAGGTCTAGCTTATACTCGCTAGCTAATACCTTTATAAAATATGTATGGTTCCTACCATATTCCTGCTGGATGCTCCCAATCCCATTACCCATATAGGGGACCTCATCATCAGAGTCTGATGCCTGGAGCTCTAAAAAGAAAAAAGAAAATAGATGGTGTTATTATGAATAGTCACCTCTTCTCTTTCTGTTTGTGTGTATGGACTGTTTGGAGGAAGTGATGGGGTCCCAGTCCTCCTGCAGCCAGCAGGCTTGTCTCGCACACACCCACAGGCTGGCCACACAGTATCAGTATGTGATGTGTGTGCATATTGTGTGCGTGCGTGCGTGCGTGCGTGCGTGCGCGCGTGCGTCTCTGTCTCACCTGGCGCCTGTGTCTCCACAGTTCCACTGCGAACACTTCCGTTGACTGAATGTTTTTGTCGGTTGTAGATGTATGCACTGACGATAACAGTTAATACATAAACCACGTAGAGGCCCAGGTACCCTACAGCAAGAAAGTACAACATTCCGGTCCTCAAACCAAAGCCGACACAATCTTTTGTCAACAATGATGGGTCATGCTGTGTGTGTGTGTGTGTGTCTGTGTGTGTGTGTGTGTGTGTGTGTGTGTGTCTGTGTGTACATACCCAATGTCTCTCCCATTGATATGGTTCCTCTATAGAGGATGACAAATGTCCAAAACACTGCTGCCATGTAGAAGATGATATCACGCAGGAAGGGGCGTGATGCCACAGTGAACGGCTTGACTAAGGACACGCTCCCTGCGACTACAGTGGTAACGAATATACCAGCTCCTACACACGGACAGGGACGAGTCAAAAAAATAAATAAAACAACGAAAATAGCAGATCTGCAAGCTCACTCTGCATGATTGTGATGTGTCGCGTTGTGAGCTTGGTACATCAGCAATGTTTTGCTTTTTGTTGTATGTGTTTAAATCGCTCTGTGTGTCACAGTGTGTACTGTATATGCATGTGTCTCCTTGCGTACCAAACAGTGCCCCAACAGCCAGTCCAGCAGTGTGTGGGCGTGAGAAAGCCGCCATGGCGCTGAAGATGTCTGGAGCTCCATTTCCGAATGCCAGAAATGTCACCCCCTCAGCGCACGTACCAGTCAAGCAAAATTCACAGATTAATCAGAAAAAGATTCCAAAATGTCCAGTCATGACTGTGATTGAAAGTAAAGACTGTAATCAGAGAAGTTCCCACTGACAGAGGAACTTACTATGACGGTCAGTCAACAATTGAACTGCACTACACTCACTGATGAGGAACTGATACCAGAATAGGTGGGAACTGCATCATGAATGGTTTATGCACACAAAGGATACAGCCACGTTGTGAGTGAGTCTCAGGGAAGTGGAGATAGCAGAGAGATTGGGACAGAAACTGTAGAGAAACATCAAATGAGTGACTGAAATACTGTACAGTGTATAAATGCATTTGTACACTCTTGGAGTTATAAATTGAAAGGTTAACACTGAAGATTCTACTGTGCAGCAACACAAAAGCATTCAGCAGTGGAAAACGTTCTCATAGTTAAGGTATTTATTAACCAAATCCAATTACCCACTGACGTATACAGCAAACAGTGTTCATTTAACTGTACAAATGTAACCACATGGACTCGTAAATGTCAGTTAGTTCCATTTGTACACTCTGTGAGTTACAAATGAATACCTCAACACTGGGGAGCATACTGTACTGTACTGTACAGAGTATGTACATGGTCTACTAAGCTTGCAGATGAGTTTGTCTTTGTGTCTCCCTTTGTGGAAATATAATATGCATTCTCACAACTCAAGTAGTTTTATGAAACAAAAACGTTCACTGCAGTCATGTGATCTGTTTCCATGTGATTACAAAGCGGCCATAAAGATTACGTTCAGCTTTTGCCTGGTGTGTGTGCGCTTGCACGAGAGCGGTAACGAGAGTGTGAGTGACCACAGACTTCACTACACCACAATATGTAATCAATGAGAATGGAATATTGCATTTGGCTGTATGCCTTTGGGTATATACTCTGCAGAGGCAGGGCATGCATGCACTGGCAGTGCACAGAAACCCAACTACAGGCCCAACTAATAATGGCTGGATAACAATTACAGCAACAAGAGAGATGCTTACAACTTAGACGCAGTGAGTCCCAGGATAATGAACAGGAAGAAGAGCCACATAATCTGTAGGGAGGATGTGGAAGATAAAGAATGTCAGACTTCAGCAAGTGTAATATATGTACTAGAAAAACAAGAACTGATTTAGAAGCACATCTTGGCTATGTTCCCTCACTGAGGTTAGGGTTTGGGTTAGGCATAGTGGTTAACATTGAGGGAACATAGGGCTGAGCTGCTGAGGGAACTTGAGCATGGACCTGTTGAATCTGAAATGGGAAATCTATTGAACCGGTGCTGATGTTATGGGTTATGTGTAGACTTGAGATCAATAATTTGAGCAAGTTATTTTGACATTAAGTGAGTTCAATTAATACATTCACTCACAACTTCATTACTCAGCAAGTGAGCACATGACGGCACCGATCCCAGTAAAGTAACATGGCTGACTGCATTCGTTTTCTGCTGTGTACTCAAGAGTAATTCATTGTCATGGGTGGAATAATTCTGTAGTTTCCCAGCATAATCAACTGCTACAAAACAGGAATGTGTAGGACACCCACCCAAGACCATACTCACTCTCTCTCTCTCTCTCTCTCTCTCTGTCTCTCTCTCACACTCACACTCACACTCACACACACACACACACACACACACACACACACACACACACACACACACACACACACAGGAAGGCTTACACAGAAAGTGATGGTGAGAGGTGTGAAGTTGGGGGGAAGCAGGCAAAAGGCCAGTTCGAGGTAGTTGATGAAACCATCTTCCATATAGCAGTCTGGTGTGGTTTTCACAAATGTACAGCGTTCTGTAGCATTGAGGTTCATTACATGGTCACACTGAGAAAATAAGTAAAATAACACACACACACACACACACACACACACACACACACACACACACACACACACACACACACACACACACACACACACACAGGTGTTATCAGGAACAGATAGCCATTATGATATAATGTAGTAATGTATGAATAACAAAAGAAATTGCTGCGACTCAATTGATGTCACATTAAGCCTGCGTCATTTCATAATAAATCAACACAAGTGGCACACAAGTTGAACTTCTGCTGGGGACACCTACCACCACCCCACGTGACAGCTGTGAAAACCACTGACAACCTGCCAGCCAGCCAGCCAGTGCCAGCCAGGGCAGGGCTTGCACAAGGTTATTATAAACAAAACTAATAAACGCTCAGGGCAATAAGCGTACATCAGTGAACGTGTCAATTCAATTTGGACGGGCCACGTAACAAGTCTAATTTAATTTCTCACTAACCTCATCCGTCGTTCCTAGAGACATCACTGCGCGTCTGTCTGCGGAGATCCAAACTGCTCCGATACCAGAACGTTTAGTAAGAACATGGATATCCCTGTCAGTGTCAGTGGAGCCTGACGACACATGATGTTGATGACACAAAAACACCAGCAAAACGGAGAGTACAATCCGTGAAGTCATAATTCGCTTCATCCCGGGGGAGCCACTTCCATTCCCCCTCTTTAAAGAACAGCTGCACTACTACTCCGGGCGAAATATGTCACCGTGCTCACAATCTGTGCGTGACCCATGTTAATGTAACAAATACGAGTCGTGTGTTGTAGACTGCTAGCCTTTCTTCTCTGAAACGCTGTATAAACAAACGTCCGTGTACATTCTGTACACAAACGTACTTGGCACTTCATTGAAACCCCGCCTGCTTTTCCCCCCGTCGACTTGACGTTGCAGCAACACTTCCAGAGCTCAGTCCCTCCCCTGTCTCCTTTGCACCTTTAGAGCGATTTGTATAAATAGAACATACTGAGCCAGCCGTGCTCTTATTTGTTGATCTTGATTCATATGGCTGCAACAACAGCTATAATTATGCGTAATGCAATTGCCTATTTTGTCTCTGTAAATTGAATAAACAGGAGGACGGTCGACCACAAAGGAAATAAACCATCAGGGCTTTTTGTGTTATCCTTTTAGCACCACGACTGTATAATCGTACCAGTGTGGGTACTACTTGTATTTAAACTGTTAATAAAGTATGCAATCAATCAATCAAAGCCAACATTCTGTTTATTGTGCAATTAATTAGAGGCAAACAAAAATGTCAGCACATAATTGTAATAATATGTAGCCTATACATGAGTATATACAGCAAAACTCATAATCACACAATTTATGTACAAAGATCCTTGCAGAAATAAGTTAGTAATACAATGTATCTCTCCCATGACCTAAAAGCCTCCCCGGTTTGATAATGTTTTGGCCTGATGGTGCTATAGAAAAGATCACAGGGTCATATAAATCAACAGTTTTCTTCATTCATGCTGTACATCATATTCAGCATGAATATACAGATTGTACACAGGATTTCCCCCCCATCTTTATGATTAAGGGGTGAAAAGATACATTCATTTGAAGATTGACAGCTTATTCAGAGAAGGACAACCTCAGTGTAACCCTCAGCCTCAAGACCTTCTACAAGGCTATGAAAGGTTCTTGGATGGACGTTCAGTCTAGAGTTGGTCGCTCATATACCAACGCAGCATCTTGTGGAGGAGTCTCGGCATTGTACCAGTTTCTAGCCTCATTGGTCACCACTGGACATAAGTCCTGCTCACACCACCTGAAATAGCAATTTAATTAATTTGCTGAGTTATAAATCCACACAATTTTGTGCATGCTCTTTGTGGCAACAATAAAATAAGTTTTGTTGTAAGAAATTCAAATAATGCACGATTTCTTTGTACCTGAGAGCAGCATACGTATCAGATGGAGATGCTCCTTTCCAAGAGGCATGGTGTATGAGCAGAGCACCTGAAATTAACATACAGCAAGTTTTTAAAGGAATGTATAACACATTTTCTTCTTGTTTGTGTGTAATGTAAGCATGTATTAAACACCCATGTATATGCGAGCCAGGCTGTAGGCCAGATCTCTAGCTGCTAGCTCTAGGTAGCTGGGGGGTCTGGTAGCTGCAGCCTGTACAAAGTCCCCCAGTCCAGAAAGGGCGCCATCTACTGCTTTAATGGCTGGGGCCAGGGATGGAACTCCAGAAGCTGCTGCTAGTAGGGACTACAACATAGCTGCATATTACATTCCTGTTCTAGTCAAAGAATATTATAGATCATTATAATCGTTGAATCAAGGTTGGGGTTGTTTTCTTTATCGCTGACCTTGGTGTAGGTGAAATAGGCCTGAAGAACCAGTCCTGAACTACGAGCCACGCAGCGCAGCACATCCAGAGACAAAACATTTGTGGTTCCTTCCCATATACTCAACACCTGGCAGAGGTAGAGAGACTTCATGAAAACATAATTCAATCAAGAGTCAAGACCACTTTCATTAAATACGTTATTTTTTCATTGCATCTTAAAGCAGTATATTGCAATATTCATGCATTATTTTATGTTTGGTGGCATGTTCTGGGATTTGAATGCCCTTCAATGCACATACATGGAAAGTCACAGGCATGGAAAGCAGCAAATGAAGACCGTAGACATAATACAGTACAGGGCAGCCGTAGCCGCAACAATGACATCAGACACGCATTAAAAAGAGGAGCAGAGGTGGAGGTGAGGTGAACAAGAGCTTGCGAGTGGGTATGGGTGTGGGTGCCGTGATTTTGGGGTTTGTATTGCAAATCACAATGTGATGACATCACACATTGTACTTTACAATACAAACCCCTTTAAATTAATGACATAGTTCAATATTGAAAATGGGTGGTCTTCCCCTTTAAAAATAAGTTAATGATCGCTCCATAAAGTGAAAGGCCAATGACAGACTGAGAGTTAGATGATGGAGGAGAATGCACAGGAGTCAGCTGATGATGAGGCAGTTTGGCGGGAATCAGCTGAGCATCAACTGATGAGGACGGGGCTTGCCAGAACTAACAATATTTATGTCCATCCATGCCAACTTGTAGATTTAAATAAAAGTGCCTTAAATGACAGTTCCGTGAGTGCTGGTATTCTCAGCCGTAGCCGCAACAATGACATCAGACAAGCATTTAAAAGAGGAGCAGGGGTGGAGGTGAGATGAACAAGAGCTTGCGAGTGGGTATGGGTGAATGGACAAGATGAAGCAATGTTAAAAATAAGTTAAAGATCGCTCCATAAAGTGAAAGGCCAATGACAGACTGAGAGTTAACTGATAGAGGAGAATTCACAGGAGTCAGCTGATGATGAGGCAGTTTGGCGGGAATCATCTGAGCATCAACTGATGAGGACGGTGCTTGCCAGAACTAACAATATTTATGTCCATCCATGCCAACTTGTAGATTTAAATTAAAGTGCCTTAAATGACAGTTCCGTGAGTGCTGGTATTCTCTTTTAGAGATTTTCTTGTAAAAGTTACTTTCCCCGACGTGCACCCGGTAAAAATACTCAGAGGTGGAGATGAATTGGAGTCGTGCTTGATTCCTTGATGTAAAGATGTCCTATTTATATAAAATCTAAAATGCATTTACCACCATATAAACCGGAGGCTTGTTTAAACATAAATAAACATCATTCTCACCCACAGCGCATCATCTCACCTGAGCATCCCTAAGAATTCCAGGTAATCCTGTGTCCTCAATGTAGCCCTGACCACCAAAGCTCTCCAACCCTTCTGAAACCACAGCAACTGCCTGACAATGGACACATAAACGTTTTATTGTATTATTATCTACTCAATCAGCAGCCATCTAAAAATCAACTCAAGTCTGCAGTGGCTCAAGAGGCAGTTTTATTAACCGGAAGGTTCCCGGTTTGTCCTCCTGGCTTCATGTGTAATTGTGCTTTTGAGAAATAAAATTAACCCAACTGCTCCTAAAGGTGCTAAAGGTGGTATAGTACCTTGCTCCATCGTAGGTGTGAATATAAAATACTTTGGAATGTTTTTGCACCAAATAATGTTGTAAAATACAGGTTATATTTGAGTTGTTTTGGAGAGGTTTATTATGAAGGTATGCTGGCAACCTGCTTGTGTGTTATGTAGACCAAGAAACTGGCATGAGTAGATACAGAATAACACATTTTGGATGAACTATAACTGAACACCCTTAACCCTATATTGGGAAACATTTTCAAAACATTTCCCCCACCATCATTATTTTTTTCTACACAACACACTGTGATACATTGTGAGCTTGTAGATAGTCTACTTTCGCTATTCACTGTATGGTGATGTATTGTATATAGAGCTTAGGTGGTTAAACTTCATGGCATGTTTGTATTCTGTTTTGCACCTGTTTCCCAGTGTAGAGCTTGACCACTGGTGTGAGCAGGCGTAGAAGGTGTGTGTCTAGCTGGGATGCCAGGCCAGTTTCTTCTCTGCCCAACAGACGACACACATCCATCACCAGCAGAAATGCCCCACGGGTCTCCACCTACAGGAGAGAGGGAGGACAGAAAGAGGGGATAGCTTCACTGTTTCTACATGTCATCTTTTCGACACCCAACTCTAACCCTTACCCTAACCTTAACCTCCGTGGGGTGAGTCTCTAACCCTCCGGTCGAAATGATGGTTGTTCGAAAGAGCGAGATTTTACCCAGAAAGAGATATCGGTGCAAAATGATCGGATAGGTGAGTTTATACTTAGACTAAACTACATGTAAAATGCTATATTTAAATCCCTCTGTTCTGTTGTGATTTCATGGCTCATTGTCTGTGTTTTGTTGATCTACATCTCCCAACTGAGACATGCCAGCAATCATGTCCTTCAACCAACAGAAGACCATGTAGTAGATACTGGGCCCTCACACCAATGTTGCACCGCCGATCCGACCGATATACCCATATATGGAGATCTCTGTATCTGTCAGTCCATGTCACTTTTAAGCCCATATATGGAAATCCTTGATGTCATCAGTTTATGCTCTATGGGCATGCCCTCTTTTGTGACCAGATATAGCTGACTGATTTATTTGACCTGATGCCATGATGACATATTGAGGTTAGACGACACACTTCATATTTGGGCATAGCTGCATTGAGAATAGGTTATGGTCGAGTAATAGTGACAATAGTGACATTAGGACTATCATCATGGACGATGATACACAAAAGAAGAAGGACTATCCAGAATTGGGATAGCCATCGGACCAAAAATCAGGCATGGGTCAATATCTACTACTAATGCCAGCTTACCTCCATTCTAGCAAGGGTCTGCATGTGGAGTGTGTGGTCTGCAAGGAGCTTCCCAAAGGCAGTGCGACGAGTGGCATAATCACGAGCCAAATGGACCACCCTGAGAGACACAATTGTATGTTTAATCAAAACAGATAATACAGTCTACAATCATAGCAACTCCAGAACAGTAGGTGTGCAGACTGTGCACACGCAGCAGCTTGGACATTATACCTTCTCATGGCTGCTGCTGCAGAGATGCTGTTGTGGATTCTGGTCACAGTCAACATGTTGGCTATGCAGGCCACGCCTCTCCCTTCATCTGACAACTGTACATAAAGGAGAGGTAATGAAGATGAGAAGTCTTCGGACATACTTTGTTTCGTATACACACAGTAAATGATTCCATGGTACATATCTATCTTGTAGCACGAATTGTAAACCAGTGGCCACTGGTTTACAATTCGTAGAATGTCTACAGAAAAACACATCAGCTGTGTTTCTTTCAGTGTGACAAGCCACACTTCTGAAGAAGACCTTGTGTTGAAAAGTTAATCTATAATAAAGCCTTGACTGGGAGCTTTTAATCAGTGTGCAGACTTCTATTTTTTTACATTGCCTATTTCACTTTTAGTTGTGCACCTACCATGCAGCGGATGTGCCAGTTTTATTGTTTCTTTACAAGCCAAACATAACCCAGCATAACTTGTCACTGCTGGCATAGCCAACAATCATTATATTTGTTTTGGGTGTTATCAGTTACTGTATAATGTATAATGTACAAATGCTATATTATTTCATTGCATTTCTATTCTTGCTATACATTTGTAAACCATTGTCAATGGGCTATTTATATATTTACTTAATTCTGAGTTTTGAATCTACTTGTATTATTACTATTTTATCCACAATGTTAAGAATTCTCTAAGTACAAGAACTGCAACGCAATGTTGTGACTGCTGTCTTGTAAGCATGTGACAATTAAAACCCTTGAACCTTGCATTTATGTATTTACTTCATAAGCCAGAAGTAATAGCACATAGAGATGATTGATGACAATTCGTTTACCCTGTGTGCTGGCAGGCCGTCCAGTAGTAACTCAGCAGTGGGCATCTGTCTGGTGCCCAGTTTGTCCTTTAGCCTCTGGACCTCTATACCCTTTAACTTCCCTTCCTCGTCTCGGCTCACCTCTGCATAGAACAGAGACAACCCCCTGCTGCCCTGAAGGGTGGAAACATGAATACTTTGATGGGTAAACAACCAGTAATTAGGATGGTGCACTCAGTATAGGGCAAATCTCCACCAGGAGACATGCCCTAATAGTCATGGATCTTATGTAGTGACATTTCTACATAGACATTTAAGTAGCATGTGATAACGACTTTTACATTCTACTGTCTGTCTGCCTGCCTGTCTTTCTCAAACAAATTAATTGTCTACCCCTCTCCATCTGTCTCAGAAATCTCAGTAATCCGCAAAGCCTGATTGTCAATTCTTCGCCCACATGTCATTGACATTACAGGTGCACAAATTGACAGTCATTTGTTAATAAAATGTAAAAGTAAAGGCATGTAGGATGAGATGTACACAGCTATACCTGAAAGGTGTGGGTTTGCCTAGGCCACAATAGCGACTTTAAGCTCGATGATTTTCAGGACGGCAAAGCCAGGCGGACTACGGCTGCTATAACATAATCGTTGTAGCGGTCAAAATGGTTAAGCAAAGCCTTGGCGGCGACGGGTTCCCACCCCTTTCACTGAACGCTTTGGTTCCCATGGCGACGCGTACACTACACGCAGCAGACGGAGTAGGCGCTACGTGGGAAGGGACCTTCTGCCGTAGTAGAGACGGATGCTGCGACGGCAGGTTTATCTATCGACCGCGGATCATTTCCGGTTACCGTTGTCATCTGCTGTTGCCATAGTGTTGCTTAAGGTCGCTATTGTCTCAGGTTAGAAACCTCAGACCTGTGTGTGCATGTAGAGATAACCTAGAGTCAGAGTGGTGGATCCTAACGGCTTCCTTCTTGTACTTTTTTGTATTACTTGATTTTTTATTATTCTGTTTTAAATTGTTCACTGTGAGCCAGTATTGGTGGGTTTATCAACCCTTCAGATACAATAGACTATCCAGTGTCTTTTGTCATATAGTGTGTTGCTCTGTGTGACCTTATAATATGGTAGATTTTGTGTATATATTTTTGTACGATGTATGACTTGGTACCTTAGATGAAACACATGTATTACGTCATTGTGAGTGTATAATGGATTACAGCTTTACACAGCTGGTCTGATGAACTTTGATTGTGACGCACCCTACTTATTCCGTCATTTCCTGCTATCTTGTCATTACTAACGCTGATGAAGACCTGAATGGTCGAAACGCGTCCGTGTTGAGCCTGTATGAGGTAAATAAACTTTTTTAAAAGGAGATTCCTTGAGTGCTGGCAACTTCTTCACTTCGCATGTTCTTTTGAGCCGTGCACCGAAAAGACTGTATCTAAATTGGAGTGCTGCGGGCTTCTTGCTTTGTTGCAGGCGTCTCTCTACCTGTGTGTGCATGTGACAATCCACATGAAGTGGAGAGATATACTGTAGATACACACAACATATTTAACCTAAATTCAGTAGAGATGTCCTGGTCAAATCACCCAAAACATGTTTTTACTTTTTTTCTCATGACGTACAGTAGTTGTCATTGGCTAATTTAAACAAATATTTTAGAAGCAGCAAGTACTAAACATATGATGCTGATTGGCCATGTAGTATTTGAGATTAGCCAGTACAGAAGTGATGGTGGTAAGCGTTTGAGAGGCAAGGAAGGAACTGAGGTTTGAGTAGTGCTGCTGAACAATGAGTGGTACCGGTGTGGTTGCCCCTTCTCCATCTTGGACTCTGGCCAGTGTGAGAGTCATGTCTGCATCTGTAGCAGAGGTGAACCATTTGAAGCCATGTAGTTTGTACGAACCATCTCCTTGAGACACAGCCACTGTCTCCGTACCACTAGCTAGAGATGCGGGAGAGAAGGCAGGAGAGATGCCAACATTACTGGATTCTGGACCTATTAGGCTACAGTCAAGACACAGGATAAATGACAGTTATCACTGACCAACGTCTGATCCTCCTTTTCGTTCAGTCATCCACTGTCCAGATGTCCAGAAACGTTCAGGATCACGAGACGTCAAACGACTATAGGCTTCATCTACTGGCCATGACACACCTAGAGACTACAAACACACAGTGAGTAAATCACTATTAAATCACACTGAAACCCTCAATTATTGCAAAGTATAATATTCAAACTAGAGAGATTTTTCTTCTGACATACCTGGATGACTTTGGCAGCTCCATCAGTCATGGCCAGAGGACATGTGTAAAGACCAGAGGAAGGCGAGTACAAATACAGCTTACTCATTTGGTATACACGGCTGAAACATAGAAACAAACCAGTGTGACTATGTTAGTTCTGAGTTGTTTCTCAACTAAATGTAGGCTATTAGAATGAGGGAGCTATTAGAATAAGGCTATTCTAAATCTAGGGAGGGATTTAGAAGAGGAGAGATTTACCCTGGTAGTTACTATTGGAATCATGTATGGAATTGTTTGTCAAATAGAAGAAAAAAATAAATAAGGCAGTGATTATTATATTCAGGGACAAAATCGTTAAAGGAAACAGTATCGAGCCATCCCTTAACCACACCAAACTCAAGCCTATACCTACAATACACACAAGGCAAGCTATAACTATTTGTTTGGTTGGGTTGCCCCAAAGTAACAATTATGGTAATAGTGTCCTCACCTCCATTCACCAAAGGCCTTCTCATAGCCAATGGCAACCAGACCCTCCTGTGCAGACAGGTCTTTCATCCGCTTCCAGGCAGGAGAAGTGATGATATGATCTACTCTGCCACCCCAGGAGTCAAACTGTTCCAGCCGAGGAGGAGTTACCTCACATTCCCGACCCCAGCCATCCACATCACTTGCCAGCTTCTTTCCAAAAGCATGCAAGTCTGAGAACACTGCCTGTGTGTGAGACACACAGAGGTTATTCATTCTGAACATATAAGACCATGTAGAAAATGCAATAAGATTAATATAATAACATTGATCAGAAATAATCAGAAATCAGTGATAGTAGCAGCCTAAAAGTTGAACTTGTGCTCCTCACCTCATGGGGGAGATTTCTTTTCAGATATCCTCTCAGAAGGGCATCTTCTAGAAAAGGATTCTTCAGCACTGGCTTGACTTGGAAGAATGGCCCTATCCTGGCTTTAGCGAATAATGGATGGCCATCTGCCTCCCAGAGTTGGTCTTCAAGAGACCTTCCCTCATGTTGAACTGCACTGCTTGATCTGTTGTGCTGGAGTGGTCTGTGCAGCCCCCAAACCCACCGGGAATAGCATGCACCTTTGTAGCGGCTGAGGAGTGCTGGAGAAGCTGACATTGCTCAGGGAAACTGAGAGAACACACGATACAAAGTCCGCAGCACTTGTTAATGTAATCTGTAGTAGTCTACTCTTGTCTAGTCGAATTCATCCAGCCTTGTTGTGATCACAAAATTGTGTCAAAGTTCATGTCGCGGTGCTCAATGGCGTTATATATACAGTATATGGACCGTGCGAAGACATTGGGTTCTTTCCACGCACGCACGCCAATGGCAACATTATGACATGGTAGCCTAATTAATGTATTTGGGATAATATTGCCACATACATCAGGCCTGTCAACTCTCCTGGATTGTCCAATGTTGACAACCCTGACATACATAACATACGGACAATAAATTTGAACTGTTATTCTTTGCACAATCACGAAACGACGTTATACATACACAATTGGGATTAAATAGGATATTCGACAGCTTTAAGACTACTTTTCTTGAATCAACAACAAATCAATGTTACAATTGATACGTGAAGTTGTTAGTTACTATAGTTACGAAAGAATATTGGAACAAATACAAATTTAAAAACCTGCCGTACTTATCGATGGTTCCGTTTCCTTCCTCCCGAGTCCTAGCTAAAATCCGGTCTTCAAAATAAGAGACCCATTATAATGTATTTGTTTGGAACCTCAATTTGGAACAAGTAGTTGATTTTTATTAATTTCGAAGTAGTTCCCTAGTTGGGTTTTGGAAACGCCCTGGCGTTTGTTTATTAGGAGAATGTTTTATTTCGAATAATCAATAAAAAGCCAATTACTGCAACACATACCAACACTAAAAATTAAAAATGTTTGTAAAAACGATAAACATAGCCTACTGTGTAGAGGATATTACAATCCCCCCAAATTATGAATACAAAGTAGGTTAGCCTGGATACTTTAGTGTTTTTTGTACTTGTTTTATTGTTCCATGACTTGTAAAGTGTCAAAAATACAGAACATCCCGTAACTATTTAAAAAATCTGTTCGGTCGTTGTACTGTTACTGTATGATTATGAACAGAGAGCTTGAACAGAACATAAATGAAAGAAACAATTGAACATAAGTGAAGACACAAAACAGTTTTGCCACAAACGTTTGTTTTTCTTTTCTTCTTTGAGATCAAAATAAACAAAACACATTACAACTACAGTAGGAGGGATTTATGGGTAATAACCATACTGATAAAACGCAGTAAGGAGTTTTGACTTGTGGGTGTCTCACCCACACACACACTTGGGTGTACTCTGTAGAACCAGGATACGGAAGGTAAGAAGCAACACCGATAGGTGTTTTGCATTTAGCACGATTTGAAAAGACTCATGTTGAATACAGGCTAAACTGGAGAAACCAAACCGGTGAAGTTGAATACATTAGTCCAATGGGCCATATGAGATGTCACTCTCCGAAAGGTGGCAAAGGTTACTATGCATTTTTGAAAAACGATATATCTGTAGATTATATTTTGGTACGATAACCCTTTCTGAGACACAGCTAAAATGGTGTTATCAGCCGCTAGAGATGGTGTCCCATTAATTAAAAAAATGAATCTGCTTTAAGTAGCATATGAGGGGATCATCATGATTCTGAATCCATTGCAAGCATGTGTTTTGCACGTGCTTGGTATGGATTCAGAATCATGAAAAAAACCCTAGTTTGACGCCTCATATGCTACTTAAAGCAGATTCATTTTTTGCATTTTTTTTTTAAGTTAATGGGACACCACTCTAAGCTAACGCGGACCAGTTTGTGTAGGCAGATGGGCGGGCGCGGCGAATCTCTCCGCGAGTCTCTGGCCAATAGCATGTGTTCTCCTCCCCCACCCCCCTCTGCTCAGCGCAGAGAACGCTGCTGCGTCATGACGTCAACACATTCGGTGCGACGCTCTCTGCACTCTGATTGGTTAGGGAAATTCTACACTTCCTCCAACAGGGATCATAACACAATCGCCCAGGCTTCTTTTTCTTCCTATCGCCAAAAGAAGCCTGGGTTTCCGAGGCTAATGTGACACCAACTCTAGCAGCTGATAACATCAATTTAGCTGTGTCTCAGATGCCAAAATATAATCTACAGATATAGAGCTTTTCAAAAATGCATAGTAACCTTTGCCACCTTTCAGAGAGCAACATCTCGTATGGCCACATCTGGAATTATTGATTTGTGTGCCTGGTAAATTCTTGTAATCCAATCACAGAGAAGAACGAAGAATAAAAATAATCATTAGAAATCAACAGAAACATTATTAAACATAAGGAACCTGTTAAGTCACCCGTCAATTGGGGTTGCAGAGTTTAACACATTAACATACAGAAGTGAGTATATAAAAGACTAAAAGGCTTGTTTCAATCTGACCAATGCAGGACTTTTCCAAACTCAGAGAGCATGCTGGTGCTAACTAAAACACTGAAACCAAAAGCTCAAGATACGGTTCTGATGAAACTAGTGGGGCAGTCACACATTGAAGACATCCTCTGATGTGCTTAGGGGCCTTTCATGTCCCTCCAGCTCAGATGCATGAAAGAATATCCAGTCTTTAGAGAACCATCAAGTCTCAGGTGCAACTGTTAGTCCAGTCCGTTGACTCTGTCCATTTATGTGCATATGTGGGCCTCTTCTTCCATTTCACTCTGTTCTCTTCGGTCCTTTTTACTCGCCTTTGGTAAGAAGGTCCTCTATGTAGGCATCTAGTTCATCATCCGTGTTTATGTCAATGTCCTAAAAGTATCAGGATTGGCATATTAGTTTGTGTGTGTTGTAAGTGAGAAGACATATATACACTTATACAGTAACTGTTTTTTTGGCAGTGAAGCAGATTATGGAAAGATACTTCAAGTGGGGTTTAAAATATCCAACTACAATATATGGGGTTTAAGCTTTTTTTTTTTTTTTTTTACCTCCTGTACTTTCTGCAGAAGTGCTACAATATTGGTTCGTAATTTCTGTAGCTTCTCATCTGCCTCCTTCAGTTTGATCTCAGCATTGCTGCTTTTCTCCTCCACAGCCTTGGCTCTGGCGTCAGCTCTGCTCTGGTAGGAGTTACATAACGACTGGAGACCCAGCTCATACTGCTTGAAATACTCTTGCTAAAGACAGAGGGAAGAAGTCACACAAATGTACCATTAGACACAATATCAGAACCATTTCAAAACTATTATGACATTGTGAAGCATGCTGGCCATGATCCATTCAACACATAGAAGAGGACGTATACAGGTTTTAAATATTCAATGAAATGCAAATTCTGAGTTGAGGGTCAACCCCTCTGACTTACCAATGGAAAGGCCACAAGCTCCTCTGCTGTCATGCCACTGACATCATCCTTAGGGATCCGAAAATCAGGAGGAAAGAAATAGCGCAGCAGGTTTCTGGTGAACACACACACAAATCACACAGATCACTCAATGAAAAATCAGCCACTTTCTAAAAACAATGTATCATTTCTACCATGACCAGCCTCATATTTAGGCTAGCGATTCCTTTTGCCCTGGACCGTTCTCGTCTTTGACAGTTTGTTCATGTGCCTGATTGTTTGTGTAAAGAGGCTTTTTTTATTTAGTGTAGCCAGGGACAGATGTCAGCTTACCTGATCATGGTGACCAGGCTGCCAGTCACCTCTCGACTGGTCCCTGGTTGGGTGGTGTCAGGCTCCATGGGTGCTGGCCCCTTATCCGTATCCTGCTGTGTGTCCGGGGTCTGAGAGTTTGGAGACGGAGGACGCATCAACCGCACCTCATCACTGCCCTTGAACACCCTTTACAAATAACACAGTGCAATATAAAAAAACATGTAGCATGATAAACCGAAGCTGTATTAATGTCCCACTATGTCCTTTTAAGAAATGTGTTATTACAAGCCAGACCTGGCCAAGATGGCATCATTGAAGGGACTTTCAAAATAAAACATTCAAATAGTCGAGTAATTAGACATTTGCAGGTCCATTTACTTAATTTATAAAACATATGGCATTCCATGTAAAAGGTTTTCGGACTTCCTCAATGTACAGTGAGTATATGCGAAACCAGCCCAATCGGTACTAACGACTGCGCACAAATGGAGCTTACCAGCGGTCTTTGGGTGTATTTCTGGGAACGTAGTCAAATTTCACTTTCCAACGAACATTGTGCTTGTTGGCCTCCACAGCAATCACTTTGCCTGTGAACCACTCCTTATTCACACGCACCTCAACCAGCAAACCTTTATCTAGAGTGGATACAAAATTAAAGAAAATCATGTACTGTAGTTCCTCCTCATAGCATTTTGAATGTTTTCAAAGTTTGCAGCTATGTATAACCTTGATTCATCTAGTTAAGTAGTGGAGAACCTCATCTCTCTGCCTTACCATTCTTAGGATCCTTGTCTGTATCCTCCACTGGAGACTTTTCAGATGCCTACAGACAAAAACAATTATCAACAGGGACATTACATGGACAGAATACGTTCATTTGGAGGTGGAGAAAGTGAAAACGAGAAATATAAATTATTCCTGTCCAGATGCAATGAAAAAAAGCGGTAGGCCTATTTTGACAGGAGTAGTAAGGTGTGAAGGACATGCTCCATAGAAAGTGTTTTATTAGAGTAGGAAATGGATAGCCTCACATAGGCAGACCAATCTGCCATTGCAAAGAAGAATCGCCCTACATGGTGATATTGTCTAGCTACGCGAGGCTAGGAAATGGATACTTCTACTCAAGAAAGGATAGCTGGAAGAGACAAGCAGCAAAATTAGAACAAAAGACAGAGAAAAGACCATAAAACCTTGTGAGATGCGAGAACGAAATCGACACGGCTCCACTTGAGAGTGGGTTAGTTAACGGACTGGGCGGGGAGTGGGGGTATATTCTACCTTGGCCATTGAGGCAGCTTTGGGCACAGGGGAGGGAGGTATGAGGGGTTTCCGTGTTGTTGTAGTGAGTACACCCTTCTTCTCTGGCTGAGGGGGTGTGGCCACCTGCAATGTCAACATCACAAAGGGGCTCTGAATGGAGTTGTGGTTTACTTTCTAAGGAAACACCTTTTAACTGAAGTCTACTGATCTTAACATCCAAGGGAAGCAATTATATTGATGATAAAGGCCTATACTTCTGAAAGCCCACACCAAGTTTGCATTAACTAATCAAATGTTATTCTCTTACTGTCCATTGACCGCCTATGTGCAAGACAGTCATACAGAAGACAGAATTGTTACAGTTCTGAATGATTCTTCCCAAAATGGTCCAGTAACAGTCAACCTGAACCTGAATTAGAACAATCACTCTCACAGGACAGAGCAGCTGAGGTCTATCCAAGGCATTTCTAGTGTGATGGATGGTGCAGTCAGCGGTTAAAATATGTGTTTCTGTGTACCAACTTGAACCCCTTGCTGACCTACAGTAGGACTGGAACCCCAACTCATTACAGCTCGTCAGCGTTCCTGTCCAACATGTGATGAAATGGATGACCCAATCTCCATTTGAACTTTTGTTTGTGTGTACCTCTGCAATCTTGCCACGTGGTGTCTTGAGAGGTGGTGATTTCTCAACAGCTTTCCCCCGGGTACCAGCTGCTGCAGCCATCTTGGATTTCTTAGTCTGCGGTTCTTCCTCTTCGCTCTCTTCACTCTCGTCCTCCTCCTCCTCGTCCTCCTCATCCTCCTCATCCTCTTCCTCCTCACTGTCCTCCTCTTCTATTATTCTCTTGCGTTGGCTTGCAGGTGTTTTGTTGGCAGGTGGTGGAGCTTTGGGTGGGGTCTGTGGAAGGACAGTGAACATCACAAATACAGAACCATACATCACAGACACAGGACAGCATTGTTGTAAAATTGTAAGATGGTATGGGTCAGTAACCCTTTTCTCCGTTATCATGACATGTACAATATTGTTGTACATTTTGGGAAATTATTAATTTTCCTACATCATGTACCTGTTTCTTAACATTTGTATGTGAACAATTGTCTGTTCTCCCGTACGTGGTGTATGATGTATTGACAAGGGTTTCTCTTCAGCAACGGTAGCCTCTTGACACAATAACTATTCTCAACTCACAACATAATGTGGGATGCTGCCCTCAAAGCTACAACTTACCCGTGAGCTGCGTACGGGTAGCGGTGCTTTAGCAGGAGCTTTGGCGGCAGACTTGACTGGAGGAGGGGAAGCCTTTGCTGCTGCTCTGAGTCTGGATAGGTCAACTTTTGGAGCAGGAGTCGCAGGTGTCCGTGTGGGGCGCTGAGGAGTGCCACGCGTCGGAGGCGCAACAGGGGCATTTTTCAGGTGAGCTGGGAGAGGTGGAGAGCGGGGGCGTGTTGAGGACCTGGTAGCCTTGGCGGGAAAAAGACAGGGAAAGAAACACGCATGAAATAAAGACTACTACGCTGTTATCACTATCCATATAGGGCTAATTAACCAATACTATTGTATGTAATTGTTAATGTTTTTCAGAGTGACCATCAGCAGTTCTCAAACTGGATTTAACACATTAATTAGTTCTACAAGCACATTCCAATGTGGGATGTGCATGATTGTGCACCGTTTTGAGGTGCGCCACTTTAAGTGACAGCTGAACCATAGCCACGAGTCCTGTGATGTTAGCTCCATCCTGTTAAGCCAACGCATGCATCAAAAATCCAATGTGCCGGTACAAAATCTATAATACCAGTAAGACTCCCTAATCGGGAGATAAGCGACCGTAGGTCACTTATCTCCACAAATAGGGCAAAAATTTGTTTTTCCAAAAACTTCCGGATCCATGTTGATGACATGAGTGTAGACATACTGTGTAGTGATTTCCGTGATTTGAGGGCCAAAACTGTAGGAGCAGTGGCCAAAAATGTGTTTTAAAAATCGGCCTGTAGGTGGCGCTAGAAGAGGGCCATGTGAGAAATGAGGGGTGGGGTGTCCGCGTTGCCTTGGCGGACGATTAGGTACCGGCCCCGGCTCTCCCGGACGCTCCTAGCCCGAGTTACGGCATTTTATGTGAGCTGCAGTGGCAGGGGGTCCTCCACTGGGGGCGCCACCACTTTTGCATCTGTTCTGGAGCACCAGGAGTGGGTGGTCCCCGGGAATTCCCCGTGAGCAGCCCCGTTGGGGTGGTCATTTGGTAATTTTTGCACATTTGGTATTTTTTTTTACACCTGGGGGTCCCCCAGGGACCTGGGGGTCCCTGGAACTCTGGGGGTCCTTGGAGGTTGTAGTTTGGCAGGCAAGGAGTTTGTGTGGAAATTTTGGCATGGATCGGGCCAACGGTGGCCGAGATATGAGCAGGGCAAAAGTGTGACGTGTGAGGTGTGACGGACTGACTGACGGACGCACGGACACCTCGAGCAGCTTTCTGTAGTAAGTGCGACCTACGGTCGCAATTAATGTCAAAACAAGGGGAAAATACCAGTTTGTATTCTATCGATAACCCTAAGTTTCTGTTTGAATGCCTCGTCTTAAAATAAACAAAAGGCAATTTCACCCAATCTTCATATAATTGGTCCTCAAATGCTCATGATAAAGTGGTACCATGTTTTTCTACTCTGCGTCTCATAAGAGGGCTGTAGACACCTCAGAAACCTGCCTACCAGTGACATTCTTTTCTCAGAACAAGATTTTTACGGAAGGCTTCCATTAAAGCATGATAACTTTCCAGGAATAGAAATATATGGTGTGGCGTTCCATGCAATCTGTGGCTACCGATAGTAAGTTTGCTATGATCTGTCTACTTTTTAGGGGTATATATACATGGATACACATTAATACATGTGTGCATACAGGGGACATAGAGACCAATGCTGTTTTAAACATCTGGCCCCTTCAGCTCTACACCGTAAAAAGTGAATGAGAGAAGTTGGTAAAGGGTGCTTGGTACCTGTGAAGAACTCTCAGATGGCCTCATGCTGACCTCCAGTGGTAGCTTCCTCACATCTGCAGCAGATTTGATAGTGGTGGTTTTCTAAGAGGAGGATAAATCTTGTTTTAATTCTCATGTACACAAATAGAGAATGAGAAGGTTTATTTGATTATAAATGGAGATACCTGCAAGGCCTCGAGTTTCTCTTGCTGCTGTTTGATTTTGTCAGTCAGTTCTTTTTGTTTGGTTTCAGCTGTGGGCTTGTCTTTCCTGAGAACTCCACATGGCAGGTTCGGTTTCTGTTCTGGAGCATTACACCTGAAACACACAACACACACCTGATGTAGTCACATGGGAACACACGTGTACAACAGTACAGGGTTTTCAAAATACTCATAGATTGACTTCAAAGTAAACAGAACTGAAACAATCTTCCACAGGCAACGAATAATGATGAAATGTGTGAAATGTAATCAAAGGCAGGAATGATTGAATGATTTGTGATATATTGCTTAGTGTTGATTTATCTGTGTTTTACATTGAGAGCTGAGAACATGGCCCTGAAGCATAGCTGCTAAGCCCAGGATGTATATACCTAGTCAGTGGCCCCTTTGTTTTAAGGCTGTGCAAAGGAGATAATGTTTTGGCTCTAACAAGCCCAGTTGAGAAGAATGGGTTATTGTTTTGCTTTAGCCAATTATGAATGGACCGTCAGGGTAGAGCAAGTCAGTCTATCTTTGTGCTTTGCTGAAACAAAATGTCTGATGTGTGAATGTTACAGTGTGTACCTGTCCTGGGTGCCATCAGGGTTCATCAGACACACCCAACTGTCAGGGTAGCGTTTGTCCACGGAATCCATCTGGAACGGTAATGTTCTCCACTTTAAACACTTATCTATGAAGAGAGGGAGGAAGCAATGTGACTGTGTTACAAGTGCGTCACTCTCGACTGTGTGCTTATACGTGTTAGATGCTTTGTGTGTAACTCACCACACTGTATGGTAATAGGTATCTCCATGGCACGGCGTCTCTTGTATCTCTGTTCTGATGAGGGAGGTGCCGACCAGCTGGCAGACAGGTAGCCAAACTCATCCCAGAACTTCACTATGCCCTTCTGAGCTGCATAATAAACAAACATGTCAATCATTAGTAAAATAAATAAAAAAATATTTTTCCCCTTGTCTGAATGACGGGGTGGCTGCAACTGAATTAAAGTAATTAACTCACCAATGTTACTATCTTTCCAGTACTGAGCGAGATGCTCTCCCATGGATTTCAGAAGATGCCGATACTCCTTGGCGTCTGCAAAGTCTTGTTTGTTGTGAGTAGGTTCAAGTACTAGATATGGAACATCTACTACTCCCACTACACCTCCGCAAGCCCTGGAAAACACCAATGACAAAAATCATTTCCCACTCATCTGTAAAATGTAAAATATTCAGATTGTAATTGAAGAATAAAACATTTTGACAACCCTATTGTGTGTGTTTTACTCACATGCCTCCCTCCAGCTGAGGGCCTGTTTTCTCATACATCTTGATGAGTCGAGAGCAATTGTACACAAACATCCCATCAAGCTCCCTCTGGTCAATGTTCACCCCGAATATGAAACTCAGCTCCTTGGGCTCCTTTAATGCTCTGAGGAGGAAGAGGAAAGGAAGGAATGAGACCAATGGAATAAAGAAACATTTCAGCGAGAACCTTTGTCCAGCCACTATGCAAACCACTGTTCAGCTTTCCAAGCACCTGGCAATGGAGTTTTAAAGGAGCAATATGCAAACTGAGTCTTACTTCTGTTTGGTTTCATGTATCATCTTCTTCATGTTAGCTTCCCGCCGAAGTATCTCTGCAGTGTCCTGTGCCTTCCTTACAAGGGCCTAGTAATGGGTAGGGAAGAGACCAGTGATTGGAATGTAACATAATACTTATTGCATGTTACATTAATACATCATTTTGAGATTTAAATGGTTGCTATTTCTAATTTCCATATAGAATCTAATTTTAATATGCATTGGGGATTCTATAAACTGTGTATAGATAGTTAAGAAGATTTATCCCGGTTACAGAGGTATGTTGTCATTTTAAGTCCAAGTTAAAAAGTCTTTGAGGTTAGAGATTGGCTGATGTTGGTAATATTGTTTTTTGTTTTTCTTTCCTTTTGGATGAGCCACTATTAGAACCTGCTTCCCCATTTGGCATTGAAGCAAACTTTGTAACAGTAGACCCATTTAAGATTGACACTCACAGTTGTGCACAAAAAGAAAAAGTAATTTGAATTCTCTTTGGATGCTTACTTGACACTCACAGTTGTGAACAAAAAGAAAAAGTAATTTGAATTCTCTTTGGATGCTTACCCGTGACTCTTTTGATAGGTCACCCGCTAATTTAGCATCCAAAGCCACTCTTTTACTCTCTGCCTCACGAGCCTTCTCCTCCGCTGAAAAAACAAACACACACACACACACACACAAAATCATTAAAGTCAGTAACTTATATGAACACAAAAAAACATAATGACACAGCTTAAATGAATACAAACAGCCAATGGACTCACAGATCTTGGCAAGGTGATCTGCCTTCTTTACTTCTTGCTCGGCACGAGTTTTGAAACGAGTTGATGTGTATTTATAAACCCTAATGACAAACATCATGGAACATGTGAGAAAAATCAGCATTTTGGGATAGCGTAGTTTTAGAATGCTGTATATTATATGCATTTTTCTCTGTGCACTTTACCTGGGTTTATAAAGACAACAGGACAATCTCTTGGTTCGAACTTTGTGGCTCTGGATGAAGATTCTCATGCGTGGGTCAATGTACAACACAGCTGCGTAAGCTCGGAACGACCGCCTCTCTGGCTTCCTGCGAGATACAAACATCATCACATTTTTTGGATGCTAAACAGTAAAGCTAACCAAATAATAAATACATCGTCATGATGGACTCTTGATCTCATATAACGTTTTTAAGACGAAAGTGAAAGTAGTACTTACACGCCTTCTGCAAGTGTCCCAGCCATCACAATATCCTGGTGATCTGTCTCTACATCCAACTCAGGCTCCCCATTGTCCATCAGCTTCAGATTGAAGATGATAACCAGTGTACCTTTACACACCACATGCATCCAAAATTATATATAGATATATAAAATATAAAAGATAATATCAAGCATTGTGCTCAATCAACCATCAGATGAATGATTACACAGTACACACACACAGGAACATAAAAACACACTTACCACTGCTACTTTCGATTTTTTTGAATTGGTCCATCAACTGCTCTTTAGATTTAAATGGAGAGTATTTGAAAATTAGCTCCGTCTCAATAGCATATTTCTCAGGGTCAGAGGTAATCGGCTCCTGTGTCTTCAGGTCCCAAGTGGGGAGGGGCACAATCACCTGAATATGGAGAATGTAGATAATATTAGAACAAAATTCCTATAATACAAAGCACCTGCATCCACTAAATAGACCTCCAGCCCCCCCCTTAAAGGACAAATTTGTTTTTTTTTACAAGGGTTCATATTTTAGATTGTAACTAGAGTAAATATGAGTGTTAAAAGGTTTCCATTTACTTCTATTGTTGCATGCGCACAATGAGCCGACAAATTCTTTATTATTTACAGCAACGCTGCTAGCCCCCATAAGTCACACCTAACCATGAAAGGAAACCAATGCGGTGCATGTTGGAGGGCTCATTGTATCTAAAAATACATATTCAGCCACTTGTACGCATGCCCCCAACCACTGAAATCAAACTCGCTAAATTGGCTAAAACGAAAGAAAGAAGTAAATGAAAACATTTTAATAACTCTTTTCTCCAATTACAATCTAAAATATGAACCCTTGTTGTAAAAAGTCTTCCATAAACAAAAAAAAACAAAAGAAAAAAGTAAAACATACCACTCACACTACCTACAAGTCAAGACTGTAATAGATTTCATTTTCATTGTGTTCTGGGGCAAATACAATTTACATTATTAATTGTGCTAAGCTGAAATCCCATTCTGAACCTATGATCTCTACCGTTGGAGAATTTGAACAAACTTGGGGAACTAATGTGGAAGTCTGTTGTGCCCCGCAATATCACAATGGTCAACAACAAGGCCATTAGCATAACCACTACATTCAACTCTGACCTCATCCAGTCCCTCTTCTTCATGGAACGTCCTTGATAGAAAAAGGCATGTCAGGGTGTTGTCCTTTTTAGTGAACAGGATAAAGTCCTTCCCAATACGCATGGACCCCCTGTGGATACACGTACACATAACATGCGTGTTTCAGTCATTAAAAAGAAAAAAAGCCTCATGTAAGTACATCCAATCATTGGCAGAATCTCAATCAGTTGACTCTTACGATTTTAATCCATTTCCGTATTGGCCAATATGAGTGGATTCCGGTGTCCGCTTACTGGACTTTCCAAACTGAATCACATGGGTTGCCTCACCTAATGAAAACATCAAAAATCAATCTGTATCAGTATCTTTCAAAAACACCAAGTCACTCAAGCATGTTGGATTATCATTGAAGATCTATTAACTGATCGTAAACTTGGATTGTTTAATTGTATAGAAGTATAGTAATAATAGTATCATGGTGTCATGTGCGGCACTCACTGGGATCCATTCCAATGCCATCATCAAGAAAACATAACATGTAGCCGCCTCGCAGTTCAGGTCTCTTTTCTGTCATCCAAACAAGAAAAGTCAGGGAATGTGGTTAGGATAGGACACAAATGTGTATTGTGTACTAAAGTACTAACTGTGTACGAGTGTGACTGATGTCTACCTGTGTAGAGGTCTATTCGTGTGGCACTAGCATCTCTGTGGGGAAAAACAACAACTAATTAACAGACTGTTATAAGAATGGTCTATAATGGTATTATCAAAGGCTTTTCCAAGGTAGCTTGGGTGCCAGCCTGTTCGCTCCGTTCCGCAATTTGTTTTGTCTCTCCGCATCAGTCTGGAAAGCCTTGTATCTCCAAGGGGAGGTGGGACAGAACGCGGCTTTACAGCCACTGTGGCTTCCGATTGGTCTGTGGTGCGGGGCGGGACGAATACACCAGTGTGTATTAGCTGGCTGATGACGTAGCTACTAGCTACCCTAACCCTACTCTTTTTTTTATGATTAGTACTTTATTAAATTTCCATTTTTTAAACCAGAAAATACAAGGACAAAAATAATACACAACAATGATGACAATACAACATACAAACACTAATACAAAATGAAAATAAACAAATAATAATATAAAACAGTTTTCCAGCACACACAGGTACAGCGGACATCCACAGTCAAACCCCCTATGAAAATGTTATTACACACATTTACCAGTGAGTACAGGCTCGCTTATGAGCCAGGAACGCCTCCCAGTCCCAAGTCCTGCAACAGGTCAACAGGTGACCCCACTTCAGATCGTATTTGTCCGTATTATTGAGCAACCTGTAGGACAGTCTCTCATAAGCCGCGACTTGACCTAAAGATGCACACCACTGAGAAAAAGCAGGCACTGTTGGTGCTTTCCAATCCTTGACCAAGAGCCTCCTGCCTAGCATGAGAACCCTAACCCTACTCTGATTCGTTGGAACAACACCCAATCAGCAACGACCTTGCTACGTCACAATGGAAGTTCAGAAATGCGAGTCAACTGAATCATTTCCAGACTGTAATGCGGAAAAACAAAACATATTGCGGAACGGAGCGAACAGGCTGGCACCCAGGCTATTTCCAAGGCACACTATCAACAATATGTGTCCCTATGTATAATCATTACAGGTACCTGGAGTTATCCACAAGTTCTGCCAAGGCTCCAAACAAGAACTCATGTGTTGTCCTGAAAAGAGAGAGCTTATCAGTTTCTTGAAAATTAAGATTTATGAGCGCACATTGCAGATAAGAAGTATTGACAGAGTCAGTGATGTGTTCTGTTTTTATGAGTGTATGTTTGTTGTAGAAGTAAAAAAAAAAAGAAAAGAAAAAAAGAAAAGAAAGTCTACCCTAGCAGTTACAAGGTCAGGAGATGACTATTTTACGTTGTATTTAAGTTTGAAGATGGATGGCCAGAACATAATCAATGAGTAATTTAAGAACTGGAACTTGCGACAGACTCTTATACAACTAAACTATATTACAGTTAAGGTTTATAAAGATTATTTTGTATCTGCGTTGCAATAAAAGTTAATAAATAAAAGGTTTATGGTATAACTGTACTAGAAGAACTGTGTAATAATTTTGTTTAGGCCACATTCTTGACCTTTGCAGATAATTCATTTAATTCATTATTTGTATCTGGACTGGAGACTGATACAAATGGCTCAGGGGTAGAAAAACCATCCTTAGAACACGGAGGGTTCCCGCAAGGTTCCCAGTTCGATCCCGGGCTCCCCCAGAGTTAGTGTCAAAGATTGAGCGAGACTCTTAACGCCTAGTTGCTCCCGGTGAGCAGGTTGGTACCTTAAATGGTTTCCTCCACCATCGGTGTATGAATGTGTGTGTGAATGGGTGAATGTAATGCACAATCTCTGTAAGGTGCCTTGGATAAAGGCGCTATATATGCACCATTTACCATTTAGACAGTAAGGTCATACTCTCTTTCAAATAGAGATTAACTGGAGCTTTTTCATAGAAAAGGAGTTCTTGTCTCTTGTCGGTAGATTCTTTATAATTATTAATATCATATCTTAGATGGGACTGTCAGACATTGTATATTTATTTACAAATTAATTTGATGGGCCAAATATCGTTGACGGGACTGTCCTGACCTATGGCTGTCTGTTATCTAGAATGCCTACTATGCAGTAGTGTAAGCAATTTGTGTATAATTATATATATTTTTTAATATCCTGTTAAGAGTGTGTGTGTGTGTGTGTGTGTGTGGTCTGTGGTCTGTGGTGTTTTCCTTTTTTATAGTAGGGAGAAAGTAAACTGAGGACAGGGAGTGAATGAAATCACGCAACAAAAGTCTCCTGCCGGACGTGAAAAGGAGGAGTTCAGATTCAGGAAGGTTACAGTTATCATACAAAATTTGCTTACATTAACATGTGGCTATACATCACGCCTGAAAATAATTCAAGAATCTCACAGTTCAAGGTTGTGCTTTGTTGTTACATCTTTGTACAAGCACATAAGAGGAAAACATATTTTGTTCTGTTCCCTGTATTAACAGATATAGATTCAAAGATCATCAGGTGCCATTCATCATTGCCCGAGCAATGCAGCCATATTAGTGGTTATCAAGTGCTATGATTAATGCAATACTGCAACCAATGCAGCCATGCATTTAATCATTACATGCATAGTTCCTTCTAATGTCAGGCAGCTCAGTGTGGCATAGTGCTCTGCCCAGGGTGGCACATTTGAATGCACTGATGGGTTGGCATGGCTACTCTCGGGTGATGTCAGTTACTGGATCACTCTCTCTCTGCCCACTCCCCTCACTCAAGATGATAAATAAAAGCTATAGTGATATATGAATACAATACAGTTTAGTTACAGTGCAATTGAAGAATGAAAATGGTTCTTTCTTGTAAACAATGAATATGGTCTGTGTGCAGTTTTGTTGAACCTTTAACAGATAAACTGACCAAATTAAGTCATAATGTTTCATGTACTAAACTTTGATGGCACACCTGAAAATAATGTCTGTGTGGATTAAGCCTGTGTTTTACTGGCTGAAATAGTTTTTATAGGATTTAGGGAGCTTGTGTTTTGTGTTGTGGTTGAGATATTGTTTATTGTAGATAGTATACAAAAAGGTTGGGTTAGTGTGTGTGGGTGAGAGAGAATTAATTAGAGACTGTGGAACCATGGGTGTATGTAATATTATGTGCAAAGTTGCAGACTGATGCAGTGCATCATTGACAGTCAATAATAATGGGAAATGTAATATTAGTTTTTGTGTCTGTGAGACATTCCTTCAATACTGCAACATCAAGTTGGCATTGCTATTCGTAAGAGTTGCAGTCTTTGTATTTATGCATAGGCTGACATAGATTGAAACTGTAAACCTCTGAGCCACACAAAAACATTTGAGTAGGAATTGGTTTCAACAGGAGAATGATCAGGTATAAAAGTCATAAGATTTTGGGTCATGCAAGTTAAAGTCCATAGACTATCTACACAAACTGTACTTACGAGTTGGTGTGCAGGTATTCAAAAGTCAGCTGAGCCCTGTTGAGGGTACTGTAGTTGGAGTAGGCCATTGTCTCTAACTTCCTCGCTTCCTGGTCTTGTGTCTTCTCTTATTCCATCATTAAGCCCGTTTCCATGTTTTAGCTCCTAAGAAGCAAGAGCCGTGGGTGGTGTGGGGAGACAAAGCAACAGCAACACTTAACTCTGAGACAAGTCTACCACGAATCATTTTTCATATAGTCAAAACACCACCCCACTCCCACCGTCCCTCCAAATTCTTGCCACTCATTCACGTGGTTAGGCCTGCAGTAAGGTCAACATTTATTTATGTTTGAATCAGATGAGGGCTCATTTTGTCAGTTTATTACACACTGGCATTACTCGTATTTTCAACCGAGATATGAGTTATTGTCTCGCAATGTGCCGGGGAGGAAAGAATGTCTGAACTTGTTAACAAACAGCATAAACGTTCATCTGCCAACCTGGACAATGTTCCTATGCAACTTAGCGAACGTGCTAGCTAACGTTAGCGTCGGCAACGTAATGATAGCTAGCCTGCTAGCGATAGACCGAATAAGAACGCGTAGCGCCCTAAATTAACATTCACCAACTTTGCAATCCAGTAGAAGTGGACACCGACTTCATCAAGTGTTACGCGATGGCGAGTACGTCCTTTCGATGAAGAATAAAGTAATTGGCGCTTTTATATTTCCTTTACCGGATACATACATCAGCAAACCGCCACAGGCCGCGAGGAAGACAGTCTCTCCCCCCCTCGAGAGAGTGTTTTTTACTGGTGATTCAGTCAGAGTGTATGAAAGGGTGCGCTCGTTTTATTGTCCACGACATTGCAAGCGGCGCGAAGGCCAGCGGACCTTGGTCCTGCTCTTCGCCCCCGAGCGCCGCAGGCGCGAGTGGCCGCGAAGAGCGGACCAGGGCCGCGCGGCCGGCGGAGCGCCGCGCGAGTTACGAAGCCGTCGTGAATGCAATAGTTATATTTATGCCCAGGCCGTAAGGCCTGGGCAAGCCCACGATAAACGCCCGCGCAGTCCGGTGCGCATTTCCGAACGCACCCTTTCCCCACACTCGGACTGAAACACCAGTAAAAAACACCATCCCCCGCCCCTCGTTCTAGAGTCGCTCCTGCCGCTGTGTGCAAGGGTTTGCTGTGACGGTAGTCTACATCCCATAGCCCGGTGGGAAACTCGTGCATTGATTGGCTGGTTGGTTGTTGTCGCACAACTGCTAGCAAGGACTTTCGTTTGCACATCCGGTCTGCAGAGGTTACGGAAACTGTACTTGTATGTGTGTGGAGTAGGCGGGCTCTAGACCGGATATCACTGGTTAGTCAATGGAATGGAAATTAAACACAATGGAAATTACAACACAGGTAGTAGTACTGCGGAAAGCTTGGTGGAGCGTGGCGTTGATGAGGCATGTTTACAACTTTTGCAGCAACTACAATGACATAAATTGCTTGTTTGGATCATGATATATGGTCTTGGTTCTTTTTAAGAGGTTGTAATATTAACTAACACACGCTGGCTGGTCCAAAGCATAGAGTTATAAGGTCCAAAGCCCGATCATCCCTCCAGGCTATGGGAATTAGAAACCAGCCCACCTTTGGCTGTTTTTGAGCGGTGGTCACACCGTCTCCATAGCGTGGCCGTGTGTGTAGGTATGTGGGTGGGTATGTGGGTGGGTATGTGGGTATGTGGGTGGGTCTGTGGGTCTGTATGTAGCCTCATGTGGTGTAGTACCTTTTAAGCCCACACATGTTAAGGGAGGGGCGCTGTTTTCAGGCCAGGCCAGGCACACACACACACGCACGCACACACACACACACACACAGGGGGGAAGGGGGGGAGGGGGGAGGGGGGTTGGTGGGTAAACCACCGCTCAGTTCACACGGGTGTGATTTTTTCCGTTTCACAGCCTGTAAAACGACAGTCTGTGGCTCAGTGCATTGTTGCCATTGATTTGGAGATGGGCCCTTAGCCCACGTCCAAAAAGTTGGTCAGATTTATTTTTATTATCAGTCAAGTTACTCTGCTATAGCTACCTCGAATATTGTCTATTGTCCCAACAAGGTATATGGATCAATTTAATCACCATTTAAGGCAAATATCTATTGTTTCTAATAATAGGGCCAGGCCAGTGGTCTGGTAGATCGCCACACAAACGGGGGTCACGGGGGCAAGGAGTGTTCCCTTTCATTAGCAAACTGGGTTCTGTAGTCAGTGAGTGAACATGACACTTAGTTCTTCTGGTGCAGAAGAGGACCAGTTACTCAAACTTGTAAATTGTTCTTGTGTTCTAATTTAACATAATCAGGAATGGAATTAAATAAAAACACACATGGAAGAGAAAAATACTGATTAGTGATTAATATAATGAAGAAAAAAAACCTTTAATCTTTCTGTTAAAGATGGATACATTATAATGCTACTCCCAGAGTAGGAAACATATTAAGTCTTGGAAAACTGAATGCAATTAAAGCCATGTGATAATCATAATGCAATATATTATACATTACAGCACTATAATATATAAATATTAGATTTAAAACACCATGCATGCTTTGCCAGTTGAGGAGTTAGTCCAATTCCGCCATGCATGGTCTTAACAGGAACCATGTACCACACAGTTTCCTGTCTGGCTCACTCTCTCAACTGCAGATTTAGTCTCTTTCTTCCTTCCCTTTAGTGTGAATACTTTAAGTGTGATTCCTTCTTCTCAATCTCTCCTCCTGCAACTTGATTTCTTCAAGATGTAGTGAGCTAATCATGTTCATGAGTCAATCAGAGGTTCCTGAAATTCAAAAGTGGCAAGCAGGTTAGAGTTTGTACACACAGCAGCACGCTGTCTGTTAAGTGTGAGTGCACCATCAGGACTGCCAGTTAACTTCATTGTAGCCTCTACAGTGACAATAAAGGAATTATATTCCTATGACAGACTGAGATGTCTCTAGATGATGTGTTGAATAGCTTTATATTAAAAAGGAGGGGGGGGGGGGTCTTTTTAATCGATGACTCGGTTGTTTATAAATATTTAACCAATGAAATTGAAATGAAAAACAGTTTCTTAATGGTTTTAGACATACAGTACAAGGTTTCCACCCAACAATATGGTCAGTGCACTAACTGGCTGCTACCAGGCACCCCAATATACATATTGTAAACAAAAATAAACGTCTGCGTGCGTGTGTTCATGTTATACGTGTGCAAATTACTGGATATAGTAGGTGGGCTGTAGACTGTATCTGAGCTCTGAGCAAAATAAATAGAATTGCTTTGTTTGCTTGAGGATGTTGTGGGGTTTGTCCCACCCTTCCTCCAGGGTTATTGGGTGGCTAGGTAAAAAGTTACATTAATGAGCACTGCATTGTACACAAAGCGTGCTTTTATATTACCATACCAGTTAGAAACATCATACACCACCAGTGTGACTACTCGCTCTGCATTGCAGAACTGACCAGATTTGGTGGCATTCAAGATTACACTGCAAATTTGACCATAATGCTCAAATGCAATAAACCATACGAAACTGAATGAACTATTACCCTTTGCAGATCCAGTCCATTCCCATTGTAGCGGTGAGATGATGAGTGTGTCAGGATAGCCGATAAACAGAGCATTAGACATATCCCTAGCAGGCACACACTGACTTCCACCAGATGTCGCCCTGCCACACTTTGTTCTTCCTGCAGCAGTAAAAGAAGAAATGTGTGGGCTTTGTTTTTAAGCGGATGGCAGCAGCACAGCATCATTTTCATGTTTTGTACCCATGTCCACATCTACCTTTGTTAACATGACTGTAAGTGTGGGGTCATGCTTCCACTGTAAAAAGTAGCAGGTGTCTGAAGTCGTTGGTGACTTCTTGTAAGATTCCACTTGGACAGTGGAAATCATTTTTTCATTGACTGGACATTCTGGAGGAAGTCTTCACAAAAGTACAAATGTGCACAAACACAGAAACAATCAGGCTTACACATGCAGAATACACAAGATGTTACAACAGAGTCAGGCTTTCACATATTGTGTGAAATGCAGATGCAAACTCACGGGGTTGAGGGTAGAATGTGTGTAGGAGCACTTATGGTAAGGCAGGTATAAGTATCATTTCCATCTGGCTGAGATGTAGAGTAAGGATGTAGAGTCACATTCACAGTTTCATTGCCTGCGTGGGGAACAAATCAAAAGATATTTAACTGTGGACTATATACTGTAGACATGTATTTAATTTCCATAACCAACAGAACTATCACAGCAATACTAACCTATAAACCCCAGCTGACTGGCTACAAGGGTGCTGTGTAGTCCCAGGTCTATCACAGACTGTCTGGTTGAACTAAATGTCACAACCACTGGAACCTTCAGATGCAGTTGGGTAACAGGCAGAGGCTTCATTGCAGTGCTAAGTGATGTCATTCCAGCTGTCCCGTGCTCAGCCAGAGAGTTGCTTGGAGAGACAGTGTCATCTGAGGTGTCATTGGATTTTACACACAACTGAAACTGTGATAAGGAAGACAAGATGTGGTTCCAGTCCTAGCGGGAGAGGAGACAACAGATAATGTAATGCAATATCACAGACATTTACATTCAAGTGTTCACTTTTGTAAGCATACACAAACATCTTTAGAATGTGACCATGCCATAGATGTGAGCCCAAAGAATATTGGCTATATATATATATATATATATATATATATATATATATATAAATATAAATTGAAGGGCAATTTTTCATTTTATTTAATGAGTAGGCCTATACGCATTGATATTGTGTTGTCCGTGTCAGATGAACTCAAGCTGAACACAACAGAAAAGGACAACAGCTAAGCTTAAATGCATGTCTACAGTATGTGTGCTTCAGTGTTCTCGTGTATCAGTCTCACACATGTTAACATTTCTCAGGAAATGTGGGCAGATTCAATTTCTGAAGTACCAACCTGTGCAATGTCTGGGTTAGGCAGGGTGTGTGTTTGGCCATATAGACTGAAGCCGATGAGGGAGAGAGCCAGACTCAACAGACAAAGAAAGAAGGTAACTACTGGAGGGTTCTGGGTTACAAAGTCTTTCAGGGTAATTACTGGCTGCCAGAACCCCATCACCAAACTCCAAAAGCCTGGGTACCAAGGCTAACAAACTCCAGATGCAATTGGGGTGTGCATGAACTGCAATAGAACAGCATAGAAAAATCACTTATGCATGTAGTTTACTTTTACACCACGAGATGCACAATTACCTACAGCATTGTCGTGCTGTGGAAAAGCAGGCTATTTTAATCTGCGTTTAGTTTACGTCAATAGGTTAAGAACATGTTGCAATTGCTGTATAAACTTTTATTATTCTATAAAGTCACCCAATTCATTATTAAAAGCCAATTTCCCTTTGTCAACATTCGGAGTCTGAAGTCCAACACAACATTATGCAAGTTAGTGTATATGATCTTTCATCGTTCATGCTATATGCTAACCACATACCTTAAACGCAATCCTCAATATCCTCAATCACGTTGGCAGCTGTACGTAATTCTGAATTAAGCATTTAAAATATTTGTTTAGATCATATCACAAACAGAAACAGCTGCCTGCCTGGCTGCTGTCTGCAAAGAAAATACAAGTCGGTCCACTCCAATACTTCCTATTTTACTCCGATTGGTGGAGCTAGAGTGATTCTTCGCTCTCCTATTGGATATTTATTAAGGGATGTACAACAACAAACCCGCCCCATTTCCAGACACACTCGTTTTATCCGTCTGTCTTTCAATGTTATATGAGATACTTAAAGTGTGGTTCCTGTGGAAATAAGCCTCGGCTTTCTAGGATCTCCTTTTAGTTGACCTTGTACCAGTGATTTGTACTGTCATGAAACTGTACTTTTTTCTATTGCAAACTTCTAATCAATTCTTCAATCAATCAATCAAAGATGCAGTCATGATCACAAATGATCATTGACATTTCTTGTTAGAAAAGACAAAACATAAACAGGCACATTACTTTTATTTTATTAAAAATTATTACAAAAACTGATCAACTACAAGTAAATGTACCATCTTCTTCATAGCAGCGAGGGCTCTAGCCCTAGAATGTCTCATGATATTCCATACACAGCCATAGATCGGTCCTTTGAACAGATAATCTGTGCAGCAATGGAGTGGTGCGCGCTTGGAGACAGATATTGTCATCTAATTTCAAAGTTATGGCAGAAAATGTGTGTTTAGTCAAATATCTTCACTTTTCCACGAGCTTCACACGGACGACGTTCAGTCCGGGCGAGGAAAAAGTGGAAATATTTGACTAAACACGTTTTCTGCCAGAACTTTCAAAGGAATATGAAACTAGAGGACAATATCTGTCTCTAAGTCTGAGGAATTAATTATTGTGTGAGTACACAAGTAGCGCGCACCACTTTATTGCCATGCAGATTATCTGCTCAACGCCGCGCAGTAGTACCGATCTATAGCAGTCTATTTGGAATATCATGAAAGTGTATTATGTAAGATCACAGACATTCTAGAGCTACGAGGTTTGGCTTGGTTACAGTACAATTAATACCTCCTCCAAATCACAACCCTCTGTAATCCTCTGTATTTGTTTATGTAAATGTACTGTATAGTGCAATACTTTGATTCCCTAATATTGCGCCTACTGTCCAGGCTTTATCAGTTCTTTGTTCATGATGGCATATATTCCCTTTTCTCAAATATAGCTGGTACTGCACACAAGTATGAGCCACCAAAATGGGTAGGTTTGAAGAGAGTGGTTAAGGAGACCAAGTGACATGTATAGGCTTGAATGTCCAAGTATCAGGGTGTCCCATATGTACAAGGTCTTTGTATGGAGAAGTGCTCCACTGGAACGGTGGAACTTGGTCCCAGGTTGGTCCATTCACTGCCACCATACCAAATTCACGAAACATGCTGTATGATGTCACCTGGAACGTGCAAAACATGCCTCAAATTAGCACGCTTCTCTAAGATCTAGTGCCAACCACAACTTAAGTATTCTGCCAAGAGGACAGTTGATGAATATGTATTATTCTCAGAACTGAGACATTTTGTTGAGGGAAGATGAGAAAGAGACAAACCTTCATGTCTGTTCCTCCATGTGGTCTCTGCCTCAGGGCACCAAATGGGTATGTACCATTAGCTGGGTTCAGGTCTGACCGGGCTGAAATGGCATTTTCCCCATTGGCAGGTGGATTGCAGCCATCACATCGTGACAGCGGGTCTTCCTTGAAGTTATTGTATCTGAAAGCAGAGACAATACAACACCACTCATAAACAAATGTAAAAGTTCAAACTTATCACACACAAATCACAAGAATAAAGTGTGTATGCATCAATAACATTCATGTCAAATTCCTGTTGCAGATCTGCCTTAACAATGCAGAAGATCATACCTCATGAGGCGGACCATTGAATCCAAGTCTGTAACATCTGTCTGATTTCGTCTAAAGATCTGCGCTCTGGGATTCTGTTCCAGAGAGAACCATGGACCAAACCTCTCAACCAACTCATTGCAGCCACTGGCATTGAATATGTCAACGTAGTATCTAAAAGAATCAATACATTAACAAATTGAATCATGCACACATATTTAATGTTTGCGAAAGGATTAGCACTTTCCATACTTACGGAATATTGAAACTTGCCCAATAGCCTTTTTTCATCAATTCTTCCGTTTTGTCACTGTAAACAATCATTCCCCTGCCAAAAAAAAAAAAAAAAGGTTTAGTCAGAATGGAATATAAAACAGATAGATAATGTATAGGCCTACCGATTTGCATGAGGTTTAGACAAAATGTCTAGTAGTATTAAAAAGAGTGTTTAGCAAAAGTCCACCTCATGGTGGCGCTATAACAGGCCCATGTGAAATAATTTGAGCAGAGGTAATTCCTTGGCCTGCCAGGAGTGCTGCTCATAGTCAGACAGACACACAGACTGAAGGACAGACAGGAGCAAAAACACATGTTTTCTCTGGCCTTCAGGAGACAATTTATAGAAAATAAATTGTCGAGAGGGTGTTGTGGTGGTGATGGCCATTCAAAATGGCGGTATGAGGACTTACGGAATCTGCTCCAGAACAGTGAACAGCTGTTCTTTATAATCTGTCTTTCCTGGAGTGAAGTGGTTATAATCCACGATCATCCACTGATTGTTATACCTGCAACACAGAGACAAACACATACTGCACAATCCAAGAGTGTTCATTTGACCCAGAGTGTAAAAATGCACCCAGATGGTCCATAGTTCATAGTTAACTTAACACTCAGCATTTTGCACAGCATATTGAGAAACCGGTCAGACTCAACTATGTAAAAGATTTTTTGATAAGTCAGTCGAACACAACTCTGCTGACTTCTCATGTGATAATGTTGCCTTGTGTGTGATTGTGTACACTGACTCTGTACCTTCCCCTTTGCTCCCGTTCTTGCATGGTACATTTCATGCTCTAAAGACATTAAAACGTTATTTGGTGGGAATCTTAACAATTTGAGTTGGAATTTAACAGAACAAGGACCCCCAGTGTAAAGGTGGAACATTTCCTCTGTGGACCTGTGCTATCAATAAAGTAAAATAAAGGCATCCATATTTAGTGTACAGACTCACGTTCCACTGTTGTACTCGCTAAAGATTGTTGCCCATTCCTTTCCAGTTGTGGCCAGTCGATTAGCCACAATATTCCTCAGCCATTCCATGACTGCTCCTTGAGGCTGAACAAACTTCCAGCGAGCAGAATTGCTGTTGCCAATAGTGGTTTCCAAGGTAACCTAGAGAAAAACAGGAACAGGAACTAACAAATAAATCTTCACACGTACATTTCTCAATTGTAAAAAATAATAAATAAACGCCATGCTATAAGACTCTCATTGCTTAGATGAGGTATAATCAGCTCTCACCAGTCCACTGCTTAGGATGTAGAAGTCATCACCAGAGAAGATGGATCCAGGGTAAGAAGAGAATGCTTGGGTTCCCCCAGGAAGTGGCTCACTGGCTGAGAACACCACATAATATATTTTTGAGTGGAACAGGCTTTCACACTCACAGGTCAAGGAAGGAAATAGTATGAAGCCTTATATAAGACGCATAGATGTGGGTTGCAGATACATACATGTACATGATTACAGTGACTCTGAGTAGCCTCTTATATTAAACAAATTGGTCTTCATGTATTACCTGTTGGGGACACTTTGAAGGCAAAATTATACTTCTTCACAATACGCAACATGGATTGATATGTGTTCCAAGTGTCATGTGAGACCAGCAGTTCCTTATTGCCTGGTAACAGCTTAATCAGAGCAGAACAGGAGCCTGATCCCAGAGCTCGTGTTTGGCTGGATTTGTTTAGAGCAGACTCCAAATCTTCCAGATCCCCTCCCATTTGGAACAGTCTAATAGAGGGATATAAAATGGTTGAGAATGTGAATAACACATTCAAGGGGCAAATGTATAGTCTGAGAAGCTAAAAAAAATAACTCACAGGAAGCCAAATGGTTCAATGGAAAAAGGGCCTTTGGGAAATGATAACTGGTCATTATAACTGTCCTCCAGTCCTTTCAGTTGCAGCAGAGCCAGGCGTACCTGAATATAAGAACCAGGGGGAATGAAGGCTGAATTCCTTTGCCTTGAATAATATTCAGAATATGATCGGATTGGCAGCTTCTCACTAACATTAGTCAAGTCAGTTTTATTTATAATGCTCATTAAAACAAACATATTGATCGAAGTGATGGATGACTGTGAATGGCTTTAACAACAAACAGGCAGCCTTTGAAGAGAGACCACTAAACAGTATAAGTACCTGGTGCCAGTAGGGTGAATTTGGTTGGTCCTTTATCTGTCCCTGTATCCACTGCATGTTTTTAACGATGTAAGACTTCAGCTTCTGGCAATATCCTGACTCAAACGTGAAGGGTCCACAATAACCCATCAGGGTGTTCATCCAGTGCATGTAGATCAGCTGAAACAAACATCTTAGATGTGAACTGTGCAAAATGTGATTTCACAGATGACAGTCAGTGGTGTAAAGTAACTAAGTACATATACCTATGTACTGAACTTAAGTACAATTTTGAAGTATTTGTACTTGAGGATTTCCAATAGTTTTACTTACACTCCAGTCCAGAGGCGTCAATTGGGTATGGCAAGCTATGGCAGCTGCCATACCTTGGCTACAAGGGTGAAATAATAAAATGTACTTTTCATCGTGCCTGTTGCTAAGGTATGGCAACATGACTGACACCAGTCATGTTGCCATACCTTAGCTTTTTCTGAACTGACGCCACTGCTCCAGTCCACTACATCTCGGATCCTGACATTGTACTTTTACTCCACTACAATTATTTGAAAACTTAAGTTAATTGTTACTTTGTAGATTTTGATTATTATAAATCATACATTACTTGTGAGCTTGTAATGTAGATCTATTTTCAAAAGATTTGTATGTATTTGAAAACTCGAAATGGGACATTCTGCATAAAGATTACTTTTACTTATTTTGATGCCAATAGTTTTGTAGGCTATTTTTCTCAAGAAAATGTTTTATTTCTGACTTTTACTTGTAACAGGGTATTTCTATATTGAAGTATTGATACTTTTACTTAAGTAAAAAGTGTGAGTACTTTTTCCACCACTGACCGGTCCATAACTAAATAAACTAACTTATCCTCCTGAGTGTCTGACCTGCGATGTGACAGCAGCCTCCACTGCGCCAGCAGCATAAGCCTGGATACTGTCATTGTACTGCTTGTTGGTAGTGACCTCCAAGAACGACCAGCTGAGAAGAACGTTTGCAATTAAATACTTTTTAATCTATACAAAATCAGACACGTAAGAACATTTCAAACAGACGCTGGTAGACAAACAGCAATGCCAACTTCTTGAGGTACAAAAAAATTGCATCACTCAACATCAACTCACCCCGAGTTTTTGATGTCATCAGTATAGTTTGCCCAAGCAACAAAATCGTCTTTGTATCCTTCAACGATGGATATCAGTCCAGTTTGCTTATCAATTATAGCAGTACGTATTTCTGCTTGAGCCGACGTAAAAGAAAAGCATAAAACGTGTAAAATCATAAAGGTATTCATCGTTGTTATCAAAACCTCCCTATGGCTGAACGCCATGTTTGCAGTGTGTCATATGACCTTAATATTATAACTCTATGCATATGACTCACTGTTGGGCAACAACGGGCATCATGTGACCATAACCTAGGACGCACTTTCAAAATAAGAGCCTATACAGTTCCGAACTGAAAACCTGAAAAATGAGTAAAATAAGCACAAAATATAAGAAATGACAACATTGTATAAAGCATACATTCTAATTTTATATAGCATTATTACAATAGTCCAATGTTCTTCTGAAAACCTGAAAAACCTAGTAAAATAAGCACAAAATATCAGAAATGACAACATTGTATAAAGCATACATTCAAATTTATATATAGCATTTATTACAATAGTCCAATGTTCTCTCTCTGAAGCACAATCCCATGACACAATCTGGAAATTATAGGGGCATCCAGAGGTGGTTGAATTTCTTTTTGTGATTGTACATTTTCTACTTGGTCCTCCACGCCATCTGAGGCGCATATTTTGTCAGTTCTGTTCTCTCAGGTTGTCTGAAGATCATGGCAATGAACAAGGGATTTCAATCTTCCTCAGCTTCTGTAGTTTCCATCGCCTCCATTATTCCTCCCAAGACCTCTGCCTGTTTACGTTTTTTGGGAACCACTGAGGGGAAAGGAAAAAGTAAACGTGTTAGAGAATTTGTTGTGATGCAACATGCATAAACTTGTGTTGTAGTGGCTGAGGTTGGTGTTACCATGATGAAAATGTTCAGCAGTTTTTTGTCTCAACTTCTCGACCGTCTCTTCAGTGTCAGCCCATTCTAACACCAAGCGTCTCCCGTATAAATGGGTGCTGTGGCAGAGTGCAGCAAATGCTTTCTATAAAAGACCACAAAAGTGCATGTTAACATCGGAAAGCTATAGAATTACTGCCCTATCACCTACAGCATACGGGTAATCTCTCCCTTAAATTAATATGATGGCTCACATTACCAGAAAAGAAAATATGCACATTTGCAAACACACCTTGGCATCCTGTTTGGTAAGGAAGTCAACAAAGCCAAAGCCCCGATGATTCCCTGATCCAGCTGCTTTCTTAGGGAGACGGACTGTCTTCAGCTCTCCAAATGTACTGCAGGCAAGGAGTAAATGTATTACTCACAGCTATATTTGTCACATCATGTTACAGGTAATATGGGTGAAATAAAATCTTTTGTGACCCATCATTGCAGTCATTTTACTATTAGAACCTGCAATTCTTTCGGCTTCTCACAGCACAACAGTAGTGCAATTGTCTCCAAACTTGCACAAATGTAAGTCATGGGTTGGGACATTCCAGCCTTCAACCATCATAACTCATTTTACATAATTTTCTAGTTTACCTAATTAACAACCTTGAGAGTGGGATGCCAAACAATAAGACAACAATCTGTTTGTGCGTGTGTTACCAGAAGAGCTCTCGGATTTCCTTGACAGTAGTTTGGAATGGAACATTGCGCACAAGTATCTTAGATCCTGTCTGCTTCTTGACATCCTGCTTCTTCTTGTGGGACACGTCAGCAGACCTGAATATAAGGAAAGGTGATTTAATAAGTAACAATAACTTTCAGCCCCTGCCCCTTATATTTGACCCATTATCAAATATGTGCCAGCACCAACTCTAAGGAACCTAAGTTAAAACCTATAATAGTCGGTCAATCGTGCAGGTGTTTTTCTATTGTTGTAAATAATTTCGTACATTTTAGCTAGTATAGTTCTGCTGTTTAATCACAAGGGGTGACACTTTCAAAGTAACTTGTTAACTGTTATCTTAACAAATTGTAGCTAAACTATATCTTATTTTTAGGATTACTGTGTCATCTAGACATGGCACTATGTTCCATCTCAAAGTGCATCATACCTTGTGGCTTTCTCAGAAATCTTCAGCTCTAACTGGTGGTCATCCACATTACAACGCTGTAGAGACATTGAAGGAGAGAATATAAGTCATAGGTCAATGGCTTGTTTAGGAAGGTCAGTGTCATTAGGAACAGTGTTCAATAAAGTGTGAGGGGAAGCAACGTATGATTTTGGGGAGGGGCTATATTGTTTTTATACAATAGTATTAATGGGCATTACTTGTAGCAGCCTCATGGCTTTCTGTGCTGTCTCCGCTTTCTGATACTGGACAAAACCGTAGCCCATGGACAACCACTTTCCTAGAATAGAGAATAGCACAAGATGGTTATTTATTGCATTTGGATTACGTACTTTATGATTTTCACACAGTTTTCTTAAGCCTGATTTATACTTAGTTGTGTGCCAGTGTCGTGCATGAAAATAGCGTGATCTACAATCTCACAAATAATGATACAAACTGAAATGGTACATGGTACATTGGAAACATTGGAAACATCAAAGGTGATACACCCTCCCCTACAACCGCATCCTCCCCTGGATGATGATGCGTACGTCCAGAGGAAAATGAACTTTTCCTCTGAGCCTAATTATTCAAAAAACTACAGATTACAGAAACACCACTGAATGTTGAATTTTCATTTTTTTGGGGTGTAATTGAGGTCAGGAAACGTTTTCTTTTTTTGATGACATGACCCATTTAAGATTTGCTATTTTTGGCAATCACACTTTTGAAAGCCTAACAAAAAACATATACACTTTCAAATGATGGATTTGAGTACCTGCTTTATCTTTCTTTTTAGAGATAGTGCACATCTTCACCTTGCCACATTTGGAGAATGTCTGTAAAAAACAAAACATCTATCACTTATATTGAACTGTTCATCAGTCTTTTATTCCATGTAATTCAGGGTCCCATTACAACTGACCTCTTGTAGTTTCTCCTCTGTTGTGCAGAAATTAAGATTCTTAACAAAGAGTGTGGAACCTGGAGTAGACTCCTCCTCTTCCTCCTCCTCTTCTTCCTCCTCCTCTGGTACTGAGGTGTCTTTAGAGCCAGACAGATCTGAAAGATATGATTATTCAAATGACCCATTTTGTATCTTAAAAAAAAACAAGCAATTGAGAATGTGGGCCCATTTGAGCTATAGCATCATTTACCTGGTTCTGGTCTAGCTGCTGTAAACACCCCTACAGGGGCCCACTCCAAATATAGTGGGATGTGATGGAACTAAAATGGAGATGAGAGTAATTAACATGAGACTGCATGGTCTCTCTCCTCAATCCATTGAATGTACTGTGTTATTGTATAAAGGGCAGTACAAACCTTGCTGTAGGCTAGCCTAGTGAAGGCACGTTTTGCTTCAGTTGGCTCCAGGAATTCTATAATGGCAGTGAGCCCTGAGGGCGGCAGCAGCACTCGACCCAAAGAACCATGAGGTGAGAACAGCTCCTCTAGCTCTGACACAGTCACACCCGCTGGAAGGTTTTTCACCAACATCACAGATGTACTCCTGGCTGATGCTGCCTGTTTACAACGAAGCACACACAGAGCGTATAGTAAAAAAGAAAAACCAAAAAGAAAAAAAACAATATGGATACTGCAAGTTTGCGACATACCTGGCTGAAGGAATCCAGAGACACGTTATTGTCCAGAAGGAACTGACGAGTCTCCTGGACAATCTGGGTCTCCCCTAGAGCCATCCTCACTGCAACGCTACCCTTTGATTCCTACAGAAAGGGATGACAAGACCACACAGTCATGAAGTAACTTATAGAATACATCTGAGACTAAATTATATCTAAAGTACTAAGGGTGTATGCAAGTATAGACAGGGGCACATATATTGGGGTGCAAATATGGGTCATGGGCATGTGTAATTAGAGAGACAAATGCAAAAAGAACACAACTCACATGGTCTAGAACTTGGCTTTTGGTTGTGTTGTATTTCTCAGCAATGGCATCTGCAACCGCACTCGTGCCAAGAAACAGAGCGTTCCAGTTGTGGGAGCTAGATGGTAAAGTCACACCACACATACCATGACTATCTTTTTACATTAATCTTCTTTTAATACTAATGTTATATTATCATTCAAATCTTATTGTTTTTACATTTTTTTTACTCATATCCTCACGGCCAACTAGTGGGCCACAGCCCATTAGGTTGACAATCGCTGCAGTACCTGGAACTCGCAGCTTTATTTTTAGCGTCTTTCTGTCGTTTATAAGACGAAGACCCAGGGCCACCAGAATCTGATTCCGTTTTTTCCTTCTTCACGGTGGAGGGAAGCAGATGAAGCATCCTGCCCTAAAAGCATGGCAGAAACAAAGGTCACAATTCTTTTTCGCAGAAAGCCAAAATCTGAGCCCAGTAATTAACTCAATCTAATTTCAAACATTATAGCTACTTAATTTAACACTTATGTTGCAATGATTTTTTCTCTTCAATGTCTCGCGTTGCCATGGTTACCATAGACTTCCATGTAATTGTGCAATTGTGTAAAAAGTGCAAGCCCATGCATAGATGATGCACCACGTGTGTAGATGCTGTTCACAGCTTTCAAACAAAAAAATCCGCTTGGAAATCCGTTCAGGCATTCATGATTTATGGGCCATTATGTTTTCTTCAGATGTAAACAAACATGGCTGCCATGTTTGAAAGAATGGGTTGGTATGGGGGTTAAACATGCAATTTCGCGATCGCGATCATGCCTAATACATTTCTGGAGGTCCAATTTTTTTTTTTGAAAAAATTCTTTTTTTTGATTTTTTCTTTTTTTTTTTTTTCAAAAACGGCCCAAACTCGGGAAACTCGGGGTTGGCACAGCGTTGGTATCAATACAAACTCGGGAAACTCGGGGTTGGCACCAGATGTGTTAAAGGATAAACCACATCTCAAATAGAGTTTGATAGTACCTGGAAAATGTGGCCATCCAGCTGAGCGAGAGCTGCTACAGCATTCTCTGGAATCATGTATGTTACAAAGGCGAAACCTTTAGACTTCTTGGTTAGGTTGTCGATGGGGAACAGCACATCAGACAGCGGACCTGCATAGAATGCGGAATAATGACCGTTGTAGTGACTGATTTGTTTGCATTTGCATCTATGTGTGTGCATACAAGTATGTGTATGTATGTACTTGTATGTGTTTTAACACACCATGTTTAGTGAACAAGTCTTTAATGTCTTCCTCAGTGCAGGTGTAGGGAAGGTTTCTCACGAAGATTCGTCCTGACTCTGAAACATCTTCCTCTTCTTCGTCGTCCTTCAGCTTCCTGGTGAAGTCCCTGTCTATCTCCTTCTGCTTCTTGTCCCTCCAACTCTTACCCTGCATATTCACCCGGAACACCTCAATGTAGCGCCCCCCTGAAAGTACACAGAGGAGGCCATACAAGGACATCAAAATCTGCTCCGGATTTACTATCAACACGTAAACAAACACAAAAGAGTAGAACGTATGTTTACTCACCCATGTAATCTTTGTTCTTCTTCAGTGCCTTTTCCACCTCTTCCTCAGAGTGCAGGTCCACATATATATAACCTAAAACATACGTTACAAAATCGGACAATTATCCACACAAGCCATACATTGAAAAGAAAAATAAGAGAAATTATCAGGAACATAACGTATGATTATGAATAGTCACTGTCACACCTGTTCTATTGCCACTTTCGTTCCTCCCAATTCTGATAGCAGCAGGCTTCAGAGGGGTCATGAACTCTCGTACTTGTGGCTGTTGACATCACACATTAAGAACAAAACTAAAATCATTTCTTGATTTAGGTAATAGTTATGAATCAAATCTCTTCTCTCCATTCTGCTCACCTCTTAAATACAGTATATCTCCTTACTCACTCACCTCTTTAACAGTGAAAGGGGCTCCTCTTAGTTTTACTGTGAAGTCTGTGGTAGGTTCAGTCTAGGGAAGGCAGTAGCAGTGTTAGCCAGCAAAAACAAAAACATAGGATTGACACTTGATGGCCACCCTAGAAAGGACGGACAAGGACATCCCACCAGAATGCCCTCACCACACATTACCCTAACCATAACCTCAGCAAACCCATCCTCAAACGTAACCCTACAAACAATGCCTAACCTTAACTTAAGTTGATGAATTCAGCCTAAAATTCATGCAGAAGTTAACTTCCATCCATTCTTGGGTGTCCTTGTCAAGACAACAGCAATGTATGGAAATATAGTTTGTTTAATGCATGTAGAGGGGGAAAGGATATCTAAGCAATTACCTCCTGTTTTGCAGTTTTGGTGGCTTTGCCCTGCTTCTTATCCAGGGGTGATACAGATGTCTTAGTCTTTGAGGTGTTGTCTTTTTCACCACTCTCATAGGCACTGTCTGCCTGAGGCACAGGGTGTTGTACATCATCTTTGTTATCATCTTCATTTTCTTCAGCATCATCCTCTTCGCCACTATGTTCCATGGTGTCTTGTGTCTGGACCATTTTGGAGCGCAGGTAATCCATATCAGACACATCAGATTTCAGTGCTTCTTTGGTGGTTTCTGAAAGCAACAACAAATGATTTAGAAGATCTTTATAAACACATTTGTTTTATTGTTTTTCTATATAAGGCCATTACATTTTTAGGATGTCAATTATGAAAGATTTGACCTTTGTTTTGGTCATTTTTAACCTCAACCCTGAGTTAAACTTAGTTGTAGCTCACAGCACATCTGAATGCGATGTATTCCTAATTGTAAACTTGTAAAAATAACCCTCTCTCTTGTGAGGGACAGGAAATACCCACCCTGATCTTCACCATCCTCTTCTTCAGATTCAGATTCCTCAGAATCAAAGTTGAGGTAATCATCAGTAGCAGTTTTCTTTTTCTCCTTTTGTAGTTTTTCCTTTGCAGCCCCAGGGGCAGCTTCAGGGGCAGCCGATTGTTGCAGAACATCGTTTGCCCAGGTGGGTACCTGACTTCGATTCTGATAAACTGACACAAACTCCTTGAAAGTGTCATCCTCTTCCAGCTGACAAACAAGATTAAACATCACATAGAATAAGTTAAAATATCTTGCTTAACATACAGTACAATCATATCTATGTGTATCCTCAGTGTTCTGAAGGTCCATCTGTGCGCGTGCGTGAGTGTGTGTGTGTGTGTGTGTGTGTGTGTGTGTGTGTGTGTGTGTGTGTGTGTGTGTGTGTGTGTGTGTGTGTGTGTGTGTGTGTGTGCGCGTGCGTGCGTGCGTGTAGATTGACTTACTTTGCCCAAAACACTTGTGGTTTCCTTTTTTTGTTTATTTTTCTGAGGGTAGCAGAACATGTATTTTATTTAAAATTGCAATACAATACAAAATGTAAAATTTAGTTGTCATAATTGCCATAGTTAATAAGTTGCTAAATATATACACATCTGACACCAGGGGCCATCATCTACAGTATGTGCGAACTCCATTAGGCAATTTTAATATAGGATACATAAGCAAGAAATAGGTACACACTATTGACATATACAGTGTATTAAATAAAAATGTTTTATTTCAAGTTGCTGTACAGTACCTTTTCATTGGCTTCTTTACCAGCAGGTGTACCTGGGCCTGTGCTCTGTGTGTGCTTGCTCCAGGCTTTTGCTTTAGTGGGGTCTCCAAAGGATTTACACATCTCCACCTTGAGAAAAAGATGGGAGGTTAGCAAACTTGATGTGTCAAGACAGGGCTGAAATTGAGGGTATGGAACCAATATGTTTTTAATCATCTAGCTTACCGTCACACGGGATGTATCAACAAAACTCTTGTTGAAATGTTTTAAGGCATTAGTTGCATCCTCTTCGGTTTTAAATCCTACAAAACCGAACTTTCTGAACTTGCCATCCTTTGTAAACTTCAGAGTGCAGTCCGTCAAAGTTCCAAAGGCAGCAAACATCCCCCGGAATCTATCCTCCTTCATCTACATGATGGGACAGATCACATTTTCAGAGATTTATTGCAAGATGTTTGCCTACTGAAAACTGATAGAAATTAATAGATTCAGCAGAGACTCAGATGCATTGATCAATCATGGTCTCTCTCTGTTCGGGTCATGACACTCTCCATTGCAAATAGAGAGAAGGGTATGTAATGATAAACGATAAGACTCATAGATGTATATTTCAGCGATTTTGACATTTGCATAGACACTACAGTAAAAGTCAGACTGGATAACATACAATAGTCTTAATCCAAGGCACCGTGCATGTTCAAATAACATGATATCTAGCCCTGATCATGACTGCCAATGTCTGCCATCCATATAATATATGACAGAAGACCGTCGTGTGATCGATGGCTACATGATTATATCCAACCATTTTCCAAAGCATACATGTATTCTTTTCAGTGGTGGTGCTGGTGCCCAATGCCCACTGGATCTGCAGTTGTAACAGAGTAAATTTGCCACATATCTTTCTTCTACATGCCCCATAGTATGCCTCTATTTCGTGGAACAGCCAGCCAATATTATCTGGATACATTGCTTACCCCATTGGGAAGATTTTTAACGATGATCCTTGACATGTTTGTTAAGTTTTAATTCACACAATAAACATAAATTTGGATTTAGGTGAACGCCAGCATGTCAACAAACGAGCATGGAACTTTCCCTACATCGCCATTTTGAGTAGGCGGGGCTTAATCAATCCAGGCTAGACAAATAGAACACGGAGAAGATCATCACGTTCATGCTCGGCACTGCAGTCTGCCTGGCTATGTGTGTGTGTGTGTGTGTGTGTGTGTGTGTGTGTGTGTGTGTGTGTGTGTGTGTGTGTGTGTGTGTGTGTGTGTGTGCGCGTGTGCGCGTGTGTGTGTGCGCGCGTGTGCGCGCGTGTGCGTGCGTGTGTGTGTGTGTGTGTGTGTGTGTGTGTGTTATAAAGAAGAAAATATTGTTGAACTTTTTTATTTTATATAGACATTTTTACATGCACAAATGCAAATAGACTAAAAAGAAAGCAAACGTAGATCGGGGGAGGGGGTCATCAGAAGATGGAATTATGGGCCCGGACCGCGAGTCTTAATCCACAGCTGCCGCTAACAGATAAAAAAAGGTGTGCCTAATAGGGACAACATTTTTTATTTATTTTTATCCCACGATTTTGTGACCCATTTTTCAGCCAGTGTCAATTGCCCTAAACTGTAATCCTGGGTGCTCCTCTCCCTCTGCCAACATGGGGAGAGCGGAGAGCCCCGAACTGAGCTCATGCTTCTTTCAATGCATGAGGAGTGAACATGCCGCTTCTTATCACCTGACAGGGGGGAGTTTCCCCGGTAGGACGTAGCACGTGGAAGGAACACGTTATTCCAACCAGTTATACTTTCCCATCAGGCGGGTGGCAGTATAGAGACCAGGATTTCTGCATGTTTTTTGTGAGGGTACCTACCATGGGCATGGGGAGAACATGATAACTCCACATACAAAGGCCCTTTCCAACCCCACCTAGGGTATGGGGACTGATTAGGGGGGACAATTGTTTTTGTTGCATTCTGCTCCATCAGGCAGATCAGTCTCTGTCTGTCTGTTGCCCCCATCCGTCCCCATGGTTGTCCAAGGAGAAGAGGCATGCATTGGTTTGCTGATTTTCACAAACAGCCAATTGTGTTACCAGAGGCAATTCCAACAAGGAGCAATTGTAACATCTTAAATCGGACCAATCAGAAATTATAGAACTGAAACTGATTATGGACTTGGTGGTCTGACATGACCCCTTTATGCCTGCCAAAGGACAAACAGATGTTTTTGTTTTACTTGCCTGGGTACAGAGGCTACAGTCTTTCTCCCATGACCATATCTCCCGTATTCTTCTCATTCATCAGATCATTCATCAGAATAGTAAAGTAAGAGACTTGGGGAATCTTTTGATACATTTCTATAATGATATCAATAATATTATATTGTTTCAAAAATATAATATAATAATAATATAATTTAAAATGCCTAAACCTAACCTTAACCTTAGTAAAACAAAGACAGGAATACAAGAACCGCTGGGGGCAACCAGTCGCCGAAGAAATGGGGGCAAGTGTGTTTTTGCACGAGCCTTACCTTTACCTTATAAATAGGCAGCTAGACATTAACATGTCCTGGCACAACATCTCTGATACTGGTGTTTTTTTTTTGCTCACAGGCAATAAAGAATGGTCAAAGGTAAAAAAAAAGAAATGTATATTCTTTATAGATGAATTTATAACAATTACATATAAACATACACATTTAACATCTTTATTTGCGTTCATATTTAACAAGACATTATTGAACACAAACAATAGTAGATGCTCAAACTTGGGAAACTCATCAATAAGTGTTTCGAGATACAGATCGATCACGGATACAGTTAGCATTGTCTCCTCCATATGTGGCAACTCGCAACTGCCAATTATCACAGACACTGAACAGAATTTAGTCAATGCTTTAGCTCTCTGCTTGGGTATTCCTGCAATCTGCAGGCCTCTCACGACAAATGTATGGACATTACAGAAGCTTCCAAATATGAACACAAGCCGTTTACATTTGTAACCAAGCTGTATAATAGCATCCTTAAGACATTGGTACTTCAGTGTACCTTAAGGAATGCCTCTCCCATGCTGTGGTCGAATGTACAACCCACTTCCAAAATAATCACTTCTCTAATGTCCTCATCAACAACAACATCTGGTGTATTAGCTGGTGTAGTATCTAAGATCATTTTAATTATTGCACATTTTGAATATGGAAGTTCAAATACAAGAGGGCTTATACATTTTGACAGATGATGAAACGTATGAACTTATGTACTTAACTAATAGATAGATCAACAATCCTGTCATGCCCAATGTATTCTCTGGCTTATACAGTATACATAGCAGCCATTCAGAATATGTGACAGAGTTTCAGTAATTGGATGTGCAGACAATGAGGAGGAAATGTATCGGGGTACCACAGTTGGAAGGACCTGTAAACTGGCTTATATCCTCATCAACTGCATCATTTTGGTACTGGCGGTATATTGTATGAGAGACAATGGGTGCGTTTATATGCACAGATGTATTCCACTTATATTCGGAATGACTGCTCATTCAGAATAGAAATGCTCATATAAACGTTTAGGAATGGCCATTCCAGTCTGACCCGAATGAATTTTCATTCTGGTCTGAAGAGGTGGTTTATGCTGTTTCAATCGGGATACATCTGTCATATAAACGCTCCATTCGGAATGAACTGCTGTCTGAACTGCCCCCCCCTTCTCCGACCTGAAGTAGGCCTACTTTGCGCATGCCCAAAGTTCTATTCCGAATGAATCCTTTGGTCATGTAAACGACAGTGGAATGAGGGATACTTGTATTCAGGTCCCATGTAAACGTTTGGGAATGAAGCTCTATTCAGAATAAGTTCATTCTGAATGCCATTCTGAATGTGCATATAAACGCACCCAGTGTGATCTGCAGCAGGAAGGCAAGCTAAATTTCCTTTCAGTTTTAAACCAGTCTAGTGTTGTTGTTGTTTTTGCTCTTGTAACATACAAGATAGACAGCAAGATACTTCTGTGCATTAGCTGGTGATAAATAGTGTTCTGTATCACTAGCATTAGCCCTTACTGAGATCAACAATGTCCTCAGAAACTGCTACAGTGGCAGAGTCAGGTTGTACCCAGTGCAGGGATACTCCAGTTCTCACACAGAGGTCATTGAGGTCAGGTCAATCTGACGATACCCCAAAGTAAGCCCAGTAGCATGAGTGTTCATTCACTACATCTCAGAGAAGCTCTGAGAAAGCCCACTGGTTGCCGACCAGCAATCACAAAATGTAATTTATGGGAGGAAAATAAATCAATTTAGAAACAAATCAAAACCAACATAATAAGTACTGTAAATCCAACTAGACCATGGTTTGAACCAATCCTGCTTTGTCACTAGTGATACAAAAAAAGGGGGAAAAAAGAAAATAAATAAATAAAATGAAAGCACTAACCAACAAAGAAAATGTTCTTGAAACAAAATAAAAAACACAATTAAAAAGTTAAAAAAGTGCCTTTAAGAAAACAAATGAACATTTTAGCCTATTAGCACTAATGGAAAGGCCATGCGTGGTCACCAACATTATAGGTTTCATCCTGCAATCTGCCTGTTACATTATGAGATATACAAGTTCACACTTTGGCCTCAGGATGGTTCTAGACTAGAAGAAAGGTCATATGAACACTGTTAGGGTTCATCGTACAGGGAGCATGAATGCACTCTGCAAGTGTCATGAAGGCTGCTTGTTAGATTTAACAGAACCATGCCCCTTTTCAATAGGAAAATACTTACAGTATCAAGTCAAATATTAATTATTAAAGTAAACACAAAAGATATAGTGTTTACACTGAATACTGTATGTAGGTGGTGTTCACCTAGTCTCACTGTAGCCAGTCAAAAAAAAGATCTATGTCTGGGGCACAACTATTGAAAAGTGGTTAACAAAAAACAAACAAAAAAGCCTGACAGGCATGAATTGACCAACCATGGGCAAAATCCTGACAGGATGACTTGTGATTCAGACTGTGAGACTATTGAGCACCTGATAATTGAGGCAGCAGATTATTCTTCATCACAAGCATTACATTTGCTTACTTTGTAATATGTGTTAATGACAGGCTCAATGAGTTGTATTTCATACAGAGCTTGTCAACTGAGCTGTCCTTGGTTCATCTCTACATAATTGTGTATAATCATAGTATTCCTGTCTTTCTTTTGGAATTCATTGTGGATTTGTAGGAAAGTCTTGTTCTTGGTTTCAGGAACAACAAAGAATATGTAGATTCCCACAAACAGGCAAATGAACAAGAAAACCAGGAAACAGTACTGCTGCAGTCCAGTCTGTGGAGATAGAACACATTACTATCTTAAATGAGCTTCATCAAACAGTTCAACTTTCAAGCCCTGATTTGTGGTAGCCTCCTTTAACTTTTGAGTTGTACCAAGTAGTAGCAACCCAACAATAGAAGACCAGTAAGACGCCCTAAGGGCAAGGTCGCGCTTAAACAACAGAGACTGACACAATATGTCCATATATGGGCATTCCCAGATATGGGCTTAATATTGATGACATCAGGGATCTTGGCCATATATGGAGCGTGACATGAGGCTGACTGACACACAGACCATATATGGGCATTCCAAGATATGGGCTTAAATTAATTATGATGACATCAGGGATCTTGGCCATGTATGGAGCGTGACATGAGACGGACATGATCTGCAGGTTTTCATACTAAATGTGACCTACGGTCACAATAAAGATATACTAACTGTGCCATTATGAAAATTGTGGCATAATAGGCACCTACCACAATAAATGGGAAGATCATGCCTATGAAGAAGAAGCTGAACCAGTTGACAGAACCTGCAATCATGTATGCAGCAGGGCGCGTGGTCTGTGTGAATAATTCTGTGTTCAAGATGTTAGTCACGCCACCTTCAGGGCAAAGGGAACAACATAAGAAGTATTAGCTAAATATCTGCTGTTAACAGAATTTCAAGAACACTGTGAAAAATAAAGATTTCTTACCTGGTCCTAAACCAAAACTTAGGATAAAAGCAAAAACACACGCCATACTTATGTAAGGTACAATTGGGCTGGATTCCTGCAGGGAAACACAGGAAAGAATTATTTTAACTTGACATGGGTATGGTTAAAAGGCTATTATATTTCATTATAACAGCATAGTAAAAAGAAAAAGAAGAATTGATTGATTGATTGAAAACTGTATTAGAAGAAGTTTGCATAGGAAAAAGTACAGTTTTGTGACAGTACAGTTCATCGCACTGGTACAAGGACAACTAAAAGGATAGACACCTCAAGAAAGCTTTTGGGCTTATTTAAATTGGGGTCCTTTTTTAACTGATAACATTGAAGGGTAGTATCTTGTATCATGTGCTTCCTGTGTAGGCTACAGTTTAGAATTCATTTTAAGCTAAATTACCTGAAAGGTGAGGCTCACAGTGAATAAAATGCAGCAGATACTCATGAGAGTATACCCTCCCAAGATGAGCACCTTCCTTCCCAAACGCTCAATGAGCATACCCTAAGAAAACACATCATGTGACCCCAGGATTAGAAGAAAGCATAATAAAGGGAAGCACAATAAATATGCTTGCAATGTATGACACACAACACTGTTACACAGTATGTTGAGCACATGGAACCAATATGGAATAAAATAGTTGGAAACAGTATCACATACTTACACAAGTTAAAGCAGTGATGCATTCACAGGCACCGGTGCCCACTGTTGCGTATGGTATTCTTTCATCTGGAATGCCAGATTGTTTGAACACATAATCTGCATAGAAATAAATCTGCAGAAAAGTAGAGACACAAACACAAAATAAAAATAATATACTTCATGTGTTGTACAAAGAAAATACATTATGATTTTAGACATCTGGATATCGAATACCAGGGTAGCCAGATAAGTCGACCTCTTTCAAAGTCGACCCAGACTCTTTTCCCAACGGGGCTGTGGCTAAAATTAGCCACAGATTTGACTAAAATCTAATCTGTGCTTCTGGGGGTCCCCGGAACAAAAAGGTTAGCAATAGGGGTCCATCCGTGGAACAAACTATTTTGAGATGGGGGTCCACGGCCAAAAATACATTTTGGGGATCCTTAACCACTGATAGGCACATTCTACAAATGTCTTCTAAATCATAACAATTTTCTGAAAAAAACGTATGTGGCCATCAGTGTTTCTCAAACTTTGTCATGTGAAGGACCCCCAGAATGATATGTATTTGGCTACGGACCCCCATCACAAAATATTTTGTTCCAGGGACCCCCAGAAGCAAATATTTGATTTTTGTCTATTCTGCATCTAGCTAAGGCCTCAGACCCGTTGGGAAACGAGTTTGGGGTCGACTTTGAAAGAGGTCGACTTTTCTGGCATTCGAATACCAGTATATAAATGCTTATTTTTGTCTTTTGCTGACATTGTTGGTATAACCAATCTGTATTAGAATAATTATTGTGACAAAGCAGAGTTTTAGAGGACAACTGGACATACAGCATTGATGCCATTGAGCTGCTGTGCAGCGTTGATCAGGATGATGGTGACAAGCTGCCAACGCAGAGTGCGGTCACTGAACAGCTCCCATGGTTTCTTGGCTTTGACCCCTAGTGCAGCAATCCTCTCTCTCTCCATATCCTCCATCTCCCTATCAAAGTTGCCTGCCCCGTGCAATTGCTTCAGGGCTACAGTCGGGAAACACAAGACATGTGAATAATCACATTGCGTGCATGACACAGTCATACTGTATTCCATTTGTTCTGCGCACATGACATATTCACCTGACAGATAAACCTGAGTAGGCTCCACAGTATGTTTTATTGTCTGCTCAAAGACAACTTCTTACACATTATCATGGTACTGTATATGCTTGAACATGTATCCATTCTCCACAATTCATGTTTCTGTCTTTGACTATCTGAGATATTACAAGGCGCTCGTTGCCTATTCAACCATGCAGTCATGTGCATCATGTGAAATCAAGATTTGCAGTGCATTGCTGGACTTTAATCTGTCAACATTAAATCAATATTTGTGTATATATTTTAAAATCAGGTAATTGATATTTAAACGTCACTGTAGTACAAGAAGCAGCTTTGATGCTGCCGCATTACCTTTTCTACATCCAACATCATCCCCCTTGTCAATCAATAGGTAGCGTGGGCTCTCTGGGAACCAGGGCAAGATCACAAGCTGCAGCAATGCAGGGATACAAGTTGTGGAGAGCAGAAGGGACCAGTGTTCCTCATTACCCAGTAGCTCCCTGTAAATTCACATGAATAATATCTCAAAAGTAAGGTGAATGCTTGAAAACAAACATACAGCTATATAACGTTCCAGTCTAAAAACAAACAATTTCAGTTCTCACTTGAGACCCATTACTTGACCAGTCAAGATGCCACCGGTGATGAAAATGGAGGTACCCATTGCCATGGCACCACGTTGAGCTGTTGGTGCTATTTCCCCCAAATAAAGAGGCTGAACACATACACCAATTCCTGCCAAAGGGAAAGGTTTTAAAAACAATATTTAATCTCTCAAGTGTTTGGTATTTTATCATCGTCCTTGAGAAATATAGTTATCTAGTTTATCTGACATAAAGAGATATACTATAGGTGTCATTTAGAGTATAAAGACAGGAATAAGCCTTGCTGTAAGAGAGTATTTCTGAAATATTCACCTGCATTTACGCCTGCGAGAAAACGTCCAATTATGATTAATTCAAATGATCCTGTGGTGTAGCTCACAGCAAATAGAAGTGCAGCGAGTAAAGCCAACAAATTATTGCCCAGCATTGTTCCCTTTCTGCAACAGAGATCATATACAAAGGAAGAATAAAGCTTTATTTCAAAGGCACAAATTGGTAAAAAATTACAATGTATAAACCATTAAATACCATACCTCCCATACTTAATGGACAATACTCCACCAATACTTGTTCCAGTAAACCCTCCTAATGTGAATATAGATACAATAGTAGACCACAGTAGTGTGAGAGCGTGCTCTGAGATGGTAGTCTCATAACGTTCCTGCCAGGTGTGGTTGATGAAATTCTGCACAGACTGGGGTAAGGAAAAATATCAACGTGTAACAGTATCTTATGGTATATCATTTGAGAAATCCTAAATGAATTATTTCAGAGTTGCAACACTACCACTACATATTTTCAGGGGAATGTACATACATTTGGGAGGGGTCTGTGTATAAAATGACAAGAGTGGGTGGGTGGGTATGTGTGGTATGTGCCTTAACCACTTGGCCATCGGTGCCTCCCATTGGTTATTCCTAAATATAAACAACATAGAGGCCTATATAAGATACAATATAATACAGTGATTGACAGCCAAACAGAGCCATTACCTGAGTGGGTGCATTGATGATCGAAACGTTATAACCATACTGAAAGGCCCCTCCAATACCAGCAGCACCAGCAGCCAGTAGAAGCGATGTGTTTGGCAACTGCAACCAAAACAGACACAATGAGAATTCATGAACTGAAACAACTGTCACCCTAATATAATAATAATAATAATAACTAGTAAGACGCCTCAGGGCGACATGCAAGCGCCAATTCTTGGCCATCTGGCCAGTGATGTATATCGGACCAGTTACCCAATATGGAGACCCCTGGTACGCATTATGGAGATCCATGTACTCTATATGGAGATATGTTGTGAGAGCCCAAACATGCTTACTCAGTTATTCGTTATGTGAAAGTCCTATGATGTCTATGACATCTGACATCATACCCTTTTATGCCAATACATGGAGATCCCTGTCTGTAGAACCAGCCGTTAGTGTGGTATGTGGCCAATGTGGCCTCCATATATGGGCAATGGGCATTCCCATAAGTCCTGTTAGATATGTGCTTAATATTGATGACATCAGGGAACTCCATATATGGGCATAAAAGGGATTCTGTTAGTGTGACATCACAGTGAAGCTAGAGCATGATGTAAGAGCGGAAAACCCATTCTGTTAAGAGTGGTTCCCCTGATGTCACAGTGACGTCAAAGCATGACGTCAGAGCGACAAACCCATAGAACCACAGTGTCAGGCTTGACAGACAGACAGAGATACATACGGACAAGCTGTGACCGTTCGCATACTAAACTGTGACATACGGTCGCAAATAATACATAAAGTTTATCATTAATAAATAGCAATTACAAAACAAAAAATTACAGCTGACTTTAAAAGTGAAATCTTTGAGAAGGTAAATGTAAAGAGCTTTGGACATAACATGGATTTATTTTCATGACAGATTAAAATGAATTGGTTTTTAATTTCTTCAAAACAACAGAGTATTCCCTAAATTAGGAGCATAGCAGCAGAAGGTTGTCTCACCCGTGATTTTGTCAAATGCTTTGGGAACATCTAAAATTAAGATCTATAGCCGGGGACCCAGTCACAAAAATGTGAGAGGACCTGTGATTATCTATTAGTTTGGTCATTAAGGTCCACAGAATGAGAGGCCTGCTCTGCCGGAAACATCGTGAAAAAAGGTTATGGCCATTTGTATATTCACTGTCCCATTGACTCCACTATACAGGAAAATAACAATATAAAAGATAAATAAATAAAAAATACTTTAAGTAGCATGTGAGTGGTCAAACTAGGGGTTCTTCATGATTCTGAATCCATTGTAAGCATTTGTTTTGCATGAAAAACATTCTTTGGGCTAAAAATGGACCCCCAAAACTGTGAAAAGTGATGAGTCATCAGTCAAACTTTGACCAAACTAATATATAAAACAGAAATAAAAAGTACGACATCACAGGTTCAACCCTATTCCTTGAGCTTTTTGGCCTGTGGGTCCCGACTACTAAGTGTTTTGTCTGGAACAGAAAATGAAAGGGAGTGTGTGACAAATAAAAGAGCTTTAAGCTCAAATCAAAGTCAATGCCAAAGCTGGAGTATTACGATCGCTTCTTGCCTTAGTTCAAATTCTTGCCGCAGCATTCTGAATTACTGTAATTTTCACATAGATTTCTTCGATAAAATAGTAAACCAACTTGTGTATTAGCACTTCTGTATATTGCTGGTTTAAAAAAGGTCTAATTTTGGCTAGGTTCCTGAGATGAAGAATGGCTATTCTTGTGACCTTGTTAAAATTTAAATGAAAATCTTCATCAGAATTTAAAATCACAACCAGGTCTGTAACCTCTGTTTTGATCTTAAACCAGACATCTGGAATGTATAGCATGCACAGTATTCTACACTAGAGGTATCCAGGAGTCGTATGTGAAGCTGTGTTACTTAATTGTTATTTATTAGTCTACTAAATAGCCCTACTAAATAGTCTACTAAATAGCCCACATTATTGACATGAGTAACTGAGTTCCCCCCCTCATTAATACATTTAATCTAGGGATACATACCTTAAATTCCCTTTTAGGTTCTCTGGTGCTTAAAAGTAAAGGTTGATATTCATCTCCATTTTCTCTCCTGAATCTTTCCATGATTAATTTCTTTAACTTATTTGCATTTAAATCCATGTCTGTCAATTCTCTCACAGAAGCACAAGCTCTCTTCACAGTGTTCTCATCATAAATAGGAAGCCCTCTAAGAGCGGGACGGTTTAGAGAATCATAAATATACTGTAGCAAATACAATTGATGAGTTGTCTCATGCGTGACCTAGTGGGAGTGTGTAAAAATCCCAAGGCGGGGTAGACTAGAGTCGCTAGACAAGAGAATACAGTGAAGCTTGTTAAAGGGTACCTTACTGTATGGCATTATAATCTCTCGCTTAATTTCATTTACCACTACAATTCTTGATTGCGACCGTAGGTCGCACTTACTACAGAAAGCTCCACCAGGTGTCCGTGCGTCAGTCAGTCAGTCCGTCCGTCACACGTCAGACGTCACACTTTTGCCCTGCTCATATCTCCGCAACCGTTGCCCCGATCCATGCCAGATTTTGCACACACACTCCTTACCTGCCAAACTACAACCTCCAAGGACCCCCGGAGTTCCAGGGACCCCCAGGTCCCTGGGGGACCCCCAGGTGTAAAAAAAAATACCAAATGTGCAAAAATGACCAAATGACCACCCCCACGGGGCTGCTCACGGGGAATTCCCGGGGACCACCCACTCCTGCTACTCCAGAACGGATGCAAAAGTGGTGGCGCCCCCAGTGGAGGACCCCCTCCACTGCAGCTCACATAAAATGCCCTAACTCGGCCTAGGAGCGTCCGGGAGAGCCGGGGCCGGTACCTATTCGTCCGCCAAGGCAACGCGGAGACCCCACCCCTCATTTCTCACATGGCCCTCTTCTAGCGAGACCTACGGTCGCTTATCTCCCGATTAGGGAGTCTTACTGGTATGTTCAGCATCTATTGTGGTCAATCCAAATCTGTCAAACTCAATAATCCTTTATGTATGTATTCTTAGTCTTGATGCTAGTTAATCATGTTTAGTTTTTTAAGCAGCACGACATAGAGCTAAGCAGCTACACGGAAATCAATACGCCTATGGTTAGTTGCGACCGTCAGGTCGCAGTTACTACCAAAACCTCCACCGGCTGTCTGTCAGTCTGTCCGTCAGTCTGTCCGTCACGTCACACTTTTCCCCAACTCATATCTCCGCCACTGTTGCCCCAATCCATGCCAAACTTTGCACACACACTCCTTGCCTGCCAATCCACAACCTCCACCCCACCAGGGACCCCCGGAGCTCCAGGGACCCCCAGGGACCCCCTTCCGCCGCCGCCAAAAAGTGCAAAAATGACCAAATGACCACCCAAACGGGGCTGTTCACGGGGAATTCCCGGGGACCACCGACTCCTGGTGCTCCAGCATGGATGCCCCTAGTGGAGGACCCCCGCCACTGCAGCGCACATAAAATGTTCGTGCGTTTCGTGCGTGCGCGCACGCGCGCGCGCGCGTGTGTGTGTGTGTGTGTGTGTGTGTGTGTGTGTGTGTGTGTGTGTGTGTGCGTGCGTGCGTGCGTGCGTGCGTGCGTGCGTGCGTGCGTGCGTGCGTGCGTGCGTGCGTGCGTGCGTGTGTGTGTGTGTAGCTACAGTATTGCTTCAACCCTGGCAGTAAACTAATGTTGCACTGGCCTCTACAGGTTGTTGAAACTTCCAACCATCAGTAGGTTAATTCAAGGTGTGTCACTTTAGGTATATTTATTCTTTAAGGTCCCCTGGCTGGCATACCACTGATTTATACAGTTTTCATGACAGAAATCCAACTCAATTACATGGAGCATCAATTGCAATGCTACATGTATTGTAGGTTAGAAACTAGAGACCTGTAAATTGCAAGTAAGCTCTCTATCTTGCAAGCAAAGAGTTGCATCAAGAGTATATTCTTTTATCTTAGACAATGTTGAGGACATTAGTTCAAGTTTAAAGTTCATGATGTTCTTTATTGTTGTATCTTTTTATGAGCACGTACATAAGAGTAAAAATGTGTTTGTTCTTGGTTCAAGGAAAATAAACAAAAAGGAATAATCAATTAAGGACAATGTTTTGAATTTTGTCTATAGCACTTAAGGTGCTTAAGGTTCTTACTCCTAGGTTATAAACATCTATTATAGATGTCTGTGTGCATATAAACGCTGACCTGTGCTAGTGTCCTTGGCATTGTTCAATACAAAAGCTGCCTCTGACCCCAGACAAGCCACCACGTGTAGGCGACTCAAATGTCCTCACAACTAAAAAACATTAAACCTTTTTTCCCATTAATGTTGTTTTTTTACTTTTTCAAAAGTACCCTATAGAACTACATAGACTACAGATTGTCATCAAGACTATAGCAAGAACTGCAAGTCAATTGAAAGTATATCATAAACTAAAGCTATCTGCACCTTGACAGTAAAACTCACAACAAAACTGCTGACGCTGCAGTTCTTTTTATTATTCTCTTGTCATCGCATCAAAAGGAAAGTCCTTGGTATTTAGATTTTCTCGTAAGATTTTTATTTTGTTTCCTACTAGAACAAAATGAAACACACAAAGGCAGGGACATGTTTAAACCCACTACTCCCCTTACATTGTGTCATAACAACACTATGCATATCCTATACTACTGTGATGTTTCATTGGTGTCTATAATGTAGAACAACTATTTAAACAGATGTTGTTCTATGTCATTCCCATTGAAATCACATAAAAACCTTAAATTAACGTATTTTCCGACCTAAAAGAAGTTATTTTACTTTGACCTATACCTCTTTCTTTATTGCTGGAGATCCTTCATTTGACATACTCATTTTCAATGTATCTTTGCAACAATGTCTAAAAGCATCATATTTAACAGATGTTATACATATGTTTCAGTCTTTACATAATAGTATTCAGAGGTGAACCTGAACCAAATGATCTCATAACACCGGGTAGCTGTTGATTAACGCTAACAGCACATTCCAAAGTACTAGCCTTTGGTATTAGGAGGATTGCTGATCCCAATACAGAGATTATTAACACTTTGTTGTCTTAACTAGAAGTTTAGGTCTTTTCAAATGGGCACATTTATGATTTCCCCACTTAAAATATCTATTTGGCAACAACACATTCAAATATTATGTAGCCTAGCCTATTCCTTACATTCTTACCATACAGTAAAACATGCATACTGTAGGGCAGGGATACTCAAATAGTGGGACCTGTGGGCCACAAAAATTGCAAAGGGCCGGAGGCCAGTAGAATTTTTGCATGAGATGGTAAAATGAAAGCGAAAGCATCCATCCGTTTTGGGTTAAAGTGCCGGTTCATCTTTGCTGCTGTTCTGAATGAGTGCACACAGTTTCCCCTTCCTGGATGATTATTCATGTAATAGTAATATAATTAGGCTAAAGATAAGATAATATTCTCGTTCTGATAAGATTAGATTCTGTCTTAGAAAAAATAGTTTAATATTTATTTATTTATTGATTGATTGGTGGGCCAGTGAAAATTGTGCCACAGGCCGGAAGTTCCGGCCCGCGGGCCTGAGATTGAGTATCACTGCTGTAGGGGACACCAGGCATAGATTATCTTGTATATTTAACATTATCATGCCATCATCATCATCATCATCATCCACACTAACCACCTTCCTGGTAGTCTCTCATGCCAGACAACTATTCCACAATCTTCGAATGCTACATACAGAGTAAGTACACCCCCTGAAAGCAGCGCACAGGAAGCTGTCATATCTGCTTTTCAGAATGGAAAGGTATTTGACCAATTGAAAGGTCTTTGCGCAGACTGCATGGTGGAAGCGTTTGTAAATTGTGAGCCAACAGTCTGTTTCAAGAGACTTCCTGCATGGGGGAGATAAATG